>NC_090776.1:18797349-19474849 GCF_040054535.1 Antennarius striatus
AATATCCAGTCCGTGAGGTGGTGGTCCAGCCAGGTGATCTCCAGTTTGTCCCTTAGCAGTGCCGGTTGTATTGTGTTGAAAGTACTGGAGAAATGACAAAACATGATCCTCACAGTGCTCCCCGGCTTCTACAGGTGAGACAGTGCTCGATGCTGAAGGAAAATGACGGCGTCATCCACCTCGATGGCAGGCTGGTGTGGTGGGGATTTCATTTTTCTTAAGGACAGGAGACAGTGTAAAATACAAGATATTTATTTGTCAATTCAAATCATGTTTAGGTTGAGTAGCAGTACAATAATATCATCAATAGGTTGAGTATGAGTCCAATAACATCATTGATGATATTGACAGACAGACAGGTTCAACAAACAGACAAGTTCAACAAATACTTATCTAAGCATGATGAGAGCTCTGGGGACGATGAAAAAGTCCTCCGGTGTGTTGTTGCAGAGTACTCTGGGTAGATGAAGACTTCAAATACCAACTAGAAAATGGATCACATATCTTTTTATACCCTAAAGGTGTGACTAGGGGGAGGTATTAACCTCGGCCCATCTGCTTTCAACCAGTTCTTTGTGGGCTCTCAGTTGGTACGTCATGACCTCCAGACGTTACCAGAAATATCAAGTCGACAGTTTCACAAAACTATTTGATGACATAATATAATTAGTCATGCGAACCCTGTGAGGATCTGCTGCAGACATTCTTTGGATGACCCTGTGCAGAAACATACATTCTAATTTCAGGTACAGTGTCTGAAATGATCTGGCTAGCTGCTTCTGTCAGTGTCTAACTTCTTCAAGGATACCCACAGTCATGCAAGCATTTCCAAATATGGTCTAACAGGAATTATTTTCATGCAGCGTCTTCATGACCTCGAGACATCCTGGGGCCACCTTCACAAGAGCTGAATAATATGAAACACACAACAATCCAGATCTTTGGTTCACTTAGATGATATTGTTTTACTATATTATTTTATTGTATTAAAAACTTTCCACCACACTGGTAAGCGAACTGAAGTGGATCCAGTGATGAGCTCACCAGGGGGCATAGATGACAAAGGACCAGACACTTCAGGGTCTTCATAAGGTGGGATGTTAGCGCCACCGGCCTGTAGCTGCTTAGGTCCTTGGGGTGTGGAGTCTTGGGCACGGGAACCAAGCAGGACATTTTCCACACCTGTGGAACCCTTCCTAGCTTCAGGCTCATGTTGAACATGTGTCCAACAATCCCACACAGCTGATCTGTGCAGGATTTCAGGAGCTTGGAGCTGATGTCATCTGATGTCTTTACCTCCGGAGATGGTTTCTCACCTGGGATTCACTGAGGGACAAGGTGGAGCAGGGGGATTGTGTGTTGGGGGTGTGGGTGAGGGGGGTGGGTTGAAGAGGTAAAACCGTAGGGGGTGGCGGTAACATGACCTGAGCAGTAGGGGGGTGGCCGTGAGCTGATTGTTGTAGAGGGGGAGGGATAGGGGAAGCGGTGGTGTTGGAGAGGGGCACGGGCAGGGGAGGAGGAGGGGGCTGCAGCGTGAAGGGCTGGGCTGGGGCAGGGGTGGACGCCTGATTGAATCTATTGAAAAATTCATTCAGGTTATCTGCCCACATCTGGTCCCCAGTGACCTGGCGGTCGGTTCCTTTATGGCCTGAGATGGTCTTCAGGCCCCTCCACACCTCGCTGACGTTGTTTTTCTGCAGGTGGTCCTCCATCTTCCTCCTGTACATGTTCTTCCACTCTCTGATTTTCCTCCTCAGCTCCCTCTGGACAGCCTTCAGCTCATCCTTGTTTCCAGATTTAAAGGTCCTTTTCTTCTCCTTAAGAAGAGCCTTAATGTCAGGGGTGATCCATGGTTTATTGTTGGGATAACACCTTACAGCCCTTGTGGGTACGGTGTTATCCACACAGAAGTTGATGTAGTCTGTGACGGTGTTTGTGAGACCGTCAATGTCCTCCCCATGAGAACCACAGAATACATCCCACTCTGTTCTGTGGAAACAGTCCTTCAAAGCATCTTCAGCCTCGTTGGACCATCTCCTCACAGTGCGGGACACAGCTTTAGGCAACCAGCCTTTAGCTGGTTTCCTTTCTACAAGAGGCTTGTAGACGGGCAAGAGATGAACCAGGTTGTGGTCTGATCTTCCCAGGAGGGGGAGGGGTGACTATCTGTATGTGTCCCTGGTGTTGGCATAGCACAGGTCCAGTATTTTACAGTCTCTGGTAAAACAAGTCACATACTAGGTGAAGGTGGTCAGAGTGGAGGACGTGAAGGTGTGATTAAATTCCCCAGAGATAAGGATAAGGGCTTGTGGGTGTTGTGTCTGCAGCCTGCTAGTTAGGGAGTGGAGGACGTCGCAGGCTGTATCCTGCAGAGGGGGAGGACATACGCAGCTATCACGATGTCGTGCGAGAAAGAAGGGTTGGGGTTAGGGGTTAGTGTTGGGGTTAAGAGTGGGGTTAGGGTTGGGGTTGGGGTTAAGGGTTAGGGGGTTATGGTTAGGGTTGGGGTTGGGGTTGGGGTTAGGGGTTAGGTTTAGGGTTGGGGTTAGGGGTTATGATTAGGTGTCAGGGTTATGATTAGGAGTTAGGGTTAGAGTTGGGGTTGGGGTTAGTGTTGGGGTTAGGGGTGGGGTTGGGGTTAGGGGTGGGGTTGGGGTTAGGGGTGGGGTTGGGGTTAGCCTTAAGGTTAGGGTTGGGGTTAGGCTTAATGTTAGGGCTGGGGTTAGGGCTAGGGGTTAGGTTTGGGGTTAGGTGTTATGGTTAGGGGTTAGGGTTATGGGTTGGGGTTAGGGTTAGGTAGTTGCTGGTGTAGATTCTCATGTTGGACAGTGTTTGGATGGATCATGTTGTGTCGCCGACAGGAAGTGTTTTTTTCCCACGACTGCCACAAAACATCCCTGTTGGCTTTAACTTGATGTCTGGGACCAGTTTGTCATTTCTGGATCACCATCATGACGAGAACCTGCAGAAAACAGCTGGAATCCTTCCAAACTGTCACTGGGAACAATACGGGAATTTTCCAGAGCCTGCTTTTGCCTGAAAGCCTGAACTCAGGGCAAAACTCCCCAGGATGCAGGAAGACCAGAAGAGCTGCAGTTTCATTCTTTATAGATTAAAGTTTGATATTTCTGGAGTTTGACCCCCTTTAGCTTATTTACTGCGACTGGCACGGTAAAGAACTGGTTAGCTTAGCTTAGCCCAAAGACTCTCAGCAGGGGTAAACCGTTAGCCTCGGGTCTTTACTAGCATTATTGGGTCTTTCCTGATTCTTGGAAATAAAACATTTTCTTTTGCCATAAATTTTTTTAAACATTAAAAAACTTGTCATGTCAGTGACGTTTCTTTATTTTGTGTAACTTTTCCGATACACATTGAAGCTTCTTTTATAATTAGACATTTATGTGTAATAGCAGCAAAATGTGACGTGACAAATGAAGTCATGGGACGTGAACCAAACTGAATTAGATGCAATTAAAGCTGGTTTAGTTTCAGATAGGAGCTCTCACCTCACTCCAAACTGTTGATTCCAAACAGGTAAAAGCTATTTTTAATTGTGTAAAATTTGTCAACTAATACGTGTGTTTGATGTTTTATTTGAGGAATCTTGATTGAAGTAAAGCATGTCAGGATTTAATCCTGATTTTTTATCCTCTAGTGTAAACGTTCTGAAGGGATTCTGGATTCCAGGATTGAACTTTGTTCCTATCCTCCCTTCAGCCAATCAGCACAGAGCGTGTGTTCGGTTCCTGTGCCTGGAAACCTTTCTAATACAGTGTGATATCCATCCAAAACGTTACAGCGGTAATGTCCGATAAAAATCTAAAAACATCTAAAACGGGTAACTGTAATACAGCAAGTCACCTCTGGCTCCCCCTGCTGGTCACTCCTGTAAATGAAAAGATCTGAACTGGATCTTTTCTGTTTGACAACAAAGTTATGGATTATTATGAGATTAAGGTATTCATCATCATTAAGGTCATATGGATCATTACCCACAATTTCACTAGTCTATCTTCTATTCATCAGTGAACAACAGCTGCACCTGCACTCCTTATAACAGAGCACTCCTGAAAAGATGAGCTCCATTACAGATTTGTTTAGAAAAGTTGTATTATGTATACAGTATATGTAACAGTGAGCGATCACACACTTTATTATGAACACAATAGGTACACATTCAGTTTTTATTATATTCATATTTTTAAAACTTTCACTGCCACTAGTGATTTGCAGTGAGACAGAAATAGAGATTGGCATTATTTCTTGATACGTTTAAAAAGAACAAATTAAACATGAAATATTTTTCACGTTAGTCAACAGTACTGTAGCATTTTCATGATACAATTTTCTTTTCTTTTTTTTACCGCTACCACTTTCCATTGCAAAGAAAACACCTGAATGGAAATCTCCACCTCTTGATCACCTGTTTTTCTGTGATGGCATGTTGTGACTGTTATCCTGTGTTTCCATGGTAACTCAGTCAAACTGGACCTGGATTTAGGGTTGCAGCGTTTTCCTTCCTGAATCTCATGCTTGAAGCGGCGAAGCGTCACTCTTCCATCTTCGTCGCGGCCTGCAGACAAACAGAGCTTCACGCCTGCTTCTTTTTACGCAAATAAGTTGGATATCCATTATTAACCCCCGCCTACCTCCTCCGACCCCCCTGCCATCAGAGCCTCCACCTCCTGCGTCCAGCCGAGAGCTTCGACCAGAGCTCGCACGCTGCTGACCACGTCTCCCAGCTGCACGACGTCACGGGGCCGGCGCCGCCCGGCGAATGGCCCCACCAGGTCCCGGTTGATGAGCAGGCGGGGAACTGAGCTGCGCACGGCTCCGGCGAGGCTGGCGAAGGGTTCCACCTGCAGGGTGAAGAGTCAAACGTTAAACAACGTGTTCTTCAGGCGTGAACGAGACGGCAGAGACGCTCTTGAGTGATGTGATCATCACCTGTATCCAATAAATTTAATTCTTTATAAATCACAGGTATTTTTCTGCAGAGAAAGGGTTTAAATCATTTCAACACTCACCTCTAGGGATGTTCCCATGACGATCAAGAGGTCAGCCAATGGGAAGTCTGTCAGGTACTTCAGGAAGTAAGGTGGAAGCTCCTCCCCAAAGAACACGATGTCAGGTTTGACCACACCCCTACAGGTGGGACACTTTGGAACTTTTCCACTCATCACATCTGGCTGGTGAGACAACAGAGCATTACCATTAGGTGACCAGAAATTTAAGGAAATTTATGTTGCAGTTTGAATTTACTCGTAGCTTCTCGCCGTCGTATTTCCTCAGACAAACTGTGCAGGTGGCAGTCGCAAACGTCCCATGAGCCTCCACCAGCATCTCAGGAGGAATCCCTGCCACTTCACACACACACACACACACACACACACACACACACACACACACACACACACACACACACACACACACAGAGTTGACAGCGTTCTTCCTTTACGGTTTCTCCTCACGTGAATGTGGACACACGGACACACACACGTCTCTCCAGGCCGTCGATGTTCTGCGTGTACATCCTGAGCAGCTGACTCTTCTGGTGAAGTGTCTGGACGAAGTAATGAGTCATGTTGGGTCGGTAGTTTCCTGGATAGAGTTCCTTGGCCAGGGTGAAGAAGGGATTGGGGTTCTGGTGGAAGAAGTGGATGTCGAATATGGCCTCAGCGTAGGGCAGGTTGTACCGCTGCAGGTTGTCGTACAGACCGCTGCCTGGAGACCTGCCAGGGGACAAGGAGCTCAGAGTCCACCCGCCATCCCGTCACGAACAGAGATCTGACCTGTCTACCTGAAGTCTGGGATGCCGCTGGGGGTGCTGATCCCAGCTCCGGCCATCACCACCACCCTCTTGTACCGCCGTTCTCTGATGTTCTTGGCCACGTCCTGCAGGTTCTGCTCTTCATCAGCTGCGCCGCTGCCTCGGGAGGAGAAGCCCCGAGTCCCACTCCAGAGGGACGTTTGTCTGGGAGGAACCAGCCCAAAATGAATAAGAGTTAGTAATGATGATCAACATCGTCGAGATGGCTTCAGCTTTGGTGGTGTCGGTGGTGATCCCACTTCATCAGAAGAATGTAAGATTTACTGAACAGGGTACCTTATTTTGTGGATGAAATAGAGATTTAATGTGTATCTGAAGAACATTTTCTTTGAGTTTGAATTATTCTGGGTGACTGAACACATGATTTCTCTCCAAACTCAGATTAAACAGATCACGTGACGTCAGGTGTCTCGTCAGTACCTGCGCAGGTGGGCAGCAAGCGGAACTGGACTCGGACTACCACACAGAGGACGATACCAACCGAGCCTGACGGGTGACGCCAATGAGGCGCACACGAACCGAGCCATGACGCTCCGGTACTAGTTTTCAATTCATGACTCCATGTGAAATAAGAGAATTCCTAAATATTTAGAAACATATTTGCTGTTGCCTCATTCACTCGACGTAAAATTTAAAACATTAATTAAAAGTCGCCTGCCTGACTCCTGGAGTCGGTCTCGTCCTGTGACCTCCTCTCGTAGCTAACCGAGCTACAGGAAACTCTACTATGGTGACGACATGACCCGCCCTCCTCTTCCTCTGATTGGCCTAGCCGGGCACGGTTGCCTTTACGTTCACCAATCAGAAAAAATTTAATTTAATTTAGTGACAAAAAACGTTTGTTATAAAGCTTCGTTTTATATATTTAGTTTTCCATTAATGATGAAAAAAATCTCTAACAACAAAAAATATAACCCGTATAGCAATAAAGTCATTTTTATTCTAAATAAGTTACGTAAGCTAACAGGACCCAGTGAGCTGCTTCTTCTTCGTGGTTATTTTTTTGGTAGCATCCTTTCAAGTCGCATTACTGCCCCCTTCCGGTGTGGCGGAACTCCATTACACACGGGGCTGTGAATGGTGACGTCATTTGAATTCGTCATTGAAAACGTCATTTAATTCTATTTAAATAGTAGAAAAGTTTTATTCAAAATTCTAATACAGTAAATTTAATCGAATTTGAGCCATTTAGATTCCCTAACATTCCCGAGTTGGAATTGGAGACGCAAATTATAACAAAAGAACTGGAATGTTTCAAAATCGAAGCTTGTCCCTTATTTAAAACAAATGTACAGAAGCCACCACGTGTCTGCTGGTGAACATGAGGAATGGCTGGATGGACTGTTTGTCTTGTTGATCGACTGACTGATTTACCATCTGATTTCTATACTTGTTCCAGCTTTTAGCCCTCTGAGGCCTTCATGAATGAACGACCAGAGCAGCTCAGAAAATGAGACACAATCAGGTATATTTCATGTCAGAGGTGACAGGACAAGCCTCTCTCACCAGGGGCCTCATTAGATAACTCATTATGAGTCCTGTCCTTAATATACACCAGCACCCAGTCCCAGGACACGGTCTCCTACCATCACACAATCAGTTATAGAAGTTAAATGATAAAAGCTGGTTATTTACTCAGAAGAGTTCATCTGAGATCTTTTTTTCTTTTCAGGTTTATCAGTGGAATATCAAATCAAAAGAAACAGGCTGAATGGAAGCACTTAATGTGGTAAACATTGGATTTTTAAAAAACTGAGGAATAGGTTCCAAACAACCTGAAATTAAACCATGAAGTCTGGTGATCAAACTCGCTCTCAGATGAAAATTTGGATAAAGTGAAGTATCAAAACGAGACATCTGATGACAAAGTAACTAACATCTCAGAGAAAAGATCAGGTCATGTCAATGCTGGAGGACCTGAACTAACAGACACCAACACTAATGTCTCATCCTCTTCTGGTCACGTGAAAAAAAAAAGGTTTCAAGACTCTAACCAGTTACAAAAACTAGTTAATAAAGGTAATACCTCAATGTTAGCCATGTTTCAGGTCTGCACAGGAAACACAGAAATGTCATCAGAAATTCCGCTGATTACTTTGTCAATTTGCAACTTTTGCTGCCTGAAACATGAAAAACCTTTAAATATTTTATTGTGCTTGTTGTATATTCATTTTTAAATAACTTGTAACCTGTTGGATTTAGTGGAATTAAAACCACTTATGTAAAGTATGTGGTGGTATAAAACACATCACAAATCAAATCTAGACCCTATCCTGTCTTGCTTAGGGACTTTATTACACTTCAATGCTGTTGTGGGTTCTGTACCCAGCAGTTATATTTTTATTCATGTACCACTCATCATCCACAAGGAAAACGTGAGGATTTGTCCCAGCGGAGTTCCACCGTTAGGTCTCTGCTTTAGCGCTGCTGCAGGGAGGTTCACATCTTCCAACCAGGTGTGTGTACAAATACAGTATATTACATCGTGAGAACATTCATCTAGAAAAATTTACATACAAATATTCAGAAATCAGAATGTGCCTGTGTGAGGAAACACCAGAGTTCAGGACTTCCCTTAGCTTTTCTTTTTTTAATATGTTTATATAGATGGTTCGTCCATACACCAACCAAAGGCCTGAGACCTTCACAACAAGTCCAATTGTACATGCGTCAATGTATTCCATTGTACTGTCAGTGCTCCACACACACGTCCTGAAGCCACATTGAACACCAAGAGGAGCATCTTTTGTTTTTCTGTTTCCTGAAATCAATGTTTCCGCGTCGCCCGCCAATCCGCGTGACAAACCAGCCGTTACAGGAACAGCTGTTTTCATTTTTAAATAGTCTTCAATTTAAAAAAATTTGCAGTCTGATACAGAAGGCTAGGAGACCTGAACAATATGAAAGTGCTAGTCATTAATTTACAGAGATCAGGCATTCTATAGTGCTGTGAAGTATCCAATATGCTACATATGAATACAGCTGTTCACACTTTAACAAATGCCTCCGCTTGTTTTTCCAAGGCTACTTGAAAAAATAAAAGTAAAAACAAAAAAAATAAAATAAAAGGAAAACCAATAACCTTGGCTTGTATGTACATAAACATGAGGGTTTATGCAGAAATAATGTAGGTATCACCACTACCAGGAGGGACCATCACACATACCGTTTGGCCACAACGGTGATAATGAAATATTTCGTCCCATTATCAATTTCTAACAGCTGTGACTGCTAATCCCCGATTTTTATTTAAAAAGGGAGGAAAGACAATAAGAGTTCCCGTTGTGACGTCCCCTCCAGAAGACATCGTTGTTCAGAGCTTCTCCTCCAGCATCCGGCTCTAGTTCCTGGTTCGTTTCCTCCCCCAGTCATTGGTTGTTGCATTGTGGTTGCTTTCCCCTTCCCAACATCTTCTGGCCCATTTTCCCATTTGATAGATTGAAGAATGACCGAGAAGAACAAGTTCCGGAACCACTACTTTAAGGGAACAACACAAGCTTTTTTTTTTTTTCTCACTTCACTACAATCAGTCACAGGGTAATAAAAAGAACGAGGACTCAGTTCATTCCTGGGGCGGTGCCTCCGAAGTTGAAAGTAGACGGCACAACTGGCGCCGTGAATTTGTAACCGCCATGTTTTTCAATCATCTTTGATTCTGTAATAAAAAAAAAAAAAAATAACGGTACATCTTAAGTATCATTTGGAGAATAAGACTTAAACCTGTTTTTACAGACATCCTTTTAAAGAAATAAGTGGTCATTAAACATCGGTGCATGAGCACCGCTTGCAAGTCCAGAGTATTTATTTTATTACGTAACTGAATTGGATCCAACAAACATTTCTGTTGAGATTTTTTTTCCCACAGTAAGGCAGAATGGCAGCAGCAGACTGTGGCCCGGGAGCCGTATGCGGCCCCTCAGGACTTGTTATTCGGCCCCCAACTTGTTTAAACCATAATAAATTTTAAGAAATGAATGCAGTTGTAAAATAATTTTACACACCTTCTGTATGCTACGGAAAAAACCTTTTTATAATGGTTTTTAAATGTAATTTGAATTAAATCTGCTGTTCAGCTGCCGCACCCGTCAGGGTTTAGACCTCTGTTCTAAATGTTTGCCCACCTCCGTGTATAGAGGCTCTAAAGTAATTCAGTTCTTTTATAGTAAATGCAGATATAAAACATAAGAACTGAAGCTTTGATATTTTAATGCAACGTCAAGCACAAAAGACAGAATAACACTTAAATAAAGTTTTATTTCTTAGGCTGAACGTTGTCGTCAGACTCTGAGGGGACAGTTGGGGTAGACTCTGAGCTGGTGCTCACCGTGTGCTGCTCGCCGCTGGTCGGCCAGCGTCCCGATGTCCTGGAGGTGTTTGCCCTGCTCCTCGTTCAGCTCCTGCGTCAGCGCCTGGTACCAGGCCGGGTCCTGGGTCTGGATGTCTGCATCGGATTAAAGTCAGGTCAGAGGCAACGTGCAAACGATAGTGAACATTCTGGTTTTTAATGTGCAGGGGAGCGTGACGGACTCCTCCCCCCATCGACGGCCTGTCTTACTCTGCAGTATGGCTTTGAAGATCTGGTACTCGTCCACCAGGTTGTCCTCGTCGTCCACGGCAGTGGTGTAGCCCTCCAGCGCCGTCTCCTCGGCGTCGTCTTCCTCCCAGTCTTCATCGTCTCCGTCCTCCCCCGCCTGCTTGGCCAGCATCTCCAGGTACTCCTGTCCCTCCTCGTCGATGTCGTCCTCGTCGCTGCCGAGCTCGGCTACATCGGGGGGGGGGGGGGGTGTTTCACGTGTCAGCGTCACTTCAGTCACCGAGGCAACGGAACATCATCGGCACTTGCGCGTTACCGTTTTCGTCCTCGTCCTCCCCGTCTTCATCGTCGTCGTCTTCGTCGTTCTCGTGCTCGGCCCGGCAGGCGTACGCCCGCTTCAGGCCGTTGAACAGGAGGATCGCCGCCGGGAGCAGCTGATTGGCCACCTGGTTCACAGCCGGGGGTCTGTGGTCCAGGTCGATGAGGGCGCAAAGCCCAAGGATGCACATTTTCCTGTCGTGGAGGCTGCTCAGGGGGGGGGGGGGGGCAGAACCAGGGTGACCACGTGTAACTGAGCTGCTGATCGTTAACCGTTAGAGACACTGGTGAAACTCACCCCAGGAAGCAGTCGACGTCCTTCAGCCACTGGGTGATGAAGTGTTTGGTGATGGGCTCCGTGTTGTTGGGGAAGCGCAGGTTCTCCAGGGTGTTGAGCAGCAGGGGGGGGCTGTAGTACAGGGCAGCGATGGCCACCTGCAGACACATCGTCCTCAGCTCGCTGGTCTTCACCTCTCGGGTCAGACGCTCCAGCGCGGCCGCCACGAACAACGGAACCACCTGGAGACAGTCGCTCGTCACCAGGGAAACGAAAGCTACAGGCTGTACATACTGTACCTGTGACTTTCACACTGACCTGGTCGATGCCGCGACCTTTGCATTGCAGGACGATGACCTCCAGCAGCTTGGCGGCGTGGCACTCGGGGTCCTCGCCCGGGTCGCCCGTCAGAACCTGCGTGCGACGACACGGTCAGGGAGAACCCCCCCATCAGAACATCCTGCATCATAACGGCGACGCCTTACCTTCTTGCACATGCTGTAGATGATCTCCAGGTATTTGGTGTCGGACAGCAGGGTGTCAGTGTCCACCGTCACGTAGTTGTGAAGGAGGGGCATCATGTCTACAACACAAACATCGACCTCTGACCTACTGCAGGACAGACTCCCCACTGACCCGACCCCCAGAGGGACAGGATCCAAACACACACCTGTGAAGTAGTCGAACCCGTCCTGCTGGAAGACTTCATACACCAGTGGGAGGAGCTGCCACATCTGTGGAGACACCTGCTGACAGGTGAGGCTGTGGGCCAGGGACAGGATCTCCTCATAGAACTCTGTGGAAAAAAAAGATAAAGGATGGTGGAATTAAATCATCTGTCAGGTGACCAGTCAGGTGATCACAGATTGAGCAGGTGGAATGCAGGAGAACAGGTCTGACGGGCGGGGCTTACCCAGTACGTGTTGCTGCAGAACGGTGACGATCACCTGGAGACAAATCCCCTCCAGCTGCTGGGTGATCTGAAACCACAGCAGAGAAGACATGAGGAGTCAGAGAAAAGGACTGTCAGGGTTTACTGTAGCAGCTACTGTCACACCCGTCAGGTGACTCAACGCTCAAGGCAAGTTTAACCAAATACAGTCGTTCCCTCTGCTCCATGACGGAGTCAAGTCAAACACATCACCATTTAAAATAACTACAATCATTTTAATCCCTTCCTGTCTTCTAGAAAAGACCCAAACTATCTAAATTATGAAAAAAACATTTTTATCAACCAATAGACATGAAGACTACCTGTGTATAATTATATATAAGTTACCTAAATAATGATAAAGAATGAAAAACACAAAAGTCAGGAGAACACACAAGCTACGTCTTTACTCCACCAATGAGAACGAGATCCGGTCTCACTGATGTTGTATCCATCCACCAGGTGTGTGTGTGTGTGTGTGTGTGTGTCCCTCACCTCCTTGTGGTCCTCCACCACACTCAGCAGCGTGTCGATGGTGTTCAGGATGCCCATGGCCGTCACCGCCTTGTCGTCTCCCCCCTCCTCGTCCGGCCCCGTCTGGATCACCTGGTTGAACGTCATCGCCTGCACAAACCCCGCCCCCCAGAGAGACGGGCGTGACTTCTGACCCGGATTCACGCGATGGCACTGATTTCCCATTGCCCTAGCAACCGACTCCTGCGAACGGCACGGCGCACTCACCAGATGCTGCGTCATCTCCACTGCGATGGGCGTGACCTCCTCGCTGTACTCGCAGATCATCTTCTGGATGACGTTGGTGAGGTCGTCGTTCTCAGTCTCCCTGACGATGTGCAGCAGCGCCTGCATGACGGGCCGGATGAACGGTGTGATGTACTCTTTGGCTGGAACCAAAAGAACACGCCTGTTTTAGCTGCATGGAGACGGGAACACATCCCCAGGCGCGAGGGGAGGCGCTCTCATTGGCTCACCTTTCTCCTGGTTGCTGATGAGGACCTGCAGGGCGATGGCCGCCTCCACCTTGACGGGCATCTCGTTGTCGTTGATCAGGCAGAGGCGGGTCAGCTCCAGGGCCGACTGCAGGTTCTGGTCGCTCTTGAACTTCACCTCGCAGAAGTAATGCAGCACCCAGCAGGCCTGTGTGTGTGTGTGTGTGTGTGTATAGGAGGAAATTATCAACAGCGAACTACTTCCTGTTCAGATTGAACCTTTAAAACAGGTCTAACGTGTTCATGACGTCCTGCTGTTCTTACCCTGGCCCTCATGTAGCCCAGGTCGTTGTGGAACAGGGGTAAGACGTGATTCTGCAGCATGAACTCCATCTGATCCTTATAGACTTTTTTCTTTTGATAAAAAATAAAAATAAAACAGTTAAGTTCCAAAAAAAAAGGCCGACAGTCAAACCCAAACTGGGACACTCGTGGGGTATTTTTAGCCGCTCTATGCTGCGGTAAAGCTATCCAAGCTAACGTTTAAGTCAATCAGGGCGGGGGCAGGGGGGGTTCCAGTTACCTTCAGTAAGATTTCAGCCAGAGAGCCGATCATGTGGAGGGCGCCGTCCTTTTTCCTGGGGTCGGAGGCGGGGTTAGTGAGGATGTGGTAGCAGAAACCCATCGACTTTTGGAGTACCTGAACACAAACGGCATCTGGGTTGCAATAGTGGATGGCGAGGGAGGAGGAAAGGTTAGCACCAACAGGATAGAACGGTTTCTCCTCACCTCTTTCCTCTTGTTGCAGGCGGTGAAGAGGAGCGTCTGAGCAGCGGTGGTCGGAGATATGAAGTCTTCAAACACGTCTAAACAAATAAAAGGGAGGAAACCATCAGACATGGCGGCCGTACGGCGGGGTGTGTGTGTGTGTATGTTCCTTCTCTACTCACCGAACTTCATGCGGATGTACTCGTACGGATCCTCCCTCCACAGCTCGTCGTCGCTGTCCGTGTAGCACATGAGGGGGAAGACCACGTCCTGGATGATGCCCTGAAACCAGAACAAGATGTGTGTGAGGGAACGCGTGTCGTCCGATACGACACCACGGATCGATCACACACTCTACCATCATACATGGATGTGAGGCTTCAGGTTCCTCCACGTCAGAGCGTGAGCGATGCCCTGGTTGATGTAGTTGAGCGTTTGCTGGAGGACTCTGGGAGCCACGTACTGCTTCTTCGTGTACTGGTACAAGACCTTCAGCAGCACCTGGAGGCAGACGCACAGAGAACGTCCTTATAATCGAGGCACTGTACCCCCAAACACACTGAACCTGAACCTGCAGCTTCTGGATCTCCTACCTGCTGAGCAGGGACGGCGTATTCCTTCAGGAAAAGTTCAGCAAACTCTGTGTACTCTTTGGTCGTGTTGCCAGGGCTTCCATACCTGTGAAAACAGTTTCATGTCATCACTGAACAGTCTGTACAACTTAAAGAGCGTGAAGGAAACACTGATGGGGTATTTGCCTCTCAAACAGCCTGGCCAGGATGTGGAGGGCCCACTTCTTACACTTCCACCACGGCAGCTCAGGTCGCTCGTCTTCATCGATCTGCAGCGTCTCCTGCAGGTCACAAACATGCAGGCCGTCAATACAAACTTTAACTTTAAGACAGCGATTCAACAACAATTTAACATGAACTGATTCCATCGTACCGACGGAACGTCTCTGTCCACCACCGTCTTCAGGATCTCCATCCACTCCGTCAGGTTCTGTCTGTTGATCAGTTCTAGGGGGAGGTTGTACTGAGACACAAAAGACATTTTAGTCCAAAAAAGAGATCATGTACAGTATTTCCCACATTATAAGGCGCACCTTCAATGAATGGCCTATTTTAAATAGTTTTTCCATATATAAGGCACACTGGATTATAAGACGCACTGTCAGTTTTTGTGAAAATTAAAGGCTTTCAGGTGCGCCACAGCGTGGAAAATACTGTAATAAACACTAACATTAAAGCAGAATGCAGGGACAAATGTCCTGAAGCTCCTGATGGAGGTGACAGGTAGCCTCAAACACAAGAAAGGACGCAAGAATGTGATGGGGTCAAAATGTCACCAGATGAAATCAGCGTTCCCCAATCCGCCCCCAGTTACCTGGAAAAGGGCGTAGAGGATCTTGAAGATCTGTTTCTGCACCAGCACCGAGTCGCTGTAGTGGTTGGGCAGCAGCTGGATGAAGCCCTCCTTCAGCATGGGCATGAAGATGTGCATGGCGGCCACCACGGGCTGGCGCTCCTCAGGTTTCTTATACCTGTTCCAGACAGTTTGGATGAGTCGCTCCGCGACGCAATGCGAGGAGAAGACGGAGACTCTGACTTACTCGTAGTTCTTGACCAGCTGGTACAGACACAACAGGATGCCCAGCCACCCCGTGCTGTTCTCCGACTGCAGGTAGAAGCCGATCTTGTCCACAATGGCCGTCCACTTGTTGGGGTAGTCGTGTTTGATCATGTGGTGGATGCAGGTCGTCAGCTGGACCCTGGAGAGCAGAAACCTTCAGCGGGGTTGTTTAACCCCAGGAGGGGCTGGGGGACTGGGTGTTGGGGTTACCTGATGCGCTCAGGGGAGTGGATGATGGCCTCCACGATGTTGTCCCGGATGAACTCTCTGTCCTCGTCGGGGATGTTTTTGACGGGGATTTCCGTGCCTGAAGCGTCCCCATCGCTCCAGTGCTGAGTGATCATGTTCTTCAGGTAGATCACACCTGAGCAGTGAAAACGCAAGCGTCGGTGTGATTACACGTCTCATCAGCAATTGGTCAATGGATGGAACCCCCACCCTTTGGACTAAACACAATAAAATAAGACTCTGCTCACTATTTCTTTAACCGCTTGCAGCGGTGATGTGACGGATGAACACGAGACAGACAGCAGAGATTAGGGAATAAAGAAAGAGTCAGAGTCAGCAGAGCCCCCCCGGAGCCGAATCAGAGCACCGGAGGGACGGGGACGAGGCCGTGTGTTTTAATACACACGTCTATCCCGGCGAGTTTCCACTGTACTCACATTTTATCACCCGGTGACGATCTAAACCGTCACAGCCCTCAGCACAAGATAATAGTTTGAAAATGATCAATGATCAAATTCCAAATGAATGAACTGTGTTTATTTCTCCATGCACGACAAAAACCACAAAACATGTTTCACTATTTGTTTCAAGGCAGTCTGCTTGTCCAGTTTCTCGTGTTTGGATTAATTTACCCTGTCAAAGGTCTCTCAGATGAAGGTGAACAAACACGTTCTGGTTTCACCAATGGAGAAAAAATTACATTCATCCCCACACTGATGCATCGATTGTCGACGGGGGGGTCATTCTTCCACGTGTCGACCAACACATACAATAGTTATTTCACCATTGTATTCAAAAGGCGGCAGGAATCGGAGAATCAACTCACAGATGTCACACGACACATGTATGGACCCGATACAACTCTAACCCATTGTTAATCACAGCGTCTATTCCATTACTGATCGATCTATTTGCAGAAAATGAAGCGACGAACGGAATTAACATAAAAGCACGAGGAGCTTAGGACAGAAGCATTATCAAAAAGACTCCTTTAACTGTTCACTTTTGTTGTGAACGTGTGACGCCTGCGGGAGCATTCCGTTCCAAACCCGTCAGCAGTTTTCTCACGGCTGTAAAGGTCGTGTTTGACCGGCAGCGTCGTCACAGCGTCACACACGAGTCCAGCCACGAGTACAGAGAGGTTTACACAGAAACATCACTTCTACCCGTGCACTCGGCGTCACGACGCTGGAATAGTTCACCTGAGCACAGATTTCTCACCACCATCCTCCTCATGCTGCAAAGCAAAGGCTGTTAAATTTGACCAACTCCTTGTGTCCACTGCTGTTCACTATTAAACACTCGTGTGTGTGACACCCACCGACTCCCAAACGCCTGAGATCACATCCATAACCTTTAGTCCTGATAGGAAGTTATTTTGTCCATTTTGTCATCGTCCAGCCTGACAAACGTCACACGTGTGATAAAACACTGAATCTATTTGATTAACTTGTGTTTGGCTTCTTATGTCGTGTCATCCTGTGTCATCCCGTGTCATCTGGACGTTATGAATGAAAAGCGCTGACTCAGACATCTGCAGAGGAGGTGTGACGTCCTGGTGACACATCATGTGTCATCCACAACAAGAAGAGCAGCAGAAGAGCTAACAGCGTTAGCCACCCACCTTAACACTAGTCTAAAGTCAGTCAGGAGGTGGGGGGGGGGGTCCACCTGTCAGACTGTTTGACTCATTCCATAATCTATAAAGTGCTGCTTAAGGCGAATAAAACGTCACTCCAGGCGCTGACGCCGCCTCGTTTGTGGAACGCCGGCTTGCCGAATAAGAACCACACCCCGGTGTGGAATTGTGTCGTCACTGTTCAGCATAATCAAATGAAGGAATAGTGTTTATTTCAGACTTCCTGCAGAATCAACATTATTTCTTATGGCAGTTCATTATACAAAATGAACAGCAGTGATTCGAGGCTGTTATAAAGACACCAAGAGTTAATATCGCTAAATAACATTGAACCATTGCATGGATTCCATCCGTATGAAGGTCATTCCTGGACAAATGAATCCCCTCAGATGTGACCTACGGACATCCTCACATCTGCTAGTGGAACTTTGTGTAATATCAGAATTTATAAAGCCAGATTTACTTGAACCAGGCTCAAAACTTTACAGCTATCAAAACCAGATCCCAAATTTAAGACGGAACTATCAGGATGCACAAACGAGGCAGTGTGGCTGACACATACAAACGCACACACAAGTTGGCTTAATGTTGAAGGACGTTTGTGTTCAGATCTCTGAATTCACCCCGACTTAGATGTGACCTTAAAAAAGACAGATTGGACCAGGATCACTCTTTAAATGTGGAATACAGTTCACCGCTGAAGCTTCCAAAATACACTCATCACCAACAAGCCTCAGGTTGATGAAGCTAGAGAACACTGTTAGAACACGGATTTGCTCACGTACATGTTTTTTTTTATAAATAGCAAAAACATCAATTCACTTTAACAGTTCACTTTAACTGTGAAAGATTTCTTTTGATGTCTTCAGCGAATAACAGAAACTTACCTCTGTAATGGAGCATTTAACCCACTATCAGGACACACACATACACACGTTTGCATTTAATCACCACTAACTCATTGGCTATCAACAATCAATGACACCAATCATGTTGCTGAGGTGATCAGTTGGATGAACTTTTGACCCCCAGTATACAGAGGGGCCTTTATTTACAGTCATTCTAGTCGTACAGCTTCTTGTTCGCTATGGTGATGGACAGGCTGACAGACGAGGTTAGACAGGAATCTCCATGGACTATGATGTTTGCAAATGACATTAAGATCTGTAGTGAGAGCAGGGAACAGGTGGAGGAGAAGCTAGAGAGGTGGAGGTTTGTCCTGGAAAGGAGAGGAATGAAGGTTAGCCGCAGTAAGACAGAGTACATGTGTGTGAATGAGAGGAACCCAAGTGGAAGAGTGAGGTTAGAGGGAGAAGAGATCAAGAAGGTGGAGGATTTTAAGTACTTAGGGTCAACAGTCCAGAGCAATGGAGAGTGTGGAAAAGAGGTGAAGAAGCATGTACAGGCAGGATGGAACGGGTGGAGAAAAGTGTCAGGTGTGATGTGTGATAGAAGAGTTTCAGCTAAAATGAAAGGAAAGGTGTACAAAACTGTGGTGAGACCAGCGATGTTGTTTGGTCTAGAGACAGTGTCACTGAAGAAAAGACAGGAGACAGAGCTGGAGGTAGCAGAGATGAAGATGCTGAGGTTCTCTCTGGGAGTGACCAGGATGGATAGGATCAGGAATGAGTACATCAGAGGGACAGCACATGTTAGAGGTTTTGGAGATAAAGTCAGAGAGGCCAGACTGAGATGGTTTGGACATGTCCAGAGGAGAGATAGTGAATATATTGGTAGAAGGATGCTGAGTTTTGAACTGCCAGGCAGGAGGCCTAGAGGAAGACCAAAGAGGAGGTTTATGGATGTAATGAAAGAGGACATGAAGGTAGTTGGTGTGAGAGAAGAGGATGCAGAAGACAGGGTTAGATGGAGGCAATTGATTCGCTGTGGCGACCCCTGAAGGGAAAAGCCGAAAGGAAAAGAAGAAGATTCTAGTCGTACAGCTTCACCAAAACCATCATCTCACCTCTGTGCACAATCACACATCCACTGGTTTGAACTCACCTGCTTGTCTGACAGGTAGATCCAGCTGATCGGACATGGTGATGCGCAGCAGAGTGGACACGAAGTTTACCTGGGTGTGACCCTATAAAAATCACAAAACAATTAGGAGATGGAAACATTTAAACTCTGCTTCAGAAATTATTTAATGAAGTGAGATTTAGAATAATTAGGACAAAATCTAGTTTGAGGGATTTCCAATTCAATTTTGTCCCTTTTTCTTCAGAACATCAAAGGGTCCAAACGGGTCCACAACGACAACAGCTGATGTCGCTCCCTTTCAGAGAACCAAGATTTTTTTTTTTGCATCTGGGTCAAACATTCTGGAATGCACTGAGGCACAACTGAATTTACAGTGTGTTAAAAATATTGTTTTTCATTTAAAGTATGTTGTAAATCTTAATTTAATGAAACTCAAAGTGAGATGGAATTCATCACGACACAAAGACCAACAGATTTACTCCATCTTTCCACTCATCCCATCTCCAGATTTTTCTTCAGACATGACTTGATTAACTCCAGACAGAAACACAAGTTCACTCCCTTAATTTGGCACGTCTAGGGATCGATCACTATTGATCACGTGGGTGTGATAAAATGATATGAGGACTAAACGAAGGAAACAACACACGTCCAACAACTGGTTGAATATAAAGTCCATAGCGAACCTCATATCTGTGTTAACTACCATCCATGTCTGAATCCTCCAATAGGACTCACGTCAACAATCATCCATTTAAATGTGTACAAAAATATTGGAGCTAAATTACAGTATTTTAAATTAACTGTCAAATTCTGTTTGTCTCAAACTAATTAAAGCCTTCTACTGATGAAGAACCACTGATCCCAAAACATCTAAATTCATATTTTTCTCCCAAGGCCTGATTCCATTCATTAACCTTTCACTGCTCACATGTCTTTATTGTGAAGCTAAGCTAATCCTTAGTCTCAAGCTTTGATCCAACGAGGGAACAGCTGGAAAACCACCAAATAAATCAGATTTTAGTTTAATTCCACTGCTTGAGTGATTTTTTCCTTTAAGGACACAAAGACGGTTTAATATTTAATGATTAACCAGAGACGATCACCGGAGAGACGCTAACAGGTAAGGGGGCGGTCCTTTAAACACCTGGGATGCTAGCCCGAAGCTAACAGAAAACAATTTAAACGAGTTTTGCTGAGGCGCTAACCTCCTATGATCATCTTCTAAACAAAGCTAAAATGTGTTAAACAGAGTTTTAGCGGTTGTTTTTTATAGTGTGTGTGTGTGTGTGTGTGTGTGTGTGTGTGTGTGTGTGTGTGTGTGTCATCACTGTAGGGTGTCACAGTGACACGTGAGCAGCGGTTCGAGCCCAGCAGCTAACGCAGGAGCTAACTCCAGTTAACCCGCAGCAAGCCGCTAGCATGTCGGTACTAACGGAGCTAACTCACCAGCGCCACTCTCTAAATGTGTGTGTCGGTATTCAGGTGTTTAACGCCACTGTGTGCTTATAACGCGTCGTGTCGGTATGCAGGGTTTAGCATTGAGGTGCTAGCTCCGTTAGCATTAGCCACACAGCTGGCTCGAGACGAAGCTAGCGCTGACGCTGGTTCCGGGCACAGCGGTGTGTCATCGACAAATGTAGCTAGCGATAAACACACTAGCTTCCCCCGGGTAATGCGGGTGAGGGTGTGATTCCACACGTGAGAAACAGCGAAATGTGAGCCGTCATGTCGGAGCAGCGGCAGCAGAGCCGCGACTGTGCGACTGCGTGTCGCTCCGTTTTCGTTGTTGTGGACGGCCGAGGCCCGAACCCGGACCGCGCCACCACCTCCATCATAACTATCGGCTAACGCAACTTTTACCTCGTTCAGCTGTCTCTCCGCGGCCTCTCGCAGGTTGGGGTCCATCGTTCCCCGGAGGGCCTCGACCAAAGTGTCGGGATCCATTGTGAAAACTCTGTTTACGGCTCGGATTGTGTTCTCTAAGGTCTATCAGTTCCCAGTCACTGCGCACATGGACGCACGGCTCTCCGGTTACCCGGCGCGAAAGGAAGCAGTGAATGAAGTACCCGGATAGATCAGCGCCAAATTTGTGCACCACGAACATCCGGCGGTGGCAGCTCGGCTGTGGGAGTTGTAGTTTAACGCTTGAGATGAAAACTACAAACAAAAAATAGACCACAAGACTTAGGGAAGGTCACTTCAGGGACATTGCTCGACATAAAGATTTATATTATGTTATGATTTATTAATATAATTAATATTTATGTTAATAATTGTATATTACAATTTATTTTACATTTATTACAATTTATTACAAATAAAGAAGAAGATTATAAATTCTTAAATACGAGCTGTGTTTGTTCTTTATACTTCATTTCACAGGATCACCATTAGTTGTACCCTAAAGGAAAACTAGTTTTCCAGGAGTTCACATTTAAAAACATCTGAGCATACATTAATGATCTAAATGTTAAACCCCATATGTAACATCACACTTCATATAAATAAACACAAATCAGAACAAGCTTTAAAACCTTTAGTCCACACAAATCATTATACTATAGACATGTATATTAAACTTTATATTCATAATAGATCCAAAAACATTTATTAAAGAATAACAAAACTCTTTGTGTAAATATTAAGTCCCTGGTTTTGTCTGAAAACTTTATATACTGCATTACCAAATGATTTTTCAGTGTTTCTATCCTTGTTTTTTACGTATTGATTTATTTGGTACATGATTACACAACGTTTTAAGAAAAAAAGTAATGTTTTCACGGTTTTACATATTACTATACATTCAAGGAAATTAGTGTTTCCCTTGAGGAGTGTAACGTGTGTGTTGCCATATGTGTGTACTTCTATATTGTGTTTAAATTGATTTGACAGGTAAGACAGAGTAGACTGTGTAATCTCTCCTTTGGCAATGGCATTTCAGCATGTAACTTTGCTAATACATTGGGATGTACTGTGGGATCATTAGCATCCCTTGTTTGTTTAGCATTTTTAAATATAATTGGTATAAAGTACAATACAGAAGTGGGCCCGGGCATCTTGAAACCCCAAAAACCACCACCACCAATCCATCAGACCTTATGACCTGTGACTCAGGGCTTGTGTCTGGGCAAAGCCATACTGACATGACACTTTAAACTCAAAATAAACAGTTAATTTCCTGTTTAAATTAATCTAAACTAATCCACAGTCAAATATAGTGTCTCGTTAAAACTTGATTTCACACTGGGGCAGAGCAAATTCATACCGGGCCACATGCCCTATTAAAATAGATGTAATAACACGCTGATGAGACCCAACCTGGCTTTGGTGACTGCAGTTGTGGTAAAGTGCTCAACAAATAAAGATTGGATTGGATTGGATTGGATTGGTGATGGAGAGAGCAGTATAATGATCCTATTGATACCCTAAATCCCAATTCAAAATTTCAGCTGCAAGTTATAAAAAAAGAAGGCTGCAGAGGAAGAAGTTAATGAAAATTCATGTATCCTCTCATTTTTCCATATCCACTTCAAGATTTAACTCCTTCTTAGCTCAATCCCCGTGGGTCTACTCAATTTCATGGTAATTTTTAAAGTAGTTTAATCCATAACTGAAAAGAAGAATTAACACATATGTACTTTTGAATGTTCAAAAAGTGCAAAATTTTCCTAATTCAATTTGTTTATCTGCATCCACTCCAATATGAATTTTTTTCTCATTTTACCCATTGTCCATCCCTTCACACAGGTAAATAGTAATCCATTGGATAAAATATTGAAAAAACATTTCCAAATTCCAGTTCAGTTAAACTTATTTCAGATGTTTGTGAATTTCCCAGTTTGGGATAATCTATCTATCTTTATCTATCTATCTATCTATCTATCTATCTATCTATCTATCTATCTATCTATCTATCTATCTATCTATCTATCTATCTATCTATCTATCTATCTATCTATCTGTCTGTCTGTCTGTCTGTCTGTCTGTCTGTCTGTCTGTCTGTCTGTCTGTCTGTCTGTCTGTCTGTCTGTCTGTCTGTCTGTCTGTCTGTCTGTCTGTCTGTCTGTCTGTCTGTCTGTCTGTCTAAGTTGATGTAATTGCAGCACTTGACCGCTATGGGCGCTGTTGCGGTATCATGGGGTTCCGTGACAGACGTGAAGGTTAAAGGTTATTTTTGCGTAACGCGTCGGGCTGTCACCACTTCGCCGGTGTTTCGCCGGTTGTTCCAGTGACTCACAGACGAACCGGACCCCGTCGGATCCAGACGTGACCCCGGATCATGGCTAAGAAGCGGAGAGAGAGGAGAGAAAACGACGCTTTGACACCGGAAGCTGAGATGAATCCGGAAGCTCACGAGTCCCGAGCACAGAGAGGTGGGTTCTGTTCGTTAACGTGGACAACCGGTTATTTTATCAAACACCTAAATAAACGACACGACAGCAGCTCTACTGTGTTTAGAACTCTGCGGACGGTAGAACATGAGCTAATGTTAGCCGGTGGACGGTACTATCAGCACAGCCGGCTAGCTAAAACTAGCCAAATCTAGCTAGGCTAGGCTAGGCTTGCCACGCCAGTGCGTCAAAAGAACGTAACGGTGACGTCACGAGCTAGTTGTCCGTAACCCCCCCCCCCCCAGAAGGAAGTAAACATGTTTGACTTTTAAACTAATTATGATCTAACATATTTAATTTGTTCTATAGCCACAACAACTGTCCAGCGACCATTGGTCCAGTAATATCTATTTGAATTTAATTTTATGTACTGTGGCTTTATTTTAAAATGCTGATTGACTCTAAATGCCTTGTAAATAAATTACACTAAAGTTTCAATATTACCTCTGAAATGGGATGCAAACTCACACAATATACTTACATACGTCTACAGTTCTTTAGAAAATGCACTGATTAACTATCTACCGTGGCTTTTAATTCTATATAAAGGGATTAAAACAGCAAAACTTAAAATGTAAGGCAGATGTGTACTCTTCAAATGGACAATTTATGTTATAATAGGTAATTCAACAAATCATTAAACAGATACTATTTCATAAATCATAAACCTGACATTCCAAAGGGTCTCCAGTGTGTAATTATTAAGCCAACATGTCTTCACAAGTTTCTTTTACAGATTCACTGCTGTTGCTGGTGTGTGTCTTTCTGGTAACCTCCTGTTCTTTTGGTGACGTCTTCTTCTTTGCCCCACAGAGGCTCAGCATGCAGCGGGGGGGTCAGCACGCATGTCTCTGCTCATTCTGGTGTCCATCTTTACCTGTGCGGCCTCAGTCATGTACCTGGTCTACAGGAACTTCCCAGAACTTCCTGAGTAAGCTGCTTTATGGATCGTTACACTTGGTTAAATGTAGTTGGACACGATGCCCATCTCGGGAAAGACTTATTTTTTATTCACAGATAAAACTCTGACTTTTTTCCATGTCTTTATTTTGGTTTGGTTTGCTTATTTCAGTCTGAACTGCTGTATAGTGTTGAAATTGTGACCTCTTGTTATTATTTGTGATGATTATCACAATTGATTCTTGCTGCTGCTTTCCAACAGAAGGATATATTAGTTTGTGATATTGAGTAACATCCAGGCCAGAGAAGTATACATTCATTATTTCATCAATAAGTGTAAAGTAGAGTTGGTCCAGTGACACACACAGTGGGGCGTTTAACTAGCGGTTTTATAAAGTATTTAGTTTAGATTTTTTTGAAAAGGGCATTAACAAAAGCTAAATCTCCTGACCGAGGTGAGGTGAGCGTTTGCAGGTCTGACTGTGTGTTGATGTCCTGTTTGAGTAAATGCTGCAGTGAACTGATAAGTCTATATAATGTTATAGTTAAGTCTTCAGGAGAATAACATTCCAAATTCAAAGCTAGCAAGTACATGAGCCAATGAGACATATAAGTATAACTAATGGGATTATTTTTTTTCTTTTTTTAGTGATGAAATGGAAAAAATCAAGATTCCTAAAGACATGGATGATGCCAAAGCTTTGGGGACGGTACTGTCCAAATATAAAGAGACATACTACTCCCAGGTGTTGGTGGCCTACTTTGCTACTTACGTTTTGTATCCTTGGATCTAATTTACCTTCTGTTCAGGAGGTCTTCAGGATATCTGCTGTGTAGTTTTTGTCACTTCACATGACTACTGTCGATCAAACCTGCGTGTCATGAATGTATTCTTGTTTTCGTGTGTTTGGTGGAACATTAGTGGTGAGTTGTTTTTTGGAAAGTTGTTTTCCTGAACACTCTCATCAGCCTCCAGACGTTTGCAATCCCTGGATCCATCTTCCTCAGCATCCTGTCTGGATACCTCTACCCTTTCCCTCTGGCTCTGTTTCTAGTCTGCCTGGTGAGTCCTGAACAGTGTTACACAATAGGAAGGTTCATAAGATGTCTTTGCAGAAGATCTAACTTCCTTTTACTTTGAGGGATCTTGTCTTTACTGTAACAACCTGAGAAATTCAACACACCCTGGATAACATTTCCTTATCTGGATTCAATATACAACAAAACATTCCCACAGTGGTCACATGACGGCGGAGAATCACGAGTGCATTCACATGAGAAATGTGGCGGGTCTCCTGGAAGCACCGCAGCAACATCTGACATGTAGACAAATACAGGAAGTTCAAACGCATCCTTCAGGTTAACGGCGGCGCAGCTGCAGCTGCTGAATGTAGCTGAGCAGAAACAGAGCAGGAGGGGTTATTGTCAGTTTGTGTTCCACTGAGTTATGTTGGATGGATTCTTGTCTCTAGTGTACGACCTGAGAACGAGTAAAAAGACGCTTCACCTGCTCACGAGTATCAATCGGTGGTTTGGCTGTTTTTGTGTCGATCTGACCTCAAACAAACCAGTTGTTGAACAGGATGAGGGTCAGGCTAGCGTGAAACAACACAGTCACATAAACCTGTTATAGCACACTCTATAACAGGTCTCACAGCGTCCTCCTGTGACACGACTCACTGAGTCATCGTAACGCTCCGGCGTGTTGGGGAGGGGTCAGCTGCGATCAACCAGCTGTGGAGACGCAGCCAACGCTGAGAGGCTTCCTGTGGGTGCAGCCGTCTGATTAAAAATCATTCAATCAGACGTTACTGTTTCCTCTTTAAGTATCCAACTGTGATGAGAGTGTGTAAAGCCAATCACCAGTGTGTGTGTTTGTGTTGGTGTGTTTATCTCATCGCCGTCACATGATCCAGTGTGTCATCGTGTGTGTTTCCACCCCCAGTGCTCCGGCCTGGGGGCCTCCTTCTGCTACATGCTGTCGTACCTGGTGGGTCGACCCGTCGTCTACAAGTATCTGTGTGAGCGGGCCCAGAGGTGGGCCCAGCAGGTAACCAACACGTGTGTGAACCAATCACTTGTATTAAGTCACACAAATAGTCAGTCTTAAACAGTAAAGACAATGTTGTTTATAATATATATACTGTATATATACAGTATATATTTATATACAGTCTATATAACTTTTTCTCCTGCTTCCAGGTTGAGAAGCACAGAGATCATTTAATCAATTACATTATCTTCCTGAGGATAACGCCGTTTCTTCCCAACTGGTTCATCAACATCACCTCTCCTGTGATCAACGTGCCTCTGGGGGTTTTCTTCATCGGCACCTTTCTGGGTAAGACTGTCAGAGTTTTCACTCTTATTATTTCTCCGTTTTGTCTGTCACTTTTCTTGGTCTCTCCTGTTTTAACCTGGATGATTGACAGGTGTGGCACCGCCGTCGTTCGTGGCGATCAATGCAGGAACGACGCTGTACAAGCTGACGACGGCAGGCGAGGCCGTGTCCTGGAACTCCCTGGCCGTGCTCGGGGTCCTCGCCGTTCTGTCCATCCTGCCCGCCTGCTTCCAGAAAAAACTGCAGAAGAAATTAGAGTAGAAGGTTTTAACCCCTCGACACTCAATCTGCTGGTTGACCCCCCCATCCTCCTCAGCTCAGGGAGCTGCAGCTGTCACTGGAGCTGCTCTGCCTCCGCTCGTCTCAGGGCTGCTGGGAGTTTCTGTCGCTGACGCTATGAGCTACTCATTGACCAAAACACATGCAGTGAGGGGCTGACCCCCCCGGGGCCGGCAGTGGTTTTTTGTTTCTGTGAATTTAGTTGTTACTTTGGCACATCTGCGTTTTTTTCGTTTGTTTTATTTAAAATACTGCCTTGTGTTTAATTTTTTTTGACAATTAAGTGCTCCTTGTGGCATGTTGAGGTTAGCCTGACGCTTATGTTTAAAAAAAAAAATCTTTCTAGAAACTGCTTTCTGTAAGACGCATCAAATTAATTTTTTAAAAACTGGATCAACTTCTGGCGTCACGTTTTCTTTGGTAGTAACATATCAACCCTCCAATCCTATTAACAGCTGTTCTAAGTTAAGTAATATTTATTTTAACCTTTGTCTAGTGTCAACCTGAAAAAAGTGTAGCACCGCAGCAATAACTCAGATTGTTGTTGAAGTTTTTAAAAAGTTCTTAATGATTCCTGTTGCTTGTTTCAGCAAACAGATGCAGCGGAAAGGAAGAAGACAAATGGAACCGTTACTCTTAGTGCTAATTTTGTGTACGTCAGTTATTATGTTCGTTTTTCCTGGATCCACGGATCCCCTGCCGCCAGCTTTTATTTTCAGCTGTGTGTTTGCGTCGGTAGAAACATCTTTGCTTTGTCTTGAGGTAAAAACAGACGCAACTGGAGACGCCCCCCATTTTATTTTGATTGATGTGGTGCACAAACAGTCATCCTGGCTTGTCAGTTTGTCAGACTGGTTTTTAGATGTTGTGTTGCTGATGGCAGTAAGTGGTCTGTGGTTTGCCATCCCATTTATAACTGGAGATGTGACTGATAGACGCCAGTGCCCCGAGGTGACTGCAAATGGAGAAATCCAAGTCTTAGCTGGTTTCCAATGCTTCCACTTTTGACAAAGTATTGACTGATGCTCGATTTTTTGTTATTAGTGTTTTAAATTGTCATGCTCTCTTCTAAAATTATTTTTACATGTATATTATGCTACATCTTCACACCTGTGTACAGATGTAACCTGTTGCTGCTCAGAAACTGTCTGGATGTTACCAGAGACGGCAGCAAACTTATTTAACAGAATAGTCTTTAGTCTTTTGAAATGGAGGCAATCATTTTTACTGATCCTTCTGCATCAGGGTTGTGCGCTGAGTGTCGTCTGCTCATGCTTACTGTAACAGGAGGCAGAGATACTTGTGTCAAACCATGTCCTAACTGTTCATGAGTTTAACTGGTGCTATACACCGTTAACTAAAACCTACTGTCATGGTTGAATGAAGTGAGACTTTAATAAATTAAACAAGTTAATTGGACCTTAAACTTGTCCTAGTTACTCCTTTGTCTTAGTTGTAAAATATTGGGTGTAATCCTCGTAATTTGATTGGATGAAATATTGATAATACTGCTGTTTTTGTCTTATTACCCTAGCAGTTATGCAGTCAGGTCATGATGGTATAAGGGGCAGTATTCTGTCCTTCATTATGAAATGTTTACAATACTTTTGCTTCTCTGATCATATTATTTATTTATAATCATTAAAATTATGTCTACAGAATGTGATGACTTGAGATTGGTCTGTGAAGCGCCTTTTTAATCACTTTGTGCCACAGGATGATTGTCTTATGAACAGGTTTTGGGTTCAAATCCACCAGAGGAGCTTTTCTGTGTGCAGTTTGTTACAGAAATTAATAGATGGATGATTTAAAAGTGGTTTATTTAATTTTTTAAAATTATTTTTCTGCAAGGCTTTTGGGGCCAGGTGGAGTTATTATTAAGGCAGCTGGTTAACTTTTCACTCTTGCTGCCATGTGCATACTGATGCTATATTAACACCTATTATATTAATAGCAAGTGTTAATTCATGTGTTAATTTAATACTAGGATTTTAATTAAAACAGCACATTAAAATTATTCAGGATTTTGCCATATGCGGACGATTTCTTATGTTACATTGTAAACTACATTTGGTTTTGCTGACAGTTTGCTACATCTTTAATGTGATTAAATGCCATCACTGCTCAAACAATAATCTCTGCAAATAAATGCATGAAAGCAGAGGTTGATTATATACTGTATTATTATATAATGTAAAATATAAATAGTTAATAAGCATCCTTCCAGGTCCCTGCGTCCATCAATGTCAGCGCTGCATCACCGAGATAATCACGGCTGGAGGACCACAATGCATTTCGACCGAAACGCTCAGTTTTACATGGTTTTGCAAAGCTGGCCACATTGAGGATAAACCCGGAAGTAATGAAAATGACCTTTAAAAATAAGGCCAGGTGTATATAAGACTGATTTGATAAAGATGTGCATTCATAAAGGAGGGAGTTTCTACGGTCGTTCATTTACTGATCGGTACTTTACCGTGCATTTTTCTTTCTTACACCACTATGAACTAAAGGTGCATTCTTCATTAAATGCAAACCAGTACAATTAAGTTAATTTAAAAAAAAAGTGTACAGTTCACATGAGAACCAAGCATATGTTTCATACAGCTGGATTTACATTATTTACGGATGACGCGGGTTTATGAAATGGATGGATAGATGAATGGACATTAATGTAACTGAAATGCACTTTGTGGAAGAAACACACTATTAATCCCCATTTGGGAAATTATGTTGTTTTTATATTCTTCAATACAATAAATTCAAGCTTTTTCATGAATTCCCTTTTCTATACTCCACTTTATAATTGAACATTTTGTCGTCATGCTCCGTCGAGTCGTGACATTTTATTGTGAAGGAGCGGACCGGATGTGCTGGCGGCTCCTATCGTGTGTGATTATCGGAGTCTCTGCTGATCTTCAGCTCCGCAGGAACATCCGCGATGGAACCGAGCGAACACCCGTCCGTTCTGCTCTGATATGCTCCCTGTCGGGGGAGAGAGGACACCACCGGACCAGCCTCATCATGACCACCGGCTTCAGCTCCTGTTCCTGCCGGTTCGCAGATTATTTCGTGATCTGCGGACTCGACACCGAAAGCGGGCTGGAGCCCGACGAACTGTCCGGTAAGCGCGTTAGCTCCGGGGGGAACGTGGGGCCGAGGCGACCGCAGCGAACAGGCCGGAGGAGAACGGGTTAATAAATCCGTTTATTATTGATCTTTTTTTGTATTTCAATGTCGTTTATTTGTTTTAAATCACACATAATGTCGGTGTTTTTATGAATACATGCTGAACATCAGAGCGGGCCTAGTTCATCTGCCCCAGCCTGTGTGAGGGATTACCGCCCGCACCTCTAATTTCAGATTAAGATTAATTATTAGTAACTAAAAATAATAATAATGTAAAAAAAACAACAATCAAAACAGTGACTAATTAGCATGTTATAGCCGTGATTTCCTCTCAGTAATCCCACACACAGATGTGTGATCATGTTATTACCGGTGATGTCAGGGACCCATCAGGGATGAACCCTGACATCCTCAGCATCACCCCCCCCCCGATGGTCCACGGTACCCCCCCTCCCCCACAGCAAACATTTGTATAAAACATGTTTAATTCTGTGTTCATAATGACGTCATCACACCTACAGGTTATGGTCCAACAGTTTGACCTTCGTCTGATGTTATTTCAGAACATTTTAAATGTCTTCCCCTCATCACACGCTTTCACTCAATGTGTGTTTCTTTACTATTAGTGATATCACCCTAGTGTTTTCTCAGTGTAACTCTGGTAACTACACCATCACATCCACCCCGCTGCCCTGAGGAACCCCTACATGTTAAAGTTGACAAACACACCTGTGAAGGTGTGTTACAGCTGAGAGGAATCACATTTATTAATCTGAAGTCTGGTAATCTTGTATTTTTTTTGTCTGATGATGGGGCGATCAGCTGGAAGGATGTCAGAAAGGGAATTTTTTTGTGACTCAGGGTGAAACGCGAGTTCACTGTCATGGAAGGAAAGTTTATTCCCCAAGAAAGAGAGAAAAATGAGTGTTCAAAGACTCCAGCTGTGTGCTGGACTTCCTGTTTTTAGTTCCTTTAATTCTGAGTTGTTACGGTTCAGGTCAGATTTATTGAGCAGGAACTCCATCTTTGCCCCGGTGCGGACAGAGAATACCCCGGGGGTGTTTGCCTACTTCCATTTCTTCAAAATGTGATTGGTCAGCAGACTGGCAGTGAAATTAATTGTTTTCCAGACGTCTCAGATGTTTAGATCAATATCTGCAGCTCCTGTTTTCCACATGTAAATGAGTGAGAACTTCTTTCAAAAGCAGTTTTTACCCTCTTTCTGTTAATAATGTGGGATTAAGTTTTTCAGATTACTTTCCCAGTGTTTTAACGGCTCTGGTAGTTTGGATTAAACGTGTTTATCTTGAATGTGACGCTGGTGAGTGACGCTGTTTCCCTTTGGCCTCAGAAACCACATGAAAGTTCTGCCAGAAGCAGAAACTGAGCTTGTTCGAGCGTCCGTGAATCCGCTTCATGTTTCTACGGTTTACTGTAAAAGAAGCGAGGGGGTTTCAGCCGTTTCAGTTTGGAAAGTCCGTTACGGTTTAGTGATGGTTATTTTACCTCTGATTTCCTTTATTGTCTGTGTGTTAGATTGTGATCTGAACGCGACGCAGATTATCGTTCCCTCACAAAGCAGAGAAAACACTGTTGTGATGCTGTCATGTTTCATTTTCACATGTGATGCATGTGTGGGCGGCTGATAAGGAAACGTTAACACTCAGTCAACAGTTAATGCAGTGATGCTCCGGGTGGACGGAAGAAACAGTTTCACCTCACAGTCAGGTTCATGAAACAGAAACCAGTTTAATCCGTTCACTGAGGTCATAAGTCAAACGTTTCGCCGTTTAAAATAACTAGAATCATTTGTAAAAAAGCCACAAACCCACTAAATTATGAAACAAAACATATTATTATCATCCAGTAGACATGCATACTTTATCTGTGTATAATTAATTATATATAAATTACATAAACAATGATAAAGAATGAAAACAAAAGTCACGATAACACACGGGCTAGGTCTTTACTCCACCAACGAGAACGAGATCCGGTGTCACTGATGTCGTATCCATCCGCCAACATGTGGTAAAGAACGAGGTCCGGTCTCACTGATGTCGTACCCATCTGCCAACACGTTGTAAAGAACGAGGTCCGGTCTCACTGATGTCGTACCCATCTGCCAACACGTTGTAAAGAACGAGGTACGGTCTCACTGATGTCGTACCCATCCGCCACACGGCTCTTGTCTCGGGGTTCTACTTTATTCCTCATTTTTAAGGCGTTTAAAGCCCTTGGTGCTCAGCGTGTTTTGGGGGAGGCGAGGACCTGATTAGCATACGTATGACCTCACGCTTGGGGGGGGGACATCAGTACACACTGGTTCCACTCATTCAGATGCTAAACATCCTCTCTCGTCCTCAAACCTCCTCAGACAATGGAGGCTGAACATGAAGCTGTTTTACATTCAAAACGTCTCTTTCATATTTTTATCTTTTGTTTGTCTGATGCGCTGGTTGTTTTTTTTAAACACACGGGGATTTAACAGCTGATTGTTCATTTGTGTTCGCGGAGCTTTTAATGACATTTTATCTGCATCTTTAGTCTCAGAGTCGTTCCAACCTCAGAACCTGACTCAAATTATCTGTAAGAAAACATGAAGTCAGACAAGAAATAATCTTATCAATCGATCCATCACAGATTTACTGCTTTAGCACCTTATAATCCCTTTTCTTTATATTTATATATTTATGTTATTTTATTATTATTATTATTATTATTATTATTATTATTATTATTATTATTATTATTATTATATTATTGAATTTATATTTATATATTATATTATTTTATTATATTGTTTAAATTATTGTTATTATATAATTATTTTTATTATTACTGTATATTATTTATATTTATAAATTTATATTTGAGCTTACTGGACTGACAGTTGGCTCTACAGGAGGTCACAGATACGATCTTGTGGGAATGGAGCTAAAAATGATTTAAAATAGACGACTGACAGGTTCTAAGTAAATAAAATGACGCCACAGAGCTCCCAGAATGCAATCTGCTGGCTGATGATGGTTCTGTTCTATTTGTGGATCGCTTGTGAACCTGTAGTGAGCGACGATCTTGTGAAAGGTGTGTTCGTTCCTACCTGTCGGTCGGGTTGTTATACCTGTGCGTTTTTGTCTACAAGCCTTTCTGGGGGGGTTAGTTTTCTCTGCAGTCCCGTTCTGGGGGTGCTAATCTGAATTCCTAGAGCCTCATGTTTATGTGGTGTAGATGTGTTTATTGATTGATTCTTTGCTGATGACTGATTCTTATTCTAATAACATTTAATTCTCCACCATCAGCGAGTCACAAATTGTGTTTATCTGTAGACTAAATATCCACAGAAATCACGGTGCGTCCCCCCCCCCACACACTCACACACACACGCACACAGACACGCACACGTGCACGCACACACACATACACGCACACGCACACACTCACACACACACAGGCATCCCCCCACCGGACTCAGCTGTTTTTACTGATAATGATCAGATCTTAAAATGCTTACGATTACGTTTAGCATTAGCAGCGTTAGCCTGTGTGTGTGTGTGTGTGTGTGTGTGTGTGTGTGTGTTTGTGTGTGTTACATCACCACAGCCAGCTGCGTTGAATCAGCATCCCCTTTCCTTATATGGTGGTTTCCTGTGTGCAGCCTGTAACTCTGTGTTTTGTGTGTGTGTGTGTGTGTGTGTGTGTGTGTGTGTGTGTGTGTGTGTGTGTGTGTGTGTGTGTGTGTGTGTGTAGCTTTATGCCAGTATATAGAGGCCACTAAGTTCAGAGATGGGGCCAGAGGAAGTGTGTCAAACGAAGGTAACCCCTCCACCACACACACCCCTGTACCCCCTTGTAACCCCCCTAACCTGAGCTCAGCTTCAATCCTGTGACCTTTAACCTCTTCAGATTCTGAGTTTTCAGTTATTTCCTGCACAGGCGTGACAAGCTGCCCCCCCTTTCTGTTCGTGCACACGCTCCTCCATCCTCCGCCCCTCCATCCTCCATCCCTCCTTCCCTCCATCCCTCCAGCAGCTGATGTTTGACGATCACTGCTTCGGTGTGTGTGTGTCACACACGTTGGCGCTGCCTGGTCTATCTTTTCCTTTCCCCCTGTCTCTGAATGATTTTTTGATCCTCTCTTGGGGTCGCATAACTTCTCTGCTTCACTGTGGATTCCAATCCGCTGTTCTCTGATCATGTTGTCATTAAAGCTGTCAGGAAGCATCCAGATGAGAATCAGATAAACGGACCAATTGGAGGACGAGTGTTTGAACATGTGATGGTTTCCTCACGATGCTGATGACAGCTTTATATGATGCAACGCCTTCTGGCCTGGAGACAGACGCTCGCTCTGGAGTTGTGCCTCGCACTTTAAACCTCACTCCTGATCACACTGTCCTTCTTCCTGCTCCACGTGCACACACCAGCTAACCGCCTCCCTTCTCTTTTCTTTTCTTGTTGTTTTTGTTCTTCTCTCTCTTCTTGTTTCACCTCCAGGTGAGAATTTTGAGCAGAGTCCACTGAGGAGAACCTTTAAGTCCAAAGTTCTGGCACATTTTCCAGAGAATGTGGAGTGGAATCCCTTTGACCAGGATGCAGTTGGCATGGTAGGATCAATACCAGGCGCTCACTGTTTAACGTACACACAGTTCTTTATGTTAAATCTATTAGCGTAGATCAGGGGGGTCAGACTCATTTTCACCGAGGGCCAAATGTAACTAATAAATGTAACTAAATGTAACTTAATGTAATGTAACATAAATGTAACTACTCCTTAATGTTAAATAACTCTGAATTTATTATTTATTCAAGTTACAAACATTACAGTTACACAGAAAAAACATGTTTGTTTCTCTGTTCTAACATAAATCCTTTTAATTTGTCAGGTTATTAAACCCACAGAACTCCATCAATCAAGGATCAAACTATCAATGAATAAAGAAAAATAACATCAAACACAAGTTTGGACATTAACTTTGTTCACAACGTTTCTGTCAGAGTTAAAATGGGCTGAATTACTGCATTGTGGGAAATGTAGTTTCAGGTCAAAGGACCTATTTATTTTGAGACACTCTGACCGTTTATGTTCTCGTGGGCCACATTAAATGATGTGTAGGGCCACATTTGGCCCCCGGGCCTTGAGTTTGAAACATGGGATAGAATACCTGAGAATAGTGCCTTCAGGAAAGCTTTTGGGCAGGGCCAGACTCCTCGTTTCTCCTAGGTTCCAGTCTGTGTGATGAGATCAGCAGGGGGTCTCCATCCCAGAACTTTGACCTCCTCTCCTCCTTTTCCAGCTGTGTATGCCGAAGGGCCTGTCCTTCAGGACGCAGGTGGACCCCCGGGAGCCTCAGTTCCACTCGTTCATCATCACGCGGGAGGACGGGTCCCGGACGTACGGCTTCGCCCTCACGTTCTTCGAGGAGGTGACCAGCAGGCAGATCTGCAGCGCCATGCAGACGCTGTATCACATGCACAACGCCGAGCAGTACCACATCCTGCACACGCCCCCCTCGCCGCGGGGGCCTGACGACCCGTGGCGCCTGCACCCCCAGCCCCGCCCGGTGCTGCACGCGGCCCCCGCCATCTCCCGCCTGCAGCGCTTCAACTCGTACGACATCAGCCGCGACACGCTGTTCGTGTCCAAGTGCATCTGCCTGATCACGCCCATGGCGTTCCCCCAGGCGTGTAGGAAGGTTCTGCAGCAGCTGCACCAGGCCGTGTCCTCCCCCCAGCCCCCGCCCCTCCCGCTGGAGAGCTACATCTACAACATTCTGTACGAGGTACCCCTGCCCCCCTCCGGGAGGTCCCTGAAGTTCTCGGGGGTGTACGGGCCGGTGGTCTGCCAGAGGCCCAGCACCGCCGAGCTGCCGCTGTTCGACTTCCCCCTCAGAGAGATGTTCTACCTGCTGGGGGTGGAGAACGTCCTGCAGCTGTTCACCTGCGCCCTGCTGGAGATGCAGATCCTGCTCTACTCTCAGCGTGAGTCTCCACCTGTCATTTAACTCTTCGATGCACAACTCACCAACTCCTGCACACTTTCACCGACTGGGCCAAAAATGGTCCCCAATTTAAATCAATGCGTTTTTGCAATAAACTAGTTGTTATTCATCAAAATCTTTAAAACAAAGAGTGGTAATATTTTCATATTTCAGGTATTCCTTGTTAAACATGTTTCTGACTTGTGGTTATTTGCATTTTTATTTATTTTTTCACTAGACGTGAACGTGGGACATTCAGAGTCACAAAAGGTTCAACAGTTTGGGCTCGTTTTGACCCCACTGGTGGAAGAGTGGATGGTGATACAAAAACTGTAATTTATTAAGATTAATAAAAAAATAAATACAAATTCAAATTCCCTCATTTCATAAACATGTTTTATGAGGAATACCTGGAATATAAATATATTACATCTGTTCATTTTAAAGCTTTTGAAGAATAACAACCGCTGGAGTCAGGCTGAACTCCTGTGTGGACACATTTACTCTGGGTTTTTTTTCTAGAACAGGGGGGTCAAACTCATTTTCACTGAGGGCCACATCAGCATAACGGCTGTCCTCAAAGGGCCAGATGTAACTAATAAATGTAAGTAAATGTAACTCAATGTAACGTAAATGCAACTACTCCTTAATGCTAAATAACTCTGAATTTATTACTTATTCTAGTTCAAAACATTACAGTTACGCAGAAAACATAGCAGGTTATTACAATTCAGTTTAATAACCTGAATTTTAATTTGTCAGGTAATTAAATCCTCAGAACTCCCATCAATCAAGGATCAAACTATCAATGAATAAAGAAAAATAACATCAAACACAAGTTAGGACATTAACTTTGTTCACAACGTTTAGTCAGAGTTAAAATGGGCTGAATTACTGCATTGTGGGAAATGTAGTTTTGCTCAAAGCACACTTTTGACAGATTTATTTCTAGACACTCTGACCTTTTCTGCTCTTGCGGGCCACATAGAATGATGCGAGGGGCCACATTTGGCCCCTGAGCCTTGGGTTTGATGTTCTAGAGTAACAGACATCAGTGTGTATTCCAGCTGTGTTTGTGAGGTCATGTGACCCTGTCATTAGCAGCGTCCCCAACAGTCTCTGGATCCGGGACGCGTACGCGTATATCTACAGTCCTGGTTTCTTCATACTGAAGGCCTCTCTCATTCTTTATGTTCCATAAACATCCACAAATCAATTTCCTCCCACAATAGGCGTCAGTGTGAGATCGAAGCTCCCACGAATGCTGCGTCAGAAAAGTGAGGGGGAAGGACGTTCTGAGGCTTCCTGACAAACCAGAAGTACAGCAGCGCTGTTCACGACTGCCGCTTGTGATCCTCGAAGCTTAGAGAATAAACGTCCTGCAGAATAATAGACATTAATTCACCAGAGCTGAGAGATAAACACTGCGTCTTCATTGGTTACTTTAGTTGAAGTGGGGGGAGAGGCTCTGATGGGAGAAAGCTGTGGTGTTGCTAGGCAACATGCAGACCAGGAGGATGGCAGTGATGCAGGATCATTATTATTGGTTGGAAGTGACATCATGCCTCTCTCCTGCCCCCCTCCACCCCCCCCCACCCCATCATGAGGATCATCCCTGCAGAATGTGTGAAGGCTGGTGTGTGGAGTTAATCCCCCAGTCAGAAGAGATGAGGAATATAAGGAAAACACACACACACACACACACATTGAAGAAAAATTTCTCCGTAAATGAAGAAACATTGTAGATGCTAAAAATAGAACATAAAAACACAACTCAGGTTCAGAAACGTGAAGAAGCCTCCTTGAAGCGGTGATGTTCAGCTTCCTCCTCCAGCTCTTCGTGTGTCGTCGTGGTGACACGTAGCAATTAAACTGTTGTTCTCTGCCTGTGTGATGGATTGATGGGGATGAGGAGGGAGGGATGAGGAGGGAGGGATGAGGAGGGATGAGAAGTGTGAAGTGAGGATACTGCAGTTACACAACATGCAGATGAGAAACAGGAAATGTACAGTCAAACTCTATGAGGATGTGTGTGTCTCATTAGTTATTGTGTCATTTAAGGTTATTGTGTTTTACAGAATCTTGCATTTTATTGTCATGATTCCAAAACGTCCCCTCGTTCTCCTCCCCCCTCTGAACCTTTAATCTATTTTATGGTTTTCTTCACATCCAGTGAACATTCTTCATTCTTTTCTGAACCTTTCAGACCAGACTGACCAATCAGACGTCAGACGTGTCGGTAATGATTGATTATTATTTAGTCTGACCCCTCAGAGTGTCTGCTGTGTGTTCCTGCTGTGATGAAGACGAGGTGGTGTTAATGTTAGTGTTCTTGTCCCCGTCCCGGGAGAGGAACCCTACTGGGGGGGGGTGGAGGCCCCAGGGGGGTGTGAGTCTCCTCCTACAGCAGCACATGACCAAATGAAGGAATGGTATTTATTTAGGAGCCATTGTGGGGGGGTGGGGCTGCCACACGTCAGCAGGAATGCAGATGAGGAGGACGGGACACATATTTGCACGAGGACCCGTTGTGTTTAAGTGTGCACGGAGTCACGCTGAAGGAATTCAGGCTCAACCAGAGGCAGCGTGGAGATGGGGATGAGGAGGATGCAGGGGTTCCTCAGGAGCCTTCGTCCTGGAGCTGGACGGTTCATTCAGGGTGGAGTTTTAAAAACACCCCAACACCAAAGGTTAGACGCGTCCGCTCTGTTAGAGGTCGCCACGGCAACAACAGCAAAGTGAAAGCATTTGTTTGTGAGCTGAGCCTCAATAATTTACCAGCTCCATCTGAGGAAACACATACACACACAAACACACACACAAACACACACACACAGGGTTGTGTTGTCCAACAGTCTGACTATAAACACATGAGCGTCATGTGATCCGGTTCTCAGACCTCAGAGGATCCACACCCTGGATCTGATCCCGTGTGTCGTCACAGTGAATTCCTTCATGGTTTGTCAGTGATCTCTGCAACCAGAGGTTCGCTAACGCTAAGATTTTGGAGCAGTTTGCTGCAGACGTGTCATCGGCCACCATGTCTATTTAAACGTATGAGAGAACAACCACGTCACTAGATTCTCTGATCGTGATAAATAAATGACCTTGACCTTGAGAAAACTAGGTCAGGGTCAAAGTTCAACTTTTGTACTCTCAGGAACCGGATAAGATAGAAAGACAAGGGAGAAGGCCAGTGTGAGTAAGACCGTAGATCAAAGCACCAGCTTTGATCAATGACAGTATGTTACGGTCTGTGACTGCTTTGGTTTTAGTTCATATTTATCACACAGCACAAGAACGTTTTAGGGACGTAGATGCTGGATAATCATCCTTCAATCTGTTTTAACTTTATTTAAATGACGGGAATTTGAATCACTTTGTTTGAGTGACGATGATGACGACTCATCTTGTCCACATCGTTCTCTGAACCAGACTACCAGAGGCTGATGACGGTGGCGGAGAGCATCACGGCCCTGATGTTCCCGTTCCAGTGGCAGCACGTGTACGTCCCCATCCTGCCCGCCTCCCTGCTTCACTTCCTGGACGCTCCGGTGCCGTATCTCATGGGGCTCCACTCCAACGGACAGGATGATCGCACCAAGTTAGAGCTGCCGCAGGAGGTGCACACGCTTTCCCTCGTTTCAGTTTTTAACTTCCTGTAAACTTAATGTTGTTCTGCACAGCAGAGATTGAAGCTGCAGATACGAACGATGGAGGACGGTTGTTCTCCTCTCCTCACCCCAGGTGTTACATATCCAGGAGGATGTTGGGGCTTGTTGCTGCAGTCTGCACGTTTAATGTGTGATTCATCAAATCTGATGGGATTGTTAAAGTAGTCTGTCATACGTGTCCAGAGACACGTGTTTGGACTTGTTCACATCAGTCAGACTCTCATTAACACCCCCCGTCTCCTTCCAGGCCAACTTGTGTTTCGTGGACATTGACAACCACTTCATCGAGCTGCCGGAGGAGCTGCCCCAGTTCCCCAACAAGCTGGAGTTCATCCAGGAGATCTCCGAGGTGCTGGTGTCCTTCGGCGTTCCCCCGGAGGGGAACATCCACTGCGGCGGCGACGGCCCCGCCCGATACCGGGGCCTCCGCTCCGTCGACACGGCGTCCGACAAACGCAACGGCAACCTGGCCTCGCCGCTCAACTCCTACCTGCTGAGGGAGAATGAGACCATCGCCAGGCTGCAGGCGCTGGTGAAGAGGACGGGGGTCAGCCTGGAGAAGGTGAGGGGGCGGGGCGTCTGGGGGCGTCGTCAGATCGTCCAGATGCTGCTGACGAGTTTATCGTCTTATGTTGTTGTAAAAAAAACAGATTTTTGTCCATCATGATGAAATCCTCCAGACCGATGGACGCTGGAGCTGCAGAGTTCGTATTACCTCAAGAAAGTGGTGCATCATGGGATGCGCTTCAAGAAAAATTTGTAATTACAAAGTAATAACAGAATATACGCTAGAAGCGACAGAAAGATTGAGTTTAGCCAATACAGTCATCCCTCGCTTATTTATTATTATTTATTATGTATTTACTTTGTTATTATTTATTTATTATTTATGCATTCATGCTTATTCGGCTTCACTACATCACAGATTTTTATTGTGTGTGTGTGTGTGTGTGTGTGTGTCAGCTGGAGGTGAGGGAGGATGCCAGCAGTAACAAGGACGTGAGGTTCCAGTGTGACGAGGAGGAGCTGAAGATCCACCAGCTGAACATCCAGGTGAGGGAGGTGTTCGCCAACCGGTTCACGCAGATGTTCGCCGACTACGAAGTGTTCGTCATCCAGCCGAGTCACGACAAGGAGTCCTGGTTCACCAACCGGGACCAGATGCAGAACTTCGACAAGGTGGGGTCCAGGTTCGGGAGGATCAATCAACACGATCACACAACTAAAAGGTGTGATAGAGCTCTGTGTGTCTGTGTGTGTGTGTGTGTCTGTGTGTGTGTGTGTGTAGGCCTCCTTCCTGTCGGACCAGCCCGAGCCCTACCTGCCCTTCCTGTCCCGTTTCCTGGAGACGCAGATGTTCGCTTCTTTCATCGACAGTAAGATCCTGTGTCACGAGGACGAGGAGAAGGAGCACACGCTAAGGGTGTTCGACGCACGCGTGGACAAGATCCGCCTGCTGAACGTCCGCACGCCCACGCTCAGGACCTCCATGTACCAGAAGTGCTCTAACATCGAAGAAGCAGGTGAGCTTTATTCTGAAAGCACCAGAAGTGTGTTCCTGTGTGATGCCTAGACCACAGACGTGTAAATCGCTCACTAGCGATCTACTTCCTGTCTCCACTCACCAGTAACGCTATTTTGTTCACAGACAACCTGCTTAAAAAACGATACGTAAAGATGGATTTTGTCGCTCCTGGACCTCGTTCCATCGCGCTGGAGAACGACCAGACCCGCCCCCGTAATATACTGTATTTGTTCCCGTCGCCTCAAGCGTCTCTGATCGCGCGTGTGTGACACGTGTGTGTAGCGCGTGTGTAACACGTGGAGAACCTTCACAGAGGAACAGCAGCGTTACAACGTTAAACAGTAATCCCTCACTTATGTGCGCTTCAAGACGCACGGCTTCACTATGAGGATTTTTAGTTGGTAGTCATGTGATACCGTACGCACATTCTATTGGCTGACAGTATCCGTGTGTGTGCTGCGTTCACAGAGTCTCAGAAGTCTCTTAACCCTTACAGCCCTGACTTATTTTGGCCGTTTTTTGGTACTTTTGATATTTGTGTCTAAACCACACAAAAAATGATTTAATGGTTTATCTTCGTCACAACTTCAGCTATGTGAAGAGATTTTTTATTTCCCTATAACTTATTATATTGACATATTGGGGCAAACAGACACACAGTCAAATTCAGAAGTGGAAAAATTGTATTTTATTGCACATAAAAACCAAAAACATGCTCATCCAATTGATTTTGAGCTCCAGAAAGTTTGCCATAGGCTTCTAACACAACTATACAGTTTGTGTCATTTGTGCCACTCTTCAAAGGAGTTTTTCAAAATAAGACACTGACACGTGAAATGCACAAATCCCCAGACACGTTTGCATCATGTGAATACATACATCACGCTTGTAGAATGGTGACTACATGGACAGAAACATGCCAGCATCTGATTATAAGAATGGTTTAAAAACATCATGTGATCTGATCATAGGGGAGCGATCATAGGGCGGTAAGGGTTAAAGAAACACTTAAAGTGCTTTAAAACACTGACAGTGTCAGTCTGTCAGTGTTTTAAAGGTAATACAGATAAAAGGTGGTTTAAGATCAGTAGGAGGAGGAGGGTTCACAAAACGTTAAAAATACCGTAAATAATGAAATAAATAGTTTGTCACTATATCATAGGGTTTTTTGCGTGTGGTTCCTGGAACGCATTAACGTGAGTAAAGAGTGGTTACTGTAGATGTTCCAACAACATTTCTAAACGTGTTTTCTCTGTGAGGTTCTCTCAGCTACACACAGATGATCGTCTATGAAACACAACTTGAGCTGAGAATCTGCAGCATGAACGGGTGGAGATGAACTCTTCCTTCGGGAGTCAAACCTTTGTTCTGTTTCTCCACTGGATGATTCTCTGATCAGAGAGAACGTCTCTCCTATCACTTCCTTTGGTTTCTGGGTGTCTGGGAGGAATAATCTTTAATGTCTTCACACTTGTTGGCTTTCTTCTTTTGTCTGTCGATCACAAAGAGACAAATTGCAGATGTTTTGTCACAGCTGTCAGTCAGAACTTCAGAAACAAGAGAATCTGAGCAGCGATTGGTGAAATGAATCAGATTTAAGGTGAAACATCCCACAGAGTCGTGACTCGTGCATCTCCTTCAATCCAAAGATGTTTTTCTGCACTTGCAAACGACCCAACGTTGAAAGCTTTACTGTTTGTTGATGCTTCCTGTGACCTCTGACCCCCCCCCCACAGAAAAAGCCATCGAGCTGAGGATCTCTAAGATCGACCACACGGCGCTGCACCCCCACCTGCTGGACATGAAGATCGGTCAGGGGCGCTACGAGCAGGGCTTCTTCCCCCGCCTGCAGTCCGACGTCCTGTCCACCGGCCCCCCCAGCAACAAGTGAGTGTCCCGCCTCCTGGCCACCCCCCCCCCCCAAACCTCAGACCCTGAGCTGATCTGTGGTGTCACAGGTGGACCAAGAGGAGCGCCCCCGCCCAGTGGAGGAGGAGGGACCGGCAGAAGCAGCACGCAGAACACCTTTACCTGGACAACGACCAGAGGGAGGTGGGAGCCCCACCCCCTGTGTTACACACACTGACTCCTGCTTTTGCATGTTCTCTGTCCCGCCTGCCCCCCCCCCCACCCCAGCTCACACGTCTACTCACCTTTCTCTCTGTCTCTGGTCTCCGTGCTGCTCACACACACACACTCTCAGCATGTGGAGTGTGTGTGTCCGGAGCTGCAGCTCCTGTTTCTGGATGTCTACTGGCTCTCACAGGCCCTCAGGCCCTGTCTGGAGTCGGTGGTGGTGGACGTGGTACGTGCCCCCCCCCCCACGTGGTCGTTCCCTCCAGACGGCGACCGCCCCGTCGTGGTCGTTCTTTAGCGTTAGCAGTTTTATTTAACGCTTCCTGCTCGTCTGAAGCGGCTAACGGACTTCCTGTCTGTCTCCAGAAGTACATCCAGGAGGCCAGGAACCTGGGCACCACCATCCGACAGCCCAAACTGTCCAACCTATCGCCCTCCGTCATCGCTCAGACCAACTGGAAGTTTGTGGAGGGCTTGTTGAAGGAGTGCAGGAACAAGGTGTGTGTCCGACGGATGAAACGTGTGAATGTTTCAGAGTATACACCAGAAACATCTGTCTGGGTTGTGTCTGCAGACCAAACGGATGCTGGTGGAGAAGATGGGCCGGGAGGCGGTGGAGCTGGGTCACGGCGAGGTCAGCATCACGGGCGTGGAGGAGAACACGCTGATCGCCAGCCTGTGTGACCTGCTGGAGAGGATCTGGAGCCATGGGCTGCAGGTCAAACAGGTGATGGATCAGAGTGCTCACCTGTATTCACGTCTGTCCCCCCCCCGTGGGTCTCAGGTGAACTAGTCAACTAGAGCCAGTGTGTTTGGTGTTTCAGGGGAAATCGGCTCTCTGGTCCCACCTGCTGCACTACCAGGAGAGCAAGGAGAAGAAAAGCGCCACTCCGGGTAGTTTAGGACCTCCAGGTGAAACACCAGACCAGTCACTAACAGGTTAATTATTATAGATTTAATTATTTAATTATTCTGGTCTTTTTCTTTTTTATACCAGGTTTCATTCACGACACAGAGAGACGCAAATCTGACGGTGGGGGCTCAGCGATGGCTCCTCTGAAGGTCTCCTTGATCCAGGACATGAGGTGAGAGCTGGAGGTTTTTACTGCCCCCCTGTGGTCGGATGAGGCAGTGCAGAGCGCTCTCATGAGGAGCTGGCCTTAAAACAGTTGATATGAAAATGAATTTAGGAAACATATTCCAATGAACTCATCTAATCAGCAGGTTTTATCCTTTTTATACGTCATATGTGTTTGTTTGGTTTTTTTTCTGGTGATAAAACTTCTTGAAGATCCCAAAAATCAGGGCTTTGAACTGGAATTTTTTGCCAATCGATTTGTTCCTAACAGAAACGGAATTATAACGTTTCTGGTTTTGCGTTCCACCCATAAACTGACGTTCTTGAACCGGTTAGAATGAAAAAATAAAGTTCCTGAACCGGTTAATAACGTTCCTTTTTAATATAAATATGTAGGTGCCGCCCCGCGACCTGCGTTAGCGGATTAAGCGGGTTGGACAATGAATGAATGAATGAATGTAGGTGCCGTATTTTGCGCACCATAAGACGCGCTTAAAAACATTAAAATTTCTCAAAAATCAACGCTGCGCCTTTTAATATTAAGCGTCTTATGTGTACACTGAGTTCCAAAATGTTTTTGTGTGACTTTAGTCAGCGATCCGCCAGATCGGCCATTGTCCACCGACATAGGACGTAATACATCACTACGTACGCCGGCAGCGATTGACCAATTAGAGAACATGACGCGAGGCTACGTCCGGCACACCTCCTGTAGGTACCGGTATAGGGTGTATGCCGGTACTGTACCACAGGTATGCTGTTAACCACATTAGTTCGGCTAAAGACCCCCGACAATGACGTCAGCGAAGAGACACGCTCATGACGCAACATGTAAACTCCAGGCTATCAATTCCGGCTGAATTCCGAACTGGTCATCATCCTGGAGGATTAACGAAAGAACTCCAACCGCTGGACATCGGTGTAAACAGAGCCTTTAAAGTTAAGCTGCGTGTGTCGTGGAGCGATGGATGAGAGACGTGAACACACGTTTACCAAGACTGGAGGCAGTGCCGAGGAGTTACACAGTGAGTTACACCCCCACAATATGTGGTGGATTGCGATTGCCTGGATTAACGTGTCTGCTTCGACTTTTGTCCGATGTTTCGCAAAAGCCGGCATCATTACCGGACAGCCACCCAGAAACTAGACGGTCAGCGATAGTGAAATTATCGAGCTATTCAATGCAGACCGAAGATGAGGACTTCAAAGGATTTAGTACAGATTTATCAAAAAATAAAGAAATAAAAAATATATTTAAAAAATAATGTCGGTGTATTTTTTGAAATTTAAATACGTAGTACAACACAATTCAACCACAGTCAGCTTTTTGCTTCCGTTAGCTAGCATGCACCGAACAATGAGGTGCGCCATGTGTGCGGTTCAAGTACAGAAATAAACTCCGTTATTTAGACTGCGTCTCTTTATACAATGAGTCGAATGGTGCGCAAAATACGGTAACTTAAGGACTTTAAAAATTGGCAACTGAAGCAATTAGTTCATATACTATAATTATACTGTAGATATATCCCTACCCTACAGTAAACAGTACCACAGCACTACACCACTGCTTTATGACAGTTATATCACTGTAGTTAAGGCTTATGCCTCCTACTTAGACACTACATGAAATAAGACAAGAAGAACTTCCACCATGTCATTTATTGCTGAACAACAGATCTTCATTGTTCTTCTCCCATAGCTCAATATTGCTACAAAGCGCTGGCAGTACGGGGATACACTGCACTGAAAATGACTGCAGCCAATGAGTTAATGTCTAAATCATACATTTTTCAGATTGACATACTGCAGTGTTTACCTGTTATGAATAAATGGTGACTGGGAGACCTCCCTTTTCTTGCTGCTGATAGCCGCTACTTCTCTCTGCTCTCATCACATCACAGGAAGTGAAACATGAGGTCAAATTTTTTTTTAAAGAAAGAAAAAACCCCCGGTATTAACCTGTTTACAATTATTTTCTGTTGCAATTCTGTTCCGGAACATTACAAAATATAAAGTTTTCGGTTTCGTTCCATGAACCAGTTCAAAGCCCTGCCAAAAATAAAATCATGGCTTCCTTTAACTGTAAATGTATGTAAATACATTGTTTTAAACTTTAATTGTAATTTTTTTTTAAATTTTGTATGTGTAGGGAAATTATAAAACTACTCCAGCACACAATGTTACTCAAATGCATATATATATATATATATATATATATATATATATATATATATATATATATATATATATATATGTATATATATATATGTATATATATATATATATGTGTGTGTATATATATATATATATGTATATATATGTATATATATATATGTATATATGTGTGTGTGTGTGTGTGTGTGTGTGTGTGTGTGTGTGTGTATATATATATACACACACACACACACACACACACACACACACACACACACACATAAGCCCCATAACAGATTTTATGTCCAATTTTAATGAATGTTCCCAATTTTTAATTTATTTTCATCACTCGACGTTTCAATGTGCGTCACATTAAAGAGTTAAAAGAAGAAGGCTCTGAGTGAGTCGGGTGTATCAGCATGTTACTTCCAGCCTAATTACCCCACAGGACCCCACCCACCCCCACTCCCCAAGCAGGTCACTCAGAAACGACCGATCGTTTCTCATCTCGCACACAGTTGGAGAAAGTATTTCCTTTCCGATCCGACCTCACACCCGTGTTTGTCTCGAAGAGATGTATCACCAGCATCTCGTGCTGGCTTGCCTCTGTTGCCATGGAGATAACGATGACAGAGAAATAGATTACTGGGCAATGGAGGGTGGAGAGGGGGAGGGGGGGATGCCATAGCTGTTAAAGAGGAGCTCACGACAGGTGGAGTGGAAGGGAATGTGTCTGGACATGGGGAGGTTTGGGGGGGGCTCGTCTGATCTAAACTCCCCAGCAGAGGCAGACAGCTGGGGTGTCAGTCCCGTTTCAGGTTTGACGTTCACGACTTCCTTCCCTCCCCAGACACATCCAGAACATCAGTGAGATCAAGACGGACGTGGGGAAGGCCAGAGCCTGGGTTCGCCTCTCCATGGAGAAGAAGCTGCTGTCCAGACACCTGAAGCAGCTGCTGTCAGACCACGAGCTCACAAAGTGAGGACCCACGCCGCACGTTCACCATCACACCGTCACCATCACATTGTCACCATCACATTGTCACTGTCAGACCATCACATCATCACTTGTCACCATCAGACCGTCACCATCATGTTGTCACCATCACATCGTCACCATCAGACCGTCACCATCATGTTGTCACCATCACATCGTCACCATCAGACCGTCACCATCATGTTGTCACCATCACATCGTCACCATCAGACCGTCCGTCACCAGCACAACGTCACCGTCAGACCGTCACCATCACATCGTCTCCATCAGACCATTACTATCACATTGTCTCCATCAGACCGTCACAATCACACTGTCACCATCACATCGTCACCAGACGCGCCGCTGCCTCGCGACTATCTTCACCTGACACGGAGACGATGTGTGATCCAGACCATCTATTATACATCACTCTTGGAATTGCAAAAACATTCTGTGCATCAATAATTCACAGCCTTACCCATAATTCATTTCTTCAGTGAAGTGGGTCAGGAGCACGGTTGTTGTCTGCCTCCTCCTCGTGTCATCGTTTACATCAGTCCATTCTTCCTTTGTCGTCTAGTTTTAAACGTTGAACGACCTCACTACGTCACAATTTGAGAACAGACTAAGAGAATACAGGAGGTCCTCGAGATACGAATATCTAACCTATGAACATTTGTAGATATCCACAACCACATGTCACCATATCCCCTTCCTGCCACCACCCCAACCGAGCAGTGTAACATCCACCCCCATAGATTCAGATGTCATGTTAAAATGACTCAGCAAACGTCACACTGAGTCATCAGTTTGCTATGATGTCACTTCCTATGGTCTTCTGGTCTTTTCTGTTGGCGCGTTATCAGCAGCGTTTTGTTTAACGAGTTTAACGTCCTGTAAGGGTTTCTGGTCAGTCTGAGGGAACTGTACTTTAGTATTTAGAGGAGTAATCACATTACTTTAGTATTTCAAGTAGTAATGACATTACTTTAGTATTTAGAGTAGTAATGACATTACTTTAGTATTTAGAGTAGTAATGACATTTAAATGACCTCAAATGGAGATTATAGATTGTAATGAATAAATAACGCCTTAAGAACAATTCAGCTGAAGCTTTTCTTCTCAGAGCCAGCTGTGTTTGTATGTTGAGGACTAGCTGTACACCTGTCTCCACCCGTCTGCCTGCCCCTCACAGGAAGTTGTACAAGCGCTACGCCTTCCTGCGCTGTGACGACGAGAAGGAGCAGTTCCTCTACCACCTGCTGTCCTTCAACGCCGTGGATTACTTCTGCTTCACCAACGTGTTCACCACCATCAGTGAGTCTCGTCCTCACAGCGGCGCCCAACCATCTCCTTTCACCTGACTGTCTGTCTCCCACCTGTCCCAGTGATCCCCTACCACGTGGTGGTGGTTCCCAGTAAGAAGCTGGGGGGCTCCATGTTCACAGCCAACCCCTGGGTGTGTGTGTCCGGCGAGCTGGCAGAGACCGGAGTCCTGCAGGTCCCCAGAAACACCCTGGAGATCACCTTCGAGGTTGGTGTCCAGTCCAGGTGTTTTGTTTTCATTGAAGTCATGTGTTCCGGTTGCTATGACAACCATTAACCCTACAGCGAGCTGTGTGGTCAGTGAATGCGGCGATGCTTCAACGAAAGGAACGCTGCATAAATAATGATGGATCAGAAGAGCAGGAAAAGTAGAAAGTGTTTTTAGTTTGATAAATGTTAAATAGATGTTTTATTTGTTCAGGAAACACAGTACTGTTGAGAATCCTACCATTTTTTGTTTTTGAGATGTGAATTTCTTTTTTGTGTTAATCTCTTTTTAATTTGTGTCGTGGTGATAATTTTGTAGTTTTCTTTCTGTGAATAAACCTTTTAAACGCTCTCTCTCTCAGTGCCAGAACCTGGGCAAGCTGACCACGGTGCAGATGGGTCACGACAACACGGGCCTCTACGCTAAGTGGCTGGTGGAGTGTGTGTTCGTCCGCAACGAGATCACGGGACACACGTACAAGTGAGCGTTACGTGGTTATTCTTTTCAAAGCGAGTCGGTGACGTGTTTTGACTCGAGTCGTTTTGATGCAGGTTCCCGTGCGGCCGGTGGCTGGGGAAGGGCGTGGACGACGGCAGCCTGGAGAGGATCCTGGTGGGGGAGCTGACGACCCCCAGCACGGAGAACGACGACAGGACGTGCCGCACGCCCCCCATGCAGCAGTCGCCGGGGATGATGAGGAGGTTTGTCACCATCTCCCCCAACAGCAAACCAAGTGAGTTCCTCAGGAGCAAGATGATTCAGTCTGATTGGTTCGTGTGGTCACATGGCGTCTCTGCCCCCCCCCCCCCCCCCAGAGTTAAACACGGGGCAGATCCAGGAGGGGGTCGGAGAAGCCATCAACGGGATCGTGAAACACTTCCACAAGCCGGAGAAGGAGGTGAGAGACGGCGTCTAGACGGGTCCCAGCATGCACCTGTATTATTTATCATCAGTGTAGAGCAGCAGCTTTCTGCTCCGGTGGCCCCCCACCCCTCGGTGATACAGGGGGGGGGTGATCTGCTTCTGCCTCTGGCTGGTTTTCATCCCTTTACTTTCTGTTTGATGGTTTTGTTCCCCTGAACGACTCCCGTTGGTTGTTTGTAGATTTCTTTCAGAGATGGACAGAGTACTTGACCCCAGTACTTGAGTAAGAGTACAAATACTTCTGATCAAAATTTACTCCGCTACAAGAGTAGCCCAGTCAATACATTACTTGAGTAAGAGTAAAAAAGTACTTGCTTTTAAATGTACTTAAGTATTCAAGAGTAAATGCTTTTAAATGTACTTAAAGTAAGAGTAAGAGTAAATTCCTATTGTTTTTATCTTTGATGAGAATAGACCTGACTGAATTACTGTCATTTCACAATTTTATATATAGCACCTTGTATCTCTTGTTTCAGAGAAAACTCTTTGAAACCACCTGCACTGATGTGCTTACCTGTAGAACCATTATATTATACTGTACCAAGACTTCCCCAACATCTATAAAAATGGAAATAAAATTAATGGAATCATCAAAGAGGACAATTTTCACATTTTATTAAACAATTCCCCCCTTCCATACACACACAAGACCAAATGGAGCCATACAGGCCCAACCAACTCATTTAACTGGGGACCAACTGGACCCCTAAAGGACACACTGGTGGACTACTGGTGAGAACCACTGCTTTACAACAAACTAAAGCTCTGCTTTCAACAACTCAATGTTTACAGGAAGGACATATCCCAGTACCACAATATTTGTCTCCCCCCACCTGTCTGTCTGTCTGTCTCCCCCCCCAATCTGTGTGTCTCCCCCTGCCCCCCAGTCTGTGTGTCTCTGTGGCCCTGTGTCATCCAGTCTCTGTCAGTCTGTAAAATTAAGTGACAAGAGGTCTCTAGGTGTGACTTTTGTCAGTTTTTCTTCAGCAAACACAATAAGCTTTTGAAAATGTACTTTTTCTTGTCTGAGTCTGCGTTGTCCTTTTTCACTTCTACAAACTCGAACATATCTTTAAGATGAGGCCATGGGTTTTCTTCCTCCGCCTCATAAAACTCCAACTCATCATGTTCATCAGATTCAACAGAGGCTTCTTCAGCAGTCGCCATCGCCACCGCGGGCTTGGTTTGAGCTGATTGGTCAGGGGATGACGTATTTCCGCTTTTATGTAAATCCCAGTTGAGAACGTGTACTGTGATAGGTTTCCTTCTTTGACGAACACTGCGTGTGGCCAATAGCATTTTAGGGTGGGGGGGACAAAAAAACAACAACAGGCAAACCTAAAAGTAACGAGTATTCATGAGCCTTCTCAGAAATTAACTCGAGTAAGAGTAAAAATCTTTGCCTTGGAAATGTATTCGAGTAAGAGTAATAAGTATGAAAGTATTCTGTATTTGAGTAAAGTAAAAATTCTCAGAATCTGTACTTAAGTACAGTACTTAAGTAAATTTACTTCGTTACTGTCCACCCCTGATTTCTTTAGTATGTTATGTTATTCCAGATCAGGCGTGTAATCACCGGTTATTAAGACCCCACTGATGTTGGGGTTCAAAGGAGATGCTCGTTGAAGATCTTTGTAATCTGATCACGGGTTGTAAAGAAATCCTTGTTTAGAACAAAGTCCTCCCCTCCTCTTAGCAGAAGCACGTAGAATAAAAAGGCTCCCGAAATCAATTTTAGTGTCTGAAACTTGTGTTTTGAGGTATCTTCAGAAACACATCACCTGTTAAACCAGCCCCTCTGTGATGAGGAACTAACTCTTCTTCCTGTTTCCTGCTTCCTGCCCCCACAGAGGGGCAGTCTGACCCTCCTGCTCTGCGGGGAGTACGGACTGGTCTGGGCTCTGGAACAAGTTTTCCAACACGGTTTCAAGTCGCCCAGACTCTTCAAGAACGTCTTCATCTGGGACTTCTTGGGTAAGAATAACATCCCATCATCATCATCATCATCATCATCATCATCATCATCATCATCATCATCATCAAGCGTGTCAACAGGAAACACAACACGTTGATTTGTCTTTTCGATTCCTCTGACAGAGAAGTCCCAGATGTTCTTTGAGAGCGCCGAGCAGCGGGAGGCGACGCCGGACGAGAACTGGCAGACCCGAGTTCGCCACTTCTGCCGCTTCATGCGCGCCATCAACAACACGTCCAGGAACATCGGCAAGGACGGGAAGTTCCAGATGCTGGTTTGTCTGGGAGCGAGGTAGGCCTGGTCAGGTCCACGACCTCTGACCTTCACCCTGTCAGCAGCAGCGGGTTAAGTTCTCACATCTCCCTCACAGGGACCACCTGCTGCACCACTGGATTGCCCTGCTGGCGGACTGTCCCATCACCACCCAGATGTACGAGGACGCGGCGCTGATGAAGGACCGCTCGCTGGTGAACGCTCTGATCCGAGTGCTGCAGACGCTGCAGGAGTTCAACATCACGCTGGAGGCGTCGCTGGTCAAGGGCGTCGGCCTCTGAACCCCAGCTGCTCCCAAACGAACACGCCCACCCGGAGCATCACTTGGGATCACTGGAGACACAGGGGTCAAACCTGAGGCCCGAGGGCCAAACGTGGCCCTCCATGTCATTTTATGTGTCCCTCGGTGGAGATGAGTTTGACACCCCACCTTTTATATGCAGGACCCCCATGAACAAAGGACTTTGTTGGCTTATATTACAGCTACTGTTACATCTGCCATAGATGACGTGCAATGAGCCTTTCTAAATGTTATTTTTATCCTGGATGACGTCGCCGTTAGATGTTAAAAAATACGTTTTCTAATATCAACCATGAGTTTCACATTCTTGACCTTTTTGTGCTGTAAATTTTTTTTTCTGGCACCTAAATATTTGTCATTGTTACGGTGAACTGCTGACAACGGCGATATTTAAGGGAAAGCAGCAATCAAAGCTGTCTATATTTTTCAGAGAAAACAGTATTATTTTGTTAAAATCGGTCAAGTTGCTTGCTCTGTTGTCAACTCAGATTCCAACGTCGTCACGCAGAGCTTAAAGCAAATAGAAGTATGCTTTATAAGTACGTGTGTGACAGAGGGAGACTTACAGACTAAAAGGACGTTACAGTCGGACTTCTAACTGGAAAATGGACTTTTCCTTGAAATACCTTCACCTGGGATAAAAAGAAATTCCTTGCATGATAATAAGACCGTGTGACTCAGGCGTGATCATCCGTATCGCCTCCACCCTCGGACATCAGGAGCTGCTGAGACCTTCTCCTTATTTCATTATCATTGTTTCCTGCTATGCAATATCCCAAACACCTCATGAACTCCACACGGGGGACACGTGATGAACTACCGGACCCGTCTCCGTTACATACGTGGAACTTTACATAGCGGAACCAGAGGTTTGATACGTGAGGGACTTTTTCTGTGCCATCATCTGGGTGACTGTTGACTCGTCCGTACGACACACGAGCATCCTGGGAGAAATATATTTTTGTTTTCCAATACTGTTGTACATTTATTGAAATAGCTGCGTAATGTAGTGTTTACTAAGTGAGCAACGGTGTACAGTGTAAAAAATATAAGAATAAAGCATCTGTAATGCATTTAAGTGGACTTAATTGTATGGGAGTCAATAGGTATTCATTTATTTATTTTATTTTTGTACTATATGTTGAGTGTGCTTAAGGTCATAAATTTGAGGCATTGTGGTGAACTTCTGTTATTTAAATTTCATCGTTTTAATTCTGCGTTCAAAAATATCTTAAAAGTAACTCGTACAATAGTTTTACCGTGAACAAACTGAATTATATTCTCTGCCGACCTGCTTTCTCGCTGGAAAAAAATGTCAACAACCTCTTCGCGCCATTATCGGGTCGTTGTTTTCCTGAAAGCCTTTCGGACAGATGGATTATGGGACTTTGAGTTTAAATGTGGGCCGTTTACAACTGATACAACAGAAGTCCTCCGTTCATTCACTACGCTTCCCATCATTCATTTCTTCCGACGAGTACGACAGAAGAGCAGCGATTGGTTGACTGGCGATTCAAACTCGAGGGCAACATTCCTTATATGGTCATTGAACGCTGAAGCCTTTCATTCCGGATTTTTATGCTAATCACATTCAAATGAACAGCTGTATGCGTTCATAGTATGAGCATGCGCAGTGCGTGTTAAGAATACGGCGACGATTCAAAGTTTTTGTTCGGTAAGTGCTTTATTTTTCCCTTCAGCTAATGTCGCACTAGCTTACTATTACCGGTTTATCATGTTGTGAGTTGGCTGAAGTTAATGCCGAGTCCTTTCCAGCAGCAGCGGGCTGCACTACAAACACTAACCGTTCCACAATGGATCAACGTGGAAACGGACGAGAGCGTGGCTCGGTAATGGCAGCGCTCGGCTAGCTGGATGCTAACGGCTAACAACAATGAGCCATGTTTGGCGCTCTGGCGGCAAAAGTTCGGATTTAAAGGGAAGGATCCGCTCAGGGGAACTTTTTCTGTTGCTCAACTCGCACAATTTACACAAAAATCCACGCTTTAATTATGTTTCACAATCGCGACTGGTGCACATAAGTCACCGAACACGAGTAGCTTTTTGTTTCTCACTCCTGGAGCTGCAGCCGCGTTCCGTTTCGCTTTTTGTCCGGACTAATCCACGTCCCACCGGGTTTCACTGCAGCGGTTCTTCCCGGTTGTCTTTCCGCCGACTTTTCCTCCTCATGTCTGCAGTTTGTTCTTGACTGGTTGTTTTAGAAAAGTAAGCGTGTCGTCCGTTGACGCTGGTGGAGCCTCCGGTGTGACGACCGGGAGTCCCGTGATTCCATAACGGAGTGTTGGAAAGTTTGAATCCACGCATCAAACGTCACCTCACCGGCCCATGTTTTACTATTGTTATTATTAATAGTAATATTATTATTGCTATTGTTATTATTATTAGTATTAATATTATTATCAATATTTAACTTACATTGACATCAATCGGTTATATCTGATAACGTAAAGTCAGTGCTGCTTGGTTTAAAATTAAGGAAAAAAGTAAAAGACGTGATTGTAGAAGAGATGACTGTCGAGAACGGATGATTGTATTTTTTCTTAATTTTTTTTTAAATTTTGATAATTGAAAAAAAGTTAGATGTTTCCTTGTTCAGAAAACCCACAGTATTATTGAAAATGCTCTTTATGTGAATCCCTTGGATTTTGTGTCATCGTGATTATTTTGTAATTTGACTTTTATGAATAAACGTGATGTTAAAAATCAAAAATCAAATCAGTTTTTAGCTATACTGAAGTTTAATTCCAATATCTTGCTGTTGATTTAGTTTGAATTATACACTATGACGTCATTTGTGAAATGGAGTTGAAATAAATGTTGAAGTAATTCCTCTCATATTTATTTCATCTCTTTCTGTACTGAAGGGACCGCCCACCTCTCAGTGGGCTGCAGACGGCTGACAGGTTCGGATCAGACATCAGGACATTCATTTCATTTCACCACATTTCTGTTTACGGTTTTCAGATTTCTGCCACCGCCAAATAAAAAAGAAAGAAATGTTCGGCTTCCACAAGTCAAAGATCTACCGGAGTAACGACGGCTGCTGCATCTGCAAAACCAAGTCCTCCAGCTCTCGTTTCACCGACAGCAGCAGATATGAGGAGACATTCAGGCTCTGTTTTGGGTAAAGAACAGATTTTATTCTGTCAGAGGTGTCTGTGAACGTAAGTGCTGGTGTGTTTGTGAACTCATGCATCTCCACGCTCCATTCGTTTATTATTCAGGCTGTCTGAAGATCGTGTTGGAGACATCTGCAACGCTTGCGTGCTTCTGGTGAAGAGGTGGAAGAAGCTGCCCAACGGGTCCAAGAAGAACTGGAACCATGTGAGTGATGCTGGATCAGAGCAGAGAGAGACAAGTTTTATCTGTTATTTTTTTTACTTACTCATGGATTGGATGTTTTTTCCCAGGTGGTTGATGCCAGAGCTGGACCGGGCTTCAAGATGACCAAACCCAAGAAGATCAAGAACGGTGACGGGAAGAAGAAAAGCAAGCTGAAGAAGCTACACAAGTTAAACAGACAAAGTAAGTTATTTAAAGTAGTGACTTGCACGTGTTTGTGTGCATTTTTGTCTATTAGCACATAAAAAATTCAAACGTTGTCTGGAAGGAAGTATTTTTTGTTGTCCACGTTGCATGTGCAGTAAAAGGTAGCTGATAGTGTTGCACAGATTCGTGTGAGCTGTCAGTCAGGCTTTTAGCGTGATGTAATTGGTCTAAATTAACTGTATGTACACCTGGAGAGAAAGGACAGTTGAGCATAATATGTGGCTATTCTTGTTATTGCACATATTTTGCCTTTTGTTGGCAAGGACTGAAAACAAGCAATTTAGTGCATGTTTGTGCGTGCAGGCTCGGGCACGCACGTGTTTGCAGCTGCTTAATAATTCAACTGTAATATTAAGATATGGGTTGTTTCATTATTTGCTCACATTTTGTAACTCAAGCAATAAAAAAATCATCAGATTGATAGTAAAGTTAATGGATGATGTTCTGATTCAAATCCAGGTTGTTGTTTTACTCTTTTCCATTCTAACTTATATTAACCCTTAGGGACCAATTCAAATGGCTACACACATTACCTAATCGGGTCACAAAAGGGCCGTCTCATAAAAGTGTAAAAAAAATGTAATACAGAAAAAAAAATTTTTTTTCAATGCATCATCTTTTCCATCACTTCAGACCTATCAATAGATGTAAAGTTTATTATATATTTTTTATCATATACATGTTTATATGGAATTTGCCATTAGAACCCTGTTTTTCTTCCAATGGGAAAGAATGTGGATGCAGTGTCTTACTGCAGACAATGAAGATCAGGTTACATTATGACATGTCAGCATTATTGCATACAGTAATATATATCATATATATGATGCTTATACAGTAGTTGTATATGGAAAAATATGTGGTTATAATGGGAGTCAATTGGACCATTTTTGACCATTTTATGAATCGTGTGTACAGTGAAAATCTGCTATTCTAAACACTTCCACTAATAGGCATTAATGAATTTAGAAAATAATGATGAAAGAAAATTACTGGCAAAATTTCATTTATTTAGCCTTTTAACTGACTGATTTATTGGGAGCTAAACGCATAAAAGCATCAAAAATGTCACTTTTGGGCTCAAACAGTTCCCAAGAATTGATATTTTCCTCAAAACAAAGTATTTTTGTCGCTACCAAAAAGAAATGAAAAGGAAATCTTCAAATGTAACTTTTCCGGTCAATTTGATGGTAAATTTTTGGTTTTTTATCATCTTCCAAGCAGACTCAGATGCCCACAGCACGACCTCCAGTGTGTCTCCTGCACAGTCGCCCAGCTACAGCAACCAATCAGACGACGGCTCGGACATCGAGACCAAACAAAGGCGTCCGACTCCCTCCGTCTTCTCTTTCCTGGATCGTTCCTACTGGAAAAGGTAAAGAATTTTAATCGTTTTAATGTCTTTTTTAACTTTTGCTAATTAATTTACAGAGTAATATCTCATTAGACTTTAATTTTCCCTTTAGGCAAAAAGTGTGTTGTGGGATTGTCTACAAGGGGCAGTTCGGAGAGGTCATTATTGACCCTCGACTCTTCAAGCCCTGCTGCAGTTCCAAAAAGCAGAAGACGCTGGTGTCGACGCAGGTGGCCACACACCTGCCAGACACGCTTCAGCCACACCTCCCAGACACGCTTCAGCCACGCCTCCCTGACATGCTTCCACCATGCCTCCCAGACACGCTTCAGCCACGCCTCCCAGACACACTTCCACCACAGCTCCCACCACAACTCCCACCACAACTCCCACCACAACTCCCACCACAGCTCCCACCACAGCTCCCAGAAGGCATGAAAGAAGACTGGTGATGTCTTCTACCAACTCCCCTGCAGGGTTTACTAGGGCATCTGATTTGTCTCCAGTGGCAGACCTCCCCGTCCCCGTCCCCACTCCTTAAATGAGTCTGTTAATTAGATGATACTTTTTCTACTTAAAATTCTTTTTTTCTTTTTCTTTTTTGGTTTTTTTAATTTTTGTATATGAAATTTTTAAATAGAAAAAAACAAGCATAAAACACGATGGGCATTAGTGTTATTTATAGGATGAGGAAGAAAACGTCGAAGCTCAGTTAGACTTAATTTTTTTTGGAACAAGTGATTGTAAATATTTCATCACCTTTTCTTACGTATCGAGACTCTTCTATTTTTTAATTTTCAGAATTTTGTCAAATTGTAAGTGTGCATATGAACTTTTTTAATTGCAGCTCTTGCGCTTGTGGCGTCACTCCAGCGTGTGTAAGTGCACGAGGGGTGTGTGTTGGATCACTTATGCACAAAAGACTGTGAGTCACACCAGTGACATTTTAGTAAAAGTCGTCTTTGTGGGTTTAAGCCCTTACATTTTCACATCTGAAGCATGACACAAGTTCGACACACACACACACACACACACACACACACACACTGTCCATCCTTCCGTGTTTTTTGAAGTGATGAAAGTAATGACCTCCATTTTGTACATCCAATGAAATGCCGATGCATGTTGTAAATCCACTGCTTTTAAATGGATCTTGTAAATACACATTTCTTTTGGGACATCGAACTTTTTTTAAATTGCAGAACGACAAACCACCACTATTTCTGTAAAGAGCCGAAATGATTTCGGCACATTTTCAAATCCATTTGTCACACACACGCGTCTCTACAGGTGTGCAAACCTGTTGCTTAAAGCTCCGTCTGCGTAGAATACAGGGAAAGACAGACGCTTACTCGCAGCATCGGAGTTACAATATTAATTATCCGCTGGCGTTTGTTCGTTTTATTTAATGCTCACTCTGCATTTTTTTAAAAGTTCTGTTAGCAAACACATTAGATTGTAATTGCTGTGAATTATCTGAAGCAACTGTCAAAGTTCAAACTATGCAGACGTTTTGAATGTGAGAAGCGCTCTGGGGTCTTCATGGCCGTCACTAATTCTAGCATAAAAATGATGGAACCCATTTCAACCAAACTGGATCGTTTCAGCAATAATTTCATACGTTCTTAATGACGTTTCGTCATCTCACGATATTTCACGTGCGGGTCAGGGTGCGTAATGTATCTGTCATTAATCCTGCAGTGACAAGTTTTTTTCTTGTTCCATTATTGTGACTGCTATCAAATTTCATGAATTGAAAGGCGATGCTCTGTATAGATGTTTTTTAATCTTATTTTTTTATATGTACTATACACTTTTCTGCGGCAGGGTAGTTAAATGCTGAACATGGTCTGATTCTTATTGACAGGAAAAAATGCTGCTCCAGTTTTAAAGCAAGGCGAATAAGCTTATTTCTACCTTTTTTAGGGAGTTGCCATATTGTTTTGTGAGGTACATTTTGGGATTTGAAATGTGCCTTAATGAATTACCTGAGCTTTTCATGATGATGATCGTATAATTTATATTTATTTATTGCTTTTTAACTGCATTTTGATAACTGGGTTAGAGACTTTCAAAAACTGTTGATTTTGTGCACTTCCCTTGAACATGCAATGTAGATATTTTTTTAGTTCTTTTTGTATACTGTACCACAAACTAGATCTGTACTGTAATAAAATGAAACTAAATAAGTGTGTGTGGTGTTTCTGTCTACCAGTAGGTGGCGCATAAGAGCCTTGTGAATGTTATAATAGATGAAGTTTATGCATTCAATTTATAAGAATTATCTTGTTAGTCTTATTTATCTTTTTATTGCTATCAGAGTTAAAACATGATAGGATCTTATAAAGTCACATTACGTATTTTACTGGTAGAAACTTTATTTACATGCATGTCAATGTGGTCTGAAATGAGGCTTCACAGTTTGCGCTACTACGGCTATGCATTTAAAAAAAAAAAAATTATTTATTGATATGACAGGATAACACGAATTTGAAATGAAAATTAAATCACAACTTTAAATTCTAAGAAATTACGACGATGTTTTAGCTAAAGTGTTTTTATTCAGAATTGTCCATTTACTGAATTTAATCCACTGGTAACAACTTCTGTAATATAGATTCTCATTTTTAAATTTTTTAATAACTTTTAACGTCCGATTCTTTTTCAGAACTGTCGTCCATCAAGACCGATAAACATCCGTTGCTTAGCAACCTCGTTGTTTGGACGCACTCTTCCTGAAGTAGCTTGTCGGTGATAAACTAGCTAAATTCGCTACCTTACAGTGACTAAAAACATATAATAATGACGTATGAAGTCTTTTATTTCCTTTTTTATTGCGGGTGAGTTTAAAACGGACTCCGAAAACGACGTTAAAATTTTAAACGAAACAAATAAAGCCATTTTTACTCAAACTACTTCCGGTACGGCCAACTTTCAAAGTAAAAGCCTCTCTATCGAACTGACGTCTGGTTGTTCTTACGCACGACTTCCGGTTTTGCTGTGCCTGTGTCTCAATGACAATTGTGTTTTTTCCTCTTACTCTCACGTGTGCGCGCACGCACGCTCCCATTCTAGCTCTGTTGAACACTCACACACACGCGCGCACGCACACACACACACGCACGCACACACACACACACACACACACACACACACACACACACACACACACACACACACAGTCCTTTCTCTTTTCAAAAGCCCCTTGTGAGGCAGATTGACAGGCTAGAATGAAAATGAGGCGGACGCTCGGTCACGACTTCAGTGCCTCCGAGTCCTTTTGAGGAGTGGATCCTATCACTATGGGAGTTATTTGGGCTACAAGGGACTTGTGTTTGTTTTTGCTCTTGTTAAATAGTCGCCAAAGCGCAGCGCTTCCAGAGATTCGAGGTGGGACTTTAGTGTGTGTGTGAGTCCATGTGTGTGTTGTATTTTCCACCGGTGGAGGTTAACTTTACACACGCTTTAAAGAGTGCGGCTCTTAAAAAAAGATTTAAGTGTTTTTAGTTTGTGGGGATTTACACTCCTAATAGATTTGTGCAACAACAACAACAACAAAAAAAGAGTTAAACCTATTTAACTCGTTCTTTCTAATTAGTTTCCTTTAATTGATCAGTGATATTTGAGCGTTTGTCATTTTTCAGTTTTAATCAGTTCAAACAAAACATGACAAACACAACATTACATGTTTGTTAGATGGATTTATTTGACTGGTTTGAGTGTGTTTTACCAGATCCCTGCTCAGAGGGCAGTGATGGCTGTCACATCGATGCTATTTGTCAGACCACGCAGGTTTCATACAAGTGCACGTGTAAAGTTGGCTTTAAAGGAGATGGAAAACACTGTGAAGGTATTGTGTTTCCCTTTATATTATTGTTTATGTCAGTTTAAGAACCGCAGAGAATGAATTTATGTAGATATTTTAATGCAGAGTGGAATTATTTGGACTTCCTAACATCTCTTGGGATTTTTTAAAATTCATTTTTATATCAGTTAATTTTTCTTCTTGTCTTTCTGCAACATTTTCTTAACCATCTATTCCATTCAGGTTGTTGTTCCTACATTAAAGATAGATTATTCCTCATTTTCTCCTTGTGATCAGTGGATGAGAATAAAATAATGTTCTGCTCGTTCCTCAGATATCGATGAGTGTGACCTGGACCACAATGGAGGCTGTGTGCACGAGTGCAACAACATACCAGGAAACTATCGCTGCACTTGTTACGACGGCTTTCATCTGGCGCACGATGGTCACAACTGTCTAGGTAAGAGTGAGTCGAGGAGGTTTTGTGAGAAGCAGAAGTGTACGTTTGGCTCCAGCGGTGAGTCCACGTTTGTGTGGGCTACATGTGAAGTTTCTCACACGTACTCACATGTCTGTTCTTCAGCTCCTCTTGGCTCAAATGAGACGTTCTGGTTTTGTCCAGTCAGAAAAGATTTCTCCCTTTTGTGGAATTTTATTTGGAAAAGTTCATATTTTCATGTGTGTTTTTTTTTTTTAAAAACACACAATTTCGTCCCAGATTGAAACATGATTTCATATATCATGAGTTTTATAAACTTTGTTCCTAAAAGCAAATAAAACCCCCTCCCTCCTGCAGACGTGGATGAATGCAGGTTCAACAACGGTGGATGCCAGCACACATGTGTGAACACCGTGGGCAGCTACGAGTGTCGCTGCAAACACGGCTTCTTCCTGAGCGACAACCAGCACACTTGTATCCACCGCTCCGTGGGTGAGTGTCCCATGATGCACTGCTGCGGTCGTCTCCTCTACCGGAGCCAACATTCAAACCCCGTTGGCCTGTTTTCGTCCAAACACACGGCGGTGGATGTTTTCGTGAGAACGATCGTGTCCTTTTGGAGGCTAACCGTGTGAGTCCTCGTGTGAAACCAGTGCTTTATTGTGTCTCCTCTCGTCCTGTCCCATCCCAGAGGGCCTCAGCTGTATGAATAAGGATCACGGCTGCGCCCACATCTGTAAGGAGACGCCCCGAGGCGGTGTGGCGTGCGAGTGTCGCCCCGGGTTCGAGCTGGCGAGGAACCAGAGAGGATGCACACGTATGTTCCCTAACGCGTTTCACGCTTTCAGAGCGACGCACAAGTCGAACCGCTCACGCACTTGACCTCTTTGACCCTTTGCAGTAACTTGTAACCACGGCAACGGAGGCTGCCAGCACACCTGCGAGGACACGGAGAGCGGCCCCATCTGCAGATGTCACGTCAGGTACACCCTGCAGCCCGACAGGAGGGCGTGTGCGGGTAAGAAGGCAGTTTGTGGACTCATCAAACAAAGTGTGACCCGTGTGATGAAGAGTCGTGATGCATCTTCATCATCATCAAAGTCAAAGTCAAAATCATCAGTCAAAACATTATCATCATCATCATCCTCATCATCGTTTGTTTTTGCGTTTATTCTTTAGTGCAATCTGTCTGTGTTCTGGTCATTTTGTTTAACTGGAATCACTTCGCTTCTAATCTGTCATCATGATTCCATCGCGGTTTTAATCTGCCCCCCCCCCCCCCCCGAGGAGCCCACATTCAGAGCGTTTTGTTCCAATCTGGACCAATGAAAACACAGCGAGTGGAAACATCTCCGCCAACGCCGCTGTGTGCCAACGTGCATTCTTCCCGACAATGTGTATGGAGGATAAGGATCGGTGTGTGTGTGTGTGTACGTGTGTGTGTACGTGTGTGTGTGTGTGTGTGTGTGTGTGTGTGTGTGTGTGTGAGGTCCAGGCGTATCTTGATGCTCTTTATCGATCAGGGGTGTTTTCTGACACTCACTAAATCCATGCTGGAGGCTCCAGTGTAAACAGGAAAGAAGCGTCGTATGATGTCTTCTGTTTTCACTGTGTGTGTGTGTGTGTGTGTGTGTGTGTGTGTGTGTGTGTGTGTGTCTGTGTGTGTGTTTCAGAGCGAGACGAAGCGACTGCTGACTCGTCGGAACACAACACCACGTCCTTCACTGAGGTGGACAAACGGGTCAAACGGAGACTTCTGATGGGTGATTATTAAACTTTTTCTACGTCCAGAAGCATCATGATGTGTTTCGGGGGGGGGGGGGTTGAGCTTCCAGGAACCCTTCAGGTGGGGGGGTTCTACTCATGTCCAGAAGGACGATGCATTCCTCAGACTTTATAGCAAACTGTGAAATGACCACGAACTCTCCTTCATGCCCCAAGACCCCACCCTGAAAAATCTGTGTTTGTGACAGTGTGGTACATTTCACATTGTCCTCACATCTGTGTGTGTGTGTGGGGGGGGGGTAGGGTGTGAATCTTTCCTTCTATAGTTAGTATTCATCAGCTGAGTGATTCTGGGTCACTGACAGAAAACTGTCCGACATTGTATCTTTGACTGTTACATGTCATTTTCTGTTATATTCTATTCTATTCTATTCTATTCTATTCTATTCTATTCTATTCTATTCTATTCTATTCTATTCTATTCTATTCTATGCTAGTCTATTCTGTTTTATTTATATTATTTTATTTTTTCTTATCTTTTTATATTTTTTAATATTATTTTATTTTATCTTATATATTTTTATAATTTGTTAATATCATTTATATTTTATTTTATTGTATTTTATTTTTAAATATGTTTTATGATTATTATATATTATTTTATAATTATTAATATCATTTCATATTTTTATTTTATTTAGATATTTTTATATGATTTTGTTTTATCTGATTTTACACTGTTAAACCGTCTACTCTTCTATTGTCCAATGGTGTTTGTTCAGGTCTCTGGTCTGACGGATGAATAGCAGTGTTTTTCTCTCTCACTCTGGTTGTGTGCCCCCCTCAGAGACCTGTGCGGTGAACAATGGGGGGTGTGACTGTACCTGTAAGGACACATCCACAGGTGTTCGCTGCAGCTGCCCCGTCGGCTTCACGCTGCAGCCGGACGGAAAAACCTGCAAAGGTCAGACGAACAGACGCCTCCTCCTCAGAGGCAGCGGCGCCGCGTCCCGCTGCCACTGCTTGCCCCCTCAACGCGTCACCGCTGCCTCCTCAAAGCGTCACCTGTGTCTCACAGATATCGACGAGTGCGAGCTGCACAACGGCGGCTGTGAACACTCCTGCAGGAACACCATCGGCAGCTTCGAGTGTAACTGCAGGAAGGGCTTCAAGCTGCTGACGGATGAGCGTTCCTGTCAAGGTAGAAACGAGGGAACATCTCCGGGGGGGGGGGGGGGGGGGATCTGGACGTTAAAGGACGACATGCCACCTTAAATACGTAGATCAGAGGAGGGGGGTTCTTTCTTTTCTTTAATTTCCTGCTTTATATCCAGCTTTTGATGCAGCTCCAATTACACACCTGACCCCCTCCACATGCGTGTGTGTGTGCGGGGGGAACCCCCTCCTGATGACGCCCCCACTGACTGCCCTGCTATTATGTCATCTGCCTGATGTGATTACAGATATAGATGAGTGTTATTTTGAGCGGACATGTGATCACACATGTGTGAACTTCCCTGGTGGTTTTCAGTGTCTGTGCACCAAAGGCTACACCCTGTACGGACTGGCCCACTGTGGAGGTGAGCTGCCCCCCACCCCTCCATCCCCCAAGGCCACGCCGGGGGAACATGCAGCCTGTAATTATAACACCGTCCCCGTTTCCCCACAGACGTAAATGAATGCAGCGTGAACAATGGTGGCTGTGAGCATGGCTGTGAGAACACTGAGGGGGGGTTTGAATGCTTTTGCCACCCGGGGTATAAGCTGCACTGGAACAGGAAGGACTGCATCGGTAAGAGGGCGTCTTTGACATGTCGGGTTGAACCGCGGGACAAAAACAGGAGATACTTTGATTCTGTTCTGTTTTCTAATCTCAAATCTTCTGTCTGGTTTTGAGCCGGCGCTGCTGTCAGGGTGTCGTCCTCACCTGCCGTTTCCTCCTCCAGCTGATTGTTCTCTTTCACCTTGGAGCTTTGTTGTGATTTCTCTCCAGAGGCTGTGGGTTCCCCCCCGACCACCGCCCCCTCTAAACCTACTCTGAACTGTAGTAAACAGGAGGGGGGCGACCGCTGCTTCCTGACGTGTCAGTCCCAAGTTCACATCAGCAGCAGCGGTGAGTCGGTTCAATCCTCCGTGTGGCGTGTTTAACGGTCAACACATCCTCATGTGGGTGGGTGGACGGTCAGAAGGGTCGGGTTCGAGTCACCCCTGACCTGAAAAAGTGTTCAACAAAGCCAAAGTGCAGTATCCATAAAAAAATCCATAAAACGTCCAGAGCCGTTTAAATCCACTGGACTCTCATCCAAGAGGCTTCTTCAGTTCCTGCGGTGGCCGGTCCCGCCCATCCATAAATGAATAGAAACCTGATGCATGATGTGAAAACGCCTCAGAGGAACAAAAACATGCTGCTGTATTAACCCTCAGGGACCTATTAAATGTCTACACACATTACCTAATCGGGTCACAAAAGGGCCGTCTCATAAAAGTGAAATTTCAATGCATCAAATCTTTTACATTACTTCAGACCTATCCATAGATATAAAGGGGATTATATCTATTTTTTTATTATTATATATTTTGATATGGAATTTGCTATTAGAACCCTGTTTTTCTTAAAATGGGAAAAACACAAAATATGGAATATTTCCAAGTTAGTGCACGGTTTAATACAACAATATTACAACTATTGGCAATAAAGATCATATTTCATTATAACATGTCAGCATTATTGTACACACACACACACACACACACACACACACACACACACACACACACACACACACACACATATATATATGCTTATAGTATATGAAAAATATGTGGTTATAATGGGAGTCAATTGGACCATTTTTGACTCTAGCAGGTATTGTGTGTAGACAGTGAAAATCTGATATTCTATACACTTCCAATGACAGGCATTAAGGAATTTAGAAAATAAGGATGAAAGAAAATTACTGGCAAAATTTCATATATTAAACCTTTTAACTGACTGGGAGAGAAACACATAAAAACACATAAAACCATCAAAAATGTCACTTTTGGGCCCAAACAGTGCTCAAGAGTTAAAAGGCAGATGCTTTCAGCTGTAGATACTGCCTTTAGCCTTTGTAGGGCCGTTTGTGGTTCGCCGATGTGATGCGGTGCAGCTAATAGTAACCAGTTAGCTTGGTTAGCATCGGTCTGTTCGTGTTGCTACAGTACTGGGGCATTTGTGGCCTTACCTTTTCTCATCGTGGGTCTTGTGTGTTTCAGGGACGGAGGATTCCTACACGGTGACCTGTGGAACGCCTCTGCCCTGCCTGGCTGACGCTCAAAAGAACAGCAGCAGCTTGTCCTGCTCAGGCGAGTTGGGATTACATCTATGTTTCTGCTCCGCCGCAGAAAACGGTTCTAATGCTGGAGTGTCTCCTTTCTGGAAACGATAAGCTCTTCTCCTCCTGGCAGGGCCGGAGGTATCCAGCGTCCTTCGCATCAAGTCCACAGCGACCTTCAAGTCCGCCACCGCCAAATGCAACCTGAAGCGAAGTCCAGGGCGACTCAAGGAGGGTTTGACCACACCTCACTCAGGTACAGAGGTGTCCACACACCCATGAGAAAATAAAGGGTTAAAAACCCAGCAGAACATTCTGGGTTTACCCCGGGACTGGCACCATCCACCAAACACACCCTTTAGGAGGTAAAGCAGGCCTGAAGTAGGCTTCAAAGTCCACCAGAAACCAAAAGGACAGTTCCAGGACATGTTTTTTGAAGGAAGTTCACCGGTTTCTCCTCTGTCTGCGTCTAACGGCTGTGGGGGGTCGTGGGGGTGGGGGTGATTGTCTCCCGTGTCCACAGATAGCAGGTTCTTCTTCACTGAGAACGTCCAGTTCAGCTACGTGAGCCTCCGCTGCACCGCGTCTGGACAGCGAACACGCAGTCGCCACGGCAGGAAGGCCGGTGAGGAGGACGGCTCGTCCATCACCGCCGAGTTTGAGCAGGACGTGAACCTAGAGGAGGTAACAGGTTGGTCTCTCCGCACCTCCTCCTCTTCCTCCTCCTCCTCCTTGTTTGCTTCTCGTTCTCCTTCCTGGCTTCATCTCTCCAACCGAACTGATAAAGTATCTCCTGTTTTGACGTGACGATGGTGGTCGGTTGTGTTTCCTTGGATCCTCGTTTTGGTGACCTTTCTCCTGGTGCTTCATGCATGACGATGCGTTTGAGTAGGTGTAGGAAATGACAGTTTTTCTGTGGAAACGGTTGTGGTATCCGGTGCCTCTCTCAGCAGAGAGCTGTGACCTGACCTGCGTCCGCCGGCGATCCGAGAAGAGGCTCCGGAAGACCATCAGGACTCTGAGGAAGTCCATAAACCGGGAGCAGTTCCACCTCCGCTTTGCCGGGTCCGAGTATGAGCTCAGCAAGAGTCTGGGGCAACAGCCAGCGGAGCTGCCAGGACACTGCGGGGCGGGGCAGGTGCTGGTGGGCAAGAAGTGTGGTGAGTTGGGTTTTTCTTCTTAATCGTCAGGTATCATGACATGTCGGATCTCTCCACCGCTCTGGACACACCTTGAGGAGGCAAATGGATTGCGTCAAGGAGATCTATTTAGACACGCCGGTTTGATGATCAGATCTGGAGCAGGTGCCACCCAGATGAGTGTCGTATTTGGGTTGTAGACGTTCCGTAATGAGTTGGTTGGAGAGGAGCAGCAAGACTGTCCGACCTTCCAGCATCTCTCTGTAACCCGAGTGCCGATGGCGGGGCTCCTGCGAGCCGTCACCTCTTCAGAAGGATTTGATACACAACTTGCGATGGGGAGAACGTTCATTAAATCCGACCGCACACTTTCAGTGTTCCCCGCCCCGAGCCGGCCAATGTTTTCTCTGGCTTTCGGGACCAGTCACCCCTAATGTTGGGCCTCACTCGCTGCTCGCTGAACGCCGTCTTCATATCCCAGAGAGGAAACTGGTGCCTTTCTTCTGTTGGGATGTCTAAATATTTGTTCAAATGGTATGCATTGTGTTGGACGTATGCTGAATCCGATGGCGTAAACTCCCACGACCCTTAAAGGGTGCAGAAAAGGACGAATGAAGGTGTTTGAAGCTTTGCTTCCATCCCTCAGCGACGCAGTTATGCTCTTTCAGGTCAACATGAAGCCGTCTATTGGCCATGGCAGGGGTGTAGACATGTAATTTGGGGAGTGTAGGGTGAGCTGGGGTGGGGGGAGTAGCTGAAAGGCATTCTTCTTAACCTCCAGCTCTTTAAAGGAGCCATATTTTTTGCACCCCCCCTCCCCCAGTCGCTTTGGCTGAGCTCGGAGTTCAGTTCAGTCCTTTTCAGTTTGCCCACTCCCCTGAATGCCTCGTCAAGGCCTTGTTCTCACTGACACTGTGCACCATTTCCATCGTTTTCCCCCCTAGTGCACGAATAATTCTGATCCAGCGACATCAGATTTTAATCCCGATGAAATATCCCATCATTCCGATCTATTCCCGGAAGTGAATTACCTTTCCGCTCGTTATTTGTGTGATTGTTTTACCACGGAAGACGTTTTAGGAAGTGCTGTTGATTCAAGCTGGCAGTTTGAGTGCTGCGTTGCCCCCCCCCCCCCACCCGCCCCAGCTGGGGCCACTTTGCATGACCCCCAGCTACTAAACTGCTAAAGAGAATTGACTTCAGCCACACCATGGGAATCAATTAGCATCAGTTGTTTGGGCCTGGGCTTGACGGGCGCGAGCAACGATTGGCCAAGCAGAATGGGGGGGTTCAGAAACCTGACCCCTTTTATTGGGTTCAGCTCCTTACCACTGTGATACCGTAGTGTTTTCCTATGTCATCAAATAGGCAAAGACTGGGGGCTTGAATAGAGGTGAAAGGTCCTTTAACCCTCTTTGGGGGCTCCATAGGAGTGTTGTTTGCATCTGAAAGGCTTCAAGGTTTTTTCTCTCTTTCACTTTCACTCTCTCTCCTCTCAGCGCTTCCCTATGTCAAATAAAAGCTGTTAGAGGACAATACGCTGATGGCTCCTCACCGGGCTTTCACAACAAACAATGGGCTTCAAAATAAACTGCTCTTGAGAAAATTACATTTTCTCCGCTTTTAAGAAAAAGGGAAAAATCCAACAGTCGGAGCTATTTCTGTACGTACGCGTAACTCAAAGTCCATCGCATTTTAAAGCCTCAGGTTTAATTGATTTATTGGCCTTCCATCACAACTTCAAGCGCAGTTCTGAGGACCATCAGACAGATGCGGTAATTCTCAAATTAATTACAGACATCACTCTGGGAGGGAGGAACCGGAGCAAAACGCTGTCTCGTCCCTTTAATCAAGCCTTTGCACTTTTGTGGGATAAAAGAGATCAAATCCCTTTGATTCTTTCTGTGTTTGCGTTTTAAAGAGCTGGGGGGGGGCTCATGGTGTGATTTAAGTTCCTCCCTGATGTATGAAACATCAGGATGCATCAGACGTACGACATAAAGGTCTTGAGCGCTGATTCAGAGTTCCCTCAGGCGGTTTTGAACGTGAAGTCTTGATGTGTTTTTTAAAGTCAAGGAACGATTCTTCCATTTTCAGCAATGAGACGTCGAAGGAGAACGCTGTGCTAACCCGTGCTAACCTTCATTAGCGCTGCTTGACTCGCGCGAACCCTCGCGTCGTTTATTGGAGTGATAAACTGCTGTGACTTGGCTAACGCTCTTCCATCGGTTCACCCTATTCAAGAACCTCATCGGCCCCCCGTCTGGTTGCACCATAGGGGCAGCTCCAGAGCTGTTGAAATCAATTCACTGGACTTTAACAAAATATCTTGAAGACGTTTCGCTTATCATCCAAGAGGCTTCTTCAGTTCCTCTTGTCTCGCTCCGCAAGAACTGAAGAAGCCTCTTGGATGAGAGAAGAAACATCTTCAAGAAACTCTCTTAAAGTCCAGCGGATTGATTTAAACATCTCTGGAGAACCATGACCTGGATAACTGAGAACCTACACAGACATTTGGAGTCTGGGTTCCTTGTCATGCCACGGAACCTCCGTATTTGTTGTGTAAATCCACAATGTGGTCGCGTCTGTTCAGTAACGCACCGCTGCAGGGCATCCTGTTCATGTGTCGGTTCATGTCTGGTCCTACATTGTCTCTCGCCCCTCGGTTTGGAGATAAGTGCTCTCTGACTCTGATCTGTCTGCTGGATGGATGTAAACAACGTGTCAGGACGAGTCCGTCTGTTTTGGGCGTCCCAATTGAGGTGTTTGTGTTTAGTTTCGTCAAGAAAATTATTGATTTCACCAGCGTGGATCATTAAATGAGTCTCGTCTTAATTGCACATCAAACGCTCCAACCAGATGTGTTTTCAACAATGTTTGAAGCTCCTTGGAGATTCATGCCGAGGTCTTGAAGTTCAAACACGCGTTTGTCTCTTCCCGGGTGAACCTGGCGTGTCCCCCCCGTCCGTCAGTGAGCTGCGGCGCTGGGACATTCTACGACGGCGACCAGGGGAGGTGTGCGTTGTGTCCGGCCGGAACGTACCAAAGTGAAGAGGGGCAGATGTCCTGCGAGGTTTGCCCTGGACCGGAAGGAAGAGATGTGTCTAAGGTGGTCGGGGCACGGAACACGTCGGAGTGTGGAGGTAAGACGCCAAAAGGTCAGAGCAGATTGACCTCTAGGAAACACTCAGGTTTTAGTAGATCCATGATCCAGATCAGGAAAAAGAACCACGGAAGGAGCATCGGAGGGAATTTGTCTGTCAAAAGGCTCATTAGAGGCCGTTTCCATGACAACGGCTCGTAAAATGGTCAGATTTCTAATTGTTTAAACCTAGAATTTCTCTTTTTTCTTAAATGCAAAAGAAAAACATTTATCGTTCTCATGGAAACGTGCAGACTTTAAAGGGGTAATTCATTAAAATGTGTCAATTATGGAGTTTAAGCTGTTAAACAATTTATGCTAGGCTAAGCTAACCAGCTTCTTGGTACTGACAGACATGTTACTCTTCTTTACTTCACACGGTTTATTGCATTGCATTTACAATTTTTGCTTTTTTTAAGCAGTTCTTTTATTTATTTAAAACAAAAGAAAAATAGAATTTAAAACCCAGAACAAATAAACTAAAAAAAATTGCAGCGAGGGGACAGAATCTTGTGAAGCTTTATGAATACGAGCCACACAGGAAGCATCGCTGCCTTGATAGAGATCTCCTCCGGCAGATGCTCTGCTCCGATGGTGAAGATGCGTTTTAATTCAATAGAAGCTGAAGGAGCCACCATGTTTTGGTCCCTCTGCGTTCTTATCTGAGTCACTTTGTGGCTGGATCCCAGATCCATCTCCTGCATCAGACTAAACAACCCCCCCAGCAGCCCGTCTGCATGAGTCACCAGAGATAACACATCAGCATTTGGGTTTCGTAGCAGACGTGTGTTTGTGACGGGTTGCTCTCTGCTTTGACCTCATGTTTGTTCAGGTCAGTGTCCCCCGGGTCAGTTCTCCCACGACGGCTTCGCCCCCTGCCTGCCCTGCCCGCTGGGGACATACCAACCCGAAGTGGGACGCACCTCGTGCTTCCCCTGCGGGGGGAACCTGGTGACCAAACGCGGCAGCGCCGTCTCCTTCCAGGAGTGTGAAACCAAAGGTTAGAAAGTTGTCCGAGTCGTCGTTGCTGCTGCGGGGGCCTCCAGGTTGGATCAGTTCAATTTCACATGTTTCAACACAAATGAACTAATCAGTGGATTTTTTTGGCGCCAAGAAAGTTTATGTAAACCTCTCAGACGCAGACGAAATGAAACATCTGTGCTTGTTTTCTAAAAAGTTTTACTTTTTTTTAAACACTATTAATACAGCTGCTGGGTGATGCCCTCTGCAGGTCAAGTGATGACATTACATGTTAGTCCCCACCTCTAACCCTGACTGAACACCATCACTCTAACTGGTTTTGGGTTTTAACTTGTGGATATTTTTTTAAGTCATTGTTTTAAAACCTTTAAACAATCAAACCTTGGCTGTTGCAGTCCAGTGTTCTCCAGGGCATTACTACAACACCTCCACCCACCGCTGCATCCGATGCCCCACCGCCACCTACCAGGGGGAGTTTGGGCAGAACTACTGTGTCGCCTGTCCTGGAAATACGACCACAGACTTCGATGGTTCTACGAATATCATGCAATGCAAAAGTGAGTCAGTCTGCGCAAAGAGTACGTCTGTACGTCAAAGATAGAAAAATAGAGTAGAACCTCCAGGTACGAGTTACTGGAGATACGAGACGTTGCTCTGCACATGTTTATGTTCAACTACGAGTCGTGTTTCAAGACACCAACACGTGGTGGATGTATCCATCCACCATGTGTTGGTGGATGGATACAACATCAGTGAGACCGGATCTTGTTCTTTACCACTTGTTGGTGGATTGATGGGTACAGCTGTTTGACTTTTCAGATCTGTGACAGAACGGATTAATCTCGTATCTTGAGGTTCTACTCTGTATAAATTCTGGTCCAGATAATTCTGCACTGTGATTGGGTTAAACCCTTCTATGTGTCACTGTAGACCGGCAGTGCGGAGGAGAGCTGGGAGATTTCACCGGTTACATCGAGTCCCCAAACTACCCGGGAAACTACCCGGCCAACGTGGAGTGCACCTGGACCATCAACCCTCCGCCCAAACGCAGGATTCTCATCGTGGTCCCAGAAATCTACCTGCCCATCGAAGACGAGTGCGGGGACTATTTAGTGATGAGAAAAAGCTGTGAGTTTCACCTCTGGGTCCTCCCCTCAGTCATCTCAGATCGCAGCGTTTCATTCCGTTCATTCCATTCTCACTTCACAGCTCTCTCCAACTCGGTGACGACCTACGAGACTTGTCAGACTTATGAGCGTCCCATCGCCTTCACCTCCCGCTCCAAAAGGCTCTGGATACAGTTCAGGTCCAACGAGGGCAACAGCGGGAAAGGCTTCCAGGTCCCGTATGTGACGTATGACGGTGAGAAGACAGACGTTCCCACGTCAGGATTTAAACTACGAATGATTCCTCATCATGTTAATCAGATTTGAAACAATTGGTTGCGTGAGCGAGATTTTTAAATGCTATTTTTCAGAGGACTACCAGGAACTGATAGAAGACATCGTAAGAGATGGGAGACTATACGCTTCAGAGAATCACCAGGAAATTCTCAAGGTGTGTAAAAACACTTATAATAGCAGCATATTTTTTAGTTTAAAATTCATAAATTACTGCATGTATTTTCTAATTGTTTCTTTTATCCATTTTCAGTCATATAACCTGTTTATTCTGTAGGTGTTCTCTGATTTTTGCGCCCTCTTGTGGACACTTGTGGAATCACATGTTGCTCTGTTTGTTGTTCATATGTTCTTGCTTTCCATTAATACAAAACATTTTCCCAGCAGGACAAGAAACTAATGAGGGCCTTGTTTGACGTGCTGGCTCACCCGCAGAACTTCTTCAACTACACAGCTCAAGAATCAAGAGAAATGTTCCCCAAATCTTTCATCCGCTTCCTGCGTTCCAAAGTCCTGAGGTTCCTCCGCCCATAAGGATGAGGCGGTTGTTGTGTAGTTTATGGACATGTCATGAAAAATCTAGATTAGATACTGACTCCGGTATCTGTTTCATTGCCTGACCCCCTTAAGAAAATTCTGTGTTTGTCTGTTGTCACATGGAGCGATGCTAAAACGAACTGCACACTTGATCCTGCAGAGAAAGAGGACGAGAAAGAGAGGAGTTTAATCTGAAGCTTTAAGAGATGATCTAACGGACTGTGGACACATGTGGGTGTCCTCAGGCTGGGATCTGGACTTCTTCAATTGGTTTGAATATTTTTTTAAGATGTTTTAATTAGCAACAGAAGACTTAAAACCAGTTTCAAACTTCTGTTAGTTTTTAAAGTCACCGTGTGAGTCTGTGTATTTGAATAACACCACACATGCCAGTCTTATCAGACATCTGCTAATAGCATAATAAGAAGATCTACCCTGGAGGCCAGTGTACATAGAGCGTTTATCTAGTTTTAACATAGACTACTTGCATAAGTAGAGGTTTATTGAGAGAGTTACTGTTAAATGTCAGAAACAAATATAGCACAGATGTTTTCTTGGGAACATTAGCACTACTAAAGTTGCAGCGGCGCCACAAAAGCATTTATTCTCCTGAATGTTTTGTATATGATGTAAAAAGTAGTCGATGAAATGCATCGTAGCAGCTGTGTACATGTGGGACAATACAGCATCGCTGTAATGGATGTGTGAACGAGTACTACTGTCCTAAAAAAGACTTTTAATTCTCAAAAAGAAAACTCACAGCGGCTTTGATGCTTAAAGAGAACTGCTTCAGCGTAGTTAGGCCAGTATGCATCAGTACATGTGTATGAACCAGCAACCAAAGACAACTGTTCAGTCTGAAGACAGTCAGAGAAATGTCAGAGATGTGATGAGAGATTGAATATTAAAGGTAAAAAAAACCCAAACTGAAACATTCTGTAAATTAGACTTGAGTTATTCAGTCTTAGGAAACCGATGTATGTATATTTTTATGGTTTTGTACATCTAATATGCTGTAAATAAAGACAATACACTTAGATTGCGTTTAATTTCCTTTTCAAATTATTTTTGGCTAAAAGGAACAAACAAGACATAATTACGTGTTGTTAAACTTGCCACTGGGATAACCTGATTTGGTTTGTGCGTCATCGCTTAATATGAATAAAGCGGGGTTTTTTTTGTCGAGCCGGGAGTTGCATTCGCGGTGATCTACTGGCACTCACGTTGGAGATGACAAAGGCGGTGTTTAAGTCCGGTAGGACTCAGATACACTTTATTCTTTTCATTTTTTTACATAATTGGTACTTGACACTTGTATAATGTTGTCTGGTAGCGATATATAATAATAATTACCCGATATGTAACCGGTATTTTATATGTCACCGCCCGTCTAGACCGGAGATTAAACAAACCGAGCGCTCTTTGTGGTCTCGTATGCGGAAGAGAAAACAATGACGTAAAAAACAACAACCGGAAACTGGCAGTCAGCTGCCCGGAAGCTGAGGATGTTTATCTCCGGTTAGCTAATTTGACAACAGCGTCAGTTGTGGGGTAATTTATTTAATCCTGGGGTAGAATCTGAAGACAGTCGAGCGGCTGTTCGACGGTAAAACATTTTTTGTGGCTTTTTCTAATAATGAAGCCCGTTTTTCTCCTGCAAACTTTCTCCTTGGCTTGTTTTATTCTTTTAAGCCAAGTGACAGCGAAGGTAAGGCTAACGTTAGCTAGCACCAACACTAAATAATATCTCATTTTTAAAATTAAATTCCACTTCAGTCTCCCCGACGCTCCTGAGATTAATTATTGCCTAGCTTTTGTTGGCAGCTAACCCCAAGTATAGCCAAGATAACTCGATTGTGCTATCTTATTGTGTAGCTGACCATAGTGAATCATGAGATAATCCTGTCATTTAGTAATCAGAGCTACAGATTAGAAGAAATCTGAATATCCTAACACTCATCCGGGGTGGATTTATTATGTGTGGACCATAAAACCTTCATCTTCAGCTTAAACTAGTTTCGTGTCTGGCTAATGAAGCCTTAGGAGTGTTGAATTTGAACCACAGCTTCATGTCTTCTCCGTCATGAATCTCTGCTGGTCTGATTCCTCCTGTCAGGCCTGCGTGTTTCAGCACACGTCAGATGACAATTTAATTTTAAAAAAACGTGTTTAAAATACATCCATCTGCTTCAGACACACTAGTTTATTGATTATTCTGACCTACAGTAAGATCAGCTGTGAATTCTGAGGTCCATTATCAGTTCCATGTATTTAATGAAGCCTGTCCTGTTTCGGGTGTCAGCGTGAGGACCCCTCTGCTGCCCGGCGTGCCTGTGTAAAAGTTAACCCCACTAATTCATTCCTGTGGGTCCCACAGAAAAGCTTAACCTCAAAGCAAAATCATGTTGTGTTTGTTCCAAATGAGATGTGTTAATGTCTGAAATTAAACGTGTGTGTTTGCAGAATTCTGAAGACTACCGCTGTAAATGCATCTGTCCACCCTACAGAGACATCGATGGACAGATTTACAAGCAGAATGTTTCTCTCAAAGACTGGTATGTCGATGGACACGTCACTAAAGTTCCCTGAAAGGTTGGATCTGATGGTTTCCTGCTGTCTGACGGTTTGATGATGCTGTTTTTCATTTCTTTAGTAACTGTCTTCATGTCGTGCAACCCATGCCAGTTGATGGGAAAGATGTGGAAGCTTACTGTTTACGCTGTGAGTGCAAATATGAAGAGAGGAGCTCTGGGACCATTAAGGTGAGCTACTGCTTCAGTTTGGAGATTAGCGGTCATTGTAGATTTATACTTTATGATAATTATATTTTAATTTTGCTTTTTAGACAACTTGCTTGTTTGTGTAAAAACCCACTTGAAAACCCAAATATATTGAATTTAAATTGTCACTTTTGTACATCTTAAACACACATTGAAGAACACTGAAGCAGTTGGTAATCCTGTCGTCCCTTTAGTTTACCATCATCATGTACCTGTCCATCCTGGGCCTGCTGATGCTCTACATGGTCTACCTGACCCTCCTGGAGCCCATCTTGAAGAGACGCCTGTTCGGACACTCGCAGCTCATCCAGAGTGACGACGATGTCGGGGTATGTGCCCACAGGAAAAATAAAGTTAATGCTTTTGTTATTATGTTCTGTTTTCATTCTCAAGGTCAAATAATGGGGTTTGGAATGTGCTGGAAATGCTTCACATTTCCAAACCACGCGTAAAAAATGCAACATGAAGCTTCTGAATCAGTGGGAAATAGTCAGTATAACTTTATTATAGATCAGCTGGTTTCAACAAAACGTGTTTCTGAGCCGTGGTGATATCTGTGCTGCTTCTTGTAACTTTATGAAGGTTACTGGTTTGTGGTTTGGTTGTAAATAGTGATAAACTCGTGCTTCATTTCATGTTCGTTGTGTTCATGACACAGTGGGGGAGGGGGGAGGGGGAGGTGGGGGTGGGATCTGTCGCTGCATGAAACATAAAACCCCAGTGAGAGGTGGTGAGTGTCGGGACGGCGGTAATAAAGTTTCTCTGCAGGGGTTTCTGTGTGTGTGTGTGTGTTCCCGTAAAAAAAGAGGTGTTTAGTGCGTTGGTTCCTCACCATGAGGAGCAGTTTGTTAGAAAGAACCTTTTCTGCACAGACAGCAAGAGGAATGCAGGCAGAAATAGACGATGTGAGTTAATCTTCCACTGCCGGTGTTAACCTGTTGTGCTTTGTCCACCTGAGGGAGTCTTTTTCTTTTCCTGGTCTTTTATTTGGTGCTCTTCGTCTCCAGGACCAGCAGCCGTTTGCCAACGCTCACAACGTCCTGTCCCGGTCGCACTCCCGACCCAATGTGCTGAACAAAGTGGAACACGCCCAGCAGCGCTGGAGGAGGCAGGTCCAGGAACAGAGGAAGTCGGTGTTCGACCGCCACGTCGTTCTGAGTTAAAATAAAAATCAAGACATAAACAAACCCCTCCCCCACTATGACAGCCCCCGCCCCAGGTTATATCCACTCATTTGTGTTTTTGTATCTCCTCAAATATGAACATGGATGTGAATTCTGGATCTGTAGAGTCTGCGCTAAAGCTGGGGGCTCGTAGCGACCTCAGAGACTCGAGCCTTAGATATTACCTGAACTTCCTGTCTGGTTTGAAACTTCTGACATCACCAGAAGTTTTGAAATAAACTAGAGTAAAGCATCTATGGGGCTTAATACTTTAGAACACCCTCCATCGGCTGCAGCGGCCGGCGGCCGGTCGGTTAGAGATGAAGTGTTTCAACCACATCAGACAGGAAACGGTGTGATCTGAATTGGAGCCTTTGATTCTGCATGTTTTTGTAACGACTCTTTTTTAAACGTGTTTCCAGTCGTTTCATTCCAACGTTTAACGTCTGGTGGAGCGTCATCCCGCATTACGTCCTGACCGTAATCTTACTGAACGTCGTTGCTGAAGTCGATGAACGTAGCTGTGTGTGTGTGAGTGTGTGTGTGTGTGTGTGTGTGTGTGTGTGTGTGTGTGTGTACCCCCCTCTCTCTGTTGAGGATTATTAAAACCCACCTGAAGAAAACTTGTTTTATTTTGGTGATTCTTCTGTTCTAGAAGTTGTTTGCCTTTCGGTGTTGGGGGGTTTATCTTGTGTAAATTCTCGTTGTGTTCTTGGACGGGGTGACGTGAGATAAATGAAAGTGTTCTTCTTGATTCCATGTGTGATGTTATAACTTTGAAATAAATTTATGTGACATTTGAAAATCTTGCTTTTGTATTTCTTTCAGTTTTCCTGTTTACACTAGAAGAACGATCAATTCAGTCTCATGTAAAACTTTACTGACCTCACAGATAAATAATGCAGTCATCAATTTAGCTCTTGAAGAAATTTGTTGTATTTATATGTAAATAAAAAATCTAATTAAATTAGTAGTGTTTTATAATTATTTATTAACACTTGCTTTCTATTATTTAACCTCGATGTGTGTGTGTGTGTGTGTGTGTGTGTGTGTGTGTGTGTGTGTGTGTGTGTGTGTGTGTGTGTGTGTGTGCGCTCATCAGTCTACATTTTAAACTCTGTTTCACCAACTTGAACACTTTGATTTGCAAGACCGATTTGATTGCTATGATCGATTGATCTGACTAATCGATTTCTTATCGGAACATGCATGCAAACAGGTAAACTAAAAACCTGTAGTAGATAATCCCCCTGGATTAGGGCCTGCCTCCTATGAGATGCTCTCCATCGCGCTGCGTCATCATTTCCTGTTGGTTTAACTTTTCCTTTTTTTTTCTTTTCATTTCATGAAGAGAAAAACGTTCAGTTTTTCTGCTGCAGACAGAAACACACACAGAGACTCTGAATGGAGCTGTGAAGGGAAAACACACACCAACAACACACACAGGTAAGATGTTTGCTGACGTCATGTGTTGTTTACGCGGTAACGTAACGATACTCTACTCTTTTTGGAGTAACTTTGCGCGTTCGCAGCATCTCTGGAGTTGATCTCCTCTGAAAACGAGTTTGTTTGAACATCTGCTGCTGGATGGATGTGATCAATGAGACTCACGGTGGAGTTATTGACAGATGGTGACTCTGATCGATAGCGATAAACCGATAGATCGTCGCTCGGAGAGGAAAAGTGCGGGTTGTTTTTGTCCGCCGCCGACAGGGGGCGCTCCAGCCCGCGGATCTCGATCCACCCCCTAATTAAAGCCTCATGTTGCCACCGGGCCTGTTAGACTCACCTGCGTGCTCTGTTCATGTCTCCACAGGTATCTCTCTCTCTCTCTCTCTCTCTCTCTCTCTCTCTCTCTCTCTCTCTCTCTCTCTCTCTCTCTCTCTCTCTCTCTCTCTCTCTCTCTCTCTCTCTCTCTCTCTCACACACACACACACACACACACACACACACACACACACACACACACACACACACACACACACACACACACACACACACACGTCAAAACAAGATAAAGAAATGTCCTTGAGACAAACTTTGGTCTTTGATTGTTGAGAAAGTTTCTACAGTTTGATGCAGAAAAAAAGATTTAAAGAAAGTAATTCATTTTTCAGATGTTTTTATTTTAAACTTCTTTAAAATGATGATTTCTTTTTTTTAATGTCTTCAGTTGAGTTACTTTTATAAAAGCAAAGAAGAGGAATTTATCCTGATGAAAATGAAGAATTTTGTTCATTTTGTCATTCGAAATGACAAAAATTGCAGAGATCGTCCTCATTTATATCTCAGTTAATGCAGTTGGTTTTATTTTAGTGTTTTTGAGAATAGATGGGAAATAAAAGTCAAACAGGTTTGAATGCCTGAGGCGGGAGGTGGTGCTGCTGCTGCTGCTGATGATGATGAAGAAGAAGCCTTTATTAGTTCCCCTTGGGGGAAATGATTATTATCTTATCAGGTTTAAATGCAGTGGTGATGTCAGTGATGTCAGTCAGCTCGTCTGTTGACCTGATGACCTCAGATCAGCTTCTGTTTCCATGTGAAAATAAAACAGCAACTTTCTGCAGTTTACCAGTTTGTAACCCCTCCCATTGAAAGTCACTGGTATGTTTGGGACGCAGAAAGACAGAAAGGAAGGACCTGAGGTGGAGTTTTGGAGCAGAGGTTCAAAAATCCCTGCGGAGCTGCGCCGTAATCCCCCTGAATGATCTAGGATTTGGGATTTAAAGGGATCCTGAACAAATACACACAAGGTTTAGGGGTTTTATTAGAGAAAATAAAGTGTGTTGTGACTGCGGCTTATCAGGTGTGTAATGATGGGAACGGGAAAGAGGCAGATCAAACTGTGTGTGTGTGAGGATAGACGTGGTTTGAACGTCCCTTGATGTTTCTTCTGTCAGGACGAAGTGGCTTCAATGAGAAAGACAGACGGCGTTCAGTGGAAACAAAGAACTTGAGTCAAAGCTCTCATTCTGGTGAAACATCCCACAAAAACAAATGTGTGCCTCTGTGTCGTGTGTGAACGCGTTTGAGACATTTGTGATTACATGCAAAGTCAATCAAACAAACTGCCCAAGTGTATATAAAGAATTTAAAAGTTCATCCAGACAATGAATACTACAAATAGATTTTACATCATCATTCTACTGCATAAGATAGACTGTAGTTGTGAATTTAATGGTATTTGTTTAAGTGTTGGAGTGTTGACTTGGATCAGACGTGTCAGCAAAATAATTATAATAAATTAAATTTAATGTAGATATAAAATACAGTGAGAGATGATTAATCATGGATCAAACTTTTCAAAGCTAAAATATTATCTCTTCACATTTCATGAGGTAGTACATCAGAGGAAGGCTTGAAGGTAATCTCTACTTTTAAAATAATTTATACGCTTTTATATGATGTTCTAAACTTAACTTTATTAGTTTTGATGTTACAGTTATCATCCCTCTTCTATAGCTCTCTGCTTTTGTTTTTGTCAAGTTTCTATTAATATTCTATTCCTGTTTTTTTATTACTTTTAGCAGCTGGTGCTCATCATTTCCCTTCAGCTGCATTACAAAAGCTTCCCTATAATAAACGTTATTATTAATAATCCCTATTATTAATAATAATAACCCAATGGCACACAATGGAGGCTCGTTTTTGGCTCCGGAGCATCTCTCAGCCTAAACTTGTACTCTTTCAGTGGGGGGTATTTGGACACCCTTCAGTGGGGGCAAATGAAAGCCATCTTTGTGTGTGTAATGTATTCCTGCTCCGGCCTCATCCCACCGGCAGCTCCTGAATATTCATCCGCGCTCCTCCGACAATAAAGCAGAGCGCCCGAATGCCTCAGCGAGGCGCGCATGGAGGTGGGCGGGGTGGGGGGGGGGGGCAAATCTGGACAAAACTGGGGGGCAAACAATCCGTTTCCATGGTGACAAGTCCGGCCTCCACTCAGCCTGAGAGAGAGGGAGGGGTGGGGGGGGGGCAGGAGGGCTTCTTTTCTCTTTTTTTTCTTCTTCTTCATTTTGTCGGTTTTGGTTGGAAACACATCAGTCGGAGTTTGTTGACGGGGTCCGGGAACCGGCCAAAGCTTTTCAACGGGAACACGAACCGGATTTGCGCGTCGCGGAGGGATTATAATCTGAAAATGTCAGCAGCCATGGATGTGAGGCGAGGCCCAGAGGTAACAGCCGCCTGCTTTTGAAGCGTTACTGCGAGCTAACAGCAGGAGGGCTCGGCGTGTAGCTAGCGGTGTCTCGGGGCTGCGTGAGGAATGGCTGGAGGTGCGTTTACGTGCACTCGTAATCCGCAGTGACCGTATTTGGTCATCGACGTGTGAGTTAAAACATGAAGAAAGAGAGCTAAAGAACAAGTGTGTTTCTCCAGATAAATGGAGAAAGTGTCCCAGCGGACAGGAGCAGTAACTCTACCGAATGTGGTCCCGAAGTTCTGGATTAAACATCCCAAAAAAAATCACACTGAAAAATAAGAATAAAAACGAGTTTAAGTTAGTCTGTGTTCTTTGAACTGTCCTCACCTGTAGTAGTTTTAGAGTAGATTTAATGGAGATTTTATTCCTGTTCTTCAAATTAAAAGTATAATGCCTTTATTGTTCTACTTGTATTAAGTTTATACTAAAAGACTACTTGTAGTTTTCTTTAATAATACTCTACATGATACATATGCATTATTATTATTATTATTAATTTGCAAATTGTTTATTATTTACAGATGGTAAAATATGGATACAATCTCAAATAGTAATAATTAGGTACCAGTTCTAAAACATTTTAATTGCAGGGTTTACACATAAACTTCAAAAATAATATAAAAATAAAATAATGTCTGAATCAAATAAATGTATGTTTAATCAAGTGGAATTCCCCCTCATCCCTCAGATTTGGTTTCCAACTTTAGTTGTCGTTTAGTTGTTAATCAGGACAAATTTCTAATTGTTATTTTAGATTTATTAGGTGTTTCAGTTACATGTAGCCCAAACAAATATGGTTCTTGTTTTAATCCATCATGACAGTTTGTTTATCAGACTGTATCCTCAACCCTATTCATCACATCTTATACTGTACACTCCATTATGGGCTGTAGATTCGTGACTGGCTTTCTTTAGGTCATTGTGTGAATCACACAATGACCATCCCCGCTCACAGTACAGACTGTCAGCACAAAGCTATTGTGATTGAGATTCCTGTCTGTTCTCTCCACAGTTGAACACCCTGACTTATTTTAGCAGCTATAAAGGGTCTGATGTTGACCAGAGATGGGCGATCAATGCTCCAGGATCAATGTGCTATTCACAATAGAGCTTTCCTCAAAATAGAGAAATACACAAAACATGGATAACTGCAATAAAGCCAAGTATTTCCAGCATACTAAGTGACATGTTTAACCGGTTTGTCTGAGGAGCCTGTGAGACTCATCAAACTTTAGCTGTGGGAATATTCAGGAGGTGAAAGAGGAAACTCAAGTAGTGAAGTGTTTTTCAAGATGCATTACTTGCAAAAACAAGTTGCCACACATGCAGCATCAGCAAGAGCAACCACTTCAACCCTGTAAACGCACGTACCCGTTATCAGGACGGAGGCTGAGCGCAAAATCATAAGGTACTCCTACATCTGAGTGCCCTGCACCACCACCGTCCAACAAGAGAGGCTGCAGAAGAGTTTGGAGAGGCAGAGCGTGTCCAGACACAGGTTCCTCCGTTATGGAAAGGAAGGACGCTTCCTTTAAATAATAGGTCCTGCTGTTATTTGCTCGTGGAGTATTAGCATTGAATCGTACTAGCTGTCCTCCTTGTTCTCGATTCAGTCAATCCAGATGTTTGGAGTGTCTCCACTAGGTTAAAAAAGTAGCTTCTGAAGACAGTCTGCAGAGGAAAGGTGTTGTTACTGTTGAGACCCTAAAACCGTCCCATCAGCAGAATGAAAGCTGTCAATCAGTCACTGAATTAAACTTGTTTGAGAATATATTTGTCATATTCACACAGGAAACCCTGGTTAAATGGATGTTATCTCATGTTTGTCATTCTGTTATTCAGACTCGCACTAGGATAGGTTACTTTAGTGCAATTCTTAGTTGCGCAACTTAACACCAGCTAAGACAGAAATAAATCTACTTCCACATTTCACAAAGTTTTCATTTGCGAGACCATACTTGAGTGTGGAACTAATCTTATGTTGATATCCTAGCTTTGATAGAAATGATTCCCCTGCTGGTCATGTCGGGGTACTACAGCCTTGTGCACCACTTCAAGCTTGTGATAAACTTTGCACGAGTTTTATAAACATCACTATGGGATGAAGTTCAAATGACATTAATTTCCACATCAGTTCTTCTTAACGTCATCCACAGTTGTGTCTTTCTGTCCCACTTGATTCACAACAGGCTCCCAACCTCCATGTTTGGCTCTCCTTGTCATCCCGCTACTCAGTCCGCAGAATAATACATGTGTCCTGGCTTCAGTCTCCTCTAACGTCATTGTAATCCCTTCTTCCATGACGCTTGATTTGCTCTTTGTAATCTCTTCCCTTTGTAAACTTTCATGACGCATTTTGTCAGGAGGAACCTTTGGCAGGTTCCGTGATTTTAAGATTTATAGATCATAGGTATGCGTCAAGGTGTGGAATGCGCTGATGTTAGTTCATCTCACTCTCGTTGCTCGGATACAACATCAGCTTTGAATACAAACACAGTCTTCCATGTTTGAGAAGCTCTCAGCTCATAAACACCGGACCTGTTGACATCCAGAACAAATTACACACGGATTGGTAAATCTTCTTCATGAACTGAACTGTTTTTCTCTCTACAATAAATTGTCACTGTCCCGATGAGAAGGATTTTTATTTTCTGGGCTATTTTTCCTCAAAGTCAGTTAGTGCATGCTAATAAAACATCCCATCACCAATAAATTTGTCTACCTCTAACCAACAAGCTGTAGCTGGTGTGTGACAACTCCTAAAGTACTTGATGAATGCTGGGGAAAAACACTTTTATGGTTGAAATAACTGATAGAGGTAGGACTGATTTTGTTAGCTGTAATAAACTTTGACTTTCAGACTGCGATAAACAAGAATACATATCATCTGCTTTGCGTCCTTGGAAAAGTCCGACTGTGTCAGCTGTGACACAAATCGTACCCCCCACTGCTGCAGCTCGGATGGATGTAAACCCATTTTCCAGTCGCTCGCCTCTGCAGCTGTGCATGGTCCTATCTGGGTCTCACAGAAGGGTTTTTCCTCTTTTCCACAAAGAGAAAATATGCTGTGAAAAAAAAACACAAAACTGCTGAAATGGCTAAAAAAGGAGAGAAAGTAAGATTCCAAGAATTGGTTCCACCTGGTCCAATGAGCTATGTAGTGGCGGCGTGGCGAAACATGTGGTTGGGTACGGGGTAATTACATATACCTATGTGCAACTGCCAGTCACATTAAGTTTGGTGGTTTTGCTTTACATAGAGAAAGATCGAGGCTGTCAGGACCAGAGGCGGCAGGTCATGTGCAGGATATACACTCAGATTATAAAACATCGATCATTCAAGCACAGAGATTTTCCATCATGTTTGACCAGTAAACCAAAGTATGTGTGCTGCAAAGGCGAGACTTAATGATCCTGGGTCAAGTATCAAGTGTTGAATTCCTTTCTACCAGTTTACTGATGCAAGTCATCAGTCACAATGCTGACTTTAACAGGACCGGACCAAGCCGGACCCAACCGGACCCAACTAGGCCCAACCGGACCCAACCTGCAGACACCGAAACAAAAAGTGTGGATCGCTGTGTGGGCTCCAATCTGCTGGAGAATTATGACGTCTGGAAATATTTGAGAATTTGCAGAGATTTCCACTCTTCATTGCTTCTTGGCTGCCTTTAAGACTTTTCAGTGGTTTTTAGAAAACCTTGAAGTCAGGTTGCTGTTCAGCAGAACCACAGGATCGGGTCAGCCAGGAAAGTAGAACAGCAACAGATAGCGTTGGAGTTATTAAACAGAACCAGTCCCAGGTTAATGAAGGTTTTCCATTATGATGATGATGCCATGCTTTCAATAGAACATACATCAGAGTGCCAGGTGCTGAGAGAGAACATATTTGAGTGTCATCTTAATTGAATGAAATAGAAACCGTTGGCATCGGGTCCAGGTGTTTCTGTCTCCCACGCTTTCTTCCTCTCACCGAAAATATTCTTTAATAGTCTTTAATTAGAAGCAAATGCCTGCTCTAATGGACAACTGGGTGTCAGATTACCTGCCAGATGTGGGGGGATGGAAATATGTGAGATCTCTTTTGAAATATATTTGAGCAAACAGCGAGTGATGAGACCAACAGAGAGATTGTGATGAAATGTGAAGAACGACTGTGGCGTCATTGCTGGTGTAACCCTCCCTGTTGCACACCTCTGTGAGACCACAACCATCTGAAATAAATGTGTAAATAAAACGCCGTGGAACATCTGAAGTATGTAGTTTGGCGTGTAGACAAGGTCCACCCTCCACCCCTACAGACAAGTCGATAGAAGACTTCATATCTCCTTCTCAAGGACGCTTTGAACACAAAGGGCTTTCATTCTGGTCTAGATAATGGACACACTGTCCTCACGGATGCGTCACATAATCAATCAGTATTTATACAGTCTAGAAGCTGAGAAATACAGACATGCATCAACACGTCCCTAGTGACTAGTTACCAGGGTGTGGGTTTAGTCACACATTAGATATAAGTGCGTGTCATAGCCATACTTGAATGTCTTTAACTTCTTACGTCATTCTTTATAACTCCAACCCATGTCGTGAAGCGTTTGATCCGTAGCCGCTTGGCTCTGGCTCCAGATTGTGTTGAATCTGGTTAATGCACTTAGAAGGTCCTGCAGAGATTTCCTAGAACGGCTTGTTTACAGCCTGTGATTTTGTATAGGGAGATGGTATCACGCTGCAGGAAGTCAGTCGGCTAACGCCTTGATGTTTACACAGCCAAGTCCATCTTGGGCTTCTGGGACCCTTTTCTGTGTTTGTAGCTTCTTAGAAAAAGATGTTTTTCTACATACAAATATTGACCTCCACTTTAAATATCGACATAGCCCAGAGGTGACGTCATTAAAACTGAATCAGCGTTCTTTTCTTGGCAGCTGATGTCGGTATTTCTTTTCCTAATTCTTGTATGTTTGCCTTAGCGTGTCGCAAATTGATATGACAGAAGCTTCATGCTTTCAGTCGGAGATGGATTACCAGAGAATAATGAGCTTCCAAAAACAGTTTCCAAAAATGTTTATCCAGTTGACATCACTATGAAATAATGATTTACCAAGCTGTCAGCGTGTCTGGATTTTAATTAGGTTTAGTTTCAAATATAATGAGGGAGTGTTTCTTTTCTTTTCGGTAAATCCTGTTCATGTTTAATGATTGTGCTGTTAGATCCCGTCTTGTTTCAGAAACGACACACAGGGCTGGTGTGCTGTTTCTGCCAGGCTCTTGTTGAAATGCACTCTGGGTGTCATGTTTGTCAGGGGTCAGAGGTTAACTGCAGGACTGGAGAGGACATCGTTCTTTGAGTCTGTAGAAAATAACGATGTCCCATCCTCGAATCGCAGTCTGCAGCTACAGGAAATAGCTGACAGCAGGAATGCTCCCTGTCTCCTCATCTGTCTCCATAGGACTCAGCTCCACAACTCGCTGGCTGACTTCTTCATACAATAACTTCCTGTAAACAAATCAGGCTGCCAAGTGCCCTCCCATCCTCCACCTCTGATCTCTAGGGATTTCCATCTGACCTCCTCTTGCACCACTGGAGCCTTCTTGAAAGCGACATTTCTCCATATCAATAAGTCATTTCTCAGGGCAATGGCCTGCAGGTCGATGGGAGGATTTCACTCGCCGCTAGTTTCATTTACGATAAAGTCCAGGAAGTGTTTATAATAAGGTTGTTTTTCTCCGCAGTGAGAACTTTTCATAGCGTTGTTAAAATGTTTCTTTTTTTGGCCCAGTCAATATCTTCCTCAGAAATACAGTCAATTCAGCATCATGGAGCGAATAATTGAGATTTGCTGTGATTTCTCAGAATCATTTGTTCTTCTAAAGTTACCAGTTAATTATCTGCAAGCACCTGAAGGCGATCAATGAGGTAACAGCCCCAAGAATAATTCCCAAATTTCCTCATTCCTTGTGCCTCTAAAGCAGATAAAGACCTTGTTAATGTCAAGCCATTGTGGTTCTGATGATGAGATGATGAGATGTATTTGGATACAAGGGTATTGTCACAGTAATACCATAAAAATCAAGAAAAATTACATGAAATTTGTTGGAACCCGAGTTCCATCTTCGATCCAGGAGTGTCTCAGCATCATTAAACCCCAGGAGGCGAGAAGAGACGCCAACCAAGAACCATGAGTTGACATGTTCCCATCGTTGGTACAGCCAGTTATGTCATGGGTTCTGTGGTCTCACTGGAATGTTAGTTGTTGCTCTGGTTTGGAGTCTTAAATCATGACAGATCACGCTTTATGTGAGCCCATTAATCCTAATCTCATTTAATATGAATTTTAATCAGGAACACTATTAGAACTGTTTCATTTGGCAGCGTCAGTTCCTACTTCTTCCTGCTTTCTGAGATGTGTATCGTGTTTAAACTGTCCAGTATTTCACACTCATCTGTTTGTCCATCAGGCGAGTGGACGTTTCACAGACAAACATGACTGCCAACAAGAGTTCGAAGGCCGTGCCACATGCAAGAGGCGATAAAGCTCCCCAGGACGTCCCTGACAGGTCAGTTTCACCATGTCTGAGTACCTGTCAAACTGGATGTGTGTCTGTTTGTTCAGCCAAGATGATCTTGATCAATGATCTTGTTTCTGATAAAAATGCTCAGTGATTGTCAGTCTTGATGGAATTCCCAAATCTTTTAAAAGTAGGACCCTGTATCCTGGGAAAAGGGGCCACATCCGGCTCTCAGCTGTGAGGATGGAGCTCACGTTTTTGTGGTGCTCTGTTGAGATCATAGTGTGTCCTGCTGGGAAAGAAAAAAAGCAAATTTCAGGAGGGATATGTGATAATGAGACTATTCATTCTTTCAGAGTCTGAATTCAGTCAAATTTTCCCAAACTTGATGCAGAAAATCCTGGTAATAACAGATGTGATGTCATCTCACAGCTGTTGGTCACAGATGATGATTGTCTGTGTTCCCTCTGTCTCATCATCATGTGATGCTGATGACAGCATGATTTATATTTAAATTAGTGCTGTCAGGCGATTAAAAATTAATCTAATTAATCACATTTTAATGTCATACCTGCTAAAGGCCCCCAAATGAAGAATTTGAATTCTAGGACATTAAAAATTGTATTGCATGACTAATCAATAGAATGCACCAAGAAGAGAAGATTTGAAATCCACATTTTTATTGGTTAAGTGTGCTTTATAAATGAAATTCAAAAGAAAAAAGGTCAAACGCATCAGCAAACCAGTTTGGCCTGGTGCATTTCTCAATAAGGCAATACGAATACAGTTAAATAAAATAAATAAAATTCAGAAATACAATAAGGCCGAGTCTCAAATAGGTACATAAGCAGACTCTCAATCAAAATGAATACTAAAGCTGACTCAATACAGCAATTCAAAATGAATAGTATAACACGCCTCTAATAAAGCAACTAAATAGCAAGATGCCAGCAGGCTTTTCCTTTAAAAGACTAAGCTAACGTTCAACTCTGTCCTTGACATGTTTTGCATTTAAATGATACGTTAGGCTGGAGCTGCTTCGGTGATATGAAAATTCTCTTTCACAAAAGGTACAAATAATGCATTTTGCATTTTTGTTGATAGTCCCGTCTTTGTTCTTTTTATTAATAAACTTTCCGCCCAAAGGTCTGAGTGTGCTTGCCTCGCTCTCCTGTGTCGTGTCCATCTCTGTTGGCAGTCACTCTGCTTTTGACTAGTGGTGCATGTACGAAGTGACGTCACTGTAGCCTACGGGTCACTCAATGGGACAAATTTAAAATGCTTGCGCATTGACTTGCCAGTCACGATTAATTGCGTTAATTTTTATAGCGCGTTAATTTTCAGCGTAATTAATTAATCTAATTAAAGTGACAGCTCTGATTTAAATCTGTTGGCCAGTCGTCGGTGCTCAGACGCTGTAGGGAGATTGTGATCGAATGGGTTCAAATAGCAGAGAGGTGGATCTCTGGTGGACCACTGGTGGCGGTGACGACTGATTACTCTGCTGGTACTTATCAAATTGAAGGTGAATCTGAAATTAATGTATAGTAGTGCATAAATTTTCAATAATATATGGTTAATACAAATCTATTTTAAGCTTACAAACAAAGAAATTTCATTTCTTAACATAATCCAGAAAAAACTCTAGATATATAAATACAATTTGGCGATGTTCATCATACGCTTTATTTATGAATGACTGATAAAATAAAAGCCCTTTTTGAAGTTATAAAACAAATTCAGGAATAATCATTATTTACAATGATTTAAACTTGAATTGTATTTTTTCATGTTTTTAAAAAAAAACGAAGTATAAACAAAACGACGTAACTCGAAACATCGTTAGCCAAGGACCAATGAAGGAGGTTAACACTGGTCCAAGCTGGTTTAGAATACAGTAATAATAACATTAAATATTCAGCAATGCTGATGTTCTTTCATCCTCATTTGTGGGCTGATCATACGAGCGTAGAGAACAATATTTGTTTTACCACAAAAGATTGACAGCTAGTTTCTCTAATTACAAGAGATGTAAATGAGGCATACTGGAAGTGGGAAACCACACAAATGTCAAGAACACCCGTCACATGGCGCTAGATGCATTCTTCTGATGAAATAAATACATATTTAATGTCCATTGTAGCGTGGCTTTGGTGTGAGTTTCCCGTCCTCTCGGGTTCACGTTACAAGACCGGATTGCTGAAACACATTCAGAGTTTATGAGGCAGAGATGATTTGCTGCTCCGTGTTTTAACAGATGGAGAGGAATAAATTTTGTAGGCCAGCGTTGGACAAACCCCGATCCCTAACCGGGGATCAGATTCTTGGACAAATTACACCTACACCGAACCGCAGGGCCTTGAAAGGCACACGTGGCAATATGCAGCAACGTGGAAAAAGAATATACAATGCAAAACACAAACAACGTGCTCAATAATTGTGGCGTGATCTTCTACTAAATACTGTATTTTTCCTACCCATTGTCTGGTACTGCTCCTTAAAGTAATGTGTTACACCCCAAGAAACACAAGTAACTACACACCCAGAGAGGTGTTTTGGCAACAGACATGGCTGAGAGGGAGAGATCTTAAATTCACCCTTATTTACCGATGCATAAGGAAATGAAACACTAAAAACTGTCAAATAAACTCCATGCTGCATTAGCATTTTTTGCATAAATGAGTTGCAAAGACAAAGGGCTGCTGGATGATTAAGTTTACGTACGCGGAGCTATAATAGTTCCATCCATCCCGGTCGGTTAAAGGAAGTGGCTTGTGGTCGCTGTGCCCAAGAAGCCCCAGAGAAAGCCGGATTCGAGGTTGTGACTGGCGTTGGACTTTTTGTGCTGTACGTATTGTTTGGCCGTCTTTGTAAGACTAGGTTTATGTTTTATAAGATGCTCAAGGCTTGAAGAACACTCTAAAGGTACCCGAGCCTTAAATGGTTATAACCTCCACATTTTCTTCTTTGTCACTTTACAACAGCTTCATTCTTACTTTGGAGTAGTCTCAGTTAAACGACACTGTCCTCTAAAACCTGTCTGCCTTAATCTGAAGCAAATTACTGTATATTTTTGGAGGTCATTAATACTGATAAAGTTACAATGGATGTACCCACAAAACAATAGTGTGACAGATTGCAATTTGAATACACCTCTTTTTAAGCTCTGCAAAAATAGCTGATAAAAATAAAAGATATGTTTGTTGATTCTTTGGGACCTCAGAAAAGTAATTTCACAATTAATTTGTGGATGATAACCTGGTTTTTCTGCTTCTTCTGAGCTTTTCATGGGTATTATATTCCACTTTGGCTTATATTACATTTCTGTACCTTTAGAAATGATATTAGTATTGGTAAATATCAATCATTACATCTTAGACCTTGTTTTACTGTCACTTCAGTCACTTCTGTCCCTGTGATTTAGTCACAGTTTTAATATTGCTTGGTTAAACAGCTGTATTCTTCTTTTATTCCATACATTGTACTATTTTATCTGTACTTTACTCTGTATTTTCTCTTTGTGGTTTATTATTTTTTGCCTATTTTGAAACCTACCTCAAATATTCTTACGGTTTTATTCATTTGGACTCTTGCGTACTCGAATGCAGCAGTACAAACGTCCAGACCAGAGCTGTTATCTCAAATTCTCCTATTTATTCAAGGGAGGTGAGATAAGAAGCATTCATCACGCTTACAGTTAGAAGGCTCTCAGCCGCTGTGAAAGTCATCCCACCCTTCAGCGGGAGGAACGAAACTAAGGAAGGGCAGAAAGGTGTGAAGCGAGATCTGTCCTAACCTGCACTGGTGGATCAGCGTCTGCTGCCCCCAGCTTACTCCTCCCAGGGCGCTTGTTATTCAAACGGTGACATCACATCTCCCGACGCCTGACTTTCGCAAGACTATCCCAGCTTCCATGCCGTGACAGGGTTGCTGAAAGAGTGTGAGTGTTACCTTGTCAGAGGTGGACGGAGAAAGTGAACACCGTGAGAAAACTTTTGAGTGTGTTTTGGTGAAATATGGTACGGCTCTAGCGCCTACTATCACTTAACTGCGTTGGAAAAGACTTTAAGGAAGAGAGGAGTAGTGAAGCTTTGACAGGTAAGGCAGCGGTCATAAATCCACCTTGGCATACGGCTTTCTGTGTGAGGTCCGCTGTGATTCCCAGCAAGTTCCTTTGATTATGTGGAAAAATCCACTGTGGCATTTTAATGTAGGCTGTGTTTCCTTTGGCATTCATTGTAAAGCCATCCTGCCAAAGACAGAATACTTTTGTGTGGTTATTCTGAATAAATGGCTCAGGTTTTCATTCTGCTTTTGATCTTGGAGCTGTATTCATAATTTTCAGCTGATTCTTGACAAATTTCTTCCATCTGTTCCGAATCAAGTTACTTTTAATTTCGTGGGGTTGTATGGATTTATTGGGAGCTCTGATGCTTTGCTTCTTCTGTCTTTATTAATACCTTTATAGGCTATAACACTTGTTTGTATTTAGGGAAACATGCTTACAGTGTATGTTGGCACCTTTGTCCGTCTTGTTCCAGGTGCCAGTCTACATCGCCCGGTCCTGTCCTCTCCACCGGTCAGGGGCCGACCCAAAAGCCTCTCCTCAACAACGGTGAGGTGGGGAAGCAGAGAAGGTACGCTAGGACTGACGGCAGGTTCCTGGTACGTGACAGCTGGAGTAACAAGACTGCCAGCCTCTACACCTCCGTACCCCCCGCTGGTGATATCGACCCCCCGGGCCGTCTCACCAAGTCAAAGAGCATCAGTTGCCTGGATAATAGGCTTTCAATCTATAAGCCCCAATCTCCACCCAAACCCTGCCAGGAAAGTCCAGGCATCCAGGAAGTGAAGGCGAAACAAAGGGACCTTTCCGTAGGAGATGGGCTTAACGGTCGACCCCTGAGTTGGAGCACACTCTCTCTGGGACCCTCCACTAACCAAAGCCACAAAGGCAGCCTCTCTCTCACACGCTCAGTAGCCGGTCTTCCCCCCTCCACCATCCGCAAAAAGATCTCAGAATGGGAGTGCAGAAGGGTGAGTCTGCCTAGGATGAGCTTGTGTCTGGATAAGAGAGGAGACTGCGTGGGGGGCAGCGAGGGTTGCACCAGCCTTCTGTCTTCTCCTTGTAGCGAGAAAGCGTTTGACTTCAAGGGGGTTCGCAGGATGAGTACAGCGTTCTCGGAATGTTCCTGCACAGAGGAAGAGGAAGGAGTATCGGACCGAGACGGTGTAGGACGCTTCCAGAAAAGGATGGGCAAGTCGGAGTCGTCGGGTGCGTTTGTACGTTCCTTGTCTGCCCGGAAAGAGACGTCAGCGGTCCTCAACAGGATACAGAAGATAGAGCAGGCCCTGAAGGAAAATCCCAGCCCGTCGCCTCCACGTTATCTGAACAACTGCTACGCTCCAGACAAGTCAAGGAAAAAATCTTTCGTGATAGGCGATGACTTTGACAGTACATGCGCCAGTAAGCGGAGCAGCATTTGCTCAGTTGCCACTGAACCAGATGCTCCGGCTCCTGATAAGCTCTCCAATCTCAGACAAAGATTCAGCGTGAGCTCAGCCAGATCCGAGAGCCCAGAACCCCCTGGCCTACAGACGTACGTCGGCACGCCAGTCAACCCCTTACCTAAACCCAAACGGACTTTCGAGTATGATTCCAAAGGCGATCAGAAGGCCTTGTTGCCAGCTAATGGACTACCTCCGAGCAGGGCCTCAGAATCCCCACCTCCTCTGCCCTTGACCCCTGCACCCAGCGTGACACGAACAGCAAAGGCTGATGGGAGCCACCCAGTGAGAGTCCGGGACAGGTGAGGATATCATTGTGCTTGGAAATGAGTTCACCGATCAGTAATCAATGCTGGAAAGTAGATTCAAAGAAACACCCGATTAGTTTACATCTATTTGGAAATAAAAAGCAAAACGCCTTTGTGAATTCTTCCTTTGGAAGAGTTTTTTTCAATATTTCCAACAGTCTTGTGAGGAATTTGGGCCACAGGCTAAGTGTTTGCTTTGTTGCTGTGGTAGTTTAATGAGTTACTGAACATTGGGTCTGTTTATAGAGTTGGAGCTCTAAATTCTGCTTCTCCTAAGTTTGTCTCAGGATTTGTCATGGGAATCACTGCAGAATCAGTTGTTTCCTCTTTAGCATGGAGTTCTAGTCACCCAGCTTTCCTTATTTAATTCATTCAATACTATCATCGTATATTCATTACTTGACTACTGTCATTAAAACAAGCTCCTGCTCAACATAACTGATGTTCTGGTCGGTCAATCTGTAATATTAGATTCTGTCTCCAAATTAATTTTGGAAGATTTGGATATTTAAAGACACTTCCAGGAAATTTTTTGCGTATTATTACTCAAGTGGAAATCCATTCAACTTTTTCTACTCCACATTCACTCCCTTTAGACCAGCAGTGATGGACACACCATAGAAACCACTGAAATCCAACACTGGATTGATGTGGCCCTTGTGTTGCATAAATATTAGCTGAATTTCAGGACCTGTAGTCTGTCGATGTTTTTATTCTTAACTTATAGCTCTCAGTTGTAGATTTTTTACACGAGAGGGCGGAGCCTCTGCAGATTGTCTAGATGTAAAATGGGGGGTGAAAACCTTAAACGCTCATCCCTTGGACTCTGTGTTTAACATTCCTGTGGCTCAAGCAGTTTCAGACGGAGCTTAAAGGCCATATGCTGTCGATGGCACGACGTGACCATATTCTAGATCCTGTGATAATGCAGCAAGGCATCTCTGCAGCGCCTCTGAGTGTGATGTATGCCTTTAAATGTGAAAATCCCACAGGAAGAATGAGATGTCTGCAGCGACTGAACCACATTCCCCGTTCCCAGTTGGCAAAGAGAGTCAGGAATTCTGAAATACCATCTGGACTCTTCCTGTGTGTTCTTATCTGTCTAGGTTCTTTAAGGAAGACACTAAATCTTGACTCTTCTACTTGTAATTGTGTGTGCGTGCCATGACTTTCCCCATCTTGGTGTGTTTTGACTGGTTTATTTTCTTTCCAGGGAGTCATGTGAGTCAGAGGACAACACCAGTCTACCATCTTCATATCCGTCCTCACCTACGGAGAATGGCACCCTGTCCGTGGACAAACGGAGTCGGCCAGGTTCCAAAAGCACTTTAGAGGAGAACGCCTACGAGGACATCGTAGGTAAGCGTGTCGGGCCTTGAATGTTTTAAAACAGGACCTTTACTCCTCTTTGACATCCCGCTGGTTTCTGTTAATCTGTTTTACAGAAAGCTGATATTAAACAAGAAGTTTTAACGTTTTTTTAAAAATGTCAACTTGGGTTTTTAACTTGGACTTGCATTGAAGTAAAGTTTCACCACCATTAAAGGACATTTAAACTCATTGGCTATTATTATTATTATTATTATTATTATTATTATTATTACAATTAATATCACCTGTTACCAACGAAATGATAGTTAAAAGGCACATTCCCTACACATTTGAAGTATTGACATATATCAGATTAGATGATAATCCCCGTTATCAGAGGTTATTTTGAGGATCAGGTCAAAAATGCAGGACAAAAGTTGTCAGACGTCAAACTGAAAATAAAAGTGGGCCTAAAGAAACCTCTCCTCCTCCTCCTACATGCGTGTGAAGTATTGCTGTGTGGATGTCTAAAGCCCTACTAACATTCATAGAAGCTGTTGGAATATTAAAACCAGAATGAACAATGTTATGTTGGTAAAATATAATCTTCACACACTGAAAGTTTTTCAGCAACAGATTTTGTCTCATTGTAAATGGGATTGAGTGTTCTCAGAGATAATGTGTTGATGAAATGCTGGACGTGCTGTCGAGCCAAATTCCTTTCCACTAGTGGATGACCTGAGGCTTTCTGCCCAGTTTGAATGCCAGTTCCCCCAGTTCATACTTAATGCGCTGGAAATGTGTGTCAGTGTGAGCGCAATCTCATGATAAAGCTTGGATTTCAGATGCAATGAGAAAGTTTTCATACTCCATAAATGCTCAGGGATGACCAAATAAGGGATAATACAAGTACGGCATTACGTCACGGTGTTCCAACAAGTAGCCGTGCCGATGTTGAATCGGTGAAGATCAGAGATTTGGGTTTTTTTTAAGCTGAGATGGCGTCAGGGCATGACTGATTTCATGTGAATCCCAACAAAGCCTCATTGTTCATCCAGCGGTGGAGTTTACTCTTTGGAGACACTTTTCTTCTGTCTCATCCCTCACAAAGACAGTCTGAAATTGCTCTGACTACTTGCAGCTATTTCAAACAAAGGTTTTAAACTGAATGGTGGAGAACATTGGTTTCCACCACCGCTATGCAGCGGTTTACACGTCAGATAATCCATGTGAGAAGCAGCCACAGCGGTAAATGAGCCGTGTTCCGGTCCCTCCGAGGCCCCGTTTAAACAACCATCCTCACAGAGGAGTCCTCACGCCTTTCTCAACTCCAACTTCCTTTCTCCGTCCTGGTGGGACTCGAGTTCGAACACTGGGGGTTTTGGCACCTGTGCTTGATGCCAGATGTTTACCTTGAGAGCGTGGGTCATTTGTAACCCACACTGCAGTGTTATTACAAATGCATGATAGATTGTGATATTAGGGAACTGTTTAAAGTGCTTCTAACAAGTGCGGTTGATAAATAGAGTGCCAGTGACGGATCTGTTTACACCAACCTTTGCGGTGACACTGTGATTCAGACACCCTCAAGCCGAACATCGCCCAGGTTTGTGTTCCCACAGCTCCTGGAATATTTTACTTACAGAAATGCACCTGTGATTATTTACCTTTTTCCTACGTGTTTCCCATAAAAATCCCACGAAATTGGGACCTGATTTTTAAAACTTTTCCCAGTACGGTTTGTTGTATCACTACCCAGAGAGACTATAGTATGTGGAGGCGAGGTGTGTCCACTCTCAGCATTACGGCTTGTCTGGGGGGGGGTACTAAAGTGACATCTAGCTGTTTGTAATCAGAGGAGTAGATTAGTACCTCCAGTGTATAACCAGCTATACAGACATATCATTTTCCCAGTAGGCTCTCATTACAGTATTTCGTCGGTTTAATGGAGTTGCAGCTCAACATGGGGTCAGACTAAACCCTCTTTTTCTGCTCTGCAGCTTTTAAATCACTCCGGTGGCTTAATTTACTGTTCGACGCAGACAAACACTAACGATCCCAAGCGGTGTACGTTTTCTCAGCACCGGCGTGGGTGTTAATTTATCCGAGATGGGCTCAATAATTAACCCTGAAATAGGTACTTGAACAAAGCTCTGGCTGTAGGTTAATCTTCTTAAAACACACACATTGTTTGACATGTTGAGTTCACTGGGTTTTCCCTCTGATACACTCAGGGAGAAGGACCACAGCCACCAAGGAGACTTTTTCCTCACCCCTTTCCACTGACAGTTAGTGCTGCTTTTTCTTTCTTTAAAAAGTTCCCCTCATGCGTTTCAACGCCATCTGGCTCTGTTTTGATTCTTTGCAGTGGTTTCTTCACTTTCTCACAACCTTTTTCAGACCTTGCCAGAATAGCTATTCTCAGAGCCCATGTCTGAATAGATATTGACTGTGGTGTTACACAAGTTCTCTCTTTATTGAAGTTGGCCCCCTTCCAGGTGACATCAGCGAGAGCCGTGCTTTGTAATGTTCATTTTCTTTTCTTTATTTGCCATCATGTTTGAGCAAAGTTCAACTGCTGAGCAGTAGTTGAGTCTCTGGTTATGTTCATATGTCAACACGCCTCAGGATTTGTGTTTAGAATGTTCCCCATTTCCCGTTTTACCAGTAAATTGAAGTATTGATAAGGTTATATAATTATACTTCCTCACCTTATTTGAACAGCTTTACTTGTAGGATTACGCTCCACAGAGATAACAACCCCCCCTTGTTTCTGTCAGACAGTACATCACATGCCTGGACAATGACTCACCAGAAGCGTTGTGTCCAGTAGTTTCAGCTGGGCCCGTTGGGGCCGGTGGGGGCCGGTTGGGGCGCGGTGCCAACAGCAACTGTCCACAAAAAAAGGGGGTTGACTTCAACCAGCTGGGCCCGACCTTAGGTTTACCTTGGAGGACTCGTCTCGTTTAAGATCACCCATAGGGAAGTGGTCTCGTGTCCCCCCCATGTTACCCCACGCCGCCCACGGTTTACCCTCTTTGACCTCACGGCCTTGTCTGTCTTCCGTCAGACATTCTCCATTAGCCATCGGTTGCTGCTCTTAGCGCTGACGTTATGCTTTTAACTGTAACGGAGGCTGGTTTTGACCTCACAGAGAAGGAGAACCCGTACGAGGATGTGGATCTGAAGCGCAAGAGTTTGGGTCGGAAGTCCTGTCTGTTGGAAAGCAGCAGATCCTGGACCGACATGGACAGAAAGATGAACGCTCCGCCTCAGGTAAGATACAATGTTTACCTGAGATAAGACAAATCTCCTCACTGTTGTCGGTACTTCATCCTGAGAGAGAGAATTCTATACTTCATTTGTGACGTTACAAGAGAAAATTTTATATGTTTAGACCTGGAGTTCTGGTCGCATCTCCAGATTTGGCATCCTCACTTCACTTCACTTGTGTATCTATAGAAAGGGGAGACGGCCGGGGTGAATTTTAACACTCGTTCAGCAGCTACTTCATCAGGAATTCAACAGGAAAGCAGCTGCTGGATGTGTCTGCAACACAACCAAACAGCATCTTGATTTAATAAAGAAATCGGTCTGTAATTGGCCTTTTGTAAAAAAAGGCCATGAGAAACTGCAAAACAACCGAACATCAGGATGTAGTAAAGTCTGTTAGTGCGGCAAGGAGTTGTAGTGGTATTCACTCCTTCCTGTTACTTTACTCCCTGCAATATTTCTATCAAATGTCAAGAAATGCCTTTAATGTTTATCACCTTAGCAGTGACATGAAATCATGAAAGAGAAACTTGAAGTAAAGGAAAACCTCGAGATACGAGTTTCATTCGTTCCGTGACTGAGCTCGTAAGTCAAACGTTTCCCCTTTTAATATAACTTAAATCAGTTTAATCCGTTCCAGGGTTGTAAAAAAATCCCCCAAACTCCCTAAATTATTAAAAAAAACATGTTTTTATCAATCAATAGAAATGCAGACTTTAACTGTGTATAATTAATTATTTATGTTACGTAAACAATATTAAAGAATGAAAAGAAATGCAAAAGTCGAGATCCGGTCTCACTGATGTTGTATCCATCCACCAACATGTGGTAAAGAACGAGATCCAGTCTCACTGATGTCGTATCCATCCACCAACATGTGGTAAAGAACGAGATCCAGTCTCACTGATGTCGTATCCATCCACCAACATGTGGTAAAGAACGAGATCCAGTCTCACTGATGTTGTATCCATGTACCAACTATTTGTGCTCTCCCAAAGCACGACTCGTATCTTGGATTTTTTGCTCATATGTCAAACATAAATACGAACAAAGTGACGGTTCGTATCTCAAATATCTGGTATGTCGAGCAGCTTCTATCTTTAGTTTCTACTGTTCATGCAAACATTATAATAGCATCAAATGTGCCAAACTTTCCAATGCTTTCGTCCTCGACTAGTTGCCTTCCAAACCCAGTAGCCAGTCTCTTCGCCTCGCTGGTCCGAGTGACAGGAAGAGCCACCGGCTATCGCAGTTGCCCAAACGCTACAGCCACGATGAACTGCTGCTTCTCCCCCAGCTGGGTGTATCGGCTTCCCCCTGTGGCCTGCTGGATGCTAGCCTGTGTACCACCGGTGATAGCCTGGCCTCACACAGGCACTGGAGGATCCCCAAGGTACACACTACTAGATCCTACACAAACACCAGGCTAAGTCCTTGCAGAGCTCCAGCTGCGCTCTCTTTCCTCTCCTGCCTCTCAGACCAGCTCAGGTTTCCGTGGGGACGGAGCCAGAGACCTTCTGGATTTCATGTACTTTCCCTGTTTGGAGAAGATGTTTTTAAAACACAGCACCTCAATGCATGTAATTACCGCTTGGGCTTCAGCTCCGCCGGTACCTTGTTTCATAGAATGCGCCTGATGCTTTCCGGTTCTGTTCTTCAAGCTCAGTACATTATTAATTTTGGCCGATGACTCCTTCTATACTAAGGATCAAACAAAGCACAACTCCACTCTCTCCTGAAGAGAATTCCCTTTTTCCTGTGTTTACAGTTGGTCCAGAGGATCAACTCCATTTACTGCACTAAACGTGGGAAGAAGAGGCTGAAGAAGCTCTCCATGTCCAACGTGGAGACTACATCTCTGAGAGGTATAGTCTCTCTGAGCCAGAGAAGTCAGCCAACGCTTCCTGCTATCTTCTTCTCATGACATCAGCACATGCCACTCAAACTGACCTCTGACCTGTTTAAACCCATCTCATCTGTCTCACATCTACCTCCAGATGACAACAGTGAGAGTGAGAGCGACTCTGACGACCGGTTCAAAGGTGAGCGACCGCAACATTCAACAAGTTTGCCTTAAGGCCCTTTTTTCACACTCCTTGTGCAACAAACCTCCATTTTTTTAATACTTCCTGGCCAGAAAAGTAGGTCACGCATACAGTATATTGTTGGATCACCTTCAGCGTCGATTACAAACCGGATTTTCCGTGGTATCTTTTTGACAAACTTATGTAATGTCACCACCAATTTCTATCTCGAGTTGCGTTTGCTTTTCACCAAGATTTCGTAACAACGATTGTTGAGTTGGGTCGTCGTTGCATAAAGACTCTCAGGTCTCTTCACCTTGAAAAGCCCCTTCACATGTTGAGCCTGATAAATGGTGGCGTTCTCATCTTGGAGTTGCATTTGCCTTGGGGGATCCTTCATCCGCCTCTCGTCTTACCCCGTTGCACCCTCACTTTTGAAGAGGGTAAATCTGGATTGAGAACATGAACTTTTTCCTTTTGCTCCAGAGTCCAATCTTTAGCTCCCGAGCAAAACCCAAGCCTGTTTTTCCTATTACCCTCACCGATAAGTGGTTTTCTTAAGGCTCACAGCTGTTCGGTTCCAATCCCTTGCGTTGTGAATGGTTGTTTAATAAATGAGGAACGACTCACTGCCCCTGCTGTAACATATCAATCACTTTTGCACTTATCCAATAGAGGGCTCTTATCTTTTTAGCAAAGTTAAATCAAGTTGGTGACTGTTTTTTGGCCAGGTACTCTTTAATAAGTGAACAGCCGTTATTGGACAGAGCGTTATCGGTAAACCACGCAACATGACTCACACGTCTGGATTCAAATAATGTATGAACGATGCTGAGATTTAATAAAGTTTTGACACTTTTAAAGTGAATTACTCCAACATGTTTGGAAGGTTAATCCCCGCTGAGCCGTTGATTGGTTATCTCTGACACCTGCCTCCCCCCCAGCCCACACCCAGAGGCTGTTGAAGCTCCAGTCCATCCTGCGACGTGCCCCCAGCTACCGCACGTTGGAGCTCCAGCTGATCGAGTGGCAAGAAAGGGAACTCTTTGAATATTTTGTGGTGGTTTCTTTAAAAAAGAAGCCCAGCAAAAACTCCTACTCCCCAGAGGTGACCTACCAGTTCCCCAAGGTAAAGGCATATGATGGGTACAGCTGCTCAAAAACACCAGTGTTGTCATTGTCTGTTACTGGGGGGACTGGTTTTTGTGGTGTCCAGCATGTATACCTTCAAGCTAGATGAGTTTGTAGGCCAAGTTTTATTATTATTGTATGAGCAGCTATGATTTACAGCATATAACCATGGAAACTTGTAAGTCTGTTTAGAATAACCAGGAATTTTTCAGATTTGCGTTTCTAGTTATTCAGAGACATATTTAAGATTTAGTTCAACAGTGTCGTCCCACGGGAGAAGATATCTCCTCCAGCTAGAGGAAACACTCCATTTTTAAGTTAATGAGGACTGGAGGGGGCAAAGGTTTGACCTTGTATGGGAGAAATGTCAGCGTAGTTCTTTATTAGTCACTCTGACATCCATGAAGATCTGAAAAAAGGAGGACACAGTTATGAGCGAACTGAAACTCCTCTCCTCTCTCCTCCTCCCTTCCTTCCTCTCCTCTCCTCTCACAGCTAGACAGACCCACCAAGCAGATGAGAGAAGCCGAGCAGAGACTCAAAGCCATTCCTCAGTTCTGTTTCCCAGATGCAAAAGACTGGAGTCCTGTGTCCGAGTACTCCAGGTACGGCTGAAAATCCCACGGTCCCTGAACTGCTCAGGAACATTTCCTGTAGATGGAACAATCCAAATTAAATTTACCTCAAGATACGTGACACTACTTCAAGCAGGTAAAAGGAGAAAAGAAACTGCAATAATTTGGCACATTTTAATAGAAAATGTAGCCTTATTTTAATTAATAATTTGATTCAGCAACTAATTTTTGAATTTTTACGGAGACCTTTGATGAAGACGATGACAAGAATGGTCTGCTCAGCCTCGTCCGTTGTCTTCTTCTATTTTTTTTAGGCGGTTGACATCAGTAGGTGTTGCCGTACTGCCACCTACTGGTCATTTCCATGGCATGTGTGAAAAGGAGCAAGATGGAAATGTTCCTGCACATAGCATCGCCTGATTATACCAGTAAATATACAGAAAATATGTGTGAAGGAGGTTTAATTTGAAATGTAATTCTCTATTAGGGGTATTCCATTAATGTTTAGGCACATTGTGCTTCCATAACGTTCGGGCTTCAAATAAAATAAAATTTCAAGTCCAAATTGAAGCAGCAGATGCTGATAGATGGACTTTTATCCCCGAGAATGAATCAAAAAGCCCCCGTCGAGCCAACATTTCCCCGTGAAACCTTTCCTGACAGATCCGCTCCACATCTTCAGACCAAACAGTTAGGTGACGCAGGATTTCTGTTAAAATATTCCTCATCTCTGATTTTGTAAATCTCTTCCAAAAACCACAGAAGACATAATTCAGCTGTGTGGACGTGCTGAGTAGTGATTTATGTGATGAATCAATCCACTGGTGTTACAGCCTGCAGTCTGATGTGTTGTTTAGTGTGAATCCGTCTCCAGAGGGAACATTAATATTGTTTCCCTGATGATTGACAGGTCGTCGGTGATGTTCATCAGCCGTTCCTGTCTATTTACACTGCCTTTACATGTGTTAACGGTCTGATTGTGTGTGTATTTGTGTGTGTGTGTGTGTGTGTTCTCCTGTGTGTCCATCAGTGAGACCTTCTCCTTCATGCTGACCGGGGAGGACGGCAGCAGGAGGTTCGGGTACTGCAGACGCCTGCTGGTGAGCCGCCGTCCAGCCTCCTGTTCACACCCCGCTGGGTCCTGTTTGTTGTGACAGACACGCCAACATGGGACCTGGTTTTCATTAGGGGCAGGGGCGGAGGGGGGGCAAAAATAAGTCAAAGAAAAACATGATGAATTTAGTTAAACAAAAGAGTTTGACCCACTGGTTGTTATTTTGGCTGCTGACCAACACGAGGGTCCTGGACGGGGTCCCGTCTGACTCTTTTTTTTTTTTTCATACTGCTGGCGAGCAGCAGAAACAGAAACATCTGGAATAACAAGCACTGGAACCGCATCCCCGTTTGAGAAGAGGGATTTGAGTTTCTGCAACATTCAAGCGGGTTTCAAACTAAATATGTAAATGATTGCAGGTCGGTGTTTGAAATCTGACCCGCCTGTAAAGATTGACAGGAGAGAATCCAGCTGCTAAATCCGTGTGAATACGGAAAATGTTCCGTATAAAAATATAATAAAACGTGATAATAAAAAACAATTGACTCATCGAGTTTTACGAGAAATTGAGGAGAGGAAACAAAGGAAACCATGAAGGATCATGAAGTGTTTCCTGTCCATAATAAGGCTGGAGCATCCTTTGGAGTTTTTCTTTTTTTTTGATCTACAGAGAGAATGACGCAGTCAGATTCTGCAAATTTCCCACTTTATTCACATGTTTCTAGGTTTTGTGTACTCGCTGAGCGACCGCGGGACGTTTTTGGATCCTTCCTGCTGGTTTGATCTGAGATTCATCCTGGTAGAAACAGATTTTTAATGAATTTGGAGGAAGAGGCGAGCTGCTCTCCTCCAGTAACACTGCTTCCTCCCAGCTGTTGGCAGTGACTAAACATTCCTGAGGACTTGAATCGGGCTCCACATAGTTGATTTAATCATCCATTGGAAAAGGAGAAACAAGAGGAGAAAATTGCATACCTAATATGGACAAATGGTTCTGTGTTTGAGGGCCTGTGTTCTTTTGTTTCTGTGTGTTTGAACGTCGGGAAGGCGGATAAGATCGACGGGAGCCGATAAACCACCTGAGCCCGGGAACCACTTTCACCTCCGTCTACATCTATAGTGTTTCATCACCTCAGAGCAGATATATGTCACAACATTTATTTAGTATAAATCAGATGACACATATCTGATTTAAAAATTTACTTCACAGCTCAGCGATCTTTAAAACTTTACAGAGTTTAACAGATAAAGTTCAGTTTAGACATGGAAGAAGTTTATGAAGACTGACACCAGCCTGAGGTAAATCCTCCAGGTTGTATCAGTGTGAGAAAGTTTTATCAGACAGTTTATGATGCATTCAAGGACTGTGGTGTTTCAGGAGACTCTTGTGTTATTTTAGCGGAATGCCCCTTTAAATGTGTTTGTCTCTTTCCATTCCAGCCGACCGGGAAAGGACCTCGCCTTCCAGAGGTGTACTGTGTGATCAGCAGGCTGGGCTGTTTTGACTTGTTCTCCACGGTGAGTCCACACGCACACACGCACGCATACACACACACACACACACACACACACACACACACACACACACACACACACACACACACTGCTTCCTGCCGAGCTGTCACTCTGACTTTTCCAGTCTTATTTGATCACTTATTAATTCAGCTCATGTCAGTGAAGCGTGTTTGAACAAAGCGCTGCTCCGTTACCCCAGAGAGAACATCCAGTGTTCCAACCCATTAAGACTAAACCTGGAAGGAAATCTGTCAGGAGGGTGGGTCGATGCGTGGACAGCGTGTTTCTACTGGTGGAAGTTCTAGTGGAAAAAAAAAAAGGGTTTGATTTCAGCATGTGTGTTGGAGAGGTGAGGTCACATGACCTTGGAAACACGTGATTCTCCTACAGAGTTTCCAAACAGGAAGCAACCAGAACCAAAAACACGCAGAGTTTATTTTTAAAGCCAGAATTAAAGCCACATTTTGCATTTATTCAAATATTTTAAAAACTCAAAAGTGGAAGATCTACATGTAACCCTGGTTGACACCAGGGGGGTCAAACTCATTTTCACTGAGGGCCACATCAGCATCACCGCTGTCTTCAAAGGGCCAAATGTAACTAATAAATGCAACTAATGTAACTCAATGTAATGTAACATACATGTAACTACTCCTTAATGTTAAATAACTGAATTTATTATTTATTCAAGTTACAAACATTACAGTTAGACAGAAAAAAACATGTTTGTTTGTTTCTCTGTTCTAACATAAATCCTTTTAATTTATCAGGTTATTAAACCGACAGAACTCCATCAATCAAGGATCAAACTATCAATGAATAAAGAAAAATAACATCAGACACAAGTTAGGACATTAACTTTGTTCAAAACGTTTCTGTCAGAGTTAAAATGGGCTGAATTACTGCATTGTGGGAAATGTAGTTTTGGTCTATTTAACTTTTGACCTATATATATTAAGATACTTTGACCTTTTTTGCTCTTGTGGGCCACAGTAAATGATGTGGAGGGCCACATTTGGCCCCCGGGCCTTGAGTTTGACACATCTGCCCTAAACAATGCTTCCATCAATTGCCACCGGGGTTGGTAACCATGACGACAGTTTGCCCTGCTTGGCTGTTCGTTCGATGCCCTCTTTAATGGATGTTCTCAGACGTCCCTGGTGCCTCTGTGGGGGTGTGGTGGTGGTGGGGGGATGTGGTAGTTGGTGGGGGGTCAGGTGGGGGCATGAATGCCGTTCCATCCGAAACTGATCCATTCACGTTCCCATCAGATCCTGGACGAGGTGGAGCGGCGGCGGGGTGTCTCGGCCGCTCTGGTCTACCCCTTCATGAGGAGCCTGATGGAGTCGCCCTTTCCCGCACCGGGGAAGATCATTAAGGTCAAGACCTTCCTGCCCGGCGCAGGAAATGAGGTCAGAGCTGGTAATTGATCAGAAACTGATGACTTCCTCCTCACACCCACACCCTGCTGACCTGTCTCCCTGTGGGGTCAGGTGATCGAGCTGAGGCGGCCCAGCGACTCCAGGCTGGAACACGTGGACTTTGACAGCCTGTTGAGTTGCCTCAGCGTGCGTCAGGTGATCAGGGTGTTCGCCTCCCTGCTTCTGGAGCGCAGAGTCATCTTTGTGGCCGATAAACTGAGGTGAGTCCAAACCACGAGTCAGATCAGATGAGTCAGAGGTGTTAGCTAACAGCAGCCGGCGCTAACAGACCCCTGTCTGTCCTCCGTTTGGAGGGTGGAGTGGAGATGTTATCTGTCCTCCTATCGACACCCGGATTAAACAAACATCAGGGCGTGGGGGGCGAGGAGGAGAAAGAATGCACTTCCTGTGTGTGACTCTGTGATATGTGTCCCTGCTGTCGCCGCTTGACTTATGATGCTGTGTTCATTCCCTGAACACGAGCTGCAGCGCCGTCGGCGTTCGGGGAGGAAGAACCGTCAAAGCCGTTGCTAGGCAACATGTCCAGTAATACGAAACGCATTCATTCGTGGTTCCAAGAGGAGGAACCTCAAAGGGTTTTGATGCTGGGGGCTCAGCGTTAGTGCATGTGTGGATTTTAACGTACACGCCTCCTTTTTTGGGAGCTGTGTTAATGCCACGCCGCCGTGTTAATGCCACGCCGCTCCCTCTGGGGGTCTGCTACATCATCCATTCCCAAAATTCCTCAGCGGCACAACATGATGTACGTTTTTTCCCCCCTCCAAACGTAAACCCAACACAAACAGGAAGCTGGAGCAAAGGTCACGTCAGGCATTTGTTTTCTGAGGGTTTCTCTGCTGCGTTCACTTCCATTCTACTTGAAAGTGATCACCACCCGTCCTACGCCTCTAATAACAATCTAAAAGCCTAATCCGATAAATCATCATCCGTGTCAATGTAGAATGATTTAACTAGATTAAGCTGCAGATGCTGGGAGCGTCTGTCAGAATCAGATGTGTGTTTGCATTAACGTCCTCATGGCAGTTAAAACACTCTGACAGTAAATCTGTTTCTAATCTTTCCTCCTAATGACCCCCCCCCCCCATTTTATTGCAATTTTTTTCCTTCAGATGAATGAAATATGTTGGATTTGTCTGTGTAAGTTCTCTCATCCAAGAGGCTTCTTCAATTCCTGCAGTGCGACACGAGAGGAACTGAAGAAGCCTCTTGGATGAGAAGCAAAACGCCTTGAAGAAACTTCCTTAAAGTCCAGTGGGTTGATTTAAACGGCTCTGGATCACATGTTGAATTGCAGAGATTCCCGGTTGAGATGTTTTTGTCTCATATTTTGATTGAGGAAGTAAAATAAATATAGTGAAGGATTCAAGTCTGTGTTTTTAGAGGAAGAGGAAATCATAGGGCAAAAATAAACCCTGGGTTTGTTCCCATTTTTCTGGCGGCGGACGAATGAATGGTTGTCGTGGTGACGGAGGAGGAGGCTCAGGTTTCTGCTCGTACGTCGTCTGGTGTCTTCATAATTCTGTGAATTTAGTGCAGGAAACTGATTGGAATCTGCATGAAACAAGTCGAGTTGGAGTCGGACGGAGCTCATTAAGTTAGTTGTAGAATTATTATCATTACACTCCTTTAATTGAGTTTAATCCTGTCCTTTCTGCTGGATCCTCTGCAGAACCGGCGTGAAGCCAAAACCGCTTCTGACAACCCGTTTCCAAAGTAGAGTTTAACCACGGTCGTAAACGTGTGAAATATTCCCCTTTCTCACCGAGGTGAGAAGGAATGGGTCGTCACCTGAGCCCCACCAGATGATTTTCACATGGTTCCCACACACTCACACACACACACACACACACACACACACACACACACACACACACACACACACACACACACCTGCACACAGGAGACGGCGCTGATTAAACTCAGACCTTATTGTGGCTTTAATAAGACCACGTATAGAATTCCCCATCAGGAAGTCATTTCTCTCTGGGAACGGCTTCTGCTGTTCCTTCTGGAGCCGGAGCGCCGGTGGCTGGAGGTCTTTCCAGACAGGAAGTGAAGGAGAATCATTTGGGGACCGAGGGAGCAGAAAACATTCTTCTAGAGGATAAAAATACAGCCTTTGATCAGCGCGTTACGCTGAGGCTTTATATAGTTTCTAGGTGTTATTTTGAGCCTGAGAGGATCTTAAATGTTGAAGGACGGTCTTGAGGAGCTCTGCAGCGCAGCTGGAGTCTGACAGCTGTGGTTCTGTCGGTCCAGTTTGCTCCCCTGTTGATCTAATCCGCTCCAGGTCTGGTGGATGTGATGGAACGCTTCAGAGCTGTGAAGCATATGGTGACGCAGGCGTTCATCTCCTCCTCCTCTTCCTACTCGGGACCCACTAAGCCTCCCGATCCCATGTTTCCTGGAGTCTCTGCCAGCTCAGCCTCAGACACAGATCTCCACTAACCGGGTCCGGCCTGATCAGCTGATACATGAGGATCAGCCTCCAGACCTCACCACAGCCCTCACCTCCACACGACGGTTCTGCTCACGTTTCCACTCATTTCTGTGACTTTAAACCGTGCGTTCAGATTGAAAAGAGAAAATTTAACAGTTTTTTGTTTTTTTTCTTGTTTTGGTTTTCCCCCTAAACCCCATCTCACCCTGGTTAGATCAGGTCTTGTAGCTTTGGGTTTCTGTGGTTTGGAGTTGGACGCAGTGATGCTAACATGCTAAAATCAGCGTTCTCACAACGATGGTGCTAACGTGTGCTTATTAGCGCTGAGGTTGAAGTACCGCTGATGGGAACCAATCATTTTGCAGGGATGTGGTGATAAATCTGTTCTTCCTGAAGTACAGGTAAAATTCAACTTACGCCGCTTCAGGTTACATCGTTCTCCATTATACATCAGTTCTCTAAAAAAGTATGGAATAATATATAATAGACTTAACGTCCGTCCGCCACCAATAGTCACTAAAGCATTAAAAACAAATAATGGCAGAAGAAGAAGTATACTTTATGAAACCCCGCAGGGAAATTACATTGTCACATGTTTTTTTTGTGTTAGTTAACAGTCAGTGTATACACAGGCCCCCTGAAACACAGCACACAAGGGGGTCTGTAAGCATGCAGTTAGTACACACATCAAACTACACACATCGGGAGGCAGAGTGACAGGCAGCGCTTTCTGGAACGTGCCCCAATTGCGCAGTAGGGGGGATGACGCCTCGCTCAGGGGCGCCTCGGCGGTGGCTGGGAGGTGAGCTGACGCCTCCCACCGTCAGCTCACACTCCGGTGATATCCTGGGGGGAGCGGGATTCGATCCACCGATGGCTGGGGCGATCTGTCTGCAAGACATCTGCTCTACCGCTGAGCCACTGCCGCCCCAAAGACGATACAGAGGTGTTTTTTCTGTATTATAGTAAAATATAAAATTTAATTTTTTGTTAGCTTGAATGCTTCATATTAACCAAATATTACTGAACATACATTCATAAATAAACAGGACAGAACTGGGAGGGGTTACCTTCAGTTTAACCTGGAGACGAGTTCATTCAACTTACATCGTGTCTGCTAGAACTAATGAACGACACAGTCTGAGGTTTAACCTGTACTGAATCAAGTGGAAACCTGTTTGCTCTGCTAACTCAGAGTGTGTGTGTGTGTGTGTGTGTGTGTGTGTGTGTGTGTGTGTGTGTGTGTGTGTGTGTGTGTGTGTGTGAGTGTGTGTGTGTGTGTGTGTGTGTGTGTGTGTGTGTGTGTGTGTGTGTGTGTGCGTGTGTGTGGAGTGTAATCGATCCTTTGGCTATCGGCGGTGTGTCGGGTCACATGTGGCCCGTGGTGAAGGTTCTACTGAGCTCTGGTCCCGTCACTCCTGTTGGAACTTGTCAAACCCGGATCTGTTAGGGATCATCAATCCCCCCTCAGACAGATGGAATCAGACCGGCCGGGGCGCAGCTGAGAGCACTTCATGTTGGGACTGAAATGGAAAAGTGTAAAAAGCCTGAGTGCAGCGGTTACCGGAGGCCTCTGGTTTTACTGGTGTGAAACGTTCCTCCTCCAGAGTGTGTCCGTTTGCATTCCGGGATTGATCCACCGGACTTGTTCTCCATTCGCTCTGATTTGGCGAAGTTGTTTGTGCGATATGATTGGCCCAGAGCTTATTTCCTATTTCCGCTCCGGTTGTGTCCTCGGATTGGACGGTATGTAGATACAGAGGGGACGGGGGTCAGTGACGGGGGTCAGCCACTGTCGTGAGAAAGACAGGCTGCTGTTTGTGATCCGGATTTCAGCCGTCAGACCCGGATGGAATCGGTCTGGGATCAACAATGGGATCGACGCCCCCCCATGCAGACGTGGAGTGACGTGACGCTTCAGTGTGGTCCATCTCGTTACGCCTCAGGGACCCGTTAAAACGTCTTCACACATTACCTAACCGGGTCACAGAAGGGTCGTCTTTAAAAAAATGTAATACAGAAATATTGTTTTTTCTTTCAATGCATCAGATCTTTTCCATGACTTTAGACTGATCCAGAGATATAAAGGTGAAATTAAATTACTGGCAAAGTTTAATGTATTTAGTCTTTTAACTGACGGATTTATTAGGACAGAAACACATAAAAGCCACGAAAACGTCTTTTTTTTTTAACCAGACAGTTAAAAAACTGCCTGGTAGATGATTTATCATAATCTTAGGAGTTCTGTTGTTGTTGTTGCCATATCAACCGCTCTCCTCCTTCCTTTCTGTCCCCGTCACCAGCACCCTCTCCAGCTGCATGCTGGCGGTGGTGGCGCTGCTCTACCCGTTCTCCTGGCAGCACACCTTCATCCCGGTGCTGCCCGGCTCCATGCTGGACATCGTCTGCTGTCCCACCCCCTTCCTGGTGGGGCTGCTGTCCAGCTCCCTGCCCAAGCTCAAGGAGTTACCTGTGGAGGAGGTGAGTACGTCGTCCAGACCGACCCGCCTCTTGGGTCGTGAACTGAATTCTGGTGGATGTTAGAGGTTCAGTTCCATTGGGGTCACACCTGGAACCTTTGTTCAGTCCTAACTGATCATTCAAGATGGTCACTGGTCTCCTTCATCTCCTCAGGCTTTGATGGTCGACCTGGGAACAGACCGATTCATCCGACAGGTGAGTCTAGAACCATATAATAAATGACCCAGGACAGGTATGGGCAAACTACGGCCCGCGGGCCATGTATGGCCCGGTAGGCACCTGCTTTTCATCCCATGTGTCAGAGTTTAGAACCCTGTGTTTGCCCACCTTTGACCTCTGACCTACCCAGGTCCAACATTTGTAAATTTCCCAGTTTGTGATCAATAAAGTATGTCCTATATTATCTTATTTCAATGAAATTAAACCCTAATTCAATAAAATACCCTTCAAATTCCAATAAGTCTAATAAAAAAATTAATGGATCCACCCTTTTAACTGGAACCATTCCAATAATTGATCGTACTCCCTGGGCGGGGGCCCAAGCCTTTTAGTCTCATTTATTTTTAAAAACTTTGTGCTGCTATAATCAAAAATGTCCCAAAAAATGTCCTCAATCCATCCCTTTATCAGTATCCCTTCCAAATAACCCAAATAAGGGCAAAAATGTGGGGGAAATAAAAATGACATGAGAGTCATGTCATTGGTAATGTGGGCTCCAGGCAGAAGAAAACAAACACGTCTCCTGGTGATGAATGACGGCTTTAATCTGTGTGATTAAACCAAATAAAAATTATAGTCAACACGCCATACCGGGAATACAAGTCACACACAAGTAATATTTATGCTAATCGTTCCAACAATACATGAGTCATCATTAGTTACCGGTGGGCTGAGTCAGCAAAAACCCCGATGGCATTGAGATGAAGAAGCTTTTATTCCTCATTAAACTGAACTTCCTTTACAGTCTGATCGTACTTTAAAGTCTGTCGACAGGTTTTCAAACATGCTGCTGCTCTCCTGGTGCAGTTTATCCCCGATGACGCCAGTGTTTCCCTCTGTTGTAGATGGATGACGAGGCCTCGCTGTTGCCACGGAAACTGCAGGCGGCTCTGGAGCAGGCGCTGGAGCAGAGGAATGACATCATCAGCCAGGACTCCGACAGCGAGTCGGACGAAGGTGAATAAGTGATGAATCACGCTTTTCCTGTAGAATGACGACGTGTCGGGTTTCTCTCTATGCTGACGACTTGTGACGGTGCGTCGCTAAAGGCTAGCATGTTGGAGGAGCCACGCCTACAAGGTGAAGAAACATCAGAAAAATAGCAACAGCAGAGACGCTTTTAGGGTTCTTTCCCACAAGCTCTAGCTCACATGTGTCAAGCTCATGGTCCGGGGGCCAAACGTGGCCCTCCACATCATTTAATGTGTCCCGCCAGAGCATAAAAGGTCAGAGTGTCTAAAATTAAATAGTTCAAAAGTGTGCTTTGACCTGAAACTACATTTCCCACAATGCAGTAGTTCAGCCCATTTTAACTCTGACTAAACGTTGTGAACAAAGTTAACGTCCTCAGTTGTGTTTGATGTTATTTTTCTTTATTCATTGATAGTTTGATCCTTGATTGATGGAGTTCTGTGGGTTTAATAACCTGACAAATTAAAAGGATTTATGTTAGAACAGAGAAACAAACAAACATGTTTTTTCTGTCTAACTGTAATGTTTGTAACTTGAATAAGTCATATCAGCGATGAGAACGTGATTCTCAGAGAGAGAAGACAGGAAACTCAGCAGGCAGTAGCAGTAATAAAAACCTGATCCTCCTCTTCCTGCTTTGAAGACATCTGCTCCTCTACATTCATCCCGTCACTAGAAGAAGATCCCACATGGGAGAGACTTCCTGTGTCAGCTCCCCACATTCTCCTCCGAGATAAATCCCGCCGCTCACGTCGTGTTTGTGTTACGTCTTTCTGTTCGCACTAACGTGCAAATCAAAGCCGCTCCATCGAAGGCGTTTGGGCTCCATGTCGTGTTTGTAAAAGCAGCTTGTGAAATCCAACACGCCTGATGTTCCTGGAACAACGTTAACATGATGCGGAAAAAGAAGCAGCCAGTAATGGAAAACAGGCAGGGAATGCAGAAAATGAGCAGAAACCTCACGGTGTTTATCCGTTAACGACTGGTTCAGCCTCACTGTTGCAGCTCTGATTGTGTTCTTGAGGATCTGATTGTGTTTCCTGTAATATTTACATTCTCCTCCGCCTGTTTACTCCATCCTTCAGAGCTCAGACCTCCATCCTCCAGCCGTGAAGGTCTGTGCCTCTGGAAACTCACATTTTCCACATCTCCAGTCTGCCTTTATATTCTTGACTCCCCGTCATCTATCGCTATTATTTCTTTAGTTGAGGTTAATTAGCTGCATGCTAATCCGATCACCTGCTGGTGATAATAATGTGCAGGATTTACACGACGGGTTTCCGTTGGAATGAAGCAGCGTGGGCCAGGAAAGAAGCATCATGGGTAAAGGGACAGCTCCAGGAATATTTTATCATTTTCCTGAACATCGACAGATTTAAAGCATTCAAAACATTTCCCTGGTTACAGAGACAATAATACACCAATCCCCCCTCTCTTTGTGTGCCTACAGAGTATAACTCCCTGAACAGCCTGGTGTCGGAGGCCTTCATCCGGTTCTTCCTGGAGACCATGGGGCATTACTCCCTCTTCATCACGCAGAACGAACGCGGGGAGCGTGTCTTCCAGCGGGAGGCCTTCCGTAAGTCGGTGGCGTCTAAAAGTGTCCGCCGCTTCCTGGGCGTCTTCATGGAGTCTCAGATGTTCGCCGGGTTCATTCAGGACCGAGAGCTGAGGAAGACCCGAGCCAAAGGTAGAGCGTTTGCCCCGCAGGAGCGGCGCTGCCCCCTAGTGGCCAAAGCATTCACATGCGTTCTTCCCATCCACAGGTTTGTTTGAGCAGAGGGTGGATCAGTATCTGGAGGAGCTTCCAGACACGGAGCAGAGCGGCGTCAACAAGTTCCTGAAGGGCCTGGGTGAGTTCCTCTACGGACGCCCGAGTGCCTGATCACTAACACCTGTATCTGATCACATTTAATTTGTTTTTATTCACTTATTTCCAGGAAGTAAAATGAAATTTCTCCACAAAAAGAGCTGAAGGGGAAAAAAACGACTCGACTCGAAGACGAAGTGACTCTTTTGTAAACGTGTAAATAGTTTCACTGTGAGTGTGTGTTCATCCGACCTTCATCTGACCTTCATTGGACGTGGAGCGACCACTGATGTCCAGAGATGCCTGTGAAAACTGTGTGTGTGTGTGTGTGTGTGTGTGTGTGTGTGTGTGTGTGTGTGTGTGTGTGTGTGTGTGTGTGTGTGTGTGACTGGACGTGGGCATAGATGTACAGATCTTTACTTCCTGTTTGCATCATTCCACCACAGCGTGTTCCTCTGTTTCAGGAGTGTGAAACCTATTTTTGCAAACTGTTGATGTACCGAGACGATGAAGACGATTGTAACTCTTCAGTCCTTTCAAATCTTTATTAAAACAGTAGTTTAAACGCTTCTGTGTGCAGCATCCACTTCACCAACACACACACGTTAAATATTTACACCCATGAACATCTGGAATCATCACCTATCCATCATTCCTCGTCATGGCAACGCAGCATCCGAACGGTTACAGTGATTTATGGGAACAGAAACATCTAATTCACACAAACCCCTTACAGTCGTGATAGTGGGAGTTATTGTGGGGCGGTGGTGGTTGTGGTGGGGTCATGCTGCTGCTGACCTGATGATGTCCCTGCTGGCAGCGTCTCCCACCACGTCTCCACTGCTGGTGTCCTTTAAACCAGTTAGAGGTGATCTGATGACAGGAGAACATGTTCTGATTTATCATGGAAGGAAACACGTTTTTTATCTGCTGGTTGTACTTTTTTAGGACACATATTTCTTTTTTTTTTGAGTGTTTTTATAACAGGAATTAAATTGGAAATCATGTGATCATCCCTGGCAAACCAGTAGAGCCCATTTGGAAGTTATCTATTATTTAAAAAAGGCCTTTTTTTTTTGTATTTTCGTGCTACTTCACTGTTTTTACTGTGATAAATATTATTACTCGTGTTTATTTCCAGTGGATCTTTATTTATTGGTTGTGATTCTGGGGATTCTTCCTCCGTGATGCTCTTTTAAAAACTTCCATCACGTCAGACCGGAAACAAAGTCTCACGATTAAACACGAGACTTGGGACTTCCAAAAATTTTTCCTGTCCAGAGAACAACATCCGAGGAAGAGGAGGTGACGCGCGGAGCATCACGGGAAGAGGTAAGAAAACAAAACAAAAGAACGGCGTGATGGTGATGTTATTATAAAGGGAATAAACCCCCCCCGGGGAGGAAGGAAGGGGGGCTGACGCGCACCTGACGGCCCGACAGAAGTTAAACACCGAGGCAGACAGCTCCGTGTCCGCGGGACTGAAAACACACACACACACACACACACACACACACACACACACACACACACACACACACACACACACGCTCAACGAGCGGAATTAATTGGTGCGTAATTGTTCCTCTCCGCGCCTCGCTGTCCTACAGTTGCGCCATGATGCTGCGATCGGGGCGGAATCTGATGCGCACTTTGTAACGCTGGAGCTGAGGGGTGAGTGGGGTGGTGGGGGGTGCGGGGGGCAGATGCGGGGGCAGATCCTCTGCGGGTTTGACTGACGCGCTCGGCGTTAATAAAGTGCCGTCAGACCGACGCGTCGGTGAACATATGGAACCGGAGACAGACGCGTCACGACAGGAGGAAACGGAAATCCCGAATTCCCACAGCTTTCACGAGATGCTGCTGCTGAGGGTTTATTTTTATTTTATGGCTTATAAATGTCAAGCAGGAACCACATCACTGGATCAGATCCACCCCTGGATTTCATGTTTGTTTTAGAGTTATGTAAAATGAATAATTCTTTAACCACGCTGGCAGAGTGACACTTCGGCATTAAGGTTTGAGAATGTTTCTTGGTTTTTAAATCATCCCTAGAAGTGAGTTGACTGAGATATTTCCATTAATCTTGGCTGCAGGGACGTTTTTAAATAGAATTTCAGAACCATTTGTCCTAATTTCTCCAGTTCTCTGAGGAAATATTGGAGCTGTCTCTAATAATCCTGTCACGATAAATGAATTTACACAAATAAACTCTCTGTCTTGGAATTAATTTTTTACGGTTTATTGAAAGTAGCTCGATAGTCGGATTTAATGTTTAGAATATTTTTGCGTAGAATCCAAGTTAAACACGCTTAGTGGACACAACTCATCTGGAGGTGATGAAAGAGAATTACAGTGGTACCTCTACCTACGAAATTAATTGGCTCCAGAAGAAATTGCATAAGTAGAAAATTACGTAAGTAGAGACACGTTTTCCATGCAAATGCCCTAATCTGTTCCAAGCCCACAAAAATTCCGACATAAATGTTTTATAAAGCATAAAAATGCATCAAAACATGTAACAAATACATGTTACAATTACTACACAATAAATGAGAGTTGTGCATAACGTAAAAACATAGAATAAAGAATAATAATGACGGTCATTTACCTTTTAACTGCTGTCCCCATTGTTTTTTGCCCTCTTTGGTTCATGCGCTCCTATCTCACGATGCCGAACAACAGAGTGAATTCCAGTCCTCCTTTTGAACTTCTCCAACCACCCACGTGATGCCTTAAACTCCTTAAACTTCCTTTTGTTTTAATAACGTGTCGATTGTAGATCTTTGGCCATATTGTTTGGCGAGATCAACCAAACGCGTCCCCTTCTCATGCTTTTCTATGATCTCTTGTTTTGTTTGTATGGACAAAAAAACTCTTTGCCTCGTCTTCTCTTTTCCTCTTTTCTCCGTCACTTTCTTGGGGTCCATAGCGAATACGTACTCAAAAAGTTATTGCATTTGTTCCAAACTATCAGACTACCTCACGGGTCAGAGCCGAATGCCGATTCACTCCATAAGCACCGATCTAGCGCCACATAGTGGCCAATGGGATGCCAGGAAGATACGTAATAGGTAATAGGTAATAGCCAATGGCAGAGCAGCTATGAGAATGTTGCGTTCAGGAACCTGTGGGAGATTCAAGTATCAGCCGATACTGTGTTTTTATTCGAGTATCAGCCGATACTGTGTTTTTATATTACGTAAGTCGAAATTTCTTTCGTAAGTAGAGGTAATATTTTCCTGCTGAGAAATTTCGTAAGTAGAAAATTTCGTAAGTAGAGACATTCGTAAGTAGAGGTATCACTGTATTTTAATTTTGCAGATTAGAAATGCTAAATTAAATAGACAACAGTCATCAGTATATTGTCAGCATACATTTTGTATTAAAGCCTCTATAAGGAGCATTAATTGTGTGTGTTTTTGTGGCCCCTTTATTCAAACCCTCCTGTCTCAGCAGATTGTCTGATTTTGGCTGCATATATTCTAAAAGTTGTGAGTGGATTTTGATGAAACTTTGTGTAACGCTGCGTCTTAAACCACAGAAGATCTGGTTCAATTCTGAAGCCTGTCTGGATTCAGATCCTGGCTCTGGATCGGTTTATTTCCTGGTTTGAATGCTGTCAGTGATTGCTCTAGAGTGACACCTAGTGGCTGGGAGTGTCGGTTCAGAGCTGTAGCAGCAAACAGGAAGTGACACGGCTGCATAACCATAGCGATGCTGCGAGATGCCCTCAGGCCCAATGGTGCCTTAGTGCCCTCGAGCCGGGGCAGGGGGGAGCAAACGTGCACCTTGGAGGCGCCGCTGAGCTGAGAGAGGGGCGGGGGGGGGGCACGACGGGATAATTATGTTTCAAACTGGGTCTGATGATGATGATGATGATGATGATTTGTAGGTCAGGCTGCGGGGGGCGGGGGGGGGGGGTGTTGTCGTCAGGCAGACGCGTCGGATCCTCATCCCGTTTGAGGGTTTGTTTTATTTCCACGGCCCCTGACGGTTCCTGGGGAGGTACGGCGGATCTCTGCTGGGACGCGCCCCCGTTTTGTGCTGATGATGAGAAGATGCCCCCCCCCCTTGACCCACAGCAGCATCACCTGACCCCCCCACACAACCAGAAGCTGCTTACAGCACAGTTCCTTCCTCCGTCCTCGTTGTAGGTCACTCCACCGCCACCCCACCCCCCAGTTCGGTGGAGCTTCAGGGGAGGTTTTGTCCTATAAAGAATAATTATCTTCTCTCCCCAAGTCCCAGTTATTCTGCAGATGATTTAAGGAAAGGATCAGATTCTCTCTCTTTAGGAGGCAGCAGAGGATCTGAATGTGACACCTCTCCTCCGACGCCATGGGGGGGTCCGGCTCTGGGATGAATCGAGGGAGGAGAGAGCGCGGTGAGGCTGTCATGTAAGCTGTCTCCTCCTGGGGGGGGGGCACCTCTCAGCGCGCGCCGCTTCCTGAGGCTGAAGCTGAAGTAGAAGCTTCAGATCTGCTGCTGCCAAGGCTTCAGGAACCCGTCTGCATCCCGTCTGCATCCCGTCTGCGTCCCGTCTGCGTCCCGTCTGCATCCCGTCTGCATCCCGTCTGCATCCCGTCTGCATCCCGTCGCAGCGGCAGCAGCAGAAGCTTCCGCTCTGACAGCGTGGACATGGAGAAGGTAGGATGGGTCCGATGTTCTGCGATGGTTTAAAACTGATTCTGGATCCATTCATTCGTCTTAAAGCGACAGGAGTTCCTTCTGACGGATGTTAGAACGTTAGAATGATTTCAGACGTCTGATGACTTTAAATCCGTTAACTCCGTGTTTGACGCTGATTTCTGATCATTTATTTACACATTTTGTGTTTTTACGGCCTCAAACTGTTTTTAGTGCAGCTTCAAGTTCTCTCACATCCGTCTGATGTAAGCACGATGTTCGCCCAAAGTGGTGTGTGTGTGTGTGTGTGTGTCCTTTCAGAGATGCTCGGAGTGTTCCGAGCCGGCGATGGCTCGCAGCTTGTGTACGCTCTGCAACAAGTGGTTGTGCTACCCGTGCACTGATGTGCACCAGCACCAGAGACCCCCCCCAGCCCCCGGCGCCCCCCAGCGTCCTGACCTGCACCAGAGGGGCTGCAGCTCTGGACAAGGCAAAAAAAACAAACACCTGCATGCATCAACGGTTGTGTTTCCGCTGCAGCAGCTTGACGGATCATTAGCCGCCACCGCCACCTGAAAGATGTTTGTTTCCCCCCCAGCTGCGTCTGTTTGTCAGGAACACGCTGCCATGAATAATGCATGGCGGCGACGGCCGATAACTTAACACGTGTTTCATTCTGTGTGTCTTTAACGTGGCCCAGATACCAAAGCGTCTGATTGGTTTAATGACATCAGAGCGTCGCTATTTAAAGACGCTCAGGAGGCTGGAGGCGTGTGCTCTCAGCCGCTTCCTGCAGGTCTGGAACGCCTTCATGAGCGTCACTGATGGGAACCGAACACGATGTGGTCGGTCAGACGAGGGCCGATGCCCCGGCTGCACCCACCTGGCTGCATGTGCCTCCGTTAAAGTTGTGCTCACCTGTTTGAGCTGCGTGGACACCAGGAGGAGGAAGTGTTTTTGTTCTGCCCATCAGAGGGTTTTGTTGTTGGACGGAATCACAATATGATTTTCGCATGCCAACAAAATTCATCCAAGATTTAACTGATCTAATGGCTCCATTTTTAGCAGGGAGTAAACGCTGCACAGATTTGACAAATAGAGAGTTAAAAAAAAAAAGATTGAGGGATAAAACCTCCGTTTCCACGGCAATAACATAGAGCAATAAATCCTGGAAAACATCGTTCCTAATTTGGTGGCCGGGGTGTGAGGATCTAAATGGGTGCAGTGGAGGCTGAAATTCATTTCTCACTGAGTGTTTGATAAGAAATTAATGAAGAGCCAGGAGCTGGTTGGCTAAACTAGTTTATATCTTGTGATGAACTCGTTTAGTTTTGTTTAATGCAAAAAATAACAAACTTAAGTGTAAAAATGCTGTTATGTTTTTTGTCCAAAATATGTTGCCGTACAAAGGCAAAGCACAGTATCTGCATTTGTATTCTCAGATTGTTCAGAATTTATTTCTTCTGCTGCTGTATTTTCGGGGATTTCATTTATTTTTGGATGTTTAGTGACATAAAAAAAAATAAAAATGAAAACTAATTTTCTTAATCTGTTCACATGGATGCAGATACTGCGCTTTGGCTTTGCAGGGCGGCGTAGGAACAGAACACACGTCGTCCCTTTAAAAGAACGATCTGACAAGTTCCCCCTCCCTCGCCTCCCCCCGTCTGTCCTTCAGGGTCGTACCCTCGGCCCCCCCCCATGTGCCATTCTCACAGACAGGAACCCCTGGAGATCTTCTGTGAGTCATGTGACCTTCTGTGCTGCAGCAGCTGTCAGCTGACCTCCCACAAAAACCACAGGTCGGTCACACACACACACACACACACACACACACACACACACACACACACACGTGAACTTTGGGGGTTCTCTGGTGTGTTTTAGGGTGATCCAGACCAGCAGAGCCCTGCAGGAGCAGCGCTGGCTGTTTGACCGTCTGATGGTTCAGGTGGAGGAGAGGAGGTCAGCGGTGGAGAATGGCGCCAAACAAACCCAGGACAGGTAGGTCTGGACTCGTCAAGGATCTGTGTGGACCCAGAAAGTGCATGCATGAATTCTCCTCTAAATTCCACCAATGGAACGGAGCCGTTTATTCCCTTTACGCCTGACAGACTTCGTGGAGTGAAGATCGCACACAGGAAGGCAGAGAACCAGATTAAAATGGCAAAGATGATTATGATGAACGAGCTGAACAAACGAGCCAACCTATTAATAGAGCAGCTGCAGGTAATGACTTTTTTTTTCTTCAGACGGTCTCTGAAATATCTGGGATTTAATTTGTCTTGAAAGCAAATTAAATCACATGATAATCTGTCAGACAAGAATAACTGAGGTTTAATCCTCAGTGACGGTTCCTGTTTTTATCGACAGACGATCTCAGAGGACGTCCAGCGGCGTCTGGAGGACCACCTGCAGGGGGCGATAGAGGTTTGTGGCCAGCTGGACCACATCCAAAAGTTCATCACCTGGGCGACGACCCCCCACTCTGGGGACCCGGTGCTGTTCAGCAGGGCTCTGGTAATCCGATTACTAACACACAGTTCTTTAAAGTAAAGTTACAGTGACAGGAAGTACAGCTCAGCTTGTCAAAATAAAATGCATCTTATTTGTCGTTTTGGATTTTAAAATGTTTGTGATAACTAAAAATTATGACAGAATCACTTCTATAAACTGTTTTAATGTTTAACATTAACTACACACACTTACTAAGGCAGAAAAGAGAGAGTTATTCTGTTATTCTTATTAAATATCCAACATCAGTGAGATCGGATCTCGTTCTTTACCACGAAAATGATTGTAGTTGCTGTAAATGGAGGAAATGTCCTTGACTTCTTAGTTTATACTAAAGTCGTATCTCCAGGTTCGACTGAATATTTTAAAGGATCCAGGCTTTAGAGAGACTTCTTGTCTCCAACAGATGAAGAGCATCAGGTTATTATAGTTCAATACTTTTCATCTGAACGTTTTTGTTCTCGGTGGTTCGATTCTGAATCTTTGGCTTCAAAGAGTGTCTTCACTCGTTCAGCATCGTCTGCAGCATCCTGTTCCTTTCTGAAGGGACACCTCATCAGAGATGACGTCACTGATGACATCACCGATGACATCACTGATGGCATCATTGATGACGTCGTCTTTGCAGAACCTGTCTTGTAGTTTACACATAGAAAAAATGTGTCTGTCAGATCTCCCTCCAGATGCAGCAGCTCCTGGAGCCGTCTCTCGTCTCCGACTCCTGGACTCCCATCAAGATCAGATTCAACTGGGACGCCAGTTACTGGACCCAGCAGGTGTCCAGTTTAGGTAGACGCACCGTCCAGAGATGGAGTCTGATTATTTTATATCATGTATGAGTATTTTAGCACTGATAATAATTTTTTTTAATTCCGTGTCCCCCTACAGGCCAGTTAACCGTTGAGGGGGGAACCTGTCCATATCCTCAGGGCGTGGCCTGCTCCAGCATCCTCAGGCCTCAGCCAATCAGCTGCCTGGCTCTGCCGTCTGCGTGTCACCGGTCCCGGGTGGGGGGCTGTGGTTTCCAGACTTCCTGCTGTGAGCCGCAGATATGCTGCCTGCACGGAGTCCCGTTGCCCCCCCCCGGTGCGTCTGGTATGGACGCCTTCTGCAGCTCCAGGTGTGGCCCCAGCTGCCTCCAGCCCGCCCCCCCCCACCAGAACCTGCAGCTCCAGAGACGCTGGGACCCAAGTAGCTCGTCGTCACACCTCCCCTCCTCATCACCTGTCCCGCTGGTCGAATGCGTTCAGCTGGGGTGCAGTCAGGGGACGCCATCCGCTCAGACGCCCCCCCAGATGAAAGCTTTCCTATATGGGGGCCACAGGGAAGTCCATCCGGACCCCGACCTGGACCACAGGTCAGGTCACTGTCTGGCCCCCGCCGCTCCGCAGCAGGATGTCAGCCTGCATGGAGACGTGACGACTGAGGACCTCTGGGAGGACAGATGCAGGTCAGACGAGGGCGGGGGGTCAGCCGGGAGCCGAGACCCGGGGGACGGTCCGGTCCAACCGGTCCAGTCAGAACCCAGACCAGAACAACAGAGGACCAGACCAGAGCTGATGGTCGGACCACAAAGAGACGACAGGGTGAGAGCGAGCATTTAACATAGTTTAATGTGGCCCCCGAGATTATTAAAGGTCAGAGTGTCTAAAAATAAATAGATCGAAAGTGTGCTTTGAACAAAAACTACATTTCCCACAATGCAGTACTTAAACCTTTATTACTTTTATTCTCTGATTTAATAACCTGATAAATTAAAAGGATTTATGTTAGAACATATTTTTAATGTTTGTAATAAGTAATAATGTTTGAATAAGTAATAAATTCAGAGTTATAGGAGTAGTTACATGTATGTTACATTACACTGAGTTACATTTAGTTACATTTATTAGTTACATCTGGCCCTTTGAGGACAGCTGTTATCCTGATGTGGCCCTCAGTGAAAATGAGTTTGACACCCCAGATTTAAATGTTTAAACTTAAAATGTAACGGTTAAATTTAGAACCAATAACTTCACAAACATGAGTTTCTGTAAAGTTCTTCTAAGTCCTGTTTGAAAAACCTCTAAAAATGAAGTTAAACTTCAAACAAAAGGGTAAAACCTGCTAATTTAGAACAAATACCTCCTGTTATTCTATATTTATTCTGTCCCGACGCTGACGGCTGTTGGGTTGAAGCGTCGCTCAGTTTTAATTAATCTCTGCCTGAAACGACTCTTTATTTTACGGTAGCGTCACACCGTTACACCTTTGACAGCCCCCCCCCTCCAAAAAAACCCCCAAACAAACCAGATGGTGCCACAGAAACGCTCTCCCGCGTTAATGAAGGGAGGGTGAGGCAGAAAACAATCACAGCTGAACTATTCATAGTGGCGCCCCCCGGAGGCGGGGGGGGGGCTACTCGTCATCATCACCCCTCAAAGATTTACCTCATCAAGTCAAAGCGCCGGGAAAGGATAGGAACACTCTGGGGGGGTTATTTATGTACTTAACCTGTCATTAATGAGTCACTTGGGGGTGTGGGGGGGTTGGTTTGAGGAGATAAATTCCTCCACCTCACTGTCTTTTCAGAAGGAGGGGATTATAGTCGGGGGCTCGGATCAGGTAACTGTTTTAATCACATGATACACTCTTCCTGAATATTCATGATGGAGCGCTGGAATAAAAGAAGGAGGAGGTGTTAAAAAAAGAAGGACAGGTGTGAAACGATTTGTCAGCCCGGCTGCTGGGGGGAGATAAACACACTGCATGAGTCTGGAGGGGCTTTGTGGGGACTCTGGTCTCATCGTTTATATTTACATATGAGAATTAATGTCGGAAGCAAACCTTTCATTGCCGGTATGAGTGGGTCATCGTGTTTATTAGGAATGGGCTCTGAAATGTGTGTGTGTGTGTGTGTGTCTGTGTGTGTGTGTGTGTGTGTGTGTGTGTGTGTGTGTGTGTGTCTGTGTGTGACAGCGATCGTCCCTGGAGGCGTCGCTGTCGGATCTCCAGCGTGAATCTGACGCGCAGAGGAGCAGACTGAGTCCCGGTTTGGTCTGCGCCAGGACAGCTAGACGATCCCAGAGCATCCCCACAGAACTGGCTGCCCCGTCCGCCGCCCCCCACGCTGAAAAACCCCCAGGATGCACCAGTGGTGTGGAGGCAGGAGCCGCAAATAAGGTAGAATTAAATCAGAACGCCTCTGGGCTACGCTAGCAGCTGCTAAATGTCCCACTGGTCTGTTGTCCGTTGAGTTGCATTGTGGGTATCCTGAGTGGAGTCATTGTTAAAACTGGTAAAACCTTAACTTCAGTCCTACGTTGACCTTTGCCCTCAGAGCACTGCTCCGGGTCCCAGCCAGAGGAGGGCCTCAGACGGAGTCCCGTGTGTCGTCATGGAAACGCCATCCAATGCCACGCCTTCCAGAGACCGCCCATCTCCAGCGTCCTACAAGACGGAGCCAGGTGCTGGAGGTCATGTGATCATTACCTGTGGAGATGCTTTACTGCTGACTCAGCGGGTTTTCTTTACTGATTTAAACCCAGAGGTGGATCCTGATGCGGGGGGGAGGAGCAAGGCGTCGACCAGCGCCCCCCACAGGTTAGTTAGCACCATCGGGTTGAACTGCTGCGCAGGAACAGATGGGGGGAATGAGATCTTTGTGGTTCACCATCAGGAACATTCAGAAGGACCCGGGGGGGCCCAGGGTCCCGGTGGTTTGTCTGGAGCGACTCAAAGTCCTGGTGTCTCAACTCCCCCCACACGGACGACGGCAGAGCGACCCCCTACTTGTCAGCGGGGCTGACGGGAACAAAACCCACCCGCAGCAGAAGATCTCCCATGATGCAGTGCCTGAAGTAAGTCGCTTTGATCAGAAGAAAGATGAATATAAAGAAAGGAGGTGGTTCAAATAAGAATTGACAGTACTGATACTTTTTTTTTTAAATCTCACAACCACAGGATTTTGGTTGGTTTACTTCCTCTTTCAACTAAAGATTAAAATGCATATTTATTGATATTAGACTTACTGTTACAGTGACCCGCTGCGGCGGACACAGTGGTGGTAATCTGAAGATGACTGACTAGTGGGGGAAATGACTACATTTCATCAACAATTACTCAGACACTAGAGGGCGCTACATTACCTCTTCTGCTGTATCCACTCCTGTAATTAAAAAATAAAATACCTGAAACATAGATTATTTATGCCAGAATTTATTTTATGCCTTTTGTTTGAGTATAGCAGTACTTTAAAATACAAATTTAATCCGTTCTGTGACTGAGCTCGTAATTCAAACAAATTTTCCCCATTTAAAATAACTCAAGCATTTTAATCCCTTCCAGCCTCGAAAAAAAAACCCCAAACCCCCACATTATTATCACTTTATTATCAACCAATAGACATGCAGACTTTACCTGTGTATAATTTTTATATATATATATATATATATATATATATATAAGTTACGCTTACAATGATAGAGAATGAAAAGAAACGCAAAAATCATGAGAACACACGAGAACGAGATCCGGTCTCACTGATGTTGTATCCATCCACCAACTAGTAGAAGTGTCCTAAAGCACGACTCGTATCTCGGATTTTTGCTTGTATGTCGAACAAAAATATAAACAGAGTGACGACTCATATCTCAAATAACTCATATCTTGAGATTCCATTGTACCTTTCTTTGATTTGATTTTGAAATCCCAACACTTCTTTTGTTGTAAACGTAGGGGACAACTGGTGGAGGGTGTGCAGCTACGAGGACCCCGCGCACACTCCCACAACCATCGTGCCCTGAGCGTGTGAAGTGTCATCAGACCAACACACACACCACTGCCAGTGAGTTTGACCCCCCGGGGGGCACCAGCTCTCAGACCGTGTTTTATGCCCTGAAGAGTTCTTCCGCTCTGGACTCTGACTCTGACCCCCGGTCAGAAGGTGTCGGTGGTTCTTGTGCGTCTTCCTCCGAACTGGAATGTCTGGCGGGGGGGAACCCAGTGACCACAGGAGAGCTGGGACTCGGTGCTGACGCCGATACAGGAAGGGAGTCAGAACAGAGTGTTAATGATGAACCAGTATCTGATGCAGGAGCTGGATCAGATGACGTCCAGGGTCTGGATGCTGATCCAGAGTCATGTGATGCTGAGATGGAGTCAGACACCCAACCGGAGTCTAACCCAAGTTTCCAGACGGAGACGGATTCCGACATTCTGTCCGATCAGCATCCGGACTCCCAGGGGTCTGAACTCAACGTAGAATCCGAACAGGAAGCGGCGTCCGACGATCCGCGACCCCTTCACTCCGACCAGGAGGAGGAGTCCCCCATCGGTCCAGATCAGAAGACTCTTCTGATCGCAAACCCCGCCGCTCTAAGGTGCCCCGAGCTCCAGACTGACCGGGACGCCGCCGAGATGGAGAGCGAGGACTTCTGCGCCGTGTGTCTGATCGGAGGCGACCTGCTGTGCTGCGACCGCTGCCCCAAAGTCTTCCACCTGTCTTGCCACGTCCCGCCTCTGCTGAGCTTCCCCTCGTAAGCGTCATACCCCGTCGTTCCACCCCCCCTCCGCCCGCTGGTCCTGATTCTGACTCTCATCCTCTCCAGGGGCGACTGGGTGTGCAGCCTCTGCAGGGACGTCCTGCAGCCGGAGGTCCTGTACGACTATGAGAACGAGAAACGGCCTGGAGAACATGGGTCGGCACACGGACTGCCCGACGCCGATCAGAGGGTAGGTCGTACGATCAGCAGCTTTATATTCACCACGGCGCCTCCTTTTCCTGCGTTTATGATGAGTGTCTTTCATGTTTGTTGGACTTTTGGTAGAAATGTGAGCGACTGACTCTCCTGGTCCTCAGTAATGTCCTGAGCGCCCCCTTCCAGGAGCCCGTCAGCCCACAGGTGAGTGACGGCCGTCTCACAAAGGAAGACTACAATCATATGAAGACACAACAGGAAGGAGTCTTAAACGTGACTCCTCTGTGACGCAGGCTCGTCACTACTACCAGATCATCAGGAGGCCGGTGGATCTGTCCATGATCAGAGCCAGACTCAGCAGGAGGAGCGTCCGACGCTACAGGACACCACAACAGTTTGTCGATGACGTCTTTCTAATGTTCCAAAACTGTGCAAAGTTCAATTATGTAAGTTAAAAGTTGTGTTTGTCACATTGTATAAACTGTTAGTGACTACAGGTAGTCCTCAACATACGAACACAACTGGTTCTGTGAAGCTGTTTGTAAAACAAATTGTTCGTAAATTGTTATTTATTGAATTTCCATCTATAATTTTCATTTGACGTTATTTAAATGTCATTACTGCTCGAAATACTAAAGTCATGTCGTTACTACTCTAAATACTAAAGTAATGTCATTACTACTCTAAATACTAAAGTTATATTCCCTCAGACTGATCAGAAACAATTACAGGACATTAAAACAACACAGAATAAATAAAATACAGGTTCAGGTCGTTTAGAGGTATGTCTTCCTCGATTATATATTGGTTTTTAAAAAAAACCCCACGAAACATGGAAAAATAAAGCTCAAGGTTACATCATTCCTCTCAACTTTATGTCTGTCCAACACAAATACTGGACTCCTAAAATCACTAGAAAACCATTAAAAGCTCATAATATCATGTTATTGTACAATAAATCAGAATAAAAACATATAATCATATTAAAAGCGTCACTCGTGGTTCACATGATCATTTTAATCCAGATTAGTTTATGATAAACTTTAATCCTGATAATTTAATCCTTGAGAAGAAGAAGTAAACACTTTAAGGAACTCTCCACCAGTTTTTAAGATTATCAACAGCAGTCAGTCACTGTTGATATTGATGATCAGTCAATCAATCAACTTTTATTTGTAGATTGCCTAATTGCATGAACAGATACAGTGGTACCTTTACTTACGAATGTCTCTACTTATGAAATTTTCTACTTACGAAATTTCTCAGCAGGAAAATATTGCCTCTAGTTATGAAAGAAATTTCGACTTACGTAATGTAAAAATACAGTATCGGCTGATACTCGCAGCTCCCACAGGTTCCTGAACGCAACATTCTCATAGCTGCTCTGCTATTGGCTATTACCTAGTATCTTCCTGGCATCCCATTGGCTAAGAGGGACGTCTGTGTGGAGCTAGGGTTTATGCAGGGTCCTCGTCATTCGGCTCTCGACCCGTGAGGTAGTCTGATAGTTTTGCGAAAATATATTAACTTTTAGAGTATTCACTATGGACCCCAAGAAAGTGACGGAGAAAAGAGGAAAAGGAAAGACGGAGAAGAGTTTTTTTCTCCATACAAACAAAGCAAGAGATAATAGAAAAGCATGAAAAAGGGATGCGTTTGGTTGATCTTGCCAAAGAGTATGGCCGTTATGCATCTACAATTGACACGTTATTAAAACAAAAGGAAGTTTAAGTAGTTTAAGGCATTGCGTGGGTGGTTGGAGAAGTTCAAAAGGAGGACTGGAATTCACTCTGTTGTTCGGCATCATGAGATAGGAGCGCATGAACCAAAGAGGGCAAAAAACAATGGGGACAGCAGTCAAAAGGTAAATGACCGTCATTATTATTCTTTACTCTATTCTTTGTTTTTTACTTTATGCACAACTCTCATTTATTGTGTAATAATCTAACTGTAACATGTATTTGTTACATGTTTTGATGCATTTTTATGCTTTATAAAACATTTCTGTCGGAATTTTTGTGGGCTTGGAACGGATTAGGGCATTTGCATGGAAAACGCGTCTCTACCTACGAAATTTTCTACTTATGTAATTTCTTCCGGAGCCAATTAATTTCGTAAGTAGAGGTACCACTGTATTTGGAAGGGCTTTTACGTAGAGGGAAACCCAACAGAATGCAGCAACGCTGCCCCCAAGGGGGTTTTGGCAGAAAGTGGAACTGCAGTAGTCGGATAAGGTGTTTGTTCGTATCTCTGAATGTTCATATCTTGAGGACTACCTGTGTATAATCGATCACTGTGTGTCGTCTGACCGGTAGCGTCTATCTTTTCCGTTCCATTTAGCCTGATTCTGAGGTGGCTCAAGCCGGCCGCAGCCTGGAGGCGTTCTTTGTCTCCAAGCTGAAAGAGGTTTTCCCGGACAGAGTTTTCCCTGCAGCCGAGGCAGAGTCCGACAGCGACGAGTACGATGAGGCCTTCAGGACCCCCGAGGACGGATTCCCCTGGTCGGACAGGAGGGAGCAGAGCCACAGGAAGAGGAAGAGGAGAAACTCTCTCAAGTTCAGGAGGCATCATGTCTGAACAGACGTGAACCGAGAGCAGCTTCAGGTATTATTCTGTTCCGTGGTCTGCAATAATATCAGTGTTCCCATCTGATGGCAGCTGAAGACCCTGGAATAAAACTTTACATACGTGAGAAGCAGGAGGGGTTGTTATCCCTGAAGACAAGGGCGTCAAATGATTAAACGTGACTTCAAATCACAACTATTTGGAGAAAAAATTGAATTTGAACAAAAGATTGTGTTGTTTCTGTGCACCAACTTATCTTCTGGTGTTATTGTGACTAATTGTTCTGTTACTGTACATCACAGACCCGCTCTTACATGTCGTACAAAGACTCTGTACTGATATATTAGTCTGATTACATCTTTATCAAGTGGATTTTTAAGGGAGCAGTGCTCTTATTCATAAACATATTTATACACTTTACTCAACATTATTTCACTATATTTTTCATTTTCCAAGCGACCATAATACGTTTGAATGTCGACATAGAAATGTGTCTTGATAGCTTTTCTTGTATAAACAGTTAATCTGAATATCTTTTTGATGGGAGTAAATTTACATTTAACCATATAGACGGTTCCTGCTGAACTATTGCTTCACTTAAATATCATTAATATATCTCAGGCTTCATTAGAGTGTATTGATATTATTCATTACAGTTTATTTAAAAATTATTACCATTTATGAAACCAGTTAGAGGAAAGCTCTTATTTTGAAATCCCTGCTATCGTACAGCACTTCCTGTTTGTATTCTTATGTGCTTCCTGCAATTTAGAGAAACAACTGCACTGTCAAAATTAGTAAAAGGATGTGTGAATGTAATGTTACCTCTGTTGGCATCGATAGCAGTGTGTGGTTTACTGTTTACTGTAAATGTTTACAACACACACACACACACACACACACACACACACACACACACACACACACACACACGTATTGCCATAAATAAAATGCATTCAAGAGATGAAGTCATTCAGTTTTAAACTATCACAGACATGTGAACACACTACTTGGATCAGATTGGGATTTTCATCAAGGAGGATTGAAGAAAACAAAAATCAGTTGGAAGTGTTTCAGTTCGTGTTTTGATATAGAGGGAATGGATCAGACAACCTTTCTGCTCATTTCTAATATCTGAATGCCTAAGTCGTGTGATGTCTTCTCAGATTTGTGATGACCTCCCTTAATCGGGGACAAAGACAAACATTTTCTGATGTCACATTTCTCATTTCCTTGTCGGTATTTAATTCTATCACACTGCTCCGTGACCTTTAGTCAGAAGACGAAGTAAAACATAACAGATATTAATGAGACGCTCCTTTGACCTTTTTGTGAGGTATGAAAAGGGCAAATGGAAGAACAAGAAGCTGGACCAGAGAAGGAGAAAGGGAGGCAGGAGTGTTACTGATTTTTAAATTTAGATCTCATATCTTTAGAAAGGTTTATATGATCAGTCTGCATGTTGTTTATGTGACTCCTGATCCTACAATTATATTTATTACCGCTAAAAATAAATGCATTTTGGAGTGCATCCCGACAACTTTCTAGATTTACGTGTCCAAGCAGCTCAAATTAGTGAAGGTTGGGCAAAAATTAATAAAAATTTTGAGGATCAGCATAGCAGACAAATATGAAATCAAAGGAACAGGTAAGAGACATAAACCAGGTAATCTTAGAGACCCCCACCCCAAAAAAAAAAAAAAAAAATCAAAACAAAACAAGAAAATAACATGAGGGGAAAGAATTAAAAAGTGATATTAGTGATTAAAAAAAAGACTAACAAGCGTTAAAAAGGAGATTGGACAGGTGAAGGGCGAGGGAATAAAAGTTATAAAGGAGAGAAGATGGCACAGAAACACCGGAAACGACTTGAGCGTAAAGAGGAAGTTTGACGGAAGTGTAACACAACCCTTCAAAATAAAACAGGAAGTATTCAAAGTGACAACAACGGCGGGGCGTCTCATCACCTCTTTTTCTTTTACAATTACTGTATTTAAAATTAGACTGAAATGGATAAATCCTGCAGCAATCTGAATTTCTCGATCTATATATATACTACATTCTCTTGCAGTCCATCTGGAGAACAAACCATCATCAAATGCAATTTAACGGTATAATTAAATTATATTTTAAATTAAAAGCTCAGCGTTAAAATAAGCTTTCAGTGCCGTCATTAAAACTACACTAATTAAACCAAGAGTGTTTTATTATCATGAAAAAGACATTGTATAAATCGTTATCTTGGGAATTGCATTGCGTTTCTGTTACTCCAAATGTTAATTAAGTCCAGCTGAGTCGGCGAGTCTGTTTCATGTATGTTCGCACATTTTCCTACCGTTTTTTTTTTTTTTTTTTTTTAACAGACTGGATGCTTGTAATGGAATTAAAATGTGCAGAAGGGTATACTATTCTAATCCCTTTCTCTTCTTGACTAACTAAATTAGCTAATTGTTCCCCTCTTGGCAACGATGCACCAGAGAAATTGCAGATCAGTATTCCTCCCGGTAAAAGCTTTATGCATTTGTATTTACTGTTTACCTCTCCACTTTTAATTTATTTCGACTGTATTGTGTGCTGATCTGATTATCAATGTGTTGTCAAATTATCTGAGTGTACAAGTTATGCCGAGTATTTAATTCTCAAAGTATTTTCCATAAACAATTTCAATCATTCCTATTCGATAACTATCTTAGATCATTATTATATTATTTATAGTGTTAGAAAATTGCTCTTGAATCCAGAATGTAGATAAAAATTCCATTTTTGTGCACTAGATGGCGACAACGACCACATAGAATATCAGACACTACGGAGAGAGCCACATAGAATATCAGACACTACGGAGAGAGCTGTGGCTACAAACCCGCGCATCACGTGACTTGTTCCCTCCCGCTCGCCGTACTCCCTCAAACAGCCTCACGCGGGGAGACCGACCGGCGGATGAACACGATCGGTCCGCGGAGGTGAGAACCGGTGGCAGCGGCTCCTCCGGGCAGCTTATTTACCCCCCCTGGAGGTATTTAATCACACGAGTCTCCGGTTTGGTTTTTGTTTCACATTTTACGGTAGAGACGCGTTCCGTTGCCATGACAACGTGAGCTCCGGTGAACGCGGCTGTAGTTAAGCTAACTTAAGCCGGAGAATGTCCGTGTTGTCGCCCTCAGGTGATAATATGTAAATATTTTAACGCGAATTGAATTGAGGTGAAGTTAAAGTTACAAGGTGGTAGAAATAATTATCATTTATTGTTTTTTGTAAACATTGTTTTGTTATTGACGCATGTTAAAAGTATTTACACCTGTTCAGTTATGTCAGTGACAATCTATAGATAGTTTATGCTTAATTATTGTCCATTAATCTCTGTTGGATTATTGTCAATACAATTAATTGACAGCAATTAAATTATACATGAACAGTTTAACCGGCTCAATGCATTGATTTCCAGGTATTTCAAGTTTTTTTTTTAACCTATTAAGAGGTTATTAAAACAGATTAAGAAAAGGTGACCAAAGTTAAATTAAGATTTTGTTACTTTATCACCTGTAATGATCATATTTCACTGTGAAATTGGATGATGTTTCTTGCTTTAAATGTCTTAAAATCCTTATTTTAGTGAAATGTTTGGATTGAAGAAAGTTTCCTATAGCAAGTCATCAAATAGACATGAGGGTGATTCACATGCACTAATGTGAACAAACGAGTCCCAGAACAAAAAAAGCTCAGGTTACAACATGAAAACAGTTTCACACCATTCTGACTGAACAATGCCCCAACTCAGCTGTTTAACAGTCACAATATTTAAACATTAACATTTGCATTATCGTCTTGTCTTCAAGAAAATGGATGGATGGAAGTTCATATTATGATTACATGAAGATGTTGAGGCAAAGGCTAACAAAATACGAAACTTCAAGTGGACGTTTCATGTGGAGAACATTAGTGTGACTGGATCTCATTGCGTATCTGATCTACAAAATACCAAGGAAACAGAACATCATCCATTCATCATCTGATTCTTCCTTCTCCAAACGTTGGTGATGATCCATTGGTCCAAAAGTTAAAACAGCATCCCAAAACTTCTGGCTTCTGGAGATGGTTTGAAGCAACTGGAACCCACATTTGTTCATTTTTTTTAGTGAGCATAGAACTGAATCATATCAATCATTGTTGTCTGTTTAATTTTTTATTAATATTTCACATTCAGCTACCTCACCTAAACTACTAGTCTCTATTAGCTAACCTGCTGTATCATCAATGTGAGGGTCGACGCCACTGGGGCGTGTTTTTCCAGGTGAAGGTGAGAACGACGGCGTTGAGTTTTCTCTGGCTTGTCATTGAAACAAATTTGATTTGTTCTTGTTTCTGCTACGGCCTACATTTTCCTAGATGTCTACCGTCTCAGCTTCCCAACGCTGAGCCCAGCAAGGGCAGAGATTAGCCTTAACCAGGATTAAACCAATGAGGAAATTTGAATTTGTTGGCCCTTATCTTCCAGCAACATGTGGAGTGCTCTGAGCAAAAGACGGAATTGGATCTTTTGCTCCTTTTTTGGGGGTGGGGTGGGGGGGTGAAACACGCTTTCTTGCCAATAGACACTTATCAAACATGACCACTGGAGACTGAAGGAATTCTTGGAGGGGTCTGTAAATGATTTGTATACAGCGACACAACGTCCTCGGCTTGTTTGTGTGTGAATTTAATGGAAAATTTCCTTTTTGTCAGCCGTTTTTTGTCCATCAGCTGTCAGATATCGTAGCTTTTCTCCGCTCTGGAGTGAGTTCGCTCCGTGCTGTAATGGCTTAATGTTGATGTGTTCTTGCTAGATTGCATTTGCGCCATGAGCTTTGATAATCTCTCTGCATAATATTAGGATTCACCTCATAACTTAGTAAAGTCGCTGGGCTCTGTATTTGCATTCTAAACATGCAATTTCTTGCCTCATCAGGTAATGTAATTCCACGCTTCATTAGCGCTGTGAAGTTTATCATTTGTCATCAAAGCCAAGCTGTCAATAAATGATTAACTTTCACATGAGGAAAATGTAATATTTGGTCAGGAGCAAAAGTAAAAGCGGTTTATACTTTAATTGCAGTTTGTAAGATTCTGGTTGTGTTTGATTTTCAGTTTTAGCTGCTGAAGCACCAATTTATTCCAGTTCCACCATTAAAGAAGACAAACCTTTAAAGACAACAACTGACTGATCATTCTGGTTTGGTTTTATTCCTGAGACATTTGGAACAGAAGTGGAATTACTGTGAATCAGACTTTGGCCGGACTTGTTGGCCTCGTCGTGTGACAGCTAAACGGTGAAAGACGTATAGACGCCAGCCGTTAATGAAAGACGAGCCAGATTCGAGGGGAAAGAAAAGTTACGCGGGATCGAAAGCATCCTTTGTCCCAGAAGACTTTGCTCCAAAGTGACATTGATTTTGTGTACTCAGTCCTCAGACGGCGTCTCAGACACTATGTATAGATATTCACTCAGCCGTGTGAGGGAGCAGACGTGGAGGTTTGACAGCATGATGGAGAGATGAGGCGAGCCCCGGCCTGCTTGCCATGAGCCATGCCTCTAATCACTTCCTGGTCACGCTGGAGATGAGACCTGGTGAAAAAAGTGAACCACGACCCCCCGTGTGACCTCGGCGACGGGGTGTGTACCAGGGCTTTTTGGTAGAAGGTGTTCATCTGTTAGTCCACCTCATATTTTCACAACCGTTGCAGATAGAATGATGAAACAAAAAGCACATTACTCGGGCAGCAAAGGGGATAAAAATGAGATGATGACGTATTCACTATGAACCCCAAGAAAGTGACTGGGAATAGAGGAAAAGAGAGGACGAAGAAAAGAGTTTTTTTGTCCATACAAACAGAGCAAGAGATAATAGAAAAGCATGAAAAAGGGATGCGTTTGGTTGATCTCACCAAAGAATATGGCCGTAATGCATCTACAATCGCCATATTATTAAAACAAAAGGAAGTTTAAGGAGTTTAAGGCATTGTGTGGGTGGTTGGAGAAGTTCAAAAGGAGGACTGGAATTCACTCTGTTGTTCGGCATCGTGAGATAGGGGCGCATGAACCAAAGAGGGCAAAAAACAATGAGGACAGCTGTTAAAAGGTAAATGACCATCATTATTCTTTATTCTTTGTTTTTTACATTATGCACAACTCTCATTTATTGTGTAATAATCTAATTGTAACATGTATTTGTTATGTGTTTTGATGCATTTTTATGCTTTATAAAGCATGTCGGAATTTTTGTGGGCTTGGAACAGATTAGGGCATTTGCATGGAAAATGCGTCTCTACTTACGTGGTACGTCTACTTACGTAATTTCTTCCGGAACCAATTAATTTCGTAAGTAGAGGTACCACTGTACTCAATAGTACAATATAGAATTCATTGCTGTGACCATTATGAAAGTAGGTCAGAGTGAAATGTTGAATTCAGGGGTGTCGCGGGATGTTGTAGTCTGACTGCATTGTTATCCTGGAGTCCATCCTCCGTTTGCAGACATGGTGAGAGTTTCTGGGAAGAGGAGAATAAGCAACGTTTCAGACATGGTGTGTCTGAGATTTTATCCATAATGGAACGTGTTTTAGGTACAAGACGCCACAGGGTCACACTTCTTACCCACCACTACAGAAAGGTTTAAGTCTTGATTGCATTTCCTGGCTTTTTAGACAAAAATAAAAACTAAAACAACCAGCCATGTTTGTAACTTGCAAGTCAAGAGAGTATCTTGTCCTTGTGTCTGCATTAGTGATGCTGGAGTGCTGCTTGTGTCAACGCCATCAGGCCCCGTGGGATTGGGAGGGATAGCAGGAAGTCACATGCTTGTTATTGTCACCCTTAGAATGGAGAAAGAGATACTGTATAGTGCTTTTGTTTTTGGTGGTGGTGAATAAAATGTACTTGGTTTGTTAACTTCACTGTAGATGCTGAGGAATTGTGAATAAAGTAGAACCTGAGATACGAGCTGCTCGACAGTCGAGTTATTAGAGATACTCTTCATGTTTCTGTTTGACATACAAGTGAAAATCTAAGATACAAGCTGTGCTGCAGGACACTACTAGTAGGTGGATGGATACAACATCAGTGAGACCGGATCTCGTTCTTTACTACGTGTTGGTGGATGGATACAACATGAGTGAGACCGGATCTCGTTCTTTACCACGTGTTGGTGGATGGATACAACATCATTCGTGGAGTGGTGCCAACAGAACCAGCTCCAGCTCAACGTCTCCAAGACCAAGGAGATGGTGCTGGATTTCCGGCGAGTACCTCCCTCTCCACAGCCGGTGATCATCGAGGCCAGTGAGGTGGAGGTGGTAGAAAACTATAAGTACCTGGGACTGCAGCTAGACAGCAGACTGGACTGGTCACTCAACTCGGACTGTGTGTACAAGAAGGGGCAGAGCAGGATGTACTTCCTGAGGAGGCTGGCCTCCTTCAACATCTGTCCTAAGCTCCTTTTCATGTTCTATCAGTCCGTAGTCTCCAGTGTGCTGTCATACGCCATTGTGTGTTGGGGTGGGGGGGCCAGGAAAAGAGATATGGACCGTCTGAACAGACTCATCCGCAGAGCGGGCTCAGTGGTCGGGCTGAGCCTGGACTCTGTGGACAGTTCTAGGGAGCAGGACCATGTCTAAATTTAGGGCCATCATGAACAACACCAGGCACCCCCTACACACCACCTTCTCCCAGCAGAGAAGCACCTTCGCAGACTGCTGTCACACAGCGCCTCCACAGAGAGGCTGAGGTCCTCCTTCGTGCCCCGTGCCATCAGGGGGTACAATGACTCTCTCAGGAGGAGCAGGGGGGAGGTGGCGAGGTCAGCACGGGGTTGAATGGATTTAATTTAATTTTATACTGTTTATATTTTAATTGAATTTTATACTGTTTATATTTTAATTTTATACTGTTCATATTTTAATTTAATACTGTTTATATTTTAGTTATAGTTTAGTATATACGTCCTGTTAGTGCTGCATGTGTCTGTTAGTGTAGTGTATGTCTTGTGGTATGTCCTGTGATGTCAGTGTTTCTTTTTCTCCTGGTGTTTAATCCAGTATTTATTCGTGATGTAATTCCTGAGCAGTGGATATTATACAATTTCCTCCGGGATTAATAAAGTATCCATCCATCCATCCGTCCGTCCGTCCGTCCGACCGGATCCCGTTCACGCTGGTGGAGTAAAGACGTCTCTGTGTTCTTGTGACTTTTGCGTTTCATTTCATTCTTTATCATTGTTTACGTAACTTAAATATAATTAATTATAATCAGGTAAAGTCTTCATGTCTATTGGTTGTTAAAAATGTGTTTTTCTTTTATCATAATTTAGGTATTTGGGGCTTTTTTTTTTTTTTTTACAAAACTGGAACGAACTAAAATCATTTTATTTATTTTAAATAAATTAGTTTGACTTACGATCTCAGTCATGGATCGTATTAAACTCCTATCTCGAGGTTCGACTGCATTTGCATTGAATATTTTGTCACCTTCAAACCCTTTAGGGTTGGAGTTTAGATGGTTTCAATCCAAGTAAATGCCAGTAATGATCTTGTCTGTATTTACGCCTCTAGTTTCACCTGTAAATTTAGAAAAGGTCTTCGAAAGGTCAGTCTTGAGTCTTTCGAGGCATTTAACCCACAAAGCGCCGGCCCCTCCTGAACCGGTCACTTCCTGGAGCCGCTGATACACTCGTCACACCCCTCCGTCTTCAGCAAATGAGTTATGATTGAGGTGATTGGAATTTCCCGAGACTGTCACAATCGTTTTGATTTAGAAATAGACGTGAGGTAATGGGGGAGACGGGTCTGTCACGAGAGCGCCGTCACACGGAAGAGGTTAAAAACGCTACTCCTTGGTTAATAATTAACATGGTGGAGGCACTCCATCACTCCCAATCATCACTTGATAACTGTTCTACAATTAATTTGTTTTTAAAGTTGGATAATCCGGGCTTAAAGGTAACATGGATCCTGATGGAAACTGAAGAGTCAGCAGTTCTTGATTCTACTTCCTGATTGATCGACTCAGAGTCAACGGTTGCGAGCTTCAGATTGATTTCGTCAATGTTAGTAGAATCGAACATATTTAATTTTTAAGTAAACTGAGCTAGCGAGAGAAGATTTTTTTTGCAGGTCGTGTTGCTAATTTTTTAATATTCTGACAAACTGAAAACTTTCCGTACAATTCCTTCAGACTTCATTTTTTGCAATCCTAAAAATACGATTAGAAAAAGCTGATCGAAATAGTTTTTTATGCTGAATCAGTCGTTTGTCTTATTGTCTTACCATAGATTATAAACATCTCTCCCCCCCCAGATGACACAGGCCAATGTCAGACGATCCAGCTTGATCATGCCCCCCCCCCGGATCGGCAGGGACGCTCCAAAGAGGAAGGTGCCTCTAATACGGCTGGGCAATAGGGCCGACCTTAAGGTACAGAGAGCCCCACTCATGCCCCCCCCCCCCCGCTTTGTGTTATAACCCCCCCACCCCAGCGGTGACCTCTAAAGTACGCTGGGATCACACCACTGCGCCGCCCCCTCCATCGGGGGATTTCACTGCTCCCTTTTCCAAATGCGGAGCAGCCAGTGTTCAGTCTAGCATGGGCTCAGATAATGATCAAGTTAATTAGACCTGAGATTGAATGAACTGCAGCAGCAACTTAATCATTTGTAACTTGATTAGAAATACTATAGACTGCACCTCCAGAGACAAGAAACTCTACGCTTTTTAGAGATCTGGAAATGAGGATGTGCTTCAGTCTGGAGTCTGAATGTCTTTGTGATCTAAAATAGAATTAAACCCCAGTTTAATTGTCAGGAAATCCTCCACCGACGTAGATTACCAATGTTCTAACGTCTCTTTTCTTATGCCCATAGGAAATATATAAATTTGGCAGGAAATTGGGCCAAGGTAGCTTTGGAGTTGTTTATGAAGCCACCCACATTGAGACGCAAACCACATGGGCTATAAAGGAGGTCTGCAGACCGGCGGTGAGTGCATCTGGCCGCCCCCTGGAAAGCCTGTTGTTAAAGGCATAATATGCAGGAGGTGTCTGACAAACACGCACCAGAAACCCCCGTTAATCATTATGAAACACTCGGGGTGTGTCCGTCCCCGCAGAGACCCTCGGCCTGGAGTTCCAGGATGTTTCCAGCCCCCCCCCCCCGTAATAATCAGGTTCCTCCGCCATTCTGCTGATCTCCTCCACACGGGAGGAGACGATCACACACGTATTATGCCTTTAATGTGTGGCACTAATAAGAAGGTTTAATGACGGGAGGGAATCAAACGGCCATAACTGCTCCAATCTCCATCTGCTGTGGTTTGACTTCAGGCAGGAAGTTCCAAAGTCAAGATGCTGGAGCATGAAATTAACATTCTCGCACAAGTAAATCACGCTCACATAATCCATCTCCAGGAGGTCTACTGTACATCTAAGGTGAGTCCTTTAAGGATGGAACTCAGAGACATCTGCACGCACAAATGCCTTCTTCGTGGTGATGTTTCTTCTGTTTCTAGATGACATATCTGGTGACTGAACTTTGTGCCGGAGGCGAACTGAAGCAGCTGCTGCAGCGGAAAACGTTCTTCACAGAAGACGAGACCAGGAACATCGTCCGGAGCTTAGCCGACGCTGTGGTCTACCTACATAAAAGAAGTACAGTATTTTGTGCACCATAAGGCGCACTGGATTATAAGGCGCACCTTCAACGAATGACATTTTAAAAATTTTCCCCATATATAAGGCGCGCTGTAGGTTTTTATGAAAATTAAAGGTTTTTAGGTGCGCCTTATAGTGGGGAAAATACTGTAAAGTCATGTGTTGCTCTTGCATTTCTCTCTGAAAACCTGAGAAGAATGGGTCGTTCCAGACATTGTTCAGAAGAAAAACGTACTTTGATTAAAATGTTGATTAATGAAGGGAAAACGTATAAAGAAGTGCAGAAAATGAAGAAAATGGGCTGTTCAGCTAAAATGATCTCCAATGCTTTAAAATGGAAAGCAAAACCAGAGAGACGTGGAAGAAAACGGAAGACTACCATTCGAATGGATTGAAGAATAGCCAGAATGGTGAAAACTCAGCCAATGATCAGCTCCAGGATGATCAAAGACAGTCTGAAGTCACCTGTGAGTAATGTGACAATTAGAACACGCCTGTGTGAAGCTAATCAAACAGCAAGAAGCCCCCGCAAAGTCCCACTGTTAAAAAAGACGTGCTGAAGAGGATACAATTTGCCAAAGAACACATTGATGGATAGATAGATAGATAAATACATTATTAATCCCGTAGGAAATTGTACATATCTACTGATCAGGCATTACATCACGAATAAATACTGGATTAAATACCAGGAGAAAAAGAAACACTGGACATGTCACAAGACTTGCACTACACTAACAGACACATGCAGCACTAACAGGACTTATATACTAAACTACAACTAAAATATAAACAGTATAAAATTGAAATATAAACAGTATAAAATTAAATTAAATCCAATCAACCGCGTGCTGACCTTGCCACCACCCCCCTCCACCACCGCTCCTCCTGAGAGAGTCATTGTACCCCCTGATGGCACGGGCCTGATTGGCTGGCCAAAAGAGAAATGGAAAAACATTTTGTGGACGGATGAGAGTAAGATTGTTCTCTTTGGGTCTAAGGGCCACAGACAGTTTGTCAGACGACCCCCAAACACTGAATTCAAGCCACAGTACACTCTGAAGACAGTGAAGCATGGTGGTGCAAGCATCATGATATGGGGATGTTTCTCTTACTATGGTGTCGGGCCTATTTATCGCATACCAGGGATCATGGATCAGTTTGGATACATCAAAATACTTGAAGAGGTCATTTTGCCTTATGCTGAAGAGGAAATGCCCTTGAAATGGGTGTTTCAACAAGACATTGACCCCAAACACACCAGTAAGCGAGCAGCTTCTTGGTTCCCGACCAACAAAATTAAAGTCATGGAGTGGCCAGCCCAATCCCCGGACCTTAATCCGATAGAAAACTTGTGGGGTGACTTTAAAAATGCTGTTTCTGAGGCAAAACCAAGAAATGCAGAGGAATTATGGAACATTGTCAAATCATCCTGGGCTGGAATACCTGTTCACAGATGCCAGAAGTTGGTCGACTCCATGCAACACAGATGTGAAGCGGTTCTCAGACACAGTGGCTATACAACTAAATATTAGTTTAGTGATTCATAGGAATGCTGAATCCTGGATATTTTTCAGTTTATACAGTAAATATTTGAGTTGGTAAAGTAAAATGCAGATACTTTTCACACCCCCCAACAATAAACATTATAAATAAATCTAGGTTTTTTATTTGGAAATGCTGCCCAATTAATGGTGAAGTCTGTGGATAGAGGTAATTTAGGACATTGTGTGGTAATGAGGCGTCATTACATTTAGCTAATGATGACTTTACAACAAGCTGGGGAGCCGTTCTGATTGATGGGTGTTTCCACATGGAAAGTCCCTCCGTGCTGCTTTTTGTCTCACCTCCACGGAGGCCGGTGATGCTAATGAGGTCACTAGGAGTCGTTTTTTCAAATGACCAGTGGCAATAAAACAAACCCTTGGGTTTAAATTTACCCAGCTTTCCTTAGACTTGGATTCCTGCAGCTTCTCCAACTGTTAGCCTTCATCAGCTGTGCATTTAGCTTCAGTGCTAACACAAAGCAAACCACTAACGAACACGTAACTGTTATTTTTTCATGGACTATGATGTCCAACACCCTTCCTGCAAACGTGTTTGTTAATTAAACGATCTGCTCCCCTCATGTCTCACAGATATTATTCACCGGGACTTAAAACTGGAGAACATTCTGGTGAAAAATCACGATGAGGACGACAATTCCAAGATTAACATCAAGGTAAGATGGCAGACAAACTGAAACCTCCATCGTTCCGTATGGATCCGAGCCGCGCCAGCACTCTTCTCATCTGCGGCTAGCCGCTAGTCTAGCAGGTGTAAATCCCTCCACTGCACATGCCCAGTGGTGATTCAGAAACCACAGGAAATGGCTCACAATCATTTCTGTCGTAAACAGGTCGTGATTTGTGGAAACAGGCGACGCCTTGACCTTTTTTGTGTTTCGAGCTGAACAACCGGCGCGTCGATGTCTAGCCTCACGTACGAGAAGCGAACGTGTTCTGTTAGCGCGGATCAACCATCTTTTTTTTGTCACATCTCGCTCCAACACAGGTGACAGACTTTGGATTATCAGTGCAGACAGAAGGTGTGGGGATCGACAACATCATGACGGAGGCGTGCGGCACCCTCATCTATATGGGTATGATGCTCACGACCGCGGGATCTAGGCTTGATGGTGTAGATTTAATATACTTATGTATATGTACATCTATTTAAATGAACCCCCTGGTTAAAGTTTGTTTGCATAAATCAATTCTTTATGAAAGTTTGTCAAGAACAGAAATAAATCCAACACCTTAAAGGTACAATCCATGTTTCTTAGAAACCAAATGTGAATATGTTGGGACAGATTTGGTTTTCCGACATCGTAACTGGCCTGAAATCCCCCCTTCCATTGTTGTGTCTCCTTTGCCCTCATTTCCGTTTCTTCTTTCACTTTTATTGGTGCATTGCTCCTTTTTATTCCTCATTACTGCGACTCTCTGCCGCCCCGTGTATCACTTCTCCTCCGCGGTGGCGGCAGGCGTATGCCCCTGTGAATGCGCTCGTAAAAACCTGAAATGTTGCTCGGCAGCACCGCTATTGATCAGGAATAAATACAGCAGCGCCATCCTGAGCCTTGGAATCTCCTACTAAAGTAAAGTCTGACGTTCGTTTGCGTTTGGATTTATGCCAGCGCCGGAAATGCTGAGCGGCCGCGGGTACAGCCAGTGGTGTGACGTGTGGAGCGTAGGAGTCATCATGTACATGTTGTAAGTGGAAACCTGCTTCCTGTACATACATACAGTATGTACACGCGTGCTGTGAATGTGTGTGTCTTTTCCCTGCAGGCTGTGTGGGGAAACCCCGTTTGTGTCGAAGACAAGAACAAACCTGCTGAAGGAGATCAGGAACAAAGAATTCCAGTTCGCTCAAAACATCTGGAACACAGTCAGCGATGCAGGTGATGGAGATGAAAAGGTTAATGTCACACGGACTAAATCTGATAAACTGATGAGGTTTTTCTTCTCCGACAGCCAAAAATCTCCTGACTTGCCTCCTGAAGGTGGACCCCGCCTACCGCATCTCTGCTCACCAGCTGCTGGAGAACCCCTGGATCACAGTGAGTCAACGATTCCCCCATAAACTCCCCCAGACGTGTCGCACGAGGAGTTCTCACACCCCGCTTTGTCCCACCAGGGTGACACTAATGTGTCGGCGACGCCGTGCAACGTGCTGGAGCTGATGCGTCACCACCTGGAGCAGCAAGATAGTAAGACAGAGAGCAGGGGAGTGGCTGTAGTGAACGGTGAACATAGTGAACCAGCTGTAGTGAACGGTGAACATAGCGAACCAGCTGTAGTGAACGGTGAACATAGCGAACCAGCTGTAGTGAACGGTGAACATAGCGAACCAGCTGTAGTGAACGGTGAACATAGCGGACCAGCTGTAGTGAACGGTGAACATAGCGAACCAGCTGTAGTGAACGGTGAACATAGCGAACCAGCTGTAGTGAACGGTGAACATAGCGGACCAGCTGTAGTGAACGGTGAACATAGCGAACCAGCTGTAGTGAACGGTGAACATAGTGAACCAGCTGTAGTGAACGGTGAACATAGCGGACCAGCTGTAGTGAACGGTGAACATAGCGAACCAGCTGTAGTGAACGGTGAACATAGCGAACCAGCTGTAGTGAACGGTGAACATAGTGAACCAGCTGTAGTGAACGGTGAACATAGTGGACCAGCTGTAGTGAACGGTGAACATAGTGAACCAGCTGTAGTGAACGGTGAACATAGTGAACCAGCTGTAGTGAACGGTGAACATAGTGGACCAGCTGTAGTGAACGGTGAACATAGTGAACCAGCTGTAGTGAACGGTGAACATAGTGAACCAGCTGTAGTGAACGGTGAACATAGTGAACCAGCTGTAGTGAACGGTGAACATAGTGAACCAGCTGTAGTGAACGGTGAACATAGTGAACCAGCTGTAGTGAACGGTGAACATAGTGGACCAGCTGTAGTGAACGGTGAACATAGTGAACCAGCTGTAGTGAACGGTGAACATAGTGAACCAGCTGTAGTGAACGGTGAACATAGTGAACCAGCTGTAGTGAACGGTGAACATAGTGAACCAGCTGTAGTGAACGGTGAACATAGTGAACCAGCTGTAGTGAACGGTGAACATAGTGAACCAGCTGTAGTGAACGGTGAACATAGTGAACCAGCTGTAGTGAACGGTGAACATAGTGAACCAGCTGTAGTGAACGGTGAACATAGTGGACCAGCTGTAGTGAACGGTGAACATAGTGAACCAGCTGTAGTGAACGGTGAACATAGTGAACCAGCTGTAGTGAACGGTGAACATAGTGAACCAGCTGTAGTGAACGGTGAACATAGTGAACCAGCTGTAGTGAACGGTGAACATAGTGAACCAGCTGTAGTGAACGGTGAACATAGTGAACCAGCTGTAGTGAACGGTGAACATAGTGAACCAGCTGTAGTGAACGGTGAACATAGTGAACCAGCTGTAGTGAACGGTGAACATAGTGAACCAGCTGTAGTGAACGGTGAACATAGTGAACCAGCTGTAGTGAACGGTGAACATAGTGAACCAGCTGTAGTGAACGGTGAACATAGTGAACCAGCTGTAGTGAACGGTGAACATAGTGAACCAGCTGTAGTGAACGGTGAACATAGTGAACCAGCTGTAGTGAACGGTGAACGTTGTGCATGTGAAGATTAACGATTCAAACCGTCCTCAACAGGAGTGCAGACGCTCAAACGTGTGTCCCCCACCCCTTCAGAGGATGCCATGGACCCGTCTGAAGGCCCTGAGGCAGACGTGGGTAGGGGTCACGCTCAGGTTAGTGTTTAGCCCCCCCCCCCGTGTTTTCGTGTGGAGTTAAATTGGTTGTGAACGTATGGATTGATTTCTTCTTTCTTTTTGCAGCCTGAAGAGAACGTTCAGCAGGAAACGTGTAAAAACAGGTGTGGAAACGCCCCCCCGACCCCCCTCACACAGGTTAGTAGAACCTCCTCCAACTCCTACTCCACTTTAATTCACTCTTATTCAACTAGATTTCCAGTTTTAGTGTCTACTGGTGTGTTTTTGATTTGAAGCATCAGCTTCACTGCCTCTCATCCAGATTCACCATTAGATGGCGCTAAACTCACCTGTTATAGGTGAGGGGGGGTCAAGAAGGCGTTGCCCTGCACCTTTTTTTAAATGAATGTGATATTTAATTCTGTTATGTAAGATTAGTGTGAATCTCATCCCTGCAGCTTCACGCTGGTGTGAAACCGGCCAATCAGCAGAGAGCAAAGCAGCCCAGGCCCAGGGACGTGAAGAATGGCAGAAAGGGGCCGAAAGTAGCCCCCCGCGTCAGAGTGGGGGGCAACCAGAGACCGTCTACCTCCAGTAAAAGTAGGACTGACCCCCACAAACCAACATCTGCCTGTACGACCAACACCGTGTCTCTGTAGAATAATTCAGAGAGAAAAGACAGAAGTAGAGGGGAATTTTATCTGAAAAACTGTTTATTTCGTGTAATTCTGTGATTTAAATTCAACTTCTGTGAATGGTGTTTACCTTTATGGTGAAGACCAGAGAATAACCAGCAATAAAATAGGCCTCACAAACAGGAGAGGTGTAAAAGAACCAGCTGAGGGTCCATCGAGCCAAAACCAACCCGGTCTGAAGGGGTTACCTGTCCCCCAGCCACTTGTTCCAAAATTGCCAACTTCCTAAATCACATGTGTCAAACTCAAGGGCTGGGGGCCGGATGTGGCCCTTCACATCATTTTATGTGGCCCACGAGAGCATAAAAGGTCAGAGTCTAAAAATAAATAGGTCAAAAGTGTGCTATGATCAAAAACTACATTTCCCACAATGCAGTAATTCAGCCCATTTTAACTCTGACTAAACGTTGTGAACAAAGTTAATGTCCTAACTTGTGTTTGATGTTATTTTTCTTTATTCATTGATAGTTTGATCCTTGATTGATGGAGTTCTGTGGGTTTAATAACCTGACAAATTAAAAGGATTTATGTTAGAACAGAGAAACAAACAAACATTTTTTTTCTGTGTAACTGTAATGTTTGTACTTGAATAAGTAATAAGTAATAAATTCAGAGTAGTTACACTTATGTTATATTACATTGAGTTACATTCAGTTACATTTATTAGTCACATGTGGTCCTTTGAGTACAGCCGTTTTGCTGATGTGGCTCTCAGTGAAAATAAGTTTGACACCCCTGAATTAAATAATTCATTTTAGAAATATAATAACCAAGAAACATAAATTGAATTCAGTTTTTAGAGTGGATCGAGTAACGAGAGCAGCCCTGAAGATGTTTTTAAACTCGTGTGTAGAAAAATGTGCCAAATATCCTAAAACACAGAATACTTTTGCTTGCTTACATCATTTCCCTCCGTGATAATAATTAAACTGACAAACAGGAAGTCGTCCTGGGTTGAATTTCATCCAACTGGAGTTATCGTGAGGGATTTTCTCCTGACCTCTCAATCGGGGGTGTCCTATATGCGGCGGCTGGAAACAGAGCGACTGTCACACAGGCTGGTTCCGCTCCGTCTGAATGCAGGGGATTGGGACCGGGGGGCAGCCACGGGTCTAATCTGGTTTGGGGGCCATTGAAAGCAGTCGGAGCCGCTTTGAGGGCCCTGCCATTCAAGCACAGGTTTCTGCTGTAGGAGGGAATAATCCCCAGCACAGATACAACATTAAAGTAGCCAAGCATTACACATGGAGGCTGAATTTCAAATCCCGACATTTGCATCTTGAAATGAATGAGTGCCGACTATGGGGGGGTTGGTGGGGGGTGGCTGTGTTCAAGGAAAGGCTCTTTGTTTTAGTCGCTAGGAGTGAGTGTCGCATTTTTATCTGTTGAATGCATTTTCTTTATGATTCAGGGGTTTTGTTGAGTATTTGTCTTTAAAGTAAGTTAACCTTTATTAAATTCTATCCATCCAGCTCTAGGTTGACGCTTCTTAAAGAAATGTGATTAAATGTGAGAAAACGCTGCTTAAATTAGATTTAGTGAACAAACGGATCATTTTGGACTCAAGTTGCAGAAAGTCTGCGCCCTCGCTGACCTGCTGCCTGTCATTACTGCTAACGGCCAGCAGATGGCGCTGTAGGAAGTTGTTGGATGTTTTTAGCAGAGAGGTGAAGCTCACTACTTTGAGTTGTGCATAAAGATTTGTAATTAGAATTGATCACTTGTGTTGCTGCTGAATAAAGCTGTGATGCTACGTAGCGTGTCGCTAATTCTCACGTTATTTGATGGTGAATCCACAGGAAACGATTCAGAGCTGCTTCCCTTCAGGTGCCGTGTTATTCTACAGGCCTGATTGATTTTTTTCTGTAGATAATGTGAAACACAAAACAGTGATTGGTCCAGTTTGTCTCTTTTAGACCCCCCCCCCTCCCACCGATGTGGCACAAAAGTAAAGGGACGTGGAAACGTCACGTCGCTGCTTCATGTTTACTGTTAAAAAGCTGTTGGTTTGTATTGCAGGAGCATCACTTTAACTTTTACTGCTTTGCTCAAAACAGCAGAGGAAAGAGATGGGGTGGGGGGGGGGTCGATGTTGGGGGGGGGCAAGATGAGAAAGGCTGAATGGTGGATGGGTTGGGGGCGTGAATTTGGGACAAAGCGCAGAGGCAAAGGAAATTAGAAAATTCGTCGGGATGGAACAAGGGATTTGCCCCCTCTCCCCTTCCACCCTACCCCCCCCACCATAAACCAAGCCCCCCCCCCACTCTTTCCTCTAGCAGTGCTCCTGACAGATGGAAGTAAGGGTGGGCGGTTTGACGGCGCAGGAGGGATTAAAACTGCCCACCCCCCCACCCCCTTTTTTTTTTTTTGGGAGCCTAAAGAGTGTCACTCCAGCAAAGGTGGGGGTGCAGAGAGGCACTTGTGGCTGGAGACAAGGGGGGGCGTTGTGTGTGTTGGGGGGTGTGAAGCAGGTGCACGCAGGTTAATGTCAAAAGAGGCGCGGACGGTTCCGCTCCCCATCCACCTTTACCCACTGAGGAGCGAGGAGGGGGGGTTGCTAGGAGAAAAAGAACAGTGTGGGGGGGGTGCATCTCCATAACCTTAATAGAGCTCCCTTTAATTAATCGGCTCATCTGCAGAGGCCCGATACCTGCAGCTGACGCAACCCCGCCCCAAACGCGCTGCCTGGCGCCGCCGCCGCGCTGACATTGTGGTAATGAGGTAACAGCTACAATGTCATGGAGACGTTATCAGCGGGGGCTCATCGCACATGCTGATGTTCCTGATCCCCTTCAGTGTGTGTGTGTGTGTGTGTGTGTGTGTGTGTGTGTGTGTGTGTGTGTGTGTGTGTGTGTGTGGTGTGTGTGTGTGATGTTTGTGTGGTGTGTGTGTGTGTGTGAGTGTGGTGTGTGTGTGTGTGTGTGTGCGTGTGCGCCCACCCCTCCCTGGTGGAAAAAGATGCATACGGCCCGAATGGCAGAAGGAAACCATGATGCCTCTATTTCCACAGAACATGGATGGGCTGGGTGGCGTGGGGTGGAGGGTGTACCCCTCCTGAAGTAAACATTTGAAACAGATGGCAATTCCAAAGCAAACCTCATCAATCTTATTTGACACCCCCCCCCGCTTTTTTTTAAACTGCTCTTTTTTAAGGATATTTGCAATTATAATCCATCCTGTCACCTCATTTGAATAGCAAATTAATTACGGGACACACTGGAGTAAATTCCTCCTTTTATAAGTCCTTGTTAAAAAGTGAAAAGTTCTCCGGTTGCGGTCGGATGGCGTGTTAATTTACAGTGATATCTAGTCCCAGGTTCCTTCACATAAAAGGCATTACTATACATATTTTAATGGGGAGGTGGCGCTTTTCCAAGCAATTTTCTGCAAGAGTTCATTTTTAATTTATTCATATTTAATTTATTTATCTTTGCGTACCTCTCTCTCTCTCGCTAAAACTAATCAACACCATGTACGGGCCTTGAAAAATTACATCTACCCCCACCCCTCGGCAGACAGACAGACAGGCAGACAGACAGACAGGCAGACAGACATCCTCTGCATGAGGATAAGCTCTCCTCTCTCGTGTACAGAGCTGGTTGAAATGCCGTGTCGATGCTACCTCATAGGAGGCTGTTTAGTCCTCATAAACAACCTTTTAATCAGAAGTAAACAGAAAAATGTCCAGTGAGTAGTGGCAACCACGAAACTGTCAGAATATCATCCGCTGGGGACAATACTGCAGTTTTTTTCCTGCAACTTCCTGCCTCCAAAAATCTGTCCTTGAATTCTTTTTTTCTAAGGGAACTGGAGTTCTTATCACCTGACTCCACGACACAGTCCAAATATCTATCGATCCATCGACACACCTTGAGGAGGGATCTGCACAACCTTACACATGGAAATGATTTCAATTAATTACCATCCCCTCTGAGGATGCAGGGGTAGGGGGTTGATGGGGGGGTGAGAAAGGAGAAAGGAGCCCGGGCAACAAGAGCGTTTCTCTGGTCTAATGTGCGCCATGTGTAATGAGCATTGGAAAGGTCATTTGACACATTTCTGCCAGGATGAATTCATTTATTTCAAGCACTTAATTTTGCAGTCACCTCATTGGTGCGACGGCTTGGCGGTGCATTACCACAAGTGGAGAGTTTCCTCCCGGCAGCTAGTGCTGACCGCCAATCTGTGGGAACGCCTGAAGAGCAGAGAGATAGTGAAATGGAGTGTGGGAGATCCAATCACCCCCTCTATCATAGGAAAATCGCCTCCATCACCTTCAGCGTAATTGGGGCATTCATTACAGTTCAGGAAAAAAAAAATGCAGGTTGCTATTAGATGGGCAATTTAAAAGTAGGCTTCTGGAGAATGAGAGACTTCAGGGGTCATGATATGGGGTCGCAGTCAAGTAAATAATGGGAATTGGTCCCGTGGGACTTGAAAAACCACAAAGCCCACACAGTCACGCATCAAAATACAACTCGGCACAAGAGAGAGGCAGGAATTCAATCATCGGACAGGAAATAAAATGCCCCCTGTGCCCTCTTAACATCACAATAATCACCGGGAGAAGACTTTCTTAGGACTTTAGGGTTTTCTATTTACCAATGAGTGACGCCTCCCCGACAACCAGACTGTTGTTCTGTTTATCTGTTTGTGAACCATTCTTAAAGTCTAAATGTACAAACACCAACAGAGGCGATGATGCTAACTAGCTGAGATGCTATGCTACAAACCGGATTTAGTCATCAGTCATGTGGGACTTCTTCCCTTTTCCTGCAGTTGCCTTCAATGGCCACTAGAGGCCTCAGTCTGGCTGGAAGTTGGACTTCGCCGCTCCTCTGCTGCTTTGTTTGCTTTCCCCAAACTTTTCACCGTGAGCAAAGACAGGGACAAGTATTGGACAAAAGAAGGAGGCATATTTAATGTGTTTAGGTTTGAAAATGGAGTTGTTAGTCATATTTTACAAAACTTTTGTTCTTAACAATGCGAACACGGCAGCCGCTCACATTGCAGGAGCGATTTATTATGTGCTAAACACGCCCCAAGTCACGACGGGTAACATGTTTTAGATTCTCTTTGAGAGACTCCCCACAAATCCACGTTTTTATATCTGTTTTTTACGAGGCTCCCACTAATGACCATCTTTGCAAGAGAAAATGCTTCTGCATTAAATATGAATACACTCATCATGATGAAACAATTAGGCAACGGTCTTCTGTGTTGCTGGTTTCAGTGTTTGGATCCTGAAAAAAAGGGATAACAAAAACAAAGCTGCATAGAAGTAAATTCATTTTTTTAAAAAGTCACTTTTTTGAGGAATTTAACACAATTAGTGAGTTTTTTACGGTGAGAAAAACCCAAACTGGGCCTTCTTTGTCAAAAACCCAACCGTCACAATTCATGAAATAAGATAATAATCAATCGGACTCAGTTTGTGTAACTATTGGAAGGGATGCCCAGAGGTTTATGGGAGGATGACACACGCCCTTGGAGACTGTGTGTGTGTGTGTGTGTGTGTGTGTGTGTGTGTGTGTGTGTGTGTGTGTGTGTGTGTGTGTGTGTGTGTGTGTGTGTGTGTGTGTGTGTGTGTGTGTGTGTGTGTGTGTGTGTGTGTGGTGCTTTCCTCCATCCCTTTTACCACTCAGGAGGCAGATTGGACCTCTCACTCTCAGCTCCTCCACATTATTGTCCATTACCACACTGCGGTCCATGTGTGAGGTGACAGCGGTGCTCTGATGGAGGGGCGACAGGGGGGACCCAGACTGCAATAACATATTATTAGCTTTTTTCACAGCTCCACCGGTGCTGGCTTTACACTGGATATCCAGAGACCTCCGAGGGCAGCCCACTGTCACGGCGCCGTCCACCGCCACAGCAATTGCCGGAGATCCACCGGTGTGTGTGGACCAAACGGCCAACCGCGCCCACGCAGGGCGCCGGCGGGGGAACATGTACATCCACAGACACACAAACAGAAGGCGTCTGTAATCAGTGACAGGCCTTTTCCAATTACGGTCAGGGTGCTGTCATCCCGGTGTGCTGGTGTCGTCCGCTGTGTTAGCCTCTTGTTCATTAAACTGCAAACACGTCTCAGCACATCAGCAGCTGGATAGAGATGATGGGGACAGGTGGATAGATAGAGGCTATAGATAGAGGCTATAGATACTGTAGATGCTATAGATAGATGGATGCTGTAGATAATTAGATTCATAAATGGATGGATTGATAGATGGATACTATAGATCTTTAGTATTTATCTATCTACAGTATATATAGTTTATATCTATAGATAGATCCAAACTATAGATGATGATAGATGGATGGGTGGATAGACATGTTTTATATATCTGCCATATCTACCTAACTAGATTATGTCTGTCTGGCGATAGATATAAACTATAGCTATGATAGATAGATGGATTGATAGGTTGATGACTACTGTAGGTAGATACTATGGACAGATAGATGGCTCTATCGATATAGATGGATAGACAGATACTATTGATAGATAGGTAGCTGGATACTGTAGATAGGTAAATATGTAGATAGAGATGGATAGATAGATACTATAGACATAAATGAATACTATAGATAGATGGATTGATATAGATGGATTCTGTAGATAGATGGATGGATGGATAGACAGGTAATATAGATAGATGGATACTGTAGACCGATAGATAGGTACTATAGACAGGTAGATAGGTAATATAGATATCGATAGATGGATACTGTAGATAGAGATAGATAGGTACTATGGATAGGTAGGTATGTGATATAGATAGATGGATACTGTAGATAGATAGGTACTATAGATAGGTAGATAGATATGTAATATCGATAGATGGATACTGTAGATAGATAGGTAGGTAGATGGTATGATAGATGGAGTGTATTTAAATGAGGGAGCAGCACATTTGCTGCTCCTGTTTAATTCAAGCAGCTCTTGTCCTTGGTAATGTTAAGCGTCTCCCTTGTGACTGATGCCTCTTGTCCCAGCCCTGTTTATAAAACAGTCAGAACTTCGTTAAGGGACAATAACATCAGCCGAGCTCAATTATGGTGACATTTTGCTGACATGCAGATTGCCTCCCCTCAATCTTTTTTATGTAAAATACTGATGTGCCAGTCACATATGGATGGATGAACTTTTGGAGAATCAATGGTATTGATGAATCATAGATCATACAAGTCAACAAGACTGACACGGAGAGAGCGAACTCATCGCGCACGCAAAGTCCACATCAAATTGTAATCATAATCAGACAAAGTGAGTTATGTATAATCAATAGCACAATTATGATAGTACGTAGGACTTGTCCTTACAGAAAATGGGTGGATTCAAACAGGCTGCATTGTGATTATCACAGCACAAATGTGTGTAGATGTCCCTCAGTTATTTATGGTGACACTGTCTCAGGCAGCTTCTTTACTGGTCTAACTGCACGACAATCCGAATAAATACACCAAGGTCTCTGCAGCACATATTGTGTCTGCATTGGAAAATAAAACTGTTTTGAAATATAATTGTTGCAAACAATATAAGTGACCGCTTTTGTCCGTAAATATGGAGGACTCTTCAAAAGGGGAGTACAATAGTGTTGGTAAGTCCAACAAGACAATGCCGTTTCAGGCCGGGAAGGCTGCAGAACTTTTTCTTGCGATGGCGAGTCTTAGCTCAGATAACTGAAAGTAAGTTAGCTGATTTTCTTTAAATGATTCAGTAGTGTTTATGGACTTTTATCCAGCCTTAGCAACGGCAAATCAAGAGAATATGTGTGCATGAGTTGTTCGATAACCTTCGTACACGTGTACTGCATGACCTCCTATTGACGGGCCAGCGTGAATATCTGCATATATTTACACACCCTTTATGGACACGTTAACTAATCTGTCACACATGATCTCTTCCCAATAAACCTTTCAAATTCAATGAAACTCCAATGAAACTTCAAGTTTTTGAATGAAGCTAACATCTTTTGTGAGAATCAGTCGAGTGCTATGTGTGCGGTTGATGAAAGTACAGCATAAAGCCCGACATGGCAATGTTAAAGGAAGTCATCACTATTATCCACGCGTCTTACTGCACTGGATGAGTGTGAAACCTTACATTATTGTTAACCTTGGCCTTACGTCGAGCTGTTGCACTTCACTTCCAGTTTAGCTTCCAATCACAGCCACTTCCTTTATGTAGAAGAACCCAAGTCATCAAGGCTAGGCTAACGCCGGCTTGCTTTATTCCAAAAGTAACTTTGATTTTCGACATTTATGTGCGTGACTGGAATAAATTACACCAATAGCATTTGCCAATGCAAAGCATTAGCATTAGATAGATATATACTTTAATAATCCCAAGGGAAATTCAGGGTGACATCTGCTCACAAAAGATACAATAAATACACATAACAGTGACTGGCACAACCAAAAGACGTTACATAAATTACATAATTAACATAATGACATAATTAGAACAGAAAAACAGAAGAACCTAACATAGAAAGCATAGGAACATGAAAGAAGAAAGAAGCATTAGATGTAGACGATGTAGGATCAGAACACGTGGATGAACCGAGCTGTAAACTGACACTAAGGACCCCGCACAAAGTATCCCACAGTGCATCCACAGTGCCCCTTTTTAGAAGTGGTTGTGGCTTTGTCTTACCCTATTAGCCTTCCCTGTCTTCTCCCAGGTGGAGGTGTGAAGCCCGCTGTGATGTCATGGTAAGGCCCCATCCACACGATGACAAATTTTTTTGAAATCGCAGCTCTTTAAAAACGCATCGAAAATGATTTGCGTCCACACGACAGCGTTCTCAAAAAACTCTCTGTCCACATGTAAGTGCATCAGTGCGTTTTCGAAGACGGCTATACGCATGCCAAACCATGTGGTGGCAGTATTGGGTCAAATTTTATCCAATAGGAATCCTCCGTGTTTTGTTGTCACAAAACACCTGCAAGAATGCTGCCATCAACAAGGTTCGAACATCCATCATGTTTGTACACACGGGCCCATAAATATGACGTCACAGCGGTTTTCGTCGCAGGCAAGACTTCAGCTCAGACATTTTTAAAAAGTTGCGGATACACCGTCCACACGACAACGCAGACCCAGCGTTTATAAAAGTTCTGGATATCTGCATTGTCGTGTGGACAAACAAGTTGCGTTTTCAAAAAATTCCGGCATCGTGTGGATGGGGCCTTAGCCTCAAACCTGAACGCAGAATTCCTGCAACTCAGAGACACACAAATATATATTCACGAGTGAAACTCCCCTTCCTGCCCCTCTTTTCTCCCTCTGCATCGTGTGACCAGGGCAATAAAAAGCATTACACGAGTCACATGATGCCCAGCTCGTCTTTCTAGTAAACTCCCATGAAGCTTTGAGTCATCTTCATTAGGAGACGGTTTTTCTCCCGTCAAGGTTGAGGGATGAGCGAACGCTTCCAATCCAACGCTGTCATTGCTGACCATCGAAAATATTCAAGGCTGTGTGTGCATGGCGTTCACCAGGCCTCGATTCTGATTGTGTAGATAGGGTTGAACTACAAGGTCTAATAGCTTCCAAAAAAAAAAAAAACCCACGTGCACGCACTGATAATCATCCTCTCTTTCATCATTCCCTTCTTTCAGTAATTCCACTTTCCTACTGACAGTTTAGAGGCCACAGATATTTTCCTGTCCTGCTGGAGCGGCGACACATAAAATTAAGGTAATAATCCTGAGATAGGAGGCGTGCAGGTGGAGGACCTCCACCTCTGCTTGTCAGAATCACACGTCTCTTTGCTCCCCCGGCTGTTGTCTTTTCCTCCCTGGCTTTTGTTGGTGAACTATAATGAGGTGACTTCCAGAGCACCCCAGTAGTAGAGCACCCCCCCCTACTTTAGTAAAGTGGTGCGATGAAAACGTCCATCCAGACAGCCGTCATAAAGGGTCAACGAATCAGATGGAGGGGCTTTCTTGTGTCTGGCAGCCGACACTTTCAAATGTTAATGGATGGGGGCGAACAAAGTTAAAGTGGGCCTGAAAATGCTAATTGTCCCTAATTCATGTAAATAGGTTTCTTAATGGAGGAATTAAGCATTTTAAATATGCAATTGGTGGCAATCAGTCCTTTCATTTGGTGTAGTGGCACAGGTGTACCGGATTGAAATTCAGCGTTCACACAGGGCCGCCTCATTTGTCATTTGGCCGTGTTCAGGCAAGGATGACGGGGACTGGAAGAGAGTAGCTTCTGCAGCATTACGTACTGATATCAGCGCCTGAAACACACTGCAAAAACCTTTTAATTGTATTTGTGTTGTTGACCATATCGAGATAGAGAGGAAAAGCAATTAACACAGGCACAAATCGATAGGAAGAGTCGCTTACCAAAGTTATATTCCCGCCGCTAAAAGAAGCAATATGCTTAGATGGTTATATCTTTATGAATTTGTAGTCGTGAGTTACACCTAAGCAATATATTACAATGCATGATCCTATATATGAGTGCAGTGTGTCATAATAAAAAAAGTACAGCGCACAACAAAGGAAGGAGGCCTACCTACATATCACAGGCGGCGCAGCGGCGGAGTAGACAGCCCTGACTTATTATTCTGATCATCTCAAACAGACAATAAACCAGGAGGTCATGTTTCAGCGTGTAATAACAAGGCGTAGCAACAGGACCAGAGACACAGGAAAACACCATGTATGGGCTATGAATCAAACGGCCCATGCATTGTCTGAGAAAATGACTTATTAGTCAATATGAAACGGGAGAGTGTGTCTTTGAGGTTTAAATAGCCGTGGCTGTGCGAGGTAGACCAGGCAACCCCAGCTTAATGAACGGGACAAGAAAAACCTTGTTTAAAGGGACAAATCAGATCACAAGATTTCAACCCTGTTAGCCGCGACTCTCATGGAATGATAATAACAGTAAAGGACGGCGGAGCCTTTGGATTCCAGAGGAGCAAACTGTTTTGTCTGGAGAGGAAATCTTTTTCCTGGAGGTGAATCAGAGAGCAGTTCATTTTCACGCTGACCTTCAGGGCTCAAGGCGGCCAGACAAGGGCGCAAACAGATTGAGAATTAATTGGTGCAATTAACATTTTGTGATTATAAGGACCGCCGATCAATACCCTATGCAAATAGCAGTATTGATGTGAAGCAGAAACCTTGTTAATTGTGTTTGGCGAACAAACAGGCCCCCCCCTTGTTACTATTCCATTATGGAACAGGAGGCAGGGACAGGTTCAAACTGCTGACCGTTTTAGATGCAGGGGGAGACGTGTATACCCTCCCCACCCGACTATTTGCTAAAGACTTGAGAAAAGTCGCAGAGTCTTCTGATGATGTCGGACGTGTTTAAGGTGGCCCATCGTCTGGCGTCACCCCCGACAACGGATGTCCTGCCTCCTCCGTCTCCACCAACGGCCATCGAAATGAATTTGTCTCAGCTTTATTGCTACCGACCGGATTTTCCACTCTCATTATTAAACCACGTTAGAAAACGCACTTTCATTTCAGATAAGTACAAGTAATCCTGTTTGCGGATGAAGTTAAATATAATTTAACCAGAAACGGAAATGGGCAGAACAATGTAATCACTGAAAGTGAGATTGAAGTGATGCTATTCTTATCGCCATCATTATTTTCATTACCGCTCCTGAGGAAAGACACCAGTGATGGGGCGCGGTAACAGAAAGCAGAGGGTGAGAAAAGAAAAAAGCCCCACACTTCATCCAATAAAGATCAGAGCCAATAAATCACCGCTCAACACTGCCTGCCTCACTTTCTTTTCGTATGAAAAGTGCCTTGCAGATTGCTGCGTCGCTCACATCTCTTGGCCTTGAAGAAACACACCAAGCTGGCAACACGCACAAAGCATGAAGCTACTGCTAATTAGTTAAGTTTACAGGGCAAAGGAGCAGTTAGCGGGGGCTTTTATGTGCTGGTGGTGTAATGATGCTGCACTCTGTGTAGGGTGTGCAGCGTTGTGTCGCGTTTGCAGGAATGCTGCACAAAACGGTAAAGAACCCCGGTGGTGTTTTTGGGGTTTCTTTGCCCTGCGTGTGTTTGATGGGTGGCTTCTAGCTAATTGAGACAATTGCCACAACTTCCAAATGAGGTTCTCAAGAGTCATAATACCGGTTATATAATGAAAATAGAACAATTGCATTCATATTAGCCATTTGTCAGCGTGCTAATTACGGTTAATTCTTTTCAATTTTGGGCTGTGCTCCTTTAGGCATTAGCCTTAATCTCCTCGGTGATGAAGTTGGTGTATTACACAGGAAGCACCGGAGGGAGGGGAGGAAGAGTGGACACGGAATTAAACCATCATACTTAGAAGCACGTCTGACAAACACCACCACTTACCGGGGATGTTTGATGACGGCTTAAATAGAAATACCTTCCTTTAAAATGCGTTTAAAGAGCTCATTATATCTGGACTTATAAATCAAACGCAGCCCTGAAGCCAGCGTTGATGTCTAATGAGATATGTTAGCGGTAAAACAAAGATGGTTGCTAAAGTCTCCGTGTGACATTCCATGTTCTTGTAGCTGAAAGTGTCGTCTTTCCTCTAGAACACGACGTTGTACCTATTGGAAATCATAGTGTAATTAATATACTGGACTAATTGCCGCGGGGACACAGCGCGACCTTTGGGCTTTGCGGTTTTACAAAATCTATTCATGGGTTGATGCTGTTGCTGCTCGATGAACCTCCACTTCCACCAGATCAATTAATGTCAAGACTTTAAAAATCAGAAGCTCGGGCCGGCTGCAGAGCAAACTTTGTCGCCATGACGACATCCATTCACATCTTTTACTGCACCTGTTGCGGAATTGATTGCGTGACCACGCGTAGACGAGAAAGGACAGGTTATTCTAACCCGAGCAATCACTTATAAAAGATACATAACGGTGACTGGTGAGCGGTTTCCCCAACGCTGTCACGGAGACAAAAATAATGCAGATAGTAAATCATAAGCGCAGCGGTCCAAACGCCCATCTGCGGTCAGGCCGTGGCGAGCGGGTGAAAAATACACAATGGTATTGCATTTTCAGAAATGGTTCAAAAAGACCTTGTCAAGATTGATGCATCTCCTGTAGCTGTTGTTAATGGTGAGGGAACACTCCTGAAATTAGAATCCACTTCTTCCTAAATGCACCACCTGTGAGTGGAGGACACCTGAGAGGAAAAAATGGAAGGGTACATGTCATTTCTATAGGTTTCCAAGACGCAGGGAAAGGAGAACAGCCAATCTGCGAAATGTAATGGATATGTCAAGAATTGCTAAATCATAGGTGCGCCAGGCAGAAAGACAACTAACCCAAAGGTAATGTCATTCTTGAGGCAGGAAAGGGGCAACCGGCAGGAAATAAGAAAGGAGGGGAAAAACACTGGGGGGGGGATGCTGCATTTAAATTTGGAGATGAATGAGAAAATATATTAACTGTTTATTTTCTTGTGCACTGTTCTTTATTATTACCTATTGGGCTTCTCTGTCTGGGTGCATTATGGAAATGAAGTAATGCTGCTTTGCTTAACAATAACACACTGACTTTGAATCCTCTTACTTAAGGTTTGATTGCTTCTTGACGGTGGTTTTAAATGAATTGTGTTGAGGAGTGATAAAGAGCTTATTGCTAGGAATAAAAGCCCAGAGCAATGAAGAAAAGCTACACATGGAGTGGCTAGGCGATACAGGCTATTACGGTGAGGGAATGGTGTCCTTGACTGCCAGGACGGCTTAGAATTTTATTTCATCTTGTTTTGCTGGCTGCTGACAATGATGCGTGACTCTGGCACTGGAGGAAGAGGGCGAGCATAAGAGCCGTTTTAGACCTCATTTACATAAAGTGTGTCTCTGACGGTGAAATAAATATAACTCCGTTTGTAGGTGTGAACACAAAATGCACATTTTCAAGAGGCATGAATGCGACGCGTTGGCTTTCATGTGCGTTCGTGCGTTTCACAAGTTTGCCTTTGGATTTTCTCCAGAGTAGGTTTTTTTTTTTTATCATTCTTTTTCTGTTGCATGTTTTTACGGACAAACACGCACTTTGACCTCCAAAGCTCGCCTTCACCGACGCCCCCAAACCTCATGTGAGTTTGGAACGATGGAGGACTGAGCTGTAACGGCCCTCCAGTGGGTTCAGAATGTAACTTCCAGGTTGAGGCCTCCATCCTGGACCTAACTTCTCTGTTGTTTCTATTGGCGTCTGGATGTGGGCGGGGCCCAGCTGGATTGAAGGTGAGTCGCTACGCTGGTTTAAATGTGATCACACAAAGAAAACTTTGACCTTTTTCCTGTTGTGACGATATACAGCCATAATGATCTGTAGACGTTTCCTGCAGTGCAATCGTATGTTTAGGTTGTCCAGGATGAATTGTGAGCTCAAAGCTAGTCAGCTAGCCTCACAGGCTAACACTTACTTTAGAACCGGCTATGTGACGACTACATTTAATCATGGACATGATGAAAATTATTTCCCTCTGATGTAGGGCGTGCAGGTTGGAGAAAATCGATTTATTTCCTACTCATTCATGCGCCTGAACACTGCAAGAAACCCAACATAAATTCTAACAGAGCAAAAAAATTTAACAAAGGACAGCCCAGAATGAGAATTACAGATGTAACTGTAAGAAATCCCCCTCAGATTGTTAATAATCGCATTGAGATCTGAACAGTTAACAACCAGCGTGTCCATGAAACAGTCAACAAGACATGCTGCAGCAGTGAAGATATGAAGTTTTGAGTTGGCATATATATGTTCAGAATCTCTTCCAGCAGATATCCTGTGCTGATCTTATCGTTTTGTTCTCATTCAGCAGAGAAATGGCAGCGAGAGTTTCTGCGCCGTTACTCATCAATGAAGCAAAGACACTTTTGAGAAAAACTGTCGGCTCCATGTTAAAATGCTCTTTCTGATTCAGGGTCATATTCATGAAACCACTTCACAAAAGCGTCTCTCTGCACTCCTCCAGTCTAAAACCAGCAGCCCATCCTCTGAGTGTCTGCAAAGGGAACAACAATTAATAATTAATACCATAAAACTGAAGTTAGACTCTCACCTGGTGGCCAACAGGTGAGAAATGCTGTAATCCCTGAACTGTGATGTAATCTCACATGTATGTTATTTACCACAGGAGCACAGTTACACCTTCATAGCGCTACATGTGGGTCTAGTTATACATTAAGATCACCTATATAACAGTAATCCCTCACGTATTCTCGCTTCAATACATCGCAGATTTTTAGTAGGCTGTCACGTGATACCGTGCGAGCGTGCTATTTATTGGCTACCAGCATCCTCATTCCAACCCTACGTCCTCCATCCCTGACTCGTCTCCTCCCAGAACTTTATTTAACGAGTGAAGTTTTGCGGTGGGTGTTGGGGGGTCTCGCCCTGGGACCTGGGGGGAACTAGAGGAGGAGCTTTTGTAAACCACGGGTGAACCAATGGGATTTAACACACGGCCTATTAATTGTGCTTTGGCGGGTGTCCAAAACGAGCCCAGCCTCTCCTAATTGGGGAGAGGCTAATTTCTATCGGAGGTATCAGGAGACTTCTCCTCTCTGTGCAGGATGCAACCACATAACTTTAATGGATTCATTCAGGGCTACGGCACGCTCACATTGATTAGATTGCCTCTGAGGCCTCGCCGCTGGTCGCTTGACATAGGCAGCAAATGAAATGTGACCTCTGGTAAAACGCCCGAACCAGCCAGCCCCAGTCTAATCCATTAGCTCAAAACCTTTCCCAATCCCATTTAATTAATGAAGTGATTTGAAACAGGGTGAACGTTTACCAATCCCTGGAACGGGAATATAGTAAGCATGTAAAATAACCCAGACAAGGAGAACGGCAAGCGGCAGCCGCAATCCAAAGCCAAGTAAAGTAAAAGCAGAAGAGCTGGGCTGCAGAGGCATTGTTTGTAATAACATGGAATAATATTCCACTCCGGAGACAAGATGATCGTCTGCAAAACACATACAGATGTGAGGTAATGAGTTGGATTAAAGGAAATTGCCTTTCTTTGGCTGCTTTACTTAAAAATTTGTCAGTAAAAGAAAAAAAAGCCAATTTATTCAGATTGATCAAAGCCAAACAGTGACAGCAGGGGGAGCACTGGAGTGGTGGTGGTGGCGGGTGAGTCGAAGAAATGTAAAACACAGGAGAAGAAAACATTTTCCACTTTTGGCCACAGAAACTGATGCTCATCTCGGCCGTGGAGCTGGGATTTCCACCGATCGGCACCGCTTGTAATCTACTTTTTGGGATTCACATTGAGTGCAGTATTAGCGGCGCTCTCCTTACCCAGATAACTGGAAAAGGAGCTGCTTTTCCAAACACAAAACCTTCAATGTCACCAGAAAGACAACAGATATCTGCCCGCGCATATGCTCCATCACTTATTTCCTCTAAATGAATTCATTTATTTATCTTCGATTAATAATTTATGATGCAACACTCAGTGGTATGCAAATGAACAATTTAACTTTAATGAGTTTTTAATGACCAAACAAATAATTAGTGGGGCCCGGTGTGCTATGCATGTAATTTGAGAATGAATACATTTGAGAGCTTTGTTCAATGTTTGAGTACAGACGGGCTAATTTACTTATAGGGGCAGATTATGCAGAAAAAGAACCATGTCATACATACAAAAGCATTGGAAAGTCATTATCTCAAAGTCATTAGGAAGTCTCCAAAAGGCCAGTTATGGGCCTGTAATGCTGGAGAAATAATGTGAGCCCATTATATTCCATGCAATCATGGCAAATAGCAAAATAGAGGCACATGTTCTGAATATAAGTCACATGCTGACAAAGGAAAAATCCACTATGGATATCCTGAGTATTCTAACTATTCCCATTGGTGAATAGTGTGAGAGAAAGGCAGGGGGCCACATGGCACCGGAGCCAAATAGCATTTGATAATGGCTTTTTCAGCCAACCCAAAAGACATTGTTAAGATTTACATTTTCAAATATATGCTGACCTTTTTTTCCCTCCTCTCCTCCGTTCGCTTGTCATCAGCGCCGTAATTGAATCAATATATTTCCTGATCAGCCCACAGATTGAATAAGGTCACACGTAGCCATGTGTGGACATTAAAAATCATTATTCTACTCAAATTGAGCAGAGATGGGATAGACCATTCGGGTTGAAAATGAAATTATATTAGAGTCTATTACACTTTTACAATTATAGAGACATTCCAATATTACAACGGGAAATGAAGTCATAATAAAAAAGCCCAGGGGGGTATTACAAAGAAATGACCCAACTATTTTTTTTCTTTTACTTTCACACTGTTATTGAGTTGATGAAGAGAACTTGGTGACATTACATTCACTGATAAGTGACCTTATTCATGAAAAATGGAGGAGCTAGCATCGCTTCTCGCTTCAAGTCGGCTGAAGGAGCGCGACACCCCCAGTCAGAAGCAGCAAACACGGCGCTAATGTAGCTGCTCAAGCATTTACTGCTTTAATTGCCTTAAAGCATACATTTATTTTAATTATTCATTTGTTTTCTGGGAATATGTGATTTATGCACATGTCTGAGCAGCATAAAAAAGGCTAATTAAATAGCCCAATCGAGTCGTGCATTAGGAAGACAAAAGTTTCAATCCTTTTAATCCAGTACTCAAAAAAAAACAGTGGAAAATTAAATTAAACCACATTATTAAGCGAGAATTTTCACTCTCAACTCTTATAATTATGTCTAACTATCAAATTAGATAAAACTCCATTTTTAATTGGCTTTCTTATTGAAATGAATAACACTTATCAGCCATCGACTTATCAACGCGCCGTGAAATAAGAACGAGCAGGGCAAAATAAAGTTCATCCCGGCTTTAAGGCTATTATTATGGTCCAGTTTCCTGTGGCGCACGCATCCAGAGACCCGGATCGGCGCATCGCGATTACAATACCATGTCACGTGACATGAGATCTTCCCACATCAGCATAACGGCTGTCCTCAAAGGGCCAGATGTAACTAATAAATGTAACTAAATGTAACTCAGTGTAATGTGACAAACGTCACTACTCTTTAATGTTAAATAATTTATTGCTTATTCAATCAGAATCAGCTTTATTGGCCATCGTTTGTAAAAAGCAGACGAGGAATTTGTTTCCGGCAGGTGGTGTCTCAAACTGTTCATTCATAACTTAACTATTCTAAATACTTAAATATTATAAATAACTATACTAAATACAAAATGTAGGATGCAAAATGCAGTAGGTGGGGGGGGGGGGGGGGGCACGATGTACAGGTGCTGAGTGCATGTTGCAGGGATTTGGAGACAAATAGTTAACCTTTATTGTTGAAGTGTCTTATGGCTTCGGGGAAGAAACTGTTTTTAAGTCTGGCAGTTCAAGTTACAAACATTACAGTTACACAGAAAACAAATATATAACAAATCATTTTAATATATTTTACGTTATTAAACCCACAGCACTCCATCAATCAAGGATCAAACTATCAATGAATAAAGAATAATAACATCAAACACAAGTTAGGACATTAACTTTGTTCACAACGTTTGTGTCAAGAGTTAAAAGGGGCTGAATTAGTGCAGGGCTCGAAAATTAACTTTTTTTCTCGGTAGCACTGGTGCTCCCAAATTTAGAAGTTAGTAGCACCAGCAAAGACTTTAGGAGCACCTACCCAAAAGCAAGGCAGTGACGGAGCGATGGAGACCGCTCCGTCCATCTCCGTTCCGTACGCCTCTCTCCCTCGCCCAGGAGAGCAGCCGGAGCTGCGCTTTCATTGTTTCCTGGCAGGACTGCGGTCCCGCTCAGACTGTTTCATAGTGATGGGCAGATGAAGCCCCATGAAGCATTGAAGCCTTTCATCCCAATCGGTTCACGGTGGTTCGGAGCTTCATGTGGCTTCATTTGCTCTAGTACGACATCTAGTGGATGGTAAAATGTCAGGTGGCATGAGTTTGAAGTGTGCAGCATTTTGCAGAAAGCCTGTCAATAAAACTGTCAGCAAAATAAAGAAGTATGCAAAACATGTATAGTTTAGTAATTATTATATATACCGTATTTTCCACACTATAAGGCGCACCTAAAAGCCTAAAATTTTCTCATAAACCTGTAGTGCGCCTTATAATCCGGTGTGTCTTATATATGGATTAAAATCATATTAATATGGTTAAAAACATGATCGCTGAAAAAAAGCTGGCAGTCTGGCCGCCAGTCATGCCGCACTCCGCCACCAGAGAAGCCATTGTGCTGTCACCTGGAATCTAGTGACGGTCCATTCTATTAGTCTGTGGAAACACACGGAGAAACTGGCATAAAGGTGAATGAAAGACCCTCAAAGCTGAACTTCCAGCCTTTTCTGAAATTCCAAGAGCAGTCACTGCTAGACAAAGGTGTCTGGTGTGCTGCAATTGATTTACAAATGTAGTTGATAGCTCTGGGGGGGCGGCGGAGGGGCGCATTCAGGCTTGTGTATTCTGTCTGCAGCGACGTGCGGTGAGATTCACGGCGGTGAGACACCGACGTTAAAGTCAGTTCTAGGAGTAAAACAGCGTCAGATTTGCCAGTAAATTAGCAGCCTGACATTAAAAACTAGTTAAAAAATTGTTTAGGAAACACAGCAGCAAATAGCTGCACCTCACCTCCGACTGGACTACCGATCGATCGAAACAATATTTAATTAATAAACGAAGACGAACGTCGGAGCTTACATATCTGCTTTGAACTTCAGATCAGGAAATAATCCGCTCTGTTCGCACTGACTGCACTCGTAATGAATTTAACCAGTTTTTAATGTCAGGTTTTTTAATATACATGTTGACTTCTTTGTAAGATGGCAAAGTGATCAAGTGATCAGGTTTCCTTGATGAGGCTCAGAATGACTTATTGACATAACAATAGGGGTCAGGAATTCATGAATGCAATCATGACTGCCTGAGCAGCGCGGCTCTATCTAGTGGACGGATTGCGGAACTACAGCCGCTGCAGTTTATCAAATAAATTTTATTTATTTTTATTGTGTGCGCCTTATTATCCAGTGCGCCTTATATATGATATAAATTATAAAACAAACAAATTATTGAGGGTGTGCCTTATAGTCCAGTGTGCCTTATAGTGCGGAAAATACTGTATATATAAATACAGTATATAATATATACAGGCAATACTCAGTTTCCGACCACAATTTGTTCCGGTAGGCTGTTCAAATAGGGATTTGTTTGAATTCCAAATACAATTTTGGAAAGAAATCTGGTTAGGCCAAGATGCAAGTTATTGTCGTCTTTGGGACTGAAGTTTACGGTACCGTAACTCGTACCATAGGCAATGGAACGCAAATTAAGTGAAAAATTATTGTTTATTATTGTTATTTAGTAAACTAAAAGAAAAAGCACATTACCGTCACATTTTCTCTAGACTCTTGGCACGCCTGGCGGCGAGAAAAAGGCATTTGTTTTGCGTTCAAATTCCAAATTTTGTTCGACTTCTAAGACAAAAAAGTTTTTTGGTCGAATTCAGATTTGTTTGATGTCTGCAGTGTTCCCAAACCAAGGTTTGCTTGTTTGTATTACACACACACCAGCACCATGGAAAGTGATTATTTTATTTTTCCTCATGTCCAAATAAACATGTACAGTGAGGTGAGGGTGGTTGGGGTTGGGACAATGATTGTGTTTCTGTAACACTGAGGTATAGCCAGTGATTATGCTTTGGTGACATCATTGGTTTTTATTTAGAAACATTTTCTCCACTGTGGCAGGTTCCATTTCCTGAATCTCCTAAACTGACTCTCTCCACACTATGTATGCCTCGCTCCAGAATATATCTAGAGCTATCTAAATTCCTAACTGTCTCCACACTATCTAACCACAACTCTCCACCATACAACCAAATTCTGAATGGAGTGTGATCGCTTTATATCGGTGTATTAGCGCGTGTTGCTTGCCGAATCAGTCACGAGGTATCGGCCGCGTAGCGGGGCGTTCCCATGATGGAAGCCTTGCTTGCCGGCGAGGCTTCGGGCGTCATCATTTACAGCTCCTCCCATCGATGAAGCAAGCCTCGATACGTGCTTCGCAGGACCGCTCCTCTCCTGTTCGCACACGCTCCAGAGCTTCGATTCCCAGCGTCACATCACTACTGTTTCATGCACATTCTCCGGCAGGTCTACACTCACGTGTGTGCATCAACTGTCGCGGTAGTGTGTTTGAGGGTGCACACTTGGCGCCTACACGTTTTCCCAACATCCACACAAAACTGTATGAAGTATCGAGCTGGCCTGACAGCCGGGTACCTGGACTGAACCATTGAGGTTATTATTGGATTATTTTGTATTTTAAAACATCACTAAAAGATGTTTTATGTTGCCCCAAACTCCACCATGCCTTTAGTGAACATTCGTTTGCATTTTTCTCGGTCATTTTGCCCTCAGCTCGGACTTCAGGGGATAATTCTGTGCAAAAGATCTGTGCTTTGTTTCATAGTGGCGCTTCATGTTATCACTTTTAATTCATGCTACGTGTTCAGACCATATGAGGTAAAATGGTTTTGAACTGCCTGACGGAGGAACAAACATTGTTAACCAGCGGTTTTCCTCGTTAACCTCCCTTCATTTTGAGCTAAGCTGTCTCCCTTAGTCTGTGCTCCGCTTTAGCGGTAAACTCACAGCGGTAGCGGCAGCGAGCTGTCTCACTTCCTGGTGCACTGACAGTGCAGGGTAGACAAACGATCTGATTGGCTAAACCGAGTGGCTCTATTACCGTATTAACTGGAGGAGTAGCCCCCGCCGTCTGTAGCCGTGAACTGACAGTAAAAATGCGCCAAGAAAATCTACTCTCGTGAATTTATCATGGAATGGTCACGGGTGTGGACTGAACCATCATGCGGTCCGGATCCGGACCACGGTCCGCCATTTGGTGACCCCTGCTCTATGGAGAGAGAGAAAGAGCGAGAGAGAAGAGGAAAAAAAAGGCGCATCAGATTTTTTTCCCTAGTCGCACCAGTGCTCCCAAATGTATTTAATAGTCGCACTGATAAAAATTTGGGCGCATATGCCACCACAATGGTCGCAATTTCGAGCCCTGTAGTGCATTGTGGGAAATTAAGTTTTGCTCAAAGCACACTTTTGACCTATTTATTTTTTGACACTCTGACCTTTCATGCTCTTGTGGGCCACATAAAATGATGTGGAGGGCCACATTTGGCCCCCGGGCCTTGAGTTTGACACATGTGCTGTAGCGTCTCGCGGTGAACAGGATGTTGCTCTACTTGTGTTTCACTTAAGGCTCGATTAGGCGTGATGGTCACGATGTCTGTGGAGCGCTGACGGCGAGCTCTTTAGAGCTAGTCAAACCCGATCGCCTGGAAACCTCACGCCGCCATCATCATCATCATCATCATCATCATCTTCAGATGTAAATAGCCTTTCATCTCAGGTGGAACGGAGCACACCACACCTACGTGGCGCCGTTAAAACGCAGGGAGGGGCGGTAATGAAGGGGCCATTTCCCACCTCCCTCCACCTCTCCAGATTTTTTGAATACAAAACCTGTGAGTGAAACGTTTATGAAACACATAATCACAATCTGAACCAGTGGGCGGCCTCAATCTACAAGGATTAGTGGGCTTGATGTAGTTCAACATTCAAAGGCACACTTGTCGCCTCATTACTGCAAGAGCTTCAGAAAGCCTCCCTAAAGGGGAGAGCGAAGGAGGGGGGAGAACACTCCACTATGCCACACATCTCCAGCAGCAAATAGGGACTGTACTATCTATTCAGAATGGAAAATAAAGGGGGGGGCCACCAGATACTTGGCCTGTCACATTCCTCAGGTAGAGGGAATAAGTCACTGGTGGATCTGGGCTTTAATGATATTCCTGCGATGTTATTGCACCAACACAGTTGTGCAACTCTGCAGACACTGAGTGATACGATGGTGCACGATGGTGTTCATTAGAGGGTTCTCTGGTTTGTTAAAAAGAAAGAAAAGAAAAAGTGTAGTTTTTCCCAAAACTCACTAAAGGCATGGCGAGATGGAAGCAGGAACCCGGGTCAGGCAGACTGCCATCGTGACAATAAGTCGTTTTAGAAATGAGAGAGGAGCAGAACATCTGCTTGTTGTTACGCTAAACGCCTACTGTCACGTCGTGACAAAAAGCGTTTGGTGTGCCAGAGATGTTACCAGTTCGGTGTGCCAAAGATGTTACCAGTAAATATGTTTATTTCGATATTTTCAGCTTCTTATTGATTAATTTGGGGTCTGTTAAGTGACGTTTCTTTTGCATTTTAATCTAGAATTAAAGTTTTTGCAGACTGACCTCTGCAAAAACTAACACTTACCCTCCTTAACGTGCATACATATGAATGTGTGTAGTCGTACACAACTTGGGGTGGCCAGTTCTCACAGAGCGCCCCATCCGTACCCCCACCCCCCTATCCACAGCTCTGGCTCTGCACCCCGGTCTTTTTGGAGGCTTGATGGTGATGAATGTCTTTTTCTTTTTGTGCAGTCCCCTGCACCGCTGCAGCATGCCAGGCGGAGTGAAAACAGATTAAAGAGGCAGGAAAGCGGCGCAGAGAGGATGTTTGGCTGGTGGCTATTGAGTTATCAGCCCCTTTCACACCTAATGAAACAACTTTCAGCGCCGCGGCTTATTAAATATCCCTCGGTCGCCGGGCAGAGCCGCCGAGTTGCCAGGGCCCGAGAAGGCAGCATTAGATTTTAATTAAAAACAAACAAATTACCCCCAAAACCCCCCCATGCGTCCAAATTTAACTCAATCCCACTAACGCCCAGCTGAATTTCAATGAACGCTCAAATACATCAAGACTTTTTTGTAGTTTTAAAAAAAATACATGCAAATGGAGTGTATGATAAGGAGACGCGGGGGTTCAAGCTGATTTAATATTTGATAATCCCTTTTTGTTGGCCTTCGCCGTGGGATGGCATGAAAACAGAACGCCACTTTTAAGGACATTTTTGTGTACCATTTCATGTGTCGTGAGCCATTTAACGCATCCTCTCTTCTTTACTTGAGCAGGAAAGGACAAAGTCAGGTGACTTCCTTCATGTGTCCTCAGTCTGAACGAGTTTAGTCCCGTATAAACTGGGGTCATGCGACAAAATGACTTAAGTTTCGGTTTCAGGCACAACCAGAATGTTGGTATTCCAGGGTAAAGTCGTGACCCCCAGACTTCTTTTACTCCTCAGCTGACATGTTTCATTCTTACAAGCTCCAAACCCAGGGCCAGACGTATTAAAACCTGTTCACTTCCTACTTCCTGTAGCCTTGGTCTGAGCCTGGACGCTAACAGATCTTCCCAGGTGAGTGTGACTCCACGCGAACAGGCACATTAACATTTTCGTGAACAAATGAAGACAGAGAGGAAACGAGGAATTGGTTTGCGAGGCTGAAGGGCATCCGTCCCGGGCAGCTACCTCCTCTTCCTCTTCCTCTTCCTCCTCTTCTCCGGGCCTCCTCTCCCTCTGGATTCCTGCCGTCTCCCTGCTCCAGTAGAAGCTCATTCATTTCATTTGGGTCTGACCCCTGCTTACCTTACATCCGAGTGGGCTTCATTAAATGTCTTTCTGGTTCTTTCAGGGCCTCCTCTTCTCTCTCTCTCTTAGACTCTCACTAAGTGGGAGAATTGTAATAAAAGGAAAGCGTCCAATATGCAATTCTCAGTGGAGAGGGTGACCCCAACTTTGGGGAGAAAGAGAACCTGAGGATAATGGCAAATGAAGCCAGGGGCTGCATTAATGGACGGACGTAGAAGGCAGGGTTCCTGGCAGCTTTAACTGACAGACATGTATATTAATACTCAGTTCTTTCTCTTTTTTTTGGGGGGGGGGTAGAAGAAATATGAATATTCATCCTCATTTATATTTCAAGGCATTTCCATTCCTACGGGAATCTCGGGCAGGTTCCGACCAAATTCCGTCTCCGTTACGCAGATGACAGCTTTCACTCTTGGGCCCTGACAGAGGTCCACCCGACACACACGAGGTCTCACAAGGAGGGAAGCTGCGACCGTTCCCAGCTGTCCACAAACACTCATTAACACAGGAAAATATTCAACGGAATCTCAGTGAGAATTTTTAATCACACAAAGGTCCTGCTAATTAGGCAGCTGATGGGGCATGGAGAGCACAAGGACGAATTCTTTAAACAAAGGACTAGAAACTTTAGGAGCCTTAATTACTTGGGCAAAGAGTTCATTCTGGAATGGCAGAGCACATCATTCCACTAATGAGACCAAGTGGCAGCACATATTAGTGAGAAATAATGTGGAAAGTTCAATTACATTGTGCTTTTGGAGCCTTTCCCCTCTTTCCCTCCCTGCCTCTTGTGCACACACATGAGACAAAGCCCCGGCCGGTGGGACGGAGGACACGCCGTCACTGGCACCAGGCTCCCCTCCTCACGTGTTTCTTGGCAGGCTTGATCATCTTAATTGCCCATTAGAATGTTCTTCTGTTTGAAAATGAATATCATTAAGGCACCCGGTTCTGGCCTTTGCTGGAAAGACTTGAAGCGATTTAACCATGGAGGGCCACATGTGTGTGGAATTCCAAACACAAAGTCCACCAGCATTTTGAAGCGACCTACCTCTGAGAAATACTGTGAATTAAAGGAAAGGGAAGAAGTTAATGACTGGATGCACGGATAAATAAGATTTGAGTTCGATTTAGGAGGATTCATGGGAAGAGATTGAACATAATATTCACAATAGTCATGCTTTTCTAATGTTTTTTAAAATTCTTCCTTCAATAATTCAGAATGACCCTAATGTGCTCCTCTGGTAACCCAGAATGGATGAAGGTGATCTTGTTTGGTTTTCGTGACCTCTGATGGGGTCAGTCTAGCCACTAGGTGGCGCTAAATCTTCCATGCACTCTGACCTTTAAATCCGGTTCAGTTTCACCTCCAAAAAGTCATTGGATTTCCCAGCAGCGCTGGCGTTTCATCGCAGGTCTGCTCGAGCTCCCGCTCTTATTTTTGGGACATGTGCAAACCTTTTTTTTTTTTTTGTGGGTTTGGTTCTATTTCGGTGCCGTTACTGGAAAAAAAATGACATCAAGCTTTCTAAGTCTTCAGGAAATGTTATTATCACTACTGTGCAGTCAGCGTGTGAAAACGGTTATACCTGCCTGCAATTAGCTAACAGCGTTAGCCACCATCTCCACGTGGTTTCACACAATGCATCGGTGAATAATTGTGAATGACAATCAAATAAAGTTGAAAGGGTAATATATGCACATTCTCACCTGCATAAAAGATTGTATTAAAAATCCGAATGCCCCACGCCAGGAGGGGCCTGGATACCAATTACGGCAAGCAGGAAGCAAATTTCCCGTGAAATAAAACAGCTAATGGGAAATGGAGGGCGGCAGGCAGCGTTCCTTATTACCCGCTAAACTGGAACAGGAGAAGGAGGCAGGCACAGCCCGGTGTCCACAAATGGCCTGGTTTTCACCACAATGCAGCCAAATGCATCATCGAAAATGGGGCAGTTGGATGTGTTTGTGCTCCAGATGATGTCATTTCCCCACATTTGCTGTACGTCCACATGCTAGTGATTTAAGGGCATTTATTCTGTCTGCAGTATAAATTCTTTAAGCCCACTGCTGAAATAATAATGCATGGATGTCTGAGCGGCAGTGGCCTTCAGAGTAATTACTGAAAATTAGTCCAACGTGAGGATAACATACGTAATGCTGAGTACTTCATACAAAGGGAAGCAACTTATATATTTGATGTGACAGTTTAGATCAGGGGGGTCAAACTCATTCCCACTGGGGGCCACATCAGCATCACGGCTGTCCTCAAAGGGCCAGATGTAACTAATAAATGTAAATAAATGTAACAAAATGTAATGAAAATAAATGTAACTACTCCTTAATGTTAAACAACTGAATTTCTGACTTATTCTAGTTCAAAACATTACAGTTAGACAGAAAAACATGTTTGTTTGTTTCTCTGTTCTAACATAAATCCTTTTAATTTGTCAGGTTATTAAACCCACAGAACTCCATCAATCAAGGATCAAACTATCAATGAATAAAGGAAAATAACATCAGACACAAGTTAGGACGTTAACTTTGTTCACAACGTTTCTGTCAGAGTTAAAATGGGCTGAATTACTGCATTGTGGGAAATGTAGTTTTTGATCAAAGTACACTTTTGACCTATTTATTTAGACACTTTGACCGTTTATGCTCTCGAGGGCCACATTAAATGATGTGGAGGGCCACATTTGGCCCCCGGGCCATGAGTTTGACACATGTGGTTTAGACCTTAAAGAGGACATTTATCATTGATATTACAAACATTTTGATGCAGTTAGAGGTAGATTGGTGAGAAAAGTGGAGCAAAAAACAGGAGATGTGATAAAGTTCATGAGAAATTTGGACTTAGAGCTCTCCTCCTCCTCCTCAGGCCGACTGGTTCCACGCCCCCAAAACGTTTGCGGTGCATCATTCGAGTCTTCCTGATGAAGAATTAGCTCTGACTTCTCTGCAGAACCATTAAATAAAGAACTTTGGGAATCAAGAGGATGTTGACACCCCCCCCCCCCCAATCTCCCCAGCTGTCTGCAAACAGCCCAGAGAGAGAGTTCTGACCAGAGACGACCCACTGGTGAGGGAGCCCATTGATTTCTGGGTTGTTTGTTTCTTTTTGCTCATTGGTCCTGTTTATTTACAGCCGTTGGAATCGATAGTGGCGCCCCCCTCCCTCGCTCATTCCCGGCTTTGCCAAAGCGTGTCTTTCGGGTTCTTAAGCACACCGATGGATCTACATCATTTCTCCAGTGGATCAAATAATTCGAGTTCAAGTGATTGACACGTGTAATCATGCGCGACGATGGCTGCGCAGAAAAGATGAATTCTACCGCGGTGTAGTGTGTGTGTGGTGTGTGTGTGTGTGGTGTGTGTGTGTGTGTGCTTATTGAATGCTCTTCTGTCCGTGTTGAGTAAAACCAGGATGCTGGGTGATTCTTTCTACACCGTGGATCAAATGTGTTGGTTGGAGGCCTTCGTGTCACATCTTCAACCCGGGTATATTTTATCACGAGGAGACTTTGTCCTCACAAGAAAAATGACTGCAAATACCCCCAAAATTTGTTTTTGTTCAAGTGACATAGGTCCCATAAAGGCCATGGGAATTACTGCTCTGTCAGGGTTTTAGGGGAAAAACATGCCAATTCAAGTTGTATGCCTACAAGGATTTAACTAGAACGTCAAAAGAAATACAGACTGCTTTTTAATAAGTGCAGTTTTTTGAATCATTAAAAAAGGTTTTGCATGTTATACCAGGCACGAGAGTCACATCTATGTTCATGGTGACTCACTTTAAAGTAGTGCTGCGTGAGTCTGAGCCTCACCTTCACCTCCAGCCTGTACAAGTTGGACAACGACCCCTGGAGCAGGAAGGAGACGCCGTGTTGGTGTTTTATAGATCGCCCCCCCCCCCTGTTGACAGGCCGCCCTGATGCACGCTGCCTCCGCGTTCACTCCGCTGCTACGCGTTGAATTAAACGAGTCCTGATTGATCAGGTAGTTGAAGGCAAATCTGCTCCCGCTAATTGTCTTTCAAACGCCCTCATTAATCAAAGCGGCGCCGCCCTGGTGACGAGGGGGGGGGGGTCCTGTCAGCCGCCGTGCTACCAGCTCTCCTCCGGCCACTCACCTCCCAGCATGATGTCCGTCTCCCCCTCCGTCAGGTGCTGCTGTCCGAGGACTGGGGGGGCACAGGCCATCCGTCCGTCCGCCCGCTGTGCACCTGCCTCCTGCCAGACAGGATCTGACCCCCCCCCCCCCCCCCAGCCACCAGGACGGCCCCAGAGACCAATTTAACAGCCACTTAATGATTCATGACTTGAAGTGGTGGAAATGAGGGCAGCATATGATACCAGGAATAAACACATTTAATTAGCTGCTGCGCATTATTTATTTATTTACCTGATTAATTTATATATTTTGTGTTTGTGTGGGGGGGGGGTTTGGTATTCACAGCATCTGGCGGGGAGTCTTTGTTGTGTGGTTGAGAGAGTGACTTCTCCAACACCTTCCTTTTAAAGAGGCGGGGTAGAGCGGTGAACCTCCTCCTTATCTGGGGACCTTTGGCAAGGGGTGGGGTACCAGCAGGGATTTGACGAGGCCTCCCCAATAAAATGAAGTGAAATTGCAGCGATATTATACTTTCAAATATCCAGTTCCCAAAGCTCTAAGTAGCCTTGTTTGTGAATTTCCTGACAGGTAGTTCCTCCCCCAGTTTTCTTTGAGCATGGGGGGGGCATACATTTTCATGGAGGCACTAATCAAAGCTGTGCTGTGGTAAACGGCGGCGCCACAGTCGTCTCAATCAAAGCCCCGTATCCGGCTCGCTTCTACGCCGATGACAACTCTTACTGCTAGCATCACGACTGCTTCCATCACAAGTCGACTTCCTCCCGACGCTCACATCACCAGCCGTCGCCCGGCAACATGACCTTCATGTTTGGAAGCGTGGAGTCAACGGGATTACATTATATCTTCCGTATGAAGTTGTGAATGAGTGGAGGGTGAAGTTGTGTAGATTGTTCAGTTATTGGTTTGATACTGAATGGGAGGAGCTTCTGATCCTTCGCTGATATCCGATTCTCTTAATTGGCCGTTGTTGAAGAAATGAACAGTAATTTAGTGCTTCGCAGCAAATTAAAGCTTCTGGTTGTAAAACTATCTCAAAAGCACAGCGAGAGAGTGACTCTAGTGTCGGCTTGTCGAAGTCGGCTCTTTGGCGAAGGGCAATCAGGGCGACCGGTGGGAGGACAGTGATGATGGGGGGGTCGAGGAGGCCAGAAAGGTCCAAAACGGTGGAGACTCCTACAGAGGGAGATTCTCCTCCTCGTCTGATAATCCCCGTCCGCTAAAGACCTCCAGACGCTCTCTTCTCATAATAACACGGTTATCAAACAAATGGCTGCAGCTCAGACCCGAACGGGGGCATTAAACCCCTGAGTGTCTGATTGCTGCTTCAGAGTCAAGTGGTTGCGTCGTCCCTGCCCCGTTCCTCCAAACACCTCCATCCCACCGGCTCAGACAAGAGAGCCCCTCCAGGAAACCCACTCAGGCCTCAAATGCTGACCTGGACCTCACAATGAGACAGAAAAGAAGGCGTTCCTATAGATGCTACAGGCTGAGATGTATGCCACCGCCAGAGGGGGCGCCAAAAGCTCATCGTAATACGTCCAGTACCATATTCTACACACTATAAGGCGAACTGGACTATAAGGTGCACCCTCAATAATTTGTTTGTTTTATAATTTATTTCATATACAAGGCGCACCGGATTATAAGGCGCACACAATGAAAAATAAAAAATTTTTTTTTGATAAACTACAGCGGCTGTAGTTGCGCAATCCGTCCACTAGATAGAGCCTCGCTGCTCAGGCAGTCATGATTGCATTCATGACTTCCTGTCTACCTTTGAATGGCCCCTATTGTTATGTCAATAAGCCATTCTGAGCCTCATCAAGGAAACCTGATCACTTGATCACTGCCATCTTAGAAAGAAGTCAACACGCATATTACAAAACCTGACATTAAAAACTGGTTAAATTCATTACGAGTGCAGTCAGTGCGAACAGAGCGGATTATTTCCTGATCGGAAGTTTGAAGCAGATATTTAAGCTCCGACGTTCGTCTTCGTTTATTAATTAAATATTGTTTTGATCGATCGGTAGTCCAGTCGGAGGTGAGGTGCAGCTATTTGCTGCTGTGTGTCCTAAACAATTTTTTAACTAGTTTTTAATGTCAGGCTTATAATTTACTGGCAAATGTGACCCTGTTTTACTCCTAGAACTGACTTAACGTCGGTGTCTCACCGCCGTGAATCTCACCGCACGCATTAGTAAATCAGTTGCAGCACACCAGACACCTTTGTCTAGCAGTGACTCTGCTCTTGAAATTTCAGAAAAGGCTGGAAGTTCAGCTTTGAGGGTTTTTCATTCACCTTTATGCCAGTTTCTCCGTGTGTTTCCACAGACCAATAGAATGGACCGTCACTAGATTCCAGATGACAGCACAATGGCATTTTTTAGACCAATTAAGTTTAAAGTGGGTTATTTCCGACGCCAAATAGTTAGGAAATACTGAGATCAGTCAATCAGTCAAACTTTATTAATAGAATTGTTTAAAGTTCCTTATGTATTCCTACGTAATCACCGGTGCTCCTACAGTCTGCTCTACCGTCTGAGAGCAGCTCAGTCAGAGGCGGGACTTTGGTGACGCCTCTTGACTACCGTTGTTAGGGGGTGTGGGCCTGAGTGCCTTGTGAGGGGGCTCCTCTGGTGGCGGAGTGCGGCATGACTGGCGGCCAGACTGCCGGCTTTTTTTCAGTGATCATGTTTTTAACCAATATTAATATGAATATTAATCCATATATAAAACGCTCCTGATTATAAAGGGCACTACGGGTTTATGAGAACATTTTAGGCTTTTAGGTGCGCCTAAATACGGTAATAAAAAAATATTGAATGTAAAAAACATCAACGACAGCACAACAGAAACAATTCTGGAAATATAGCATCATGTCTCGGAGCCGCCGGCGTCCTTTCCAGTCGGTGTAGGACAGATAATCTATCATTACCATCTGCATCAAACCGCAAGGTTGGTCTGCTTCACTGTCGCCAGCTGGTGCTAAAAAATTAGCTTCGTCTCCGGGGTCTGAGTCAGGAGGAGGAAGATCTAGTGTACGGGTGTGTTGTGGTGGGTCATCGTGTAGCGAGGCCCAGTGGTGTTAACACAGTGATCACCAGTGCCGTTGGGGGCCGGTGTGAAAACTGTAGAGAAAGAGATGTGAACACAAAAGAAGACACAAGCAGTCACTTGTGGAGTGTACCAAATGCGTTTTATAGATTTCTTCTCAATTGTGGATGAAAACTTTGTTGAAAAACTTAAATCATTTTAATCATAATAATCAATAACAGTGATGTGATTAATCCGGATTAATCGCTACTCCTCTGCCAGCCTGTCATATTCAGATGGATCTTGTGTTGCTATGTTGTTTTTTCATTCATTTGCATAAATATGTTAAATTTCAGTGCTAACGTGCTTCCAGCCCTAACAGAAAATAATGACTAATTCAGATGTTATTAATCCTGATTTGGAACAAATTCATTTCCTTCTCTGACTTTTTAAAAAGTAGTCATAATGATCGTTTTTAGATTTGCTCGTTTCAGATCTTTAAATATATCCTTTGCATTTTCTTTTGTTAGTTTTTTGTATTTTGACCTCTATTAATGATTAAAAAATGTTCACAACTTTGAATTGTATTTTGTATAATATATAATATAATATATAATAATTTATTTAATATATAATATAATACTAATATAACATGTAATACAACATTTATATATACATTTCAAACAAGAAAAGGAATATACAGACACAACAACTACATCTATAATAATCATAATAATAATCATAATAATAATAATATTGTTATATAATTCTCATAATAATAATAATAATAATAATAATAATAATAATAATAATAATAATAATAATAATAATAATAATAATAATAATAATAACCAGATGGGATTCTGCTGGAATTCTGGAAATGTTTTTTAAATCATAACGAAGTTTTTCCCAGATTGTAAAATATTTGATTTTTTTGACCTCCAGTTCACAAAGACAGTTTTTTTGGTGGCAGTTCTGGGAAAGAGGAGTAATCCAGTCTTCCATTTGTTCCGACTGATTGTAGAGACGTTGGCAGAGTGAAAGAGATAATGTGATGTGTTGGCTCAGGAAGACAGACAGTGACCCAGGCACTTCTTCCCAAAGTTGTCTGACAGGTGTGCAGTTCCGGGCAGCGTGAAAATAGCTATCTGAGAAATTTTGTGTGCAATTCCAACTCATTTGCAAGGCAGAATACCATTTTATTCCTTTTTTTTCAGTGAATTCTGTGGATTTTTTTTCTACCGTACGAGCTATAGTTTGATATTTTGTTGTAAAAGTCGATGTTTCTGCTGATTTCCTTGCAGAAATTAATAGATATTAGATAACAGATAATAGACTGTCTGCAGTGTTAGATTGTTTAACTCATAGAAGGAGGTTCAGGTTTGTGACACATTATTTGACCTTTCGCAGAAGTCCTTCTCGTAGGTTAGATAATTAGGTTAATTTTCATGGCATTTAATCTACATGAAGCAAAACAAGGTCATCAGAATTGCTGCTATTATTGATATTTTGAAACAGTGAGTGAGTTTGACAGGTTTTCTAGAAATAGAAATATGAGATCTGAATATCTTGAATATCTGTTCATCCATTCAGGAATGAATGTGGATTTTGACCGAACAGAAATATACCGGTATATCATCTACATTCATGCAGATCTGGTGATTTGCAATGAGAACTTGTTCTCCTGTTGTGTGAAATGTTCGACAAATGGTGACATTAAAGACTCAGTGGAAACCTTGTGCAGGCGTAATAAAGAAAAACAATGGTGGATTATTTTTTCGGGTCACCTGGGTCGACCTCTCTTACGATGAGATTCAGTTGAAATGCCGTCGCGGTTTCCTTCCATCTGTATTCGTCCAGTTCTAACTTGTGTTTCTAAATCATTCTTTAATGCTATTCCAACTACAATAAACCTGAGTGTGTACACAATAACAACAATGCAGTGAGGGAGTCACACACACACACACACACACACACACACACACACACACACACACACACACACACACACACACACACACACACACTCACACACCCGTTGCTGAAGGGGTGTTTTTCTGCAGCAGATGGCCTGGCGTTGTCCACGTCGCCTACAGACCTGTGGTTGCACCAAAGCGAAAAAGACCAGGAAATAAAAGAACAAATATCTGTGAGCATTTGTTTATGAGCGTGTGTGTGTGTGTGTGTGTGTGTGTGTGTGTGTGTGTATGTGTGTGTTCCTGCATCTATGTGTACATGTGCAGGGGCGCCGTATGTGTGCACGTCAGCGCGTAAGATGGAGTGCAGTGCTGGAGTTTGGGCAGAAGGTGAATAACTACAGTGCTTACAGTGTAATCATGGTTCCTGTCAGCCCTGCTGCAGGAGGGGGGGGGGGGGGGGGGCGCCGGCAGACCGAGATCCTCGGTGATGAAGTAGAGGCGCTGAGGAGTGCTCTACACCTGGATATTTATTAACACAGGCCTGACAGTAATGAGGCCTGAACAGGTGGGCTGGGACACACATATCAGAGTGAGGAACATCCGCCAGGAGGCAGTCGGGGGGGATGGCGAAGACGAGTGGGAGAAGTTCACCCAGCAGGAATGCAGCCCTACAGAGAGCCGAGGCTGCTCGCCCACGCCTCCCCACCGACACGTCTGATCGCAACAACAACAAAACAACAACTAAATGTTTGGTCCTCCAGGTTGCCTGGAAACGTGCTTTTAGAAAACTAGAGAATCAGGACGTAAAAACGGAGGAAGTTGTTAATTTTGGTCACATTTCTTCGTATGGAAAAACATTTGAATGATCTTAAAGACCTACAGGGTGAGAATTAGATCAAAGGTGGACATAAACAGTCCATAAATTCCTTATCTTACGGTTGTAAATGTGTTTCAGTGTCACCTTTCGGGGACAGGGATGAAAATTACAGTAATCCCTCGCTTGTTCGTGCTTCAAGATGCACGGCATCACTACGTCACGGACTTTTATTAGGTAGTCATGTGATACCGCACACACATTCTACTGGCTGACGCCATCCAGTTTGGGGTTGGTGTTCCGAGACTCACGGAACGGAGCAACACAAAAGTGTTTTAAACAGTCTATCAGAGTGTTTCAAAGGTTCAGAAATGTTTAAATTACCGTGAAGAATAAGATAAATAGTTTGTCGCTCTATCGTGAAATTCGTTAATTGCGTGTAGTTCCTGGACGCATTAACCACGAGGAACGAGCGATCACTACTTTTGGACCTTCATTCCAGGCTTGCTTGTTCTAATATTTAAACATTTTTTAGGCGCCGTCACAAGAAAACAGATCCACCTGCAGCCTTCAGAAGCTGTTTTTATCACCGCTGTGCAGCGACATATATAAACTTTAGAATGAAATAAGTGTCTCCAGTCCAGGAGGAAGGATCCTGTGTATAACAGTGAGCAACTCCTGGACCTCATTAGGGGGGAGGACGGAGCAGTAGTGAAAACACAATGGTTTGCGGTGCAGCGGTTACCTGTGGCTGATCCTCTGGTCGGTCCGTGTCGGTGTGGAGCTGCTCTCTGACTCCACTCGTCTGAGTAAGGTTCGCTTGAGGCTGATCAGGGCTGTCGTCTGACGCTGAACAGATGCACCCAACAAAGAAGAGAAGGGGATGGCGGCGGGCCCAAGGTGCATCTGCTGGGGGGGGGGGCGAGAGCCGCGCTGCCTGAGCCTAATGGGGGGAGAAAACGTAGAGGGTGAGTACGTCCAACTCTTCACGTCAAATCCACCTTAATAAGTCGCCATGGCCGGCTGTGACTGACACACAGGTGAGACGCTTCTGATGCCCCCCCAAAGTGGCACATGGGGAAATTCACTTAACAAACTGAGTGACTGCAGATCCAGTCTGGAAGCTGAACTTGTGGCGTGTGAGTAACGAGGGGGTGTTGTGTTTCACGCAGGGCACAATTTTGATAGTGATTAGGGGGAAAAGGAGAGAAGATCTCCTGTTGTTGCGTCTCTCTCCCTGACACAATTCGGTCCCTTTCTTCTGGTCTTGTCGCCCCGTCGTCCCATCCTCCCTCACGTCTCCCTCTCTCCCCTCACATTGATGCAGAAAGAGGATTCAGGACTGCACATTTTAAAAACAGAGTGGTGACTGTTAACTCGTCTGTGCAGCTTCTCCTGCTGAGTCTGCTGGGAGCCGGCGCTCATCTCTTATGCAGATGACCTTGTTCTTATCAGGACGGGTCTGGATGTCTCCAAACTCGGCAGGACATCATATTACTATTAAATACCCCGTTTTGGAAGGAGACAAATCTAATTGTTGGTTCAGATTTAGCCTCCATAAACAGCTGTAATGAGAAGCCGGTGTTCTGCAGAATAGTTCCAGTCGACGTTCAGAATGTGTCAGACAGTCTTCTGGTTAATCTACACAGATGCGTATCTCCCATAAGCTTCTTTTGTAAGTGCATGTTCTGGAAGAAAGTCCACCACGAGTGTAATTGGAAAGGCGTGCACTTTTCTGTGGATTTAAATGGAAACCACGCGTGTCCTGCTTTACACACCAGTAACACAAAGAGAGGTTTGCTCTCAGGCTGCCGCTTCCATTTATAGCCCCCCAGTCAAACCAGTCACATATGCATACAATAGGGCTGTATTATCCTACCCCACCCCGACACACACACACACACACACTTACAGACACACACACACACACACACACACACACACACACACACACACACACACACACACACACACACACACACACACACACACACACACACACACACACACCATAATGTAAGGAGCGATCTCCCATCTGAAGGGAACAATCACTTCCCTTTAAACATCCCGTGTCTGAGGCTAATCTAGTAAACTCCCATAAACGCTCCTCAGCACCCCCAGATAGAGGAATTAGCACCCCCACACAGAGCAGAGAGGTCTTAAGCCTGTGATATACCTCTGAGATTAATTAGCTTCCAATTTTAGATGTTTTTGAACTGATCTCGGGGCGCTACAGAAATCACCGCCTCCATTAGACGGCCTTGTGCAGCGGTCCGGGCGCGGCTGGAGGTGCTCAGCGAGGTTCTGTCCTACATAATGCATGTGGGCATGGCGTGTGCTCTGACAGCACTTAAGAAACTTGAGTGACAAAGATCTCATCTATTTTTCAGTTTTGACTACCAGAAAGGTCTTTTCTGATGCTTCGTGCGCCGAGCGATTAGAAGTAACGCTCCGGACAGGAAGTGGATCGACTCCCGAAGAGGCACAGTTTAAAAAGTTTCTATCTGGTTGAAGGTCCACTATTTTACCTTTTCTGATCTGTTTGTTGGAACAGAGCACGTGTGTCAAAGTCAAGGCCCCGGGGCCAAATGTGGCCCACGAGAGCATAAATGGTCAGAATGTATTAAAAAAAATAGATCAAAAGTGTGCTTTGAGCAAAAACTACATTTCCCACAATGCAGTAATTCAGTCCATCTTAACTTTCATTTTAAGTTAATGTCCTAACTTGTGTTTGATGTTATTTTTCTTTATTCATTGATAGTTTGATCCATGATTGATGGAGTTCTGTGGGTTCAATAACCTGACGAATTAAAAGGATTTATGTTAAAACAGAGAAACAAACATATAACAGTTTGTAGTTCAACTTACAAACTTTTATGTTTGTAACTTGAATAAACAATAAATTTGGAGTTATTTAACATAAAGGAATAATTACATTTATGTCACATTACACTGAGCTACATTTAGTTACATTTATTAGTTACATCTGGTCCTTTCAGGACAGCATGATGATGATGTGGCCCTCAGTGAAAATGACTTTGACCCCCCTGGAATAGAGGATATTATACAAAATTATTTCATTTTATAATTAATAATCTTAATTTCAGTGTTTTTTGTGTCGTGCAGCGTTTGACTCTGCACGCTGGCGCCCGTTAAACGTCTTCCAACTAAGCGGCTCTGCATCGGAAAGTTTCATTCAAAGGGGCGGGGCTTGATGATCCATTTAGGTAGCATTAGAGCAAACTTTTAGGGTTCCAGTCGTGTTCGCCATCTCCCATATTTGGCCACATCTGAGGTGGGCGTCCTCTTATTGCACATTAAGTGCTTTCAGACACCGGAGCGTGTGGTGAGTGATACATTAGGAGACAGATTGTCGAAGATATGCGCTCGCGCTCATTGATGCCACTTCTATTGATTTCTATAGCCTTTTAATTTAAGGCACTCTCACTTAAGGCTGAGACGAATGTGAGAACAGGCCTGGCTGTGTATTTAGCTTAATGCTACAATCATGTTCAATTAAAAATGCATGAGGCCACAGATTTAAAGATGGGGCCTTTGAATGGCCCAGCGTCTGCTCGTCATTATACAATTACCATTAACCCCCCCCACATGTCTGTGTTAGACGTGTTTCTGCAGGAGATCGCTCCATCGGAGGGCGTGAAGGATTCAGAGCAGGACGATTAATTCCTCCGAAGCCCCGATGGAAGAACCCAGCAGACGCCAGGCGGGTGACCTTGTGGGGCGGCCTTGAGGAGCAAAGCTGACCAATCAGCTGCCTGAAAACTGGTTCACCGCTGCGTTTAGTTCGACTACATAGATCTCTGGACGTGTAAGGAAGCTAAACTGTAAGGTACCAGCGCCAGGCTCATTAACCTCGTCAGGAGAAGTGGACCAATGAGGCGACGCCCGGTCGTCTCCCAAAATGCTGCGTCACCTAAAGCCCCGACTTTCTGACACAGCAGGTTTCAGGTCTCTAAAGTTCTGGTGTGTGGTGGACTTTGTCGCTTTATCACAGAATTTAGTTCTTTGCAGGTGATTTCTGCAACGCACAGACCGCGAGTAACAAGGGATTACTATACATCCAACTTAACATCTGGTTAAACGAGATACTTTATTCTATGTGTACAGAGAGTAAAACTCAGCGCTGCATAAAATGATGCACAAATTATTTTACTGACTGTTAGCGATCTGCTTAGTTTAAATGTTTGACTGACGTCACCACAACCTCCGGTTCATCCATCCACCCATAATCGCCTCGTCTTCAGCTGCTTTGTGGGTCACGGGTGTTCCAATCCCAGCTGACTACAGGTGAGAGGCAGGGTACACCCTGGATGCGTTGCCATTCCCTCTTGTCTTTTTTGGTATCCATCTACTATAAAACCATGTGGTCTTGGGTTCTCCTGGCTTGTTTGTCTTTCTGTGCGGCCTCAGGATTGGTCCAGGGTGAACCCACCTCTGTGGATAGACTCCGCCCCCTTTTGGTGAATTTACAATAAAACTGTAATAGAAAAGAAATGCTAATAAAGTACACCACTTAAGATGTTTTTGTGCAAAACAGAAAAAAAGATGTAAAAATGCGTGGATTGAGTAAAGCAACACTCGTTCTGTAGCAACATGAACTTTATTAGATAAACGTGTTAAACGGCGGCGTTCTCAACTCGATTTACTGAGAATAAAACTTATGGAGGTGTAAAAAAAACAAAACAGAAATCCTGTGAGTGGACGTGAGTTCTGTAACCCTGCAGGTGAATCTGCCCAGATATTCCATCTGCAGTGGTATTAAAGTGTGGGGGCGACACCGGCCATGCGGGGAGGGGCTGCTTGAAGCATGAAATTCATCGGCAAATACTTTCTTTGCAGTTTTAGGAGAAAAATGTACGATGTGTGGAATTGAACTGGAAATAAACCTCTAGTAGCATGAATGGTGTTTGATTTAGTCTCATTTAAACGCACTTTAAGTGTTGCAGGACCCGACAGGAAGCATTTCTATTGGTTTGTCATTGAAATCCATCAAGGTGGATTATTTAAGATGGCGTATTAACAGGACACAGACAGAAATCCGCTGCACTTTAGGATCTCAGTGTGAAATGCATAAATTGCAAATCAGAAGAGGACGTGGGACATGAGACCTGTTCAGGATGGAGGGGGCGGCTCTGATTAGCATTTGTTAAAACTCATTGAAGTTCTTACATGCTAAAGGTCAGACTGCTGTTCTGACACGAGGAGATGAAAACGTTCCACTTTTTTTGGGGGGGGGGAATGTCATGATTTGAATTAAGATTGTCAGATTGTCTGTAAGCTGGTATCGCGGCGCCGCCGTCTTGTATGACCTTTTCAAGGAATTGTCATTTTCCGCCCCTGTGATGCCACCATGGCTCAGTGAGAGAGCGGCCCCTCTCCTACTGCCGTGTAATTTGTCCTGGGTGTTCCCATTCACACCGCACGGCCCCCACCCAGCCACCAGAATGCTCACGTATCTCCAGCCCAGCAGGCTGCGACTGCAGCATAACCAGAATGTAGTCGTCTGGGTTCTCCTCTGTGCTCCTGAAGCAGGAAAAGCCTCATCCGAGCGCCGCCGTCAGCCCCGGCCTCGCTCGCTCGCGGCCCCCCAGAACCGGAGCAACCACTGATCTAAAGCAAATATGATCACAGTTAACAATATTAACTCGCTGCAACAACGGCGCTCACGGCTGAGCAATCAGCAGAGCTGTTGGACGTGGATGTGAGCTTCGCACTAAACTATTTTTTAATCACAGACGGCATCTGTTCGTGACACACGACGTAGCGTCTGTGGTGAACGGATCCGTCAGCATGCAACTGGAAACACTTAAAAATCCACCGTCAGGCATCCCAGACACATAATTACTGAAACAATTGAATAGATTTGATTTATTAGAAGCCAAATACAAATATAAAATCATTTTTCCCATTATTTCTTTGCACCTGAAGGCATCGTGTCCCATGGTGGGTTCATATTACGAATCATTGAACAGGAAATTCATCTTGGACTTATTTCATTTACACAGTTTCACAGTAATCCATTAATTAGCTTGTGTGTAATTGACAAAAGAATTTTCAATTAAGTTGACAACAATTCTTAACTCCGCCCCTTTTTCCAAATCTGCGACAAAATTTTCCTTTCCAAAACAAAAAAAGTGTCATGAAAGATAGAAATAGTGAAAAAGCACCCAATGCTAAAGAAACTTCACTCCTTTTGTTTAATCGTGCTAACAGACAGGCTAACTTTGGGATGGAAGCAGCTGCAATTGCAATATTTGACATCTGGGAAAAGATAAATTTCGCTCAATTTTTAAAACAAACGCTTAAAAGTTTTAAAGGAAACCAAAAGAGGTCTCTGTTGAGGTTTGCTGCATGTAAATTAGTTCTGGTAATTTAATCGATTAAAGAAAATGTCACCATTAAAAGAGATATTTCAAGTCCTGTAACACATTTTGACCTCTGTAAACGCTATTGTTATAATTTACCTTCTCAAAATAACAACCAAATTATAAAGAGAGAACACATTAAAATGAAAAAATGACAAAAAAAATCTTGCAAATTTTCAATCAAGTTGACAAAAATTCAAAAATTTTTTCTTTTCCACAACAAAAATGTCATAAAAGATAGAAATAGTGAAAAAGCACCCAATGCTAAAGAAACTAATCCTGCTAACAGACAGGCTAACTTTAGCATGGAAATAGTTGCAGTTGTAATATTTGACATCTGGAAAAAGATACATTTCGCCTATTTCAAGTCTACATTTCAAGTCCTGTAACACATTTTGACCTATTTAAAGGCTATTATTATCATTTCCCTTCTCAAAATAATAACCAAATTATAAAAAGAGAACACATCAAAATAAAAAATGACAAATAAAATCTTTACACGTGTCTTTGTGGGACACGGATGTCCACATTCTAATCCGATGTGACACAACTTGTGCGACGTGCACCTGCACGGCGCCGTAGCTGACGCGGCGCCGCTGCCCTTTCACAGCTAATTGGTTCCTCTACGCTCATCATGTGGTTATCAGACGCCATTGGCTGATGGTGAGCTGTGACTGGTCACTCAAGTGTCACTAGCCTGTGTTCCTGTAATTAAAATCCTTCATCCAGAACCACATCCCTGGTCGCCGCTAACCCTTTTGTCAGATGGCGGAGTTCAGATAAACTGCCCTGCAGTTATTTCTGTGGTGAAAGAGCAGCGTTTGTGTCGCAAACAGGAAATCACGAAGCTGTTGATCCAAAATCCCCCCCCCCCCCCCCAGCATTGATGCATTTGATGGTTCTCCTCGGGTAAAATCAAGAAAGGGTTTGTTATCGTCAGTTTAATGCACAGATGAAAGGAAGTGTTACCTTTTATACCGAGACAAAGAAACTTTGAACATCACTGAAGTGTTTCATCGTTGATAGAAAAAGTGGAACTCGTGCAGATGCTGTAGTGAAAGAGATGCTTGATATTGAACATTTGTTCAAGGCTTTAACTTCTAGAGGGTACTTCACCACCGGGGTGGCCTTCACAAGCACCAACAACAGAAATCTTTGGAAATTAATTATAGACAAATCCCTTCTCGCCGCTGAAGTGTGGCATTTAGAGCATTGTCCTTGGTGCTGTGCCGCACCACCTTTCAGCGCCGACCCCTCTCCTTCCACCGCCTCAGTAATGTAGCCTAATCCACATTAGCAATCACTCCGGTCCCTGTTGTGTAGTGGCAGTCCTTCCTAATTGCTTGGCATTATTAGGTACTTTACTTGTAAATTTGAAGAGGAGGAACATCATTCTGCTGCATCCAAGCAGCAAATGATCCAATTTGCTTAATTTCCAAGAAACACCAAAGGTCTTTTTCGCCTCACTGCTCCCCCCTTTGGCCGTCGGAGGGAATGACAGACGGAAATAAAGGGAAGGGGTTGTTGGGAGGTCGTTTTTTTTTGTTGTTCTTCTTCTTCAATGATTATCTGGAAATAATTTCAGAGATGAGGCCGGAATAAAACACACAACCACATAAACAAAACGCAACCAACAGCAAGAGTTTCATCACATTCTTTCCGGAATCATTTTGTATTCAAATGAGCTGGCACCGTTGTTAATATATAACACCCAGAGGAGTTGGAGGACCACCTCTGATCTAACGTGAACACTGTCCTTCAGCGGGCAAAATTAGAAAATTATATTTATTTATAGAGGAATGAGCTCCTCAACCTGCCGGCGTGTATTGGTGAAGGATATCAGCTTTAAATCCCTAAAATATAAATATCTGAGGGATCCAATGTGAAAGTCAGACACTGGCCTGAGGAGAAGAAGAAGGGAATAGCGTTTATGTAATCTAAAGAATATAATCTGAACATTGACGTATCGTCTTTCTGTCTCCTTAAAGCTCTTTGTCAAAATTTCAGTCCAACTATCCCGCCGTCTGTTTCACTTTTAAAGAGATTTACTGATGAGCTGTTGACAGCTGATCCCTCTTTATTTCTCCGTTTGCATTAAGGGGCATTCCGAGTCAGATCCCCCCCATGCCTGTCAGTCGGGACTCGTCCTGGACGGCGTGGGGAGGGGGGTGATGTCAGCGTGGCCCAGGGTGTGTCGGCACTTACCGAGGAGCAACAAGACAGGCGTGACAGTCTGATCACACTCGCTTTTGTGTCTCGTATCATTTCACCAATCATCTGCGTTTGATTTGCACGAGGCTCCACGTGCCCACGCGTCAGGCCTGTTGGCCTAGTTAGGCTGAGAGTGAAGCATGATGGGTAAGAAGCGAGCCGATGAAACGATCTTGTCCGTAACCAGCTGACAAACCCCCGGTGGTCCTCATTACAGGGCGTTACGGCCAAGGTGGAAACAAATGTGACCTGATGTCCCAGCATGCCTTTTGTTGTCGCCGTTGGTAACGTCTGGTGTCGTTGGTGCAGTTTTCACACAAACCTTGTTCCCAGTTAGACTTATAATCTTTTATTATTGCTTATAAAATTTCGTTTCTATTGATGTATCGGGATCATCTACCATCGATTGATTGGATCAGGAAGTGAACATCATGTGACACGTCCTGATCAGGATTTGTTTCCGGATGCGTCCTGGCGACTTCCTGGATCTGTGACTTATATATTTCTGGATAGTTTTTTATTTTGTGCGATTGCTTCATCACAATCATCTTATATAAATATCATTAAATGTTGAACAAATACAAAAGACGCCACGTTTCATTTGAGCCGTCAGTCCTTCTTTCTACTCATTTCTGGTGCCGTCATCCCTTTCCCACCGAGACGGGAACACTCTGAGAAAAACACTTAAAAGCCCTTCGTGTAAAACTGTGAGAGGACAGCGTCTAAAAAAGTCTAAATACAAAGATGAATAAATAAATGCAATGAAATACAGTTCTGTTCTGGTTTGGTAGCTGGATGCAGTCTTGTGTCAGACAGCACTTTAGAGTGAGGGAGGTGGTCTTGGGGGAGCATGAGATGTTTATTCTAATGGACGCCATAATGAATGCTTACAGAGTCAGGCCTTGGCTTGGATGGGGGGGTTTGGGGGGGCTTGGTGCCAGCGTGGTTTTAAAGCGGAGCTGCAGCAGCAGCCCTAGGCGCTTGGCAAGGCGAGCTCCACAATCTGGTGGCGACAGGACCGGAGATAACCGCCGTGAAATCTAATCACATGCCTCTGATTACTGGTCCACTATTTACTGTTTTTAACCCCCCAACTTCAAACGCCTGCAAATAAAACACAATTCCTACCGGGGGGGCCGTGTTTATTGCAGATACAGTGATCCCTCATTCCTCTCGGTTAAAGCGTCGCAAACTGTCCCTCTTCTCTTTGGAAGCACAAAAACAGTCCAACCCAACTGCTTCACAGAATCGCTCAAAACATTTAACCAAATTTTGACAAGAGCATCCTTACGTCTGCCCCCCCCCCCCCCCCTTAGATTAAATAGAGTTTGCAGTGGGCACATTTGTACAGTCTGCGTGTGTTTGTGTGTTTCTGCGTGCCTGCTGGGGCTGCAGACTGAAGCGCTTTATTAAAATGATGACAGCAAGTTCAATTTGAATCACGCCGTGCTGTCAGTGGCTCCTCCAGTTGCAAGGGGGGGGGACTGATGAAATTGCTCTTGCTGTTATTTAAAAGCAGTTGTAATCCATCTGAAAATGGTGCGATATAATCCATTTAATTTCTCATTCCTTGCAGCAATAACACTGAGTAACAAAAATCTATCAAAGCAATGTAGCCTGGTGATTTAGTAATTATCTTTATTTTACATTACTGCAATTCAGGCTGGATTAATTGAAGTCTTATCTGAGCCGAGCGGCGGGTCACTTTGTCAATACACCACAATGTGTTTTTATCTTAATCATCAACCTCCACAAAGTCAATTGTGACCCGCAGTGTCAAGAAATGATTATTTTCTCATGCATAAATTCAGAAATATATATATATATACACACACACACACACACACACACACACACACACACACACACACATATATATATATATATATATATATATATACACACACACACACATATATACGTATATATATACGTGTATGTGTATATATATATATATATATATATATATATATATATATATATATATATATATATATATATATATATATATATATATATACATATACCAGGAACTTGAGAGTCTTTAATAGATCCTTCAAAATTTAAATGCAAAAAAATGCCAAAATGTCAACAGCTAGGGTATTTACTGGTGGTGTTTGTGATTAGCAAAGGGGTGTATTGCACGGATGTCATGCTGAGATTCCTGATGGAAATCTCACAAAATATCCAGTATTGATCAGCTGTTTAGCTGGAGCTAATATATGAGTGATGCTCAATGTGTTCCCTGACGGCCATTGGCTGGTAATCAGACATTAGACACCCCATAACTCAGAACACCCTCCTCTTCCTCCACCTGGTTCCGTCTGACATCTCTTATTAGCAAAATCATGGCTGGCCTGGAAGACAGGAAGTGGAGGAAGGAAGGAGGAAGAGCAAGGAAAGCTAACAGAATTATTTGCCACATATTTAACGAGTGAGAGGAATCGGCGGCGCTCTGTGAAGAGATTTCCATCATTCCGTCCGTTTAGAAAATATTTTTTCTTTTCCTGTCCTGAGAAATAAATACATCAGAGGCAGCAGGTAGAAAAATCATTACTTGTGATTTGAATTTACCTTGCCTTCAGGTGCGAGCGCATCGCAGAGCCTTCACGAGCCAAAATAGAAACACGTAAACCCTCGTCCGTGGAGGGACTTCCTGATGGCGTTTTCATGTATTCTGATGGTAGCCTCTGCCCCCCCCCGACGCCTCTCACATGTTCCGCAGCGTAAGTGCTCATGTCTGACGCCCTCGGAGGACGTTTGGGTCTGTCTCAACCAGTCTAATTTACGGATATCTGCATGAATTTGGAGGGCTTGAGGCCAACCATCTCATGCCTTTTTAAGGCTGGGGAGTGGTGCGAAGTGGGGGGGTGTTGCGTTAGCAGGCCCTTTCGGGACAGGAGCAGCGCTTCAGATAAGATCGGCAGTGGGAAGTGGTGAGTCGGGCCGTTTGTTCTCGTTGGCCATCTCTCATCTTGCTCCACTGATTGGGAGGAAAGCTAAAATTGCTTTCACCGGGGCTCACTCCAGCAGTAGGCGATGATAACTAACAATGCCCCTGGGGGGCTAGTTAAAGCTGCATCACACGCACTGGAAAACCACTTTAATGTGGCAGCATTAGGAAGCTGTCAGTTGGGTTGGTGGGGGGGAAACGGACTCCAACTCATCTTGGATTTTTGAAAACATTTGTTATCCTCACTTTAAAAAAAAAAAAGCATATAATAAAGTCAGCATTTTGAATTTAATTTCACGCTGCTTACCGTGAGGGAAAAATAGGTTTTAAAAGATCATGAAAGCAAAGATACAGAACAGACGATTAGCTGGGTGTTGGGGAGACGCAGCAGACGGAGACTTTATCTCACTTCAATCTGGTTGTAATTCAGACTCCAGCTCCTAATTTCACCCGAGCTTTACTCTTAAAGCAGAAATGCGATATAAGGAGTCTTCTTTACAAATCTCAGGATGGAGTGGTTTTTGTAAAAGCCCAGTTTAGAGGAAGAATCGTTTGTTCCGTTTGCGTAACGTTTAAATGAACATCAGTGCCGTTTGAGGGAAGAAGATGTCGTATACCCACACGTCTGATCGTAGTTTCCTTCATTCTGTGACACAGACCTGTCTCTGAGGTCACGACCCAACAGGAAGTCAGTTACGTCGTGCAGATTTGTTGTAATCTCTGCTCAGTAGGTTATCAAAACCTCAATAATGAACCTGGAAGAAGGTACTTCTAAGTCCTCGGTCTGTTCTTTGTCCAATTTAACATGTTGGATAAGAACTGGCCAACACGCCACCTTCAGGCAAAAGGAAGTACGTGTGTTGTGATGCATTAATGCACCAGAAGAGGACCTGTTCATGACTTGATTAGCTCTCAGTGATGTTTTTGATCCGGTATCATCATCAGTCCGAGCCAATCGGAGGCTGGCATATCGGTGGCATCACCATAGTGGGATTTGTGCCGTTTGAGGCTCTATCTTTAAATAATGAGTGAAAAAGTGACTTAAATGTAAAATGAATGTATGTGAAAGATAGCATGGACCAGTTGTGATGTCATCGCTATGACATCACAACTGTGGATTTAAACACACAACAAGTCATGTGTTTAAATCCACATCTAGCACCTCGATCAACCCCCAACCGACACGACTCCCAGAATAACTTTTGCAATGTGGAATCCGGTGCTATGCTAATTCCATGTTTTGCAAAAATGAATGTAAATTTTTTTTTTAATCTTCCTCTATAAATCCGTAAAAAAAACAACAAAAAAACAGAAAACATGCAGGCTGTAAGTGTAGTCATTATAAATCTCATTACTCTCTTTAATAGTCAGCATAATTAAAATAAAAACCCATTCCAGATTCCTTTTAAAACATTCTGCGAGCAGGTTGGCGGCAGAGGAGAATTACAATGCCTATTAAACGTGTTTACTTTTCCTGTTTGAAAAGAAAATATGTCAAAAACAAGTTATAACACAGAGCTTCGTCTGTGAACACTCCCAGCACACTGATCACTCAACAAAAGACACATTATCTGTGCTTAATGCTTTCTCTTCCATTTGGCATTGCTCTCTGAGTGTCTAAGAGGTGTTCTTATCCATTTAATATATGCTTGCAGTGTATCCTGTCAAATATAGATTTGAATCAATAGGACTCTGGAGTGGCTCGTTAAACTTAAATCAGCTTGGAAGTGGAGCATGCCTGCCTCACAGCTGCTGTCATTAACCAGCGCCTCGCACATTATTGGAGAAACGTCCTTGTGTGAGCAGATCCTCCAGGTTACCTGACTGTCGGAAAAACAGCCCCAGTCCACGTCTCCTGCAACCCCGGGGGCATCTCCGGAGTTACAAACATGCCCCCCTTTTCCAACCTAACCTTGTCCGAGAAATGACTGGTGACGATGACGGATTGACCGCCAAAATCCTGGATTTATTGGTGCAAAGAAAACAAGAACTTACCAACAGCAAAGAACAAACGCATGCGAGAAAACAGCAATCCAAACCGGGGGGGGGGGGTCATTTGTCATTTTCACCGAGGGCCACATCATCAGCATAACGGCTGTCCTCAAAGGGCCAGATGTAACTAGTAAATGTAACTAAATGTAACTAATTGTAACAAATCCTTAATGTTGAATAACTCTGAATTTATTACTTATTCAAGTTAAAAACATGTTTGTTTGTTTGTTTCTCTGTTCTAACATAAATCCTTTAATTTGTCAGGTTATTAAACCCACAGAACTCCATCAATCAAGGATCAAACTATCAATGAATAAAGAAAAATAACATCAAACACAAGTTAGGACATTAACTTTGTTCACAATGTTTGTGTCAGAGTTAAAATGGGCTGAATTACTGCATTGTGGGAAATGTAGTTTTGCTCAAAGCACACTTTTGACCTATTTATTTCTAGACACTAACCTTTTATGCTCTCGCGGGCCACATGAAATGACGTGGAGGGCCACCTTTGGCCCCTGGGCCTTGAGTTTGACACACATGTTCTCTTCCCAACTCTCGTTTGTGTTTTTTCTTCTTGTTTTCCAGTCGGGTGAACGAATAGAAACACAGGAAAGTGATTCCTCCTCTCTCCTTTTTAGAAGCTCATTGCGTCGCCACGCCTTGTGGGAAAGGGTTAACGGCAAACAGCGACAATAATGAGAGCGCAGTGAGACGTGTGAAGTAATTAGTCAGCCTGCTCTCAATATTTACCCAGTTAATTATTTGTGAGTATTACTCTTGTCTTCCCTCAGACGGCTGCCTGTGTTGTTTTTTCCACACCATTTGTCACCGTCCACCGCTCGTGGTTCTCATCGCGTCTTCCTGTCATCTTTATTCTTCCTCTCTCTTCTGTAACGACATTTTGGCGAACTTTTTTGCCACTGGAGGTGTTGTACCCCCCCCCACCCCCGATCGTGTGAGGTCAGTTCTGATCATCTCTGTTTGTCGAGCATCAGTAGTAAAATGTGAAAATGCTTGATAACTGTCCACGCAGAGAGGTCAGACAGCCTCACACCCGGGACAGCTTCCTCCTGCTTCGTCGCTATGGCAACAGATGCGGGGAAGTGAGTGACGCAGTGATGTGAAACCTTTAAGTACAATATTTGAATATAAAATTTTTCAGCTGCTAAGCATGAAAGGTTTGAGGCACATGTGTCAAACTCATGGCCCGGGGGCCGAATCTGGCCCGCCGCATCATTTTGTGTGGCCCCGGACAAGATAATAGGTCAAAAGTGTGCTTTGACAAAAACTACATTTCCCACAATGCAGTAATTCAGCCCATTTTAACTCTCATAAAAATGTTTTGAACAAAGTTATTGTTCTTACTTGTGTTTAATGTTATTTCTGTGGGTTTTATCACCGAACAAATATAACAGATTAAAAAACAAACTTTTTTCTGTCTAACTGTAATGTTTGTAACTTGAATAAGTAATAAATTCAGTTGTTTAACATTAAGGAGTAATTATATTTATGTTACATTATATTTAGTTACATTTAGTTACATTTATTAGTGACATCTGTTCCTTTGATTACAGTCGTGATGCTGAGGATGTGGCTCTCATGAAAATGAATTTGACCCCCCTGATTTTAAGGGGATGAACTCATTTAATTTCAGACGCTGATATGTTCATTCTTGCTGAGGACACATCATCATGTTTTATTGATCGGTTTGGATTGATAGGTGATTTAAATTGACTGCATGGCGTTGAGGTTTGGCTGCAGGTCACGGCTGTTCAGCTGCAAACCAATGCTCTTGGTTTATCATCTGGCATCCCGACTCGCTTTGGACTCGATGCAAACATGTCTCTCCCGAGTCGTAAAGGAATAATATTCGTGCACACGACACGCGTTGAGAATATCTAATGACACGTTCGTCACTTTATTGTTGCCAAAAAATGACGACGGTGCCGCGGCGCGCCTTCGGGCTGCGTTTAGATTATCACCGGTTGTCAGAATGGATTCACATGAATGTCAGGACAACTAAAAAAAGTCGTGTCTAAATTAATGTTAATGGGGGTTTGTGTTGTTCCCCCACTCTGAATGTACGAGGCAGGGGAGGGGTGGAACAGACAAACAGCTAGTAGCGCTTAGCGGCTAACTCACAAGAAAAATCCAGAAGGAATCTCAAATCTTGGTGCTTTAATGTACAAAAATGTGCCGTTTTAAAGCTAAACAGAGCATTAGTTCAAGATTTGAAAACATTTTAAATTGCCAAGTCTGTGTAGTTAAAACTATAATTCATGTTAGATAATTACTTCCTATTTTTACAGCTGGATTTTTTGGTTTTTCTCTTTTTCCAGTGGTATCCCATGTGGTATATTTTAGGTAATAAGGAATATTGTGACATTTTGGGAAGTATTTGCAGGGAATTACACATAAAAACCTTTTTTTTTAGTGCTTTGGTGGAATATTTCTTGCACCACAGTGGTTTTACTTTCCTATTTTCTGGTGGCAACTCCAGGCAGGATCCTAGCCAACAGTTTCCTCCTGTTCCAAGCGTTAACACTCGGCCAAAGCTGAGCTGACTGGCAGCTTTAACAGCAGCATAAATCTCCTCCTTCAATCAAAGTGAAATGAGTCAGCTAATATTTACCAAAATGTCAAAGTATTTTTTTAAAACTCTACTATAATCATCCTCTAAAGTTGATTAACGGCGCCAAAAAAATGCTAATTGAGGCTGAAACGTGAGATCGGCGTGGATTTAATAAAAGTTTCATGTATGTCTGATCAATATGAGCTGCGGGGGGGTCAAAATAAGAGAGAACGGGCTCGGGTGGGGTCGGCTGAAAGGAAGAGAAAACAGTAATTATTTCATTATGGCATGACAGCAATAACATTACAGCAGAGCGGCGTGCAGCGCACCTATCTGTGAACAAATGAGCTCTCCCCCAGGAGGACCCACTGCAACACTAAGCCTAAGGTGGGGTTTGCATTGCCGTCTTTCTCTCTCTCTCTCTCACACACACACACACACACACACACACACACACACACACACACACACACACACACACACACACACACACACACACACACACACACACACACACACACTCGCGCTTTCGTCTGTCTCAGCTCGCGTTTTAATATTCTCATTCATAGCACATGCAATTATTTTAAAAATAAATTTAGCACAGATAAAAATTGGGCCTCTTGGGTGACGCAAATGACTTCCTTGTTTTTATTAGAAGACAAGGTGTTTATTAGGGGCCTTGTTGGCTTATTGTAGGAGGTTTCTGAGTTTGAGTAATTGTCCAATTAGGTGTAATTTCAGGATTGGTGCTAACCCAGGCGATTGTGCTGTAAGAGGAAGACTACCGCCGGGACACACATTAATGAATCCCACTGAGACCTGTCTACCTTTAAGAAAGAGAGACTGTGTCTGCTTCTGTTTCGCCTTCCCAAATCTTTTTAACGAGGCATTATAACTGGGATTTACAATTGAGAGAAGGCACCACTTCTCCCCCCCACCCCCACCCCACCGCTTCATTGTTCCTTATTCTTCAGCGTCTGTGCACTGGGTTACAAAAATAATTCATCATTCATGTTATTTCAGTTCTCTAAGCAATTGCCTCTTATTCAAACAGAAAGGTTACCTTAATTGTTATGTAGCTCAGCTATTTATGCCCTGGCAGAAAAATGCATGTTTGCTGCTTTCTGGAAAGGTCACTCATCACAACCCCAACAACTTCTGCTCCGTGGGTTTGGGCTCCTGGAGGTGTTCTTGGGGTACTTCACACCGAAGGGATGGAACAAGGGTTTTCCAGAGACCTGAGAAGCTGTTGGGGAAGAGATCGTCTCCCCCTCTGTTCTGTCGCATCTCATCCTCTTTTGTCACCCCTGAAGGGAAAACGCAACGCTTACGGAAAGTAGAGACTTTGAACGCAACAACAACTAGTTTGGTTTTAACACCTCTGACTGTTTCTGCTCTTGATGCTAAGCTAAGCTAACTAGCCTCGTGGTTCTTTCCATTGCCTGGATTTCTAATGTTGACCAAGAGCCCAAACACGGTATCACATGATTACCTACTAAAAATCTGTGATGTAGTGAAGCAGTGGATCTTGAAGAGCGGATAAACGAGGGATTACAGTACATGAGAGGCGGACGTGTGTGAGGATGGTGTAAACTCCCAGACGACGCCCGCTTGTGTTTGCAGAGCCGCTCCGTGGACAAATAACAGGCATTGCTAAAACATTCATGGCGTGGCGTGACGCTCCAAGGTCTAAGGTGTCACCGTCGGATCGGGGCTGGCCTTCGCGCAAGCCTTCTGCTGCTGCATCTGTGGCAGCGTCCTGCCCCGGCGGGTTCAGATGTCAGCGCGGCAGACTTAGCCTCCCACCAGACCCCTAGAGTGGACGTCCTGCTGTCCCACCGGAGATAAAGTGCTAAGCCGCTCACGCCAGCGCCGGGAGAAAACGCCGTCTGGTGTCGTGGTTTGGGTTCATGTCAAGGTTGTGTTCCCCCGCCGCCCTCCTTCCTGTCTGTCTCCACTTCATCCCTTCTCACATTAGAGCCTCTCACCACAACCGCTGACACCACATCGCATCCCCAGCAGCAGCTACCCGCCGCTCATCTCCCCGCTTAAAGCTCGTCCTTCTCTTTCAGGCTTACGTCTCAACACCCACTAAGAAATAATCCGTTTAAAAAAAGAAGGCAGTCAGAGACCGTAGCACCCCAAGAAGGGTAGTTCAGGGTACCCTGAGAGTCGTACCGTAGATCAAAGCTGATGCTTTCATCTACGGTCAAAACTAGTGCATAGCTTTGACCATAGCTCGAAGCTAGTGCATTTAAATGACCATAAACAGGGATTCAACCCCGTCAAAGCACTAACTGTAGATAAACGGTCAAAGCTTTTGACCGTACGGTTAGTGTTTTGGCCGTAGATCAAAGCACTAGCTTTGATTTGACCTTGACCTAGTTTTCTCAAGGTCAAGGTCATCATCTCACTTTCATCCCCTTTGCTGCCTGAGTAATGTGGTTTTCGTTTCGTCTTTCTGTCTGCAACGGTTGATGGACAAACGGACGAACACACGAACACTGACATTACAACACATCACCGCTTTGAGTCGGGATGTAAAAAGATTCCCGAGCAGCTGGAGCCGCACACGCCGTGTAACTGCCACGCTCACGGGCCCCTCCGCTGATACAGCCTGACGTCTCAAAGGGGCCCCCGAGATCCCAAACAAAATCAGGTTTCCTGATCCGACGACAAACGGAGCGATCGGGACGGTGCTTTTCGCTGAGTCTCTTTGTGACGCGATGATTCGGGAGACAGGCTCTGATTCCCAATGAATATGGATGCAACTGTTTATGCCTGCAGGAGGGAATAATAATAAAAAAAATAAATCAAGCACATACTTGACTGGTAAATATTTGTTAAAAAAAATAAATCTTGTGAAGCCGTTGGCGAGGGAGACGATCTATCTGTTTTGTTGCGTGTTGATTATTCCTTTCCAGCGTGTGGGCTGGACTGTCAGTTCATACCATCTTAAAAAGGATTATCTGATGCACCTAGGTCTGATTTCAATTTGAATAGGTGTGAATTTATTTTGCAGTGTTCAATAAGCCCCCCCCCCCCCTCTTATAATCCAATTCCACCCCCACTAGGAAAAAATAAGAATCTCATTATGCTGTCCTGCTTTATGTTGGCTCGTTCCCTCACTATCAGAGTGTTTACTCACAGGGTGGGATGTATCTGAATGATCAGGGATATTTTTCTAATTTCATAAAAATCTGGGAGCAGAGATTCAACCCCGAGCATTAATTCATCTTGAAAACCCCTGCACCCCCCCAGGTCTTATTTACTGCCCCTGTAACGCTGAATTCATAGAGATGGAGTGTGTGTAGTATGGAATTAGATTGCTTTGTGTGTGTGGCTAATAATTCCAGATGGAATATCTCCTCTCACGGTTTCGACGTGAAGAAATATGGGGGCGCAGACGCAGAGTTCAGGTTGTTGAGGTTCACGCGGGGGGGCCCGAGACGCTCAATGAATCAAGCTTTACTAAACCTTGGGATAGTGAGGGTCTGTGTAATTTGCTCTGAGAAGTGTTCTCCGAGGAGGGACAAGTTGCTCATGGCCCCCAGGAAGAGGCCGGGGCCCCTCTTCTGTGATGTGATGATCAGATGAGGCGTCCTGTTTAAGAGCTTGATTAATGGTGGAGGGGGGGAACGGCTGAAGCACACTCCTGTTCAGGCAGAGAAGGGAACACTCCTGGGGTGTGCCACTTCATCCTCACTCAACACCCCCCCCCCCCCACTGAATTACCAATGTCTCGTCTTTACAAAGATCACGATCCATTTTCCAGAAGAGCGTTGGAGCAGGGCCCCTCCATTACGTCTGGAACCGTTCACACTGATTGATCTGCCGTGAGAGCAGTGTATTGATCAATAATTAAAAAGCTCTCAGTTTAATTTGAGGGTGAGTAGAGGATGGAGAGCGTGGTGTTAGTGGGGGGGGGGGGGGGGTCGGGATTGGGGTTGTGTTAGGCCAGTGGGCTCTTAGTCGGTGGTAATGAAGCCTGGCCTCCTGCTGTGATGCCCCCCCTCCCCCCACTCTGTCCCAGTGGACGCGCCACCAGCTGGAGTTGTCTGCCGTGTTCCTGTGGAATCGATGCAATCAATGAGATGTGTCCAATCACGCCTCAGAGCGCAGAGACCGTCCTCCACCGGGACCACGACCCCCCCATTTGGAAAACACTCTGGCGTCCCGACGGCGCTTCTTCTTCATTCAATGCATACGGCTCACATTAAAACATGTTGTATAACACATGTGTCCAACTCAAGGCCCGGGGGCCAAATGTGGCCCTCCACATCATTTAATGTGGCCCATGAGAGGAGGTCAGCGTGTCTAAAAATAAATAGGTCAAAAGTGTGGTTTGAGTAAAACTACATTTCCCACAATGCAGTAATTCAGCCCATTTTAACTCTGACTAAACGTTGTGAACAAAGTTAATGTCCTAACTTGTGTTTGATGTTATTTTTCTTTATTCATTAATAATTTGATCCTTGATTGATGGAGTTCTGAGGATTTAATAACCTGACAAATTAAAAGGATTTATGTTAGAACAGAGAAACAAACAAACATGTTTTTTTCTGTCTAACTGTAATGTTTGTAACTTGGATAAGTAATAAATTCAGTTATTTAACATTAAGGAGTAGTTACGTTTATGTTATATTACACTGAGTTACATTTAGTTACATTTATTAGTTACATTTGGCCCTTACAGGACAGCCGTGATGCTGATGTGGCCCTCAGTGAAAATAATTTTGACCCCCTGTAGAATATCTTATATGTATAAAAATACTTTAGAAATATTATGGATTATTTCTACAAAATTTTGTTTGAATTCCCAAAATATTCCAAAATTTTCCTCATAAAGAAGAAAATTTATTCTCATGTTTTTGCTTTATTTTCTTTCATTTTACTTCTCAGTCATTCTTGTCGACTTAAAAAAGAGCAGAAAAATCATTTTAAAAGTTTCTTTGATTTATTTCATGACATATAAATGGATTCACTGACTTCTAGACGTGTCGTATTTCTTTCTTAATTTATTTTTTTTGATCAGCTGTTTGAGGAGGTAGAAAACATTAAGGGTGTTTTAAACTTCCAGAAAGCAGCCGCTTTATATTCGTTGGCGTCTCCTTTCCCGTGGAATTGTGGGTGAAGTCGTCGCTGGATTCGCTGACGTCCATCAGCTCATGGGGGGGGCCTTGGATGCCCACCCCCCCTTCCTTTGCCATTGCCACCTGGCTTAACCGGTTGAAGTGGCGGGCTGGAGGTCACGGCTCAGCGACCCCGGCGCCGACAGCTCCTGGAGGTGTGATATGAGGTCCCAGGCAGCGTCACCCCCCCACCCCCCCAGAACGTCACCCTCACACCTCACTCGATAGAAACGGAGCAAGGTCGCCTCTCACACGTGTGGACGCTAACTGTTGCGTGCTGCTTACGCGGCTAGCCAAACACGCGTCGGAGGCGTCGGATCAGTGTCCAGGCGGGGTCATGGGGTCGTGGGGTCACCCCTTCTGTAAACAAACTAAAAAAAAACAGCAAGGGTAAAATAAAAAAAAAAAGAATATTATGCTGTGTCACACTTTTTAGAGCTGATATCCGTCTAATTGATGACTTTGTGGCGCATCAATCCATTATGCATAATTTAACACGGATCAAGTCCCTCATTAACATAATCACCCCTGGATATTCTGACACGCTGCTAAGGAGCACAACCAGCCTGAGAAAAAGTGACAGGGGAGATGCACCCTGCATGAGTAGGCAACACACACACACACACACACACACACACACACACACACACACACACACACACACACACACACACACACACACACACACACACACACACACACTAGAGGCTGGGATGCTGCTGATGTTAAGATGTCAGATCCTTATTCACTTTAAGCGAATATTGGGACTCCAGTCTGAGCATTTTGTGTTTATGCAGAGCCACATTTGAATAAACAGCCTCGCGTACACACACACACACACACACACACACACACACACACACACACACACACACACACACACACACACACACACACACACACACACACACACACACACACACACACACACACACACACACACACACACACACACACACAGCAAACATCTTGGAGTGAGGGGCGCGGAGCCGCCTGCTTAGATGCTGCCATTTGCAATCACTAAGCAGCTTTAGTGTCTCCTTCCACAGTCCTGATTTAAAATTCATAAATGCTAATCCTTCATAATTTACAGTTTAAAAAGCAGCCCTGCTCACAGGCCCTGTGGCCACAGCTCTGTCAGAGTAATTATACCAAGGAGCTGGGAACGGACTACCAGCACACACTTTGAACAGTCCAGGAAACCCCCCCTCCCTGCTGCACACCCAATTACTGCAAATACCTAAACAGATTAGCACCTTATTTTACACTTCCATTTGGACACCGGTGCCAAATCGGTGTTATACTTTAGTCAGGGGGTGGGGGGTGACGTTCAAGTTGGGACACACCTGTCTCCTATGAAGTATGAAGAATGCCCAGTAATTTTATTAGCCTTTCATTTAAGTTGTGACCCCAGCGATTGTCTTTTACAAGGTCAGTGGGCTCGCTCCGTTCCTCTGGTGTCACACGCTCATTTGTGTGTGTGTGTGTGTGTGTGTGTGTGTGTGTGTGTGTGTGTGTGTGTGTGTGTGTCACTTATTAAGAGATGCTTCTATTTGGAAAAAGCACCAGTTTCCAAACCTTCTCCGTCCTCGTGAGGACAAATTGCAGCGCGTCAGTTTGGAGTTTGATCATCTGTGATTCGTTCATCTGAGGTCGCTAATAGCAACTCATTATCATTATGGTCCAAGAGGTCCAGAGCCAACAGACATGTAGAGGCTCTCAGTGCAGAATGACCCGCCGTCTTTTTAAATGTATAATTAATCAGTTATGTCAAATATTGATCATCTCTTGTCTCGATGCAACTCATGAAAGTAAAAGGGATTGTGATCCGTAACAACCAATGAGGTCGCTGCAGTTGTTTCCTCATTCAGTGTTACATAACCTCAGTTTTTAAATTTACATGATAGGATCTACTTGGAATTCAGAATTGTTACAAAGAATAGCGATAAATACTGCAATGTTTTCAGGCATGAATATCAAAAGGGAATTTTTTCCCCCACTTTCTTGAACCTGCCGAACGTTTTTACCGAGAGATTCTTTTATTTTCCGGGGAATAATTCATGGATGTTGATGAAAACAATCTTCCATATTTAAGGGTTGGTGTCGAGGACTTTGTACAAGTTGAAATAAAAACACAGATTTACCAGATTGTACAGTTTTGGTTGTTGTAAATACATTCATCTTTTATTATTATATTAGTTAGTGCAACTGTCGCTTTTTAGTTCTGGTTTTTATAAGATATATTTCAGAAGAACAATTTTCATTTCATTTCATTATGGATTAAAATGATCATCAAAACCAAAATCCACCATCGTGTAAAACATCTCATTCATCTGCTGTAAAAAGAAGAAAACTTTATCTTTATTATTTTATCATTCTTTCTGTGTGACGTCTCTGCCCAAAAATTGTACCCAAAAATTAACATTTTTGGGTAAAATGAATAATTAATTTAGATAATGTTTCTGTATTTGTAAATAAACAGCTTTCTGCTAACACATTAGCCAGCGACGCTACAGGGTTAACGTTAATAATAGTAATCAATACTTTATTGATCGTCGCAGGGAAATTACTTTTTACACTCAGGTATCACACACACATATACTGTATATATAGTACTGGCTCGTACACACACACCATACACACACTCATCATACACACACCATACACACACACACTGGGCCTGCATGCATGCAGATGATGGAAGGTCAAGTGGCTAGCAGATCTCACATGGGGGGTATTGCCTTGCTCAAGGGCACTCACCTCAGGGCCATTAGTGGACCGAACTACTGTTGTGTTTACAGTTTATTACGCTGCTCACATGTGTAAAAATATCTATGATTTGATCGGGAGGGTACATGCTATCAAGTTAGCTCCAAGCTAACAGGAATACAGGCAGTAAAGTGGCTTCATAAGCGCTTTATAACAGGATGTTATCAAGAGATAAATTGACATCCTTGTCGACTTACTTTAAAGATGTACAGTTTGTTTATTTTAACATGCCCTTTTTATTCTGACATGTTTAAAATCTTAATTATGATACCACAATTTAGTCAAAACCCCCTTTTTAACATATAAATACATTTGTTTTTTGCTTTAACATGATAATTTTCTTCCAGTAGTAATTTCCAATGGGGGTTTGTTATTTCTCATCATTTATAACCTGGTTTGTCGTCTTTAAAGTTGGAATCGATGCCCTCAAATGCCACAGTGTTTACCGTCAAGTCCCTCCGTCTGACAGATATCAACACACTCCAGGAAACAGGCTCAAGGTCTGTTCTATCATTGTGCAAAGAAGCAGGCTCAGAATAATAACACACACACACACACACACACACACACACACACATGTAGCTGTATTGTATGTCTGCAGAACACATCATGGCTTCTAATGAGTGAGATTTGTGGTGCAGCAATTTCACAACCAAATAACTTGCGGGAGTGATAAGAGTCTCATTATTGCACAAACAATTCAAAGGCAACAAGCAGCACCGTTCATACAACACATTTCAATATTTCACCTGCTTTAATTTAGGTGTTCGACAAAGCAAAGGAGAGATGGAAGACGTGGCAGGAAATCACCGAGAAGCTGGGAGTACGCTCACGAAAGAAGGATATTACTGTTAGTTATTCTAGTTTCAGGGTAAAGTCATTGTGTTGTGACTCGTGAATGGAAAAATCTAATCAAAACAACAAACCTGTTGTGTTCCAAGACTGTGGAACACAACAGGATCACGTTTCCAAGTTATTTCAGTTTTGAAGCCAACAGATGCCTCAGCTCAGGTCTTCTGGTACCGTTTCTTTATTTTTACGTCCTGGGTTCAGTTTTTTTCAGTTTTTACACGGGATTCCTTCCACCACCATCACCCCCCCTCCAAAAAAACAAAACAAAAACATGCCTCAAACAGGAATTTAGAGAATTTTTCGTCTGGTTTTCCGTGGACTAAAAACCGTTCTTTGTCCTGATTCCACCGATCCTCCGACTCCTGTTGGTGGAGATAATCACAGCTGTTATGTTTCAGTCACACGTTACGCCACGGCCTTGAACACGCAATTATCAGTTAAGTGCATAATCATCCGATGTAAGGAGGCTAAAACACCCAAATTAAACTTTGCGTGCTCCGTGCCTGCTCTATTTCCTCTCATTGTTCAGCCTCGCTCAGATGAAAGGCACCAAGAGCAGCGAGGCTCGTCGGCGAATCAGCGCTGAATGTGGGCGATTGATGAAAACATAAAGGGACTGGAAAAGAGCAGTCTCCTGGATGATTACATGCAAAAAGCAGTTTTAACTTTGGTCAGGGGATGAATGTTGGCTCGGCGCATTCAGAGACATGAAAACCAAAGATGTTTATCAAGCCCCGTCCCCCACCCACAAAACGCCATTTCATTTTTCAAGTGGGAGCATGTCTGTGTTCAGCGACAACCGTGGCACCCCCTAGTGGTAACAGGAAGTTACATGTTTTTATAATTTGACTCTTGACATTACTGACTGGGATCAGGTGATCATAATGGTGCAACGTGAGCGACAACAGTGTGAATGATATGACCATGCCGTCGTCTAGGCGACAGTCCAACAACGCAAACACGTCACAAACACGATCACTCACACCCCCACCCCCCCCACGCGGCGACGGATGTCGTCCTCTCGCTCATCCAACTCGACTCCTCAGCCGACCTTGTGGAGAATAAGTGCTTTTCACCGCGATTGAACGTTGAGGTCACGCCATCCGTCAAAGAGGGAGACGCTTTTGTGTTGTTTTGTCACTTTGCAGCTCGTCCAATGAGATTCTGACAGGAATTGAAATTTAAAAGCGAGTTTCGGACGCTTTTCGCTAAACTGTCCTCGCTTTACTTTACACGACGATTCGGGATAGGATTGGTCTCCATGCAGCTTCAGGTTGAATTATTACATTGTGGAATAATGATGCCATCAGTGTGTTGAAGCTCTGGTTCTTATCAGGCGAGGTAATAACTAATAAGGCCTATGGAGCGTCTATGGAGTTCTGCTGTCTACAGCTCTGGCTTTGATGGAGTTGGTCTCCCAGGCATTAGTAATGGAGCGATCGCTATAGGAAAAAAAGAAAGAAGGGAATTTGAAACTCATTTCAGTAACAGTAATTGGTCCTCATGCAGACAAAAACAGCCACATTTGCTGTCACCATGTATGTGAATGTGAATGTAATTACCTTTCCTGTGAAGCTCGTCTCGTCTCCTCCTCCCACTCTCTCTCATGATGATGTTTTTCTGTTGGTGTTATCCGTGAAAGAAGTGTGTGCCACTGTGCCGATTAACAAATAACTGTTTGATGACCCCCCCCACGTACCAAAAATGTCCATTTAGGTGTAAACAAGATGTATTTGGGCAGAGAGTTGAGGCCACGGCAAAAAACTCGCTAAAAAAAAAAGAGAAACTGCTAAAGGAAGCGTATATTTCTGCAGCTGGAGGGTCTGGTTTGGTTTTATCTACACATTTAATGACAGGTTTTACTTCCCCATGTGGTTTAACGCTGAACTCTATCCGTTTCACGTTGTCCCGGCGTTCGGATCAACCGTCGCCGGTGGAGATGCTGCAGTGAGCTAATGGCGGCGGCACAGTGTGACTCTTATAACGTAATTATTCCATCTCTCTAAGAGGGCTTCCCAGCTTTACCTATATGCCAAAGTAAAGTGCAGCCACTTTGATGATAAAAGGGATAAAAAGGCAGCGATAAGGTGGAATGTTGAGCGGAGAGCGGCTGCGACGAGCCAGCCAGCGGAGGTCTAATTGGATGAAGGAACCCTGTTGCATTAAGCGCTCCTCCCTGGGAGCGCAGAGACATTATGAAAAAACCTCCCATACTACTTTCAGTTGATTCAATTAATTTATTTTTCTATTAAACTGATGGAAATTATTGCCTCTTTTCCAATAAAAGCCTGACAGCTTTAGCATGAAGTCCTCCACTCTAAGGAATTAATTGTCAGTGCTCTCTGCTCTCCGTGGACGTGATCCCTGAAGGAAGGCCAGGAATCCCTCCCCAGCGCCGGCCGGTCCCTGGTCCACAGATCTCCTCCGTTCTTCCATGTTTGGTGCTTTTTGGGCTTTTTGTTTCCTCTGAGCCTTAACTGATCAGCGCCTCGACACGGATGAGGAGGAACATGGGTTCAGACGCCAGGCAGAGGATCAGAGAGGTGTGTCAGGTGCTCTGGATGAATTAAAGCACAGAGCAGGGCTGTGGATCTGCCTTCATCAGAGGCAAACAAGGGAGGGTAGGAGAGAGAGAGGGGGCAGAAAAAAAATAAAAAGCTTTCCTTCCTGTAACTAATCATTTGCAGTTTCCCAATGCAGTCAGCCAGCGCCAGAGGCAGAGACTAATAAACTGGGAGGCTGTGTAGATTTATAAATGATTAATTAAGGGGGCTCCCGGGGGGGCCGCAGCAGCTATAAGCAAAAATATTAATTAGTTGAGATGAGACTTAAACTAGCAGGAAACATTCCAGCTATGTTGGATGGTGGAGACGGGCGGTGGTGGTGAGGGGGGTTTGTTGATCTCTGGTTTGACAATGAGGGCCTTCGCCCCCGCCGTCGCTGTGGGATGAAGGGAAGGGAAAGGGGGGGGTTTGAATTTGGCTGCTGGATAATGAAGAGTTACTCAGAGTGTCAGAGATGCTCCGGTCTCCAGCGTGGAGACGTAAGGGGACGCTGCTGAGTGACGGAGAAGGTTAGGATTGAGTCTTAAATGAGTTCTTGACTGCCTGGAGTAGCCCCCCCCCAGCTTCTCTCAGCTACATTACCATCTCTGGTTGTCTCTCCTCATGCCTGCCCTTCAGGGAGGTCTCTAAAGCCTCTCCTTCCTTTCATGAATGTCAAGATGCCGAGTTTAAAGTCCTGCAGATTAAATGAGAAATGTTGAGTTTATTCTGCCTCTAATGAAAGAACGGGGTAATTTAATGCCCAGGATCTCACTCCGGCAATCCTTTCCAATTTTGCACGGAGTCTTCTCATTTCCTAATATCCACCGGGAAGGCGGAAACTGATTTCAACCTTTTTGTTACTGCAGCATCATCCAGGGATGAGGATACTACCTGGGCCAGAACGTGAAGGTGGGATACGATCTCAGACTCCCTGCTGATAAATGTATTCATGGCCGGAGCCCAATCGGACGTCTGATCGGATTCTCTGTCATCCAGGAAGTCTGTCGCCCAACTGCTGCAGAGCCACAAAGTCAGGCAATCATCTGTGGGCGAGAGCAGTCGTCGTTCATCGGTAACACACTGTTCACAAGAGAGTCAAACGTTAGCGTCAGAAAGGCTCCATGTGGGGTATCTGAAAATGAAATATCATACATTTGATTTTTTAAGCCAGACTTATTATTCATTATTTACTTTATCATTAGACCCAACTATCACCACAATCAAAGCTGTCTTTAACAGGCAGAAACCTGGAGCAGGTCCCTGCCTTGAGGTGTGTGGAGCCTCCAGATCCACAACCTAAATAATACTATTACAACAGAGAAATAAAGGTAATTGAGGCTGATAGGAATGATGGATGATGATGACAACAGTGTTGATCTAAATAATAATAGTAATAATAGTATTGATGCGGCCGGCCTGCAAGAACCGACACACTGCCAGACAAACCGATTAAAAATAGTCTTGATGTAATTATTGATGTATTTGTATTTCTTTCTTTCAAAACCTGCTGAGAGAAAAAATCAGACGATATTAACGGAGATGACATCGCAGCTGGAAGACAGCATGAAAACAATTGTAGAAGCCGGGAGGTGTTTGTACAGGTTGTGGTCGTCTTCAAAGGTCTGGATGATAAGATCCTGAAAATGATCCAATCTGTGGGACAAATAATCTCAGATGTGGGTAAAGGGGAATAGAGCCGTATTGATTAATGTCCCCTTACTGTATTACTGATGACTCAAATGGGATCCGTCTAAAGGAAGAACCAATCGTCCCCAAAGTGATCAGAAATCCCCCCATGCAGCTCCAGGTTTGCGTTCAGGTGGGAAGAAATGGGCCGGGTCTATATTCATGTTTTCAGTCTGAGATGAAAAATTAGGGCCAAGGAGAGTCTTGAAGAGAGGCCGACTCTTCTTTAAGCCGTCATAATGGACTCACTGGAGGGCCGGCGCCGGGGGTGTCGGGGGGCTTCAGGAGCCACCGCTCCTAGATTCTAGAGTCAGGGGTGAATACATGTTTTCAGATTCCATAAATACGTATTCCATTGAACTGTTGGCGGCGTGCGTGTGGTAGAAGACCATCCTTTTCGTGTCACGCTGTGTTTCTTTTTTTCTTTTTTTTTAATGGGGGGGTTGTATGTGCAGGAAAACGATGGCAACTAAAGGCTAGCAGCGGGAGTTCACCCAAAACTCTCCCGTCTGAAGGCGAAGCAAAGAGCTGAACAGTGTTTTTATTCCTCCTCTCCTGGTGTGAGTGCCGAGGAGGTTTGATGTTTGAGCGCCGACAAGCAGGTCTGCATACAGACCCAAGATTTAGATTAGACCGATTCTTAGCGGACTGACCCCGTGAGGAAACATCTGCTTTAAGAGCTGAGAACAAACGTAGACGTGTAAACACGTCAGAAACAGAACCCACAACCACAACCAGGACTAAACGTGGCCTACAGGTTCTAAAGTGTCAAACCCACCACAGTCTCACGTAAACACAACTACAGCCACAATAAGAACTTCATTAACGCCAACACATCCCAGCTCACTCTATTTACGCCAAATCCGTCGGATGGGTCGGGATCAAAGTTGTTCCACGGTGAGAGATTTGGAGGAGAGCGGTGTTGGCTCGTAAATCTGTTGGCTCTCAGTTCAAAGCTCACAGTTTTTAATTAAACCAACAGAACGATGATTTCCTTTAATGAGGGACCGGCTGACACCTCGGAAAACAGCTCCAGGTGAAAAGCACACAGAACAAGGCTGTCCGCATACTTCTGGCCACCGCAGCGTCTATTGATAAGCAAAACTAACAAGCAGTTACTGTTTTAATTAGTCCTGTAATATCAGGAGGCCGTATCAGCAGCGCTTCCTGGACCGTATTTACTTCTATTATTTGCAGGAGTTCAAAAGGTTGGCACGACCACGCCGCACTCGAACGCCACGCGGAAACATGCTGACGCGTCAGTGTTTGTTTCTGGGATGAATTACAGGTAAAAGCGACAAACAAATTTAGGCAATAATTGAATCGTAGCATAAAATTGCCCTCTTGCAAAAATAACCACGGGGGTCGTTATGTGAACGTACCCCCCACCCCCATTTCAGGGAGAAAACACACATGCATGGATGCACACACACACACACACACACACACGCACGCACGCACGCACGCACGAACACACACACACACACACACACACACACGCGCGCACACACACACACACACACACACACACACACACACACACACACACACACACACACACACACACACACAAGGTGGGAGAGACCTTTGAGGGTTTCACAATAGCACATTTATCCACAAAATTAAAAATGGTGATTGATCCGTGGAATATTAACGGTCACCAGTGTTTTTCATTACATGCTGAGGGGGAGTGAGGGGAGGAAGGAGAGTGAAAGCTTTATTTAATGCTGATCCGGCGCCGCCAAAAAGGCTGGGAGAGAAATGTAAATACTGTGCTCCAATAACACGACAGCACACTAATCATATTTACAAACTATATTAAATCTGCCCATTGTGTTTGCCTCGCTCACGATTGGCTAGCATGTAATTGTCACTGTAACCGCTGTTGGCTTATGGGAAAATTTAAGTGCGGTGATATAAGGTGACTGCTAGGATTATTATTACTTTATTATGAGCCGGTATATGTTTATTAAAACAATTTGTCATGCAGAACAGGAGTGGGAATGGAAACATTAAATCCTGCTCCGCTCTGGCCACAGAAATGACTTACAATAAAATGAATGGTGGGGGGGGCAGGCTGACACCCCCAGTGCTACGTAATAACCCGCTGCTCCGTTTCATTTGCTGATCATTTCCTGTTGGGCCCTCACCATTAAACATACATGCTGGGGATTATTGAAATAGTCCTGCAACAGCTATTGTAGTGCAGAGTGTGTGGTGTGTGTGTGTGTGTGTGTGTGTGTGTGTGTGTGTGTGTGTGTGTGTGTGTGTGTGTGTGTGTGTGTGTGTGTGTGTGTGTGTGTGTGTGTGTGTGTGCGCTGACGGTGGAAATGCTGTTTTTATGCATCCGGTTTGATGTTAAAACACCAGTGTGCGGCGATGTGTCACAGCGTGTTTGTGTTTCTGCTGCCGCCGAGGTGTGTGTGGAGGGACGTGAGGATGAGGAGGGATGTGAGGATGAGGTGGGATGTGAGGATGAAGGGGGATGTGAGGATGAGGGGGGATGTGAAGATGAGGAGGGATGTGAGGATGAAGGGGGATGTGAGGATGAGGAGGGATGTGAGGATGAGGAAGGCCGGGATGCGGAGGAAAGAAGGCATAATTTCGATGAGTGCCTTGGGGGGGCCAGACGAGTGTGTCGGTCGTGTCTGCAGTGACTTTGGGGTGGGGGGTTGCACAACTTTAGCGTTAAGGAGTTCAGTGCATTCACACCTGACGACGTCCTTCGTTCTCCTTTACTGTGGTGTTGGTGATCAGAGACTGAGTACACAACAAAGAGGATTTCATTGATAGTAATTTACTAACTATATACTATATTTTCCATGCAATAAGGTGAACCTGCAGTTGTCAGTTTTTGAGAAAATTAAAGTCTTTTAGGTGCGTCTTATAGAACGGAAAATACTGTAGTTCAAATAAGATAGGGTGTGATTCTTTTCTAATTCACTACAAATGCAACACAAACACAAAGCTGGAGACATTTTAAATGCAGTGTTTGACCCGTGTGCAACAGATCAGTAGTCATAGAATGGAACAGAATAGAGTAGAATAGAATAGGGTAGAATAGAATAGAACAGAATGGAACAGAATAGAATAGAAAGTCCTGACTGGTTCGAGTAGAAAGCGATGATGTATGGTGGTGCCAGCTTTGTTTGTTTGTTTGTTATTCGAGGGTTCGCGTTTCACACAAATTTGATCGTTGGGAACGTTAGTCACATGTTTCTGTCACAATGATTGAATCCAATCATTCTGAATCCAATCGATTGATCGTCGATTCTTAGAATTCCAGGATGTTGTTCAGTAAAGTTTTCCATCTTGAACGACTTTTGATCCACATCAAAGCGTTTCCTTTTGCTGCCTGGTGTCTCTGTAACACAAGGTTGAGCGATTCCAGGTACCAAACAGGCTTCTCTACTATGTTATATTATATTATATTATATTATATTATATTATATTATATTATATTATATTATATTATATTATATTATATTATATTATATTATAAATTACTACTATTTTGTCTGTCCTTGAAGTGATCACGAAGCACACAGTATGTCTCTGAGAGTACGCCTGTGTGCGCCGAGCATCCTCTTTGCTTTTCACCGACGTCGATGATGTTGATGTGTTCAGGACCCTTTGTATGCCCCCCCCCCCCCAGGAATCTGGTAGTTATGCGTAGGAGAGAATCGGCCACAGTAATAAAACAAGATCTGTCCAATTCTTCTCAGAATAACCCGATCAAATCTCCCGTCCGTGAATCTCAGAGATGTTTGTGTTTTTGAATTTACTGTTATTCCAACAGAAGCTTCGGTTTTCAAAGAAAAGTTTCCTTATTGCTCAGGATACACAAATAAACCCGTCCGACCCTCTAATTCCTCAGTAATTAAAAAATAAGCCTCTGCTGTGCGTCACGTGACACCACCTTCTCTGCAATGGGCTCCAAGGCCACGAGCAGCTCTCAGATGGGTGGAAATGAAAACCTTTCAGTGTCCGGGGCATATATAGAGAATTTAAAAAAAAACTTTACATGAAAGAGCGTGTTATATAAAATATAAATCTGTAAAGAATCAGCGGGTAAAGACAAAACACTACGAAATGAGATGGAATCACAAGGCGGCTGGATTTGTTAATAAACTCAAGCTGAATTTTAATTACAGTATTTTCCACACTACAAGGTGCACTGGACTATAAGACACACTGGACTATAAGACACACTGGACTATAAGACACACTGGACTATAAGACACACTGGACTATAAGACACACTGGACTATAAGACACACTGGACTATAAGACACACTGGACTATAAGACACACTGGACTATAAGACACACTGGACTATAAGACACACTGGACTATAAGACACACTGGACTATAAGACACACTGGACTATAAGACACACTGGACTATAAGACACACTGGACTATAAGACACACTGGACTATAAGACACACTGGACTATAAGGCTCACTGGACTATAAGACACACTGGACTATAAGGCTCACTGGACTATAAGGCGCACTGGACTATAAGACACACTGGACTATAAGGCTCACTGGACTATAAAACACACTGGACTATAAGACACACTGGACTATAAGACACACTGGACTATAAAAACGTACCGGACCATAAGGCGCACTGGACAATAAGGCGCACTGGACTGTAAGGTGCACTGTTGTTTTCTGAGAAAATTAAAGGCTTTTAGGTGCATCTTATACTGCACAAAATACTGAAATTAAATTGAAAAAAAGGTCATCAAAAGCTTTTTTTAGTTTACTTTTGCAGTAGTTTGGCGTTTCAGTTTTCTACTCGTTCCTTGTTTCCTAATGTCTTTCGCCTGCCCATTGTCAGTTGAGCACTCTCCCCCATATGAAGCCTCTTATGACCATATTAATGCACCTAATTACCATGTCAATCACAAGTAATGCTTGCTAATTGCCCCTCAGAAAGGGGCTATTTCAAACTGTGAGTAGTGCCTTTAAAATGCCTCTGAAAGCCTGACTGTGGGGCAGGTTATGAGAGAGAGCCCCGAGTTTCTGCTGGCGTTAGTCAATCTGCTGTCCAGATGTCGTCCACAGGTGACAGCTGCAATGGCCTAACAAGCAGATTAATCACGCTACTTTTTGTGGCGCTTTATTTTCGGGGGGGAAACTCATTTCGTTTCATAAAAGGGCTTCATCTCCTGTGGGAAAATGACAAATTGCAGCCGTTGGATTTGTGTGGAGGAGCGCGAGCAGCCAGCTCTGATTTCTATGGCGTCTGTGAGGAGAATCGAGAACTGGGCTGGAACCAGAACCAGCACACACTGGTAACGACGCCCGGCTCCGGCCCGTGGGCCGCACTTCTGACGAGCCTCACAGGTGGCTCGTCAGATTAAAGACCCCGGCACCGGGCTTTGAATGCTGGGATACACTCAGCCGGCTGTCAGTCATCGTGGTGAAAATGGTGAAACAGTGACATGGTGGACGGTTTGAGGCCGACCCAACACGGGTTCCTTTGATTTAAACCCAGATGGGATGTTTGCTTCATGTCTTTCTGGTTTTAGATGTGATGTTTTTATCTCCGCTTTGAAATTTGTTTCCTACGTGTGTGTGTGTGTGTGTGTGTGTGTGTGTGTGTGTGTGTGTGTGTTAGCTCCAGTGTGGAGGATAATTCAAACAGAGAAGCAGAAGTTTTCTCTTAGTGCTTTATTTTCTTAAACTCCTGTTGGTGTTTCTCATCACACCGTGACATCATCACTATGTTCTCCCCCATATAATGGGATGTCATGTCCGCGTTAGCGAGCACGCGGCTAATGAAACTCCGCCGTTTGTACATGTGATTTTTTTTTCTCCAGAAATACCTTTTTATTCCTCAGGTAATTTCATAAAACTTGACATGTTGTCCAAACATCAGCTGATGTTGTAACTGAAACCAGGGAGGAAGTAGGAAGTGTCGACAGGAAGTCCAGCTTTTAGGTCTGGAACAGAACCAGATTCTTTCCTGCACCGCCTTTATTTTTATTTAAATTCCACCACTGTGACATAATTTATATACGTGTTCTAGTTAACCCTCCCCCCCGTTAGATCTTATTCTTTGAAGCTGAAATAAACGGAACCAGAACGGACCTTGAACGTGGCGCCGGAACAGAAAGGGGTTTTAGAGAACACCTACAGACGACCTCCTTTTAAAAAGGGAAGGTATTTGGAATTAAAACCATTTAATTGACCCCAGTTCAAACCTGAAGGCTTTTAATCAGACATGAGAAATCATATCTATTTATTTACACACAATACAGCTAAGTTGGGGAGAAATTTCTATGTCGGAATATAAAGAAAAGGTATTTCAAATAATAGTATGGAAAATTGAAAATGTACAATGGCCGCAAGGAACCAACAAATTAAACTTTTTGGATTTAAGAGCTTCAGAAAGCCATTAATACAAAAAGGAGATAAATCCTTGAAAGCCGTCCAACAAAAACTGTAATTATCATTGTCAGGAGAAAAGAAAAGAGCACTGGGAGGCGAGAGGATTACACTCCTTCACAACAGTGGAATGTTCTGTTTATTTCTCTTCATTTGTTGAAAGAAACTGTGAGGTGACAGATGTCAGCATCACTTTATAATTTAGCATAATTATCATGTTCTTTCTATTCTGCTGTGCATATTGTATTCTACCTTCTATTCCTTAAAATTCTTCCTTCACCTCCCTGTTTCTGCATAGATTCACAGCCCACCCCCCCTTGAAGGTTTGACTCGGGAGTCTTTTCACTTAATGGATTAACAAAAGAACGTGTTGCAGTACAAATGAAAAGTTTTCAGTTTCATTTTTCTTTGTGGGAGACTTCAACAAACTTTTTTGTCTTCTCTTTGTCGACTTTTCACAACATTTTAATTCCTCTTAATAGAGTCTCATGTCTGTGAAGAGGACTTCAGATTTTAATAAAAATACTTCCCTTTTCTGTCAAAAGTATTAATGTTGGGGATGATTCAGGCCTTGAGACGTTTTCCTGTTATGAGTTATGAGAATATCTGAGCCTTGATTGTGTCTTAAAGTTAATATCATTGGTGTGTATTGATAAAGTCTCCAACATTTAAAGATGTTTCTCCAACAAACGGTGAACGTTTAGCTTCAGATAGATCACTTGATGCAAAGCTCCTGGTTATTATTTTCCTACTTTAACCATCACTGAGTGTACCCCACCGCTGAACAGCCCCCACGGGGCCTCGGGGGCCGACGCCAACACGCAACGCCTACCCAGAGACGGAGATACCGACCCCGTTTGACTCCTCAGCGTGGTCCCGCTCAAAAGATAAGCTCTTATCAGGTCCGGCTGGAGCATAACGTCCCCCAACCCAACACAGATAGAGAGAGGGGGCCCCAAACGGCTGAACACAGGTGACGGCGTTCCTGACACGCTGAGGTGAGGGCAAGACTAAACCGGTCAGACGACCTGTAAAAGGAGGAGATTTGAACAATGTCAAGGAATACAGGAATCCCTCGTTCCTCGCGGTTAATACGTTCAGGAACCACGAGCAAATAATGAATTCCGCGATGGAACAGCAAACTATTTATCTTACTATTTACAGTGATTTAACGTTTATGAACCCTCCCCATACTGATATTAAACCACCTTCTATCTGTGTTACCTTTTCCCCACACTCTGATAGACTGTTTAAAGCACTTTTGTGTCTCATGGAAATCCGAGACTCACAGAATGTAATGCACTTCAGGATGCCGTCAGCCAATAGAATTCGTGTACAGTATCACATGACTGCCTACTAAAAATCCGCGATGAGGTGAAATCGCAAGCGTTGATGTGTAAGGACGCACTGTAGTTGTACTTTTTTCCCAGAGAGTTATTGGTCTAATAGAGTTTAGCGCCAAAGCTAAAAGCTAATCCCATCCAAAAAAACCCACTACTGTATATTTAATTTTCATATTTAGTTTTCATAGTTTAGTTTTATATATTTATTTGTATATTTAATTTTCATATTTAGATTTTTTCCAGATTTAAATGCTGTATTTTTAAGGTGCTAGCAGACTGGCTAGCTGTCGCACATGTTTTCCATCTAATCTAAGCTTCTTACCCTAGCGGCTTTTAGCATAAATGTCACGCCGTTTATTCAGTGTGACTTACAGAAAAGTCCTGATGCTAAATGTCAGCGCTGAAGTTGTAGTCGAGCGTCTTCTTGCTGACGTGATGAAACTCACGGTGTTTCCGCTGCATCGGTTGGTTTGGCTTTAGGTCATTGAACGCATCCACGGGCGTCGCTTCAGGCTGAGGAAACCAGGGAACGCTACCGGGTGGGGGGTGGGGGGGGTGGAGTAGTTTCGACTTGAAGATATGGAAATAATCAGACAAACTCACTCGGACACCCAACACCCCCCTCCCCCGAGGGCGTCTCAGCTAATTAGTTCCTAAAGCGTTTATTTATCACAGATAAACCGTCGGGCGATCTCAGCGGCGCGTCCCCGACGGAAAGAAGAACCACTCATTAGTTTGTTGGATTAAACCTCCTGCCCTTCCTGACGCAAAAAAAACAAAAAAAAACTTTGGTAGTGTGGAAGTTGTCCACCCTTGGAAGGACTTTCCATTTCTACAACAATAAAGTGGACATCTTTAGCGATGTATTTACGACACGCGTTAATTATTATAACGCCAGTATGTGGGAAACAATTCCCGTTTTTCAGTTTTACCGTAAAATCCTCCGACTAGCCGTCTGTTGAATAAACTCCTGAGGCGAACTTTTTCCACATGAAGGCCTCCTCGGGATTATTCTGAGCTGGATGAACTTCATATTGTTGTGTCTGCTGCTTCTCATCTGAATGCGGCGTGGATTCGACTCGAGGTCGTGACGACTTGGTGTCGATGGGCAATTATTCAGCTCGCCAAAAATGGTGTTTCTGAGCTTCCATCTGCGTGGCATTTGCACAAACATGCTCTTGTTTCGGGTTGGATGGGTTGTGTTTGATTTGCGGATGTGCAGTTTATACGTTCTTATAGAATATAATCTGTAAATGCATCTGAGGAATACGCCGGGCGGCTTGAATCCACTTGTTTTAACATTTGCAGCCGTTTTACCTGTAAAAATGAATACCAGTTGTGTTTTTTTATTCTCCGTTGTCAAGAGTCGTCTTCTGTAATCACATTTAATTGTTAATTTACATGAGTTTTGTCCTCCATCCTTGTCTGTGATACAGAAAAAGATCTTCTTTTTTTTAATAGATGAAGTACTACACTTCTTATTCTTGTTCAGACTCATTTCAATTAATCTTTAAAAGCAAATTGCTTTTTAAGCAGCAGTGGTATTTGAATGTCAGAGGCATAATGGAACTGTTGAAGTAACACTGAAGTACCAATCCTGTCCTTAAGGTCAAATCCTCATCACAGGTAAAGGTTACAGGTTTTTCCTCCAATCCCTGTTTTTCTCCAAAACGCTCAGCAGCACGGTTGTCATCAACATCGCATGGAGGCAAACTTCTCTGCCCTGCTGATGAATGCCCCCAACTCAGAGGGTTTTTAACTTTCCCCGGGCCCGAGTATCTATCCCCTCAAGACAGTACAGCCGAGACACCACCGAGGCAATATTTGGCCCCCTCCATCACTCTAATTCACTCCCTGCACATCCATATTTCATTCGGCCTCGGCTTTAATGAAAGTCATGGCGACTTCTCCACCGCTGGAGCCTCAGAGCGCAGAGGAAGAACTTAAATAAGGACATTGGCCTTCATACAAAACAATAGAAGAGAAAATGAGGCCCAAAGCCGGGCGGAGAGAGGAGGAGGAGATAGGGGAGGGTTCAGCTGTGTTTTAGGCGGGGGGGGGAGGCTGGCTACAGACTGTAGCCTGTTTACCCCGATGCCCTCCAGAAGACGTCAGTCCAGGTCTCCTGTGTGACCCGGTTCTCCTGCTGGTTCTAGGTAGGGTTTTCTGTTTCCACTCGCGCCGTCCTCATCCCCAGAAAGGAAACACAACATCCCCTCTAAAAGGCTGCCTGGACACCCCCCTATCTCCACCAACACCACCCAGCCGACCCCCCCTTTCCCATCGCCGTAGTGACGAGACAAAAAACCTGCATCAAGTCAGGCTGTTGGATGTCACTCAGGTGGTTTCAGCGCCGGCGTTAGTCGTCTGATGGAACTGGAAACTAAATCTTTAATGAAGTAAAAAAATTTACTATAAGTAATTTAAAAGCCGACTTAGTAGTAGTGATCTATAATACGGATAGAGTTATAAACACATTTCCGGATTTAAATAATATCCACATTTTCAGGTTGTTGTTGACGTGATCTGGTTGTGGAGATGCTTGCCTCGGTCACATGACTTCCTTCTTAAAAGGGCCGCTCCGGCCTCGGTCACATGACTACCTTCTTAAAGGGGCCGTTCCAGCCTCGGTCACATGACTACCTTCTTAAAGGGGCCGCTCCGGCCGCTAACACAGAACGCATTAGCGCTAAACTGAAACTAACGAGCTAGCAGAACCAACAGAAACAAACGTTGGTGTGATGTTACGAGGACGCTGCTAATAAAGTTGATACAAACTGGATTCAGGTTTATTATTATAGTTAGAATAAAACAGTTTAATGCTGGTTGTATGGTTTTATCTGGTTGTTTTTTATCCGCCACACCTTAAAGAACAGAAAATATTGTCTGACCTGGAACTAAATGTTAGGGTCCTCTGCTCTAAATGACTGGACCAGGTATCTTTTAACATGTATGTTAATGCTTTAGTGCATTCTTCTGTTAGCGTTCCTCTGTCCCTTTGAGTGGCCTCTTGACAGATAATAAAACACTAACAGTCCAGTCCAGGCGTGATGAAGCCTGATGCTTGTTGTTCGACCACAGGAACCAATCAGAGCCTCCTCTGCACACGAGTGCGTCACTATTGGTGCTTTTGTGTGTCAGAAGGAGCTGCTGGTCCACTCAGCGGAGGTTTGTTGGTTTTAATCCAGTTCCAGTTCTGCATTAAGTGGTTTTCCTGCCGGCATGTGAACGGTTCTCAGCAGCAGTGTGTGAACGGTAACAGCTAGCGGATGCTAAAGGGCTCCAGCTGATGGTCACTATCTAAGAGCCTCCATTTACCTGTTCACCATACGTGATGAAAGATCTTCACCGGGAAACTATAGAAACTATAGATAGATAGAAATTATAGATAGATAGAAACTATAGATAGAAACTATGGATAGATAAAAACTATAAATAGATATATGTATCTATATATAGATACATATAGTAGATAGATAGATAGATAGATAGATAGATAGATAGATAGATAGATAGATAGATAGATAGATAGATAGATAGATAGATAGATAGATAGATAGATAGATAGATAGATAGATAGATAGATAGATAGATAGATAGATAGATCCTGCTTCGTTATGAATGAAATGTGCTCTTCAGACGTTTCATAGAATAGAAAAATAAAATAAATAAATACACAAAGTAAATAAAGGGCAGCGGAAAACATAATTTACTTCAATTTACTGAAAGTAATGTGTCAATACCTCCTATTAGAGCCACTCAGAGCGGCAGGGGGCCGGGGGGAGAGCAGGCAGAGCCCATCAGAGGACATTAGATGTGTCCGGGTTTGCTTTCACACGGAACCAGCAGACCCGGACCTCACAAAGCCGCCACAATTACACAAATAAATTGTTCACAAACTTATATGCTGCGGTTTATACGGGTGACTCAAAGCAAACAGGAGCTGAGTCCGAGTGAGGATTAGTTAAATTCCGAATATTAGAACAACAAAAGAGTTAACACATGAAGAGCATGCATAATGTAAAAGGGATGCCGCATGCAAGGAGGGGAGTTTTTAATATTTTTAATTTGTCACAATTTACAGTAAAATGCAAAATAACATCAAAGAGCTTCATTTTTTTGTGTTTTCTACTCGTGTTTTGCTCAAAGAGAGAGGCTGCTGCTTCCTGCAGGTGAGAACCAACATGTAAAGACAAACGGCTCATTAGAATGGCGGATGCAAAAGAGGACGGTCACAAATGAAAATGAGAAGCCAGAAATGCACAAATCCCCTCAAGCAGGCGCTTTAAAGCAGCCGGCTCAGCATAAGGTATTCTCTTTGCAGATAATGGCCTTCTTTCCACTCGTAATCAACGTATACAGTAATGCATCGTTTCCCACCAGATTGCAAGAGAAGAATTAGCTCCAATTATTTTAAGTTTTTTCTTAATTACTTTTAGAGCCTGAAGCCGTTCGCTGCAGAAAAGTCGACGCTTCTGAACCGACGGAAAGTTTACAGTCACTCCTTCACACGAGATGACTGACTGTATGGTTCAAACACTTATCAGCCGACTCTGAAACAGCGTTTATGAAGCATCCCGGTCTTTATCTGTGTGCAGACCTCAATGTGATCGCATGGCTAAATGATATTTCTGCAAACACTCATCCCTTAAATTAAAAAAAGGCAGTGGAAATGCGTTTCTGTGGGGGTAATCTTGTGTTCCTGATCTCAATGGGGCATTTATGGGGGGTTTTAAAACTCTAATTATCTCAGCCAATTACAGTATATCAACTTTTAGTGGTCCATTGTATTCCCAATATGCATCAAGTGGACAAATGCGTCTGTAGCGGAGAATATTTATCTGGAATTATGAAGCAAAGAGGCTCAACTTTAAACTTGTGGTGATGAACGTCGTATGCTGACGACCTTCATCTGCTCTGAGTTTATTTTCAGTGACTCATCGTAGATTCACGCAAAAACGAATAACAGCAGCGTTATCACGTCTGCACGGTAACAGGAATCCAATTTACACGATTATTGACAAGTAAAAAAAAGAATGGATTCGTTATTATAGCGCGGATTGAAAACAGGAAGTAAGTTTTACATATAGAATAACATTTTTGCTTTATTGCAGCCAGTCAGTATGGTTCAATGTGTTTGTGTGAGAGCTGATCTTAGATGTTAATGCTTTGCGGCTGTTTTCTTGTAAGTACCACCACCCCTCCCAGAAAATAGACGGGCCCCATCCCACAAAAGCCGTTGGTTCAGTCCCTGACAAACCTGCTAATGTTCTGCAAGGAATGTGCAAATTGCAGAAATGAGTTCAAGTGTGGGCAGAAAACACTTCTGGTACTTAGAACCAGTGATGGAACAAATTTGGTCAAATTGGTAAAGTGCCCAAAGGGAGGAGGGAGATGTTCCTCAGAAAACCAATTCCAAGCTTGGGTGAGCTCAGGATTGTTTGGAAACCCTCCAATCTGGGGGCCGCATTGAACTGCGTGTCAGGCAGAGACTGTTAAATAAGATTAGAATACGGACCCGAGAGCGGCGCAGGTACCTCACAGGACGCTCGTGTCGTGTCAGACCACACTCACTTTTCAGTCGTACATCATCCAGGAGAGTGTTGGTGGAGTGTTACACCAGGCGGCGTGTAAACTCACTGGACAGGTTCACAAACATTAGTGCTTTTTAGTGCCTTGTGAGCACCGTTTGGAACATGTCCTGCTTCCTGCTTTGATTTCTCTCCTCATAGCTCCAATTAGGCCGGGACCGTCTCCTGGAGGGTGGGGGCTGACGACGGATGTGTCAGGGAACGCCGCGATCAAAGAAAGCTGAAGCAAAATGAGGAGAAAGGAGTTTTATTTCACATTCAGCCGGCCGCTGGAAGACTTCTTCTTTTGTTTTTTACAGCTTGGAAGTGTGACTTAAATGGTTAAAATGAAGCGCGTTATCGTCTCCTGGTGAACAGTCCAGTGAGCTAATGTGAGATGTGGAGGCTTGATTTCCCTTTTCTGTACAAGGCCAGCAAATAATTATGAAAGAAATATATAACAGAGGCTGCTTACGACTAGTTCCTCCATCTGAGTGGGTTTAGACGTTGAGTGGGACGGATTTATGTGATCCAGAAAGAATAAAAATAAGAGGAGCTACTGAAATACCCAAAAGTACAGATTTATTCACATATTTTTACGTCCGTTTGAGAGTTTAAACAGACAACTGATGATGTGCTCAGTAATCAGATATATGGAATCCTTAATGGCACACCATAATGAAGTCTGTAGCGTTCCTCAGAATGTTCATACTGGATCAAATCAATACAGATCATTTAAAATTAAAATTAAATTAAAAATACAGGTAAACCTCAGCTTGGGTCGTTAATCTGGGAGACGCAACGTTATTCAAAAAATGACGATAACCACTCCCAGTTCTGTACTGTACTTTATGTACGGATGAATTTTCATGGATATAAATCCATTTTAAGCTTATAAACAACTTTTCTTTTTTAACCCTCGGGGACTCTTTGGGCAATAAATGGGCATTTTTGTTGTAAACATAAACGTTAACATTTATTTGTACGTTTATTTCTATTTAAAAACGACGTATTCAGTATTTTCCGCACTATAAGGCGCACTGGATTATAAGGCGCACCTTAAATGAATGGCGTATCAAAAAAAAATTCATACATAAGGCGCACTGGATTATAAAAGGCATCTGAGAACTCATCTTCAATCAATGGTCTATTTTAAAACTTTTATCATTTATAAGACATGTTGGATTGTAAGAAATAGAGAAAATTAAAGGGTTTTAGGTGCGACTTGTAGTGCGGAAAAAACTGTGATCAGAACAACTTAACTCAGAACGATGTAAACCGAGCTTTAACTTGCAGACTGACATAGGAACTAAAGTCATCCTGTGACATGACATTAGTTCCTACCTGCTACTGTTTACGACAATTCAAGCTAATTTGTTAGCATCCCTGTACAATCGTTAAATATTTAGCTACTACATGGGGTCCTTTGACGGTTCCTGGGATGATTCGGGTCCTGAAAATACAGTTTTGGCTAACAGGAAGTGAATTTGTCATTAAACACGAGGACAGGTGGGATTAACAGGTGGCCTTTCTAACTTTAATGTCCGACTCATTTGGATTGAGACGGATGGGGGGGGGGGGTGAATCCAGGCAGCCGAGTGGAGAGCAGTGCTGTCAGCACATTAGAGCCTCTCTCAATGAACTGTCACTAGTGCACACTAGTGCGCAGCCAAAGTGAAGTTTGATCATAGGTGGCTGCTGTCCTGTCAGACATCCTTAAAAGCAAATGAGGCCTAAGTGCTGCGGAGCCCTGAATGAGGCTGAGATGATAGCTGTGGGGGGGGACAGAGAGGACGTCGGAGCTCCAACCTCCCACGTGTGTGAAGACAATGAGGTGAGGACGACTCCCTCACCCTCCCCTCAACTGACAGGGTGTCAATCTCCCCCATCATCATCCTCATAATTAAGACCAAACTCAGGACAAAGGTCACCAGTCTATGCAAGACTTCACATTTTCAACCAGAATGCACTTTTTTTTTTAAATGTAACAAATTTGAACACATTGAATGAACGCTGTCACCGTCATCACGCCTTTAGTACCAGATTGGATCGTTTTCACTTATTCCTAATCAGAACAGAACCAGAGTAGGAAGCAATTAAAAAAATAATAAGGTGATAAATAATGTGAGTAAAACCTGGTTACTCTTTGTAATCATCAGCTGTTCTCAGTAACGGCTTTAGACTGAATTGAACATGACAAAAACCAGAACCTTAAAGTCTGTGTGGGTTCTGTAAAGTAAGTTATCCTTTTTGGTTTCCAAGATGTTTTATTGTGTTCTTCACATCAGCTATCGTGGCATTCCTGTCCTGCAGACCCTGAACAGAATACATGTGTCCTTTAATTAAACCCTGCTAGTGAAATAAAGCAGGAAAGTTATGCCGTCAAACAAAAAGAATGGAATTAAAATCAATCAACTGACAGAAAAAAATGAATCAAAGCTGCATTTTTAAAAATTTCCTTTCACAGTAAGATAGAAACACGAGGCTTAATTAAAGAAGCAACAAATTTAACAAACTCGGATTTAATCAAAATGAATTTGAGCAACTTCCTCCAAACATTTTGGTGAGTGTTTTTTTTTTCCCGCAAATCTTTGTGAAGTTCAGATGAGTTAAACATGAAGCTGATGAGATAAGGCTTGATTGCAGCTTTTGAAAAACATAATCTGTAATAATTGAGGTTTAATTATTCTGATTAGAGAGCAGACCGCCTTAAATGAAGGTGTGGTTTCTGTGGGAATATGCGGAGCTGCGTGCACACACACATACACACATACACACGTATGTTGGATGAATAACTAACATCCTCTGGAAGCCGCGGCGGGTTTAAAGTCATGTTTACGGGATCCTGAAGCTGCACTTTGGCGCCGCGTGCCGCTTCGCTCCTCCATTAAGGTGAGTGTCTAGGCTCGCGCCGACTGTTCGGCCCAGCGCAGAGGTATTTGGAATACGGCGTGTTCTTATTATCTACATTGGTTGGCCTCTCCCCAAGATGCAAAAAGAGGGCTTTCAGGAGATCCCGCCGGAGCGTGAAAAAGACACAAACAAAGAAATACTCAGACGTAGATTGAACTTTGTTGTTCCCAAACAATTTGTTTGGTGGATGGTAGCGGAATGGAACGTTTTACACTTAAAAAATTTACAAGGTCGATGAGGAAAACATGTACGTTGAAGGCGGGATCATCATTATGGCATTAATAATGTAAACGTTTCTGAAGGCCTGTTGGAGCCCCGGTGCGAGCGCCTCACTCCAGAGCGATGCTTTCCATGTTGACCGTTTAACGGCGAAGTCATTACTGCTCCTGGGGGAGTGTTCCTGCACAGAGAAGCTAACCCAGTTCAAAATCAGCCAACAAAGGACAATGGCAGAGTGGAGACGACGGCCTGTGAGTCCACCCAGCCCCGGCTAAATGCTTTTAACGTCAGCGCTCCTCAGACAGACATCATCCCTGTGCATAAAGTGGATCTGAACTGGGAAAAAGAGCCATTAAGGGCAATTCGACTGCACAAAAGTAGTGTTTGACAGGTCCACTCTCAGCGACAGACGCCCTAATCACCTGGAAAATGTGATACTGTCACGTTAAGGTTACATCATTTTACCCGTCAGCTCCAGCGGCCCATCTGCTCAACGACAACAACACGCATTTCTGTTTTTAAGACACGTCCGTTCAACACCCATTAGTCGTCTGGCGTTTATTTAAAATCAGTTTACTTCATTTTTTACCTCTTATTAGAGCATTTTCTGTTTTAAAGCTTCAAATCAAAACTCTTATTTCCTGATCCTCAGAAAAAAAAAGAGAAGAAAAAACCCTCAAATTTTCATCTCCAGCGCAGTTCAGATGACAATTATGACAGCCCAGGTTTAATCAGAGAATCGGGTAGTTCATTTTCTCAATGTCAACATGAAACCTTGTCAAAAAATGAATTCTGTCTTTCTCTGGGGAGATAAGCAGGCTCCAGTGCACCGGCTCATTCACAGGAGAAAAAACTTTCAGGTCACAAGGCAGCGACTTGCATGTTTTCTTATTTTTTTCCATCCTCCCCCTCTCCTTTTTTTTCTAAAAACCACCCAAGAAGAGATTAATCATGAAGGGAAAACTCAACTTCACCCTCTAGCTGCAGGTCACAGTTCTTATTTCGTGTGGAATTGGCTTTCGGAAAGCAGAAGGCCTGCCCAGGGGGCAGGGACCTGATATGAGAGGAATTTGAGAATGAAGCAGAGGGGATTGATTAGCCCACTTCATATCCCACACTCCGTAAGCACAGTCCAGCCGCAATCTAACACACCGCTGAGCTGAATAGACAAGAGAAATTGGATTCCTTCCTAATATTTAACCTTCAAGTCGGCTCTAACAGCTGTTGATGGGTCGCTCCAGCAGGTAGCTCACAAGAGCACTTCTTACACGTTACACCAGGAGAGAACGGCAAAGTGGGAACGTGACCACGTCTACGGAGGTTATTCAATTACGGTATAAGGGAGGAGAGAGCAGTCGGGCTATTGGAGCGTCATCTGCATGTGATTTTACACCTCTGCTCGTCTGAACAGGTGGCGCGTGCATGCGTGTTTCAGGTGCACACGCCACCGGAAGACGGGTCAACACGTATACAATGATCCCTCGTGACTCACGGTTTATGCGTTCCAGGGAGCACACGTGAAAAATGAAATCCGCGATGTAGCAACAAACTATTTATTTTAATATTTACGGTAAACGTTAATGAACTTATATTAAACCACCTTATACAGTAATGCCTCAGAGTATCAGAGCGTTGTGAAGGTAATACAGATAGAAGGTGGTTTAATATCAGTACAGGGAGGGTTCATAAACATTTAAATTACCATAGATAATAAAATAAATAGTTTTGTCACTATATCGTGGAATTTCGTTTTTGCGGGTGGTTCCCGGAACGCATTAACCGCAAGAAATGAGGGATAACTGTATATTCAGCGCTATAAGGCATCCCTGAAAGCCTTTAATTTTCTCAAAAACCAACAGTTCACTTTATAATCCAGTCTGCCTTATTTGTGAAACAAGTTTTGAAATAGGCCATTCATTGAAGGTGCACCTTATAATCAGATGCACCTTATAATCCAGTTTGAATCCAGTTATAGTGCGGAAAATACTGTGCTGTATCTATATTACCTTTTCCCACACTATGACAGACAGTATTTACTACACAGAAGTGCGATGCGTTCCGTGAGTCAGAATACAGCACACACAAGGATGCTGTCAGCGAATAGCATGCGCGTACGGTGTCACGTGACTACCAACTAAAAATCCACGATGAGGTGGAGCAAGTGCATCTTGAAGCGCGAATTGGCGAGGGATTACTGTATCAACATACACACATTTAATGCTACAGAAATGGATAACATCCGGCTTTAATGTCGTACTTTGATGTCGGTCTTCTTCGCGGACGTATTTTAGACTTGGAGGGAAAAATTGCGTTTTTATTCTTTCGAGTGTCTTTTTTAGCAGCAGATGGGGGAACAAAGAGAGATGGAATCACTTCATTTTTCAAATCCATATCAATGTATGAAAATATGAAGAGCTGACTGACAAATGGTCGGGCTCAGCAACAAGCGTGACCATATTAGGCACCAATGAATATTTAGTGTTTTCATCCGCGGCCGGTTTGACGGCGTTCACCCCCGTCTCTGCTGCCAGGCTTTTGGGAAGTGTTGATAAAAGATCAGGATGTCATCAGGCTATTTCCTCAAGTCATTAAGCCATGCAGTTTATTCTAAGTAAAGTGTTTCCCATTTGAATGGGCACATTAGTGAATGTTTTATGATAATTAAGAGCTCCAGTCGCAGAATTGCTGGATCAGATTCATTAGTAGAGTCGCACATTTTATATTAGTACCTCATTCGGTTCCGGAGCTGCAGCGACGCCTGATGACACGCATCTTTACCCCCCCCCTCACAACGATGACAGGGAATTTAAATACTGAGCCTCTGTGATGAGAGAGGGCGTGTTCTAAAACCTCAGAATGTGTCTGAAAGACGTGGATTTAAAGCAAATTTAGCTGATTTCGTGATCCAAAGGGAATCCAATCGGTTTATTTTCAGATTTTAAAATAAACTGTTATCTTTGGTCAATTATTCCGTTCAGTTTCTTCCTGAATCCAGGAGCCTTCTGTTATCTGCTATGTTAGCATTATTTGCTAATGCAGGAGGAGGGAGGGAGAAAAAGAAAACACATTAGACGACGTTCCTTAAAATAAACCCACTTTTTAAAAGACCGATCCTGAATCCTGCTGAGGACTTTATTTGGGAATCTTCCCTGCATCTTGAGCCGGGCTCACAGAAGCAAACAAAACAAACGTGTAACCGGCTGTCCCGTGTTCCTTGACACGCCGACTATTGACCAATTCACTGGGGAGCCCATGCAGGGGCCACAGAACTCCACTCACAACACAAATTAATTGGGAAAAATAACTAATTCTGACATTCCCTGAAGAGTCTCTTTCATCTTATAAATAGTGGCTGCAAACTTGAGCGTTTTTGCTTCAGCAACACGACAGTGCAGATGATAGGATTTGTTTGGCTGGACCCCCAGGGGCCCGGCGTGACAAAGAACACTTGTTCAGCAACGGCGTGCGCCGGTCCCTACACGGGCCTGCGCCTGTGCCCCACGTCACCCAGAAACCTGCTCCATTTGCATTCCGCCTCTCCAGACGCCGGGCCACAAAGTCTGGGGGATACGGCGTCCCGGAGACGGGGGCTGGCGCATAAATTAGTCGTTTCACCCCCTTCTCTATCCTCCCACAGCTGCTCCTCCCTTCCTCCCTATTTGTCCCGTGGCTTCATCCCATCACGCTTTACGCAGAGAGAATCCAACTTTAAAGTTCCCCCATCTAATTACGATCTGTATTTACTTTCCCGGGGCGGCTGCTGTGTGATCCGGCATATCGGCTTTTTTTTTTAAGTCCCGAAGTCGATGTTTAATTCAGCATCGAATGAATCCTGTGGAATAATAAAACAGCAGTGTGAAATAAAGTTACGCCACAACGTGTACATCAAATATGAGCTGGGCTTTCCTCTCTCAGCCAATCTTTATTGGTTTATCCTTTAATTTGTTACCTATTCCGTATGATAGCACGTTTTTACAGCAGTTTAATTATTTTATCTGCAGCTATGCTAATGTTTAACATTATATACTGTATATACCACGACCCGAGGATCCATGCAGCTGAACTGGACGACTTAGAAAGCAGCTTGGAGTAGTAAGCAGCTAACAGTAGTTAGCAGCGACGAGTAGTTAGCAGCAACTTAGCAATTTCATCAGCACCAATAATGCTTGAACACTAAAGAGACCATAATTTAGCCTTGAGGATCCGTGCTGCCCAACATGGAAGACACAGTTTGCAGCTAATAGCAGCTGAGGCAAGGACCAGTTAGCAGATAGAATTAGTTTGCAGATAGGAGCAGTTAGGAGCAGTTAGGAGCAGTTAGGAGCAGTTAGGAGCAGTTAGGAGCAGTTAGGAGCAGTTAGGAGCAGTTAGGAGCAGTTAGGAGCAGTTAGGAGCAGTTAGGAGCAGTTAGGAGCAGTTAGGAGCAGTTAGGAGCTCCCAACTGCTATTTAGTTAGCAGCTTGCATTGGGGACAGTTTACAGCTAGAAGCAGTTAGCTGCTAGGAGTAGTTAGGAACTAGTAGCAGTTTGCAGCTAGCAGTCTGCAGCTAACAGCAGTTAGCAGCTAGTAGCAGTTTGCAGCTAGCAGCAGTTAGCAGGTAGTAGCAGTTGGCAGCTAATAGCAGTTAGCAGCTAGCAGTTTGCACCGAACTAGGAAGAGACGGCACACTTTGGAGCCATTTATCATGTGATTACAGGAAGTGATCAGCCATCACATGACAGGGAAGGTAAGTGGGTGTGGCCGCGTCGCCAGTGTTCCCAGTGTTCCCAGTGTTCCCAGTGGCGTTCAGAACACCCCTCACCTGTCCTGTGAAAGGAAACATTCTCTTTGTCTGAAGCTTCGTGTCTGTTTCACACACTAAACGGCGTCCTGATGGTCACACCTCAGACGTTTGACGTTATTTGTTGTCGTAGTTTTCAATAAATCAATAATTGAATTCCTGCGTTGCCTCCTGTCGGCGGGCGGGGCTTTGAGCCGGTCAGGACTCCATCTAATGGGAATAAAACGAGGACAGAAGGCCGTTGTGATGTCGACTCTTTCAAACGCCCACACACACACACGCACACACACACACACACACACACACACACACACACACACACACACACACACACACACACACACACACACTCCATCCTCGCCTCCCAGACAGCCACACTCTTCATCAACACGTCAAACGCGATCATTAATTGATCCTTCTCAGTGAAACTTCACATTCCCATGACACATTTTACAATTTTTTTCCGTCTTATTAAATATGATTTTAAAGCTCTTTACTACATCCGACTTCCACTTCATCCAAACGCGCCATCTAATTTTTCATTTGCTTTTGTACATGATATAAGACATCAAGTCAATAATTTATTAAATTACTTTTCCCATTCATTTTCTTCTATCTATAATTGATCTCTCCAGTTGAAATTCTGTTGTTCCTCTTACTCAGCCAGTCTGCTGAGAGGCTGCGTGACATCACTGCGAACAGCGAAGACCTCCCCACAGCCTCATGGGAAAACACACACATGTACACACACATGTACACACACACACACACACACACACACACACACACACACACACACACACACACACACACAAAGGAAACAAGTGTGTCTGGCTTGGGATATACATGCTGTAAAAAAACAATTTAATAGTCTTTTTAAAAAATATTATTCCTTTTATTAATTATGCGTCTCCTTTGGACAAACATGAAATATGAAAACAGACGTGTGTGTGTGTGTGTGTGTGTGTGTGTGTGTGTGTGTGTGTGTGTGTGTGTGTGTGTGTGTGTGTGTGTGTGTGTGTGTGTGTGACTGATTGAAAGCAGCTACTGTTAATTAACATTAATAAATTACAAATTCGATGACGATGACGCCCTTAATTTGACAGATGAACTCTAAACTCACCTGCTGTCGTTTCCATCAGTTTGTGGATGTCGTGAAGGAGAAACACCTCCGTTCAACATCGCTCCTCCAGGAGATTCTGTCAGAATTTACAAAGGAGAGAGGAAACGGGTCTGACTGCCTCCTGGTTCTCATGAAGACAGGGTACCGGACCGGTTCTGGATCTGTTCCTTAAATGCTCGCTGAGCAGGTATGTCCATCTGCTCACTCATGCTAACAAGGCTGTTAACGCCTCAGACAGGTTGTCCACCTCTAAAGACTTAAGAGATTATTACACCCGGTTCAAAGCGGTGATGTATTGTAATTGCCAGTGTTCATGTGTTTGTCTGTCCGTCTGTTAGTCCACCAAATGTCTTCACAACCGTGCAGATAGAAAGATGAAACAAAAAGAACATTACTCAGGCAGCAAAGAGAATGAAAATGAGATGATGACCTTGACCTTGAGAAAACTAGGTCAACGTACACTCAGGAACCGGATAAGATTGAAAGACGAGGGAGAAGAAGGCCAGTGTGAGCAAGACCATAGATCAAAGCATTAGCTTTCATCTACCTATGCACTACCTTTGATCTATGGTCAAAGCTAGTGCATAACCCTGGACTAGTCATGTACTACTTTCAGGGTACCCTGACCTACCCTTGAAGTAGGTCAGGCGATGTTCCAGATGTTCCGGTCTCTGCCTTGTTTTACATTGCAGCGTTGTCCTGAGTTGAAAAGATCATTTTTGCACTTTCGAGGCTCACAAATAGAGGACACTGCTTTTCAGCTCGCCAAGGTTTGGACCAAAGAATGGAGTCTTTCTTTCTTCCTAAATGACCTTAAGATTATGTTATCCTGATCTCCAGAGTCAGCCATGGCCTGTATAGATCCTTTGATGCTACACCTGAGCACATATGACCAAGGAAAGCTCATCTGGGAGGGGACTAACGTGTTCCACATCTAACGCTACGTTCGCTAAGTTTTAGACAAACTATGATGAAGGATGAAGGGTTGTAAACCCACTGCACTGAGATATACCAAGATGATTAAACTAACCAAAAGCAAAGGTTATCTCGCCACCAGAAGCTGCCACGCAGCTTTTCATGGAGCAAACGCGTTTGGCCGACACATGATAAGATGCATTAGCAGATGAGTGGAAGTAGCAATCATTAAAATGCTGCCATGGCAACGCTTTGATTAAAGTCAAGAGTGCTAAAACCTGAATTTACAATTCACAGTCATGTGCTGCCCTGGGTGGTCTGGAAATGTAACCCAAAGCAGGTGGCTAGCTGGTTGCTAGCTGGTGGGTAGCTTATCAGTAGCTGGTGGCTAGCAGGCGCTGGTGGCGGTGACGGCTGATGTCTCTGCTGGGACTAAAAAGGCTGATTAAATGAAGTTGGCACATGATCGCAGCACCGGGCTTACCAACATAACCTCTGTCGCTGAAGCATAATTAGCATGGGTAATGGTGCGTTACCAGTTAACGGATTATCTTAACATGTATTAACCATGACTTGACGAATATAAACCAGCAAGTTGAAGTGCCTGTCACTGATCCGGGTGAACGTCGGGTAATATTCAGAGTGAGATATTTTCTATCTGAACCCTGCCAGAGCTCCGGTGACAAGCGGAGAACAAAGGTCTGAGAACAGACTTCAAAAATTGCTCTATAATTAAATGTTTACATAATTCGATGGTTCATTTTAAAATTCAAGTGCTTCACTGAAGCAATTTCCTCTCCCTAATTACAATTTCCTCCCAGCCTGACATTTACAATGCAATCTTCAGATCTTTGGAAATGTGTTTTTGATTTATTACTTCTGCCTTCTTCACAGCAGTTAGCGATGAGAAATTAGTTTATAAAATAAGAGGCGTATTATCCGAGCCTTTGACCTGCACAGCTGACTCATTATTGTGTGTCAGGGACGAGCTGAACATTTCTGACAAGCATGTAGAAGAGGAGCAGATCAGAGGAAGAATTGTGGTGTTTCAGTTCCCCCAAAAATGCCTCCATGATATTGAAATGAACCGCGGGGACATCAAACATCTCCGACTGCGACGCTTTCCGAGGGAAGACAGACAAAGTGATCTGATGCCATCTGAGACTCGGCAGCGGTGAGGATCACAATGCAGCTAAGTCGACACGCCGGTGATTATTCATGGCACTGATGCTCATTATCCTGGAGAGAACCAACGACGGTTTCTCTCTCGTGGGAAGTGAACAGCTAGGAGCTCTAACCTCTGCCAAAACAATCGCCCTACGCATTTCTCTCGGCGTGCGGAACCAACGGAGGGCTGGGAGGATGCAGACGTCTCCATCTCCCTCGGGTGTAATCTGACTTAGATAAATATTTGCCATGCGGTCGGAACATCACACAGAAACTATTGTGATGCTCTTGTGAGCCTGGCGGTGATTGCTTTACTCTGCGGCGGAGATGGATTTTAGCCTTCAAGTGACTTTTGCTTTAAATGGCCTTCCTTCGCTAAAACATCCCCAACCACCGGGCGTGATGCGCAGCCGGAAAAAGGATGGAAATCAATTTTTAAAAAATCAATGGGAAAATAAAGGAAAACTCCTCTTGAATAATTCCACAAGCATATTAACAAAAAAAGAAAAAGAAAAACTTGTACACGTAAACAGTTTAATCTTCTCTGCAGGAAACCATTGCATCTGGAGGTTTTTTGCTTTGTGCGTTTGAACCTGTTTCCCTAACAGGTGGCTGGATTATTGGCGCTGACAAAAATTTGCCTTTGAAGAGCTCTGGAAAAGCTGTTTTGTGAATTTCTGCCCGCCCCGCAGCAAAAGCTGGCCGGTGTAGCTCGTGTTTTACCATCACACACATCCATCACCGAGTCGGGAATCATATCAATACTTGCCCATTTCCCCATTTGGAGAGAGCCGAGCAGATCAATTCATTTAAAGGGAACCACAGGCAGACATCCGTTGTAGAGATTACAGCATATATTGGCTGGTCTTCTGATGGAAGGTTTAAGGTTCATTAAGTCAATGGAATCTTTAATCAATGGGGAAACTTGAAGTTCAGGCAGGATCTCTACTGCGCGTGTAGTTACCCTCCCCAGGCAGGAAGCACTGGCAACCCCTTCCTAGTCTTTTCATTTGGGGCTTTTGGGGTTTATTTATCCTCTTTGTTTGTTGGACGATAGTCCACCCATGTGCTCAGAACAGTCTAGAACAGAGTCTTGGAGAAAAGCTTTGATAAAGGGGCGGCAGTGGCTCAGTGGTAAAGCGGGCGGTAGAGCGGGTTGTCCTGTGATTTAAGATCGGCGGTTCGATTCCTGCTCCCACCCAAAAAAAATACCTGGAGGTGAGCTCACAGTGGGAGGTGTCAGCTCACCTCCGGAGCACTGCCGAGGCACCCTTGAGCAAGATGCTGTCCCCTTTAGAAATTGCTCATTTGAGGCACACCAAGATGGAGCTGCCTGCCACTCTACCTCCCCTGCATGCCTACAGGCCCCCTTGTGTGTGGTTATGTGAATTACAGGGGCCTGTACACGCTAATACGCATGCGTGTGATTTGATTGACTAACAAAGACTAGAGTGTGCGTTCTTAATTTCCCTTAGGGGATTATAACAGTGTATTGAATTAAATTGAATTAAGAAATTAAAGTTAAATCTGTCATAGCTGGGCAGCATTGCGTTATCTCCAGATCATTGGTTCAAACCCAACCAGGACCAGCAGGGGTCCCTCCGGGTTCTCCGACTTCCACCACCGGAAACATTCAATCCAGGTGAACTGGTGACCCTAAACTGACCGATTCGCCCACAGACGATTTGATGTTTGTCTTTCTTGCTGTTTCCTGTCATGAACTGGAAAGTTGTCCGTGGTGAATCCCGCCTCTCGTCCCAAGTCAGCCCTGGATAGTCTCTACCTTCCCCCTTTTTTGGGACTCTACAGAGAACGAAAGGCTACGGGAAACTAATGATAATCTTTCATACAGTAGTTTCAGTTAACAGGATAAAGATCAAATCGATATGATCACATCGTCAGGATGTTGTCGGAATGCCAAACTGGGAGGAAAACTCCCCAACATCCTGCGGGTTTATGTAAATCCTGCGGCTCAAGTTTCCGTCGGATCCCTCTCCGAATCACGAGGCGTCCTCTGGCTGTGGTTCTGAAGTGTCACTCGTGTCCACCTGAATTATAGTTTGTGTGTAATGCAGGGGAAGTACCCGGCGCAATGAGAAGTGGTTGTGGCCTCTGATTGATTGTTAAGTGTTGTCCAGGAAGCCATCTCTGGACTCCACTTAACGGCTGCACGGCAGAAAGCAATCAGCCGCTGTTACTAAGGGTCTCGTGGGGAAGGGTCCGGCAGTGATTGATCTGCAGCACATCTCTGAAGATGTCTGCAAGAACCGGGCTTCAGCATCCTGTTCAGCTCAGAGAGAGCATCCTCCCAAAAAAACTTTGTACGAAAACGCCAATTTCCTCGGACAAGGAGAACTTTATCCATCCAATCGGACAGATTGTGCGTACTTGGTATTCTTACAATATGTTAGCAGGAAATTAAAGTGGAATACCTGTGTGGATGTACGGCGTGTCAGCTGGCGTTATTCTACCCGAGGACACGCGTGAAACACCTTAACACAAGTCTATGTGTGTATGTGTGTGTGTGTGTGTGTGTGTGTGTGTGTGTGTGTGTGTGTGTGTGTGTGTGTGTGTGTGTTTGTGTTTGTGTGGCGTCAGAGGAAAGAGTCCCGGCCTCTCCCGGGGTGGGTCGATGTGTTCGCCGACCAAGACGGCCGCTATTGGTCTCATTACGGTCGGATCAAAGGGACATGAGCTCCAGAGCAGCGGGGGGCTCTCTTCACACCCCCGAGAAGCAGCTCGGCCTCTAATCTCAAAGGTCACGTTTAGTCATTCAAATATAAAACAGCTTCACATCCGTCACGTCCGCCTGACCGGCTGGAGTTGTCTCCAGAACCGAAGCCCAGAGGAAACCAGAAAGAACCGGCTGGAGGGTTTTTTTTAACTGGTAGAATAAAAATCCGTTTAATCCGAGTTGATAATTAGCCTCCAAAACGGCGGCGCCGACCCTGCTGATGTGTGATACGGACTCGTACATGATGTTATTTAAATATTCAATAAAACTTCTGAGGCCCTGACGATAATCCTCATTAAAGAGCTGGATGAGTGTGTGTCATTGTTCAGAGTCGTAATGACTGAAATAACGGCGCTGAACTCTGAAAACACTCGCTGGCAACTTTATATTCCATGCAATCGCCGTTCTGATGGTCCGCAGTCAGTATTTATATCAGGAAAGGGACTTCAGGATCACACTAAAACCAAACGGCACGTCCGTCACCGCTCCTCAAGTGTGATTTCATCAGAACACAACAGTTAGCACAATTAAAAGCGCATCATGGAATATTTAGCTTTGTGTTTAAACGACACGGCGAGCAGACTCAGATATCGTTTCAGCTCCTCGGGGTCTGAGCGGCTGTTCTGTCCTGTTCTTTTGGTGGAGAGAAGAGAAAAAAGAGCAACCTAGATGGGAATTTTGTGCTTGGGTGGTTATTGAAAGATGAGGCAATAAACGGCTAAACTTGAGTAATCACACACTCCCTTAGGAATTTCTCAAATGGGGATGGTCAAAAACCTTGAAATTTGAGTCCCTTGCTTGCTGCCCAGGCTTTATTTGATGAGATTCATTATTGTGGGCAGCTGAATACAAGTGTCTTCTGATTACAGGGCCCACCATTAAAAGTTCCCACCAGCGTGCATTTCCACGGTCGAATGTCAATGGGATTAAAATCTCAATTCACTCCAGTCAATTCTCCAGTAACAAGATTTCATTAAAAGCAGGCAGGGAGGAAAATGGACTTGAAAGCACTGAAACAGCTGGACTATAAATTATAAAAATGTGCTTTCTGCTAACTGAACACACCTTCAGCTTGCAGATGTATTATTATTTAATGTTCAGAGGAGCTGGCTTTATGTAAATTGAGTCTTCTATTCTCCTCAGTCGCTTTCTCAATGCCAGGTACTTCCAAAAGCAGGCAAAGGGAGAGATTATGCAAACCAATTAACATATGAAAATAACGTATTAATATACTGTCTCTGAACTGTATCCAATCAGTTCCTTTTCACTGGCGTGTGTACAAAACAATTAAAATTAAATTTATACAGCTCTTCCTTAACATATTCTGCAGCGAATGGAGTCAGTGAGCAATTGCTGACAAAAGTTTTACAGGCCTGTGTTCCTCCTTAAAGGCACCGACTTTAAGAATATTTATAAGAAGCCATGCTAATAAATTCCACTCTTTGTTTCTCCCTAATGATGTGTGCATCTGAGACAAAGCAGTGGAATCCATAGCGGCGGCCAGGTGCTAATGAATGGCTTACATTATGCTGTCCGCTAATTACTACTGCGCCATAAATAAAACACAAGACAATCAATTAGCGTCAGACGTGTGTGTGTTACTCACAGCCAGACACTTCCTGCAGGCCGGGGCTTTTTGCACAGACCTACTTCTTTTTTTTTTTTAAAAACGGATAGAATGGGTTCAGATAAATCACATTTTGAATGTTGCAGAAATGCACTCTATGGAATCCATTTCCACTCATTCACACTCCCGGCAAATTAATATCTACGCACTTTCACCTGAGAGGTGAGTTAAAGCGCTGAAATGCACATGGAGCTGAAAGCCCTTTCCGCTGAATTAGACAAAAGAAATCCAACAGGCGGCAATCATCTCTCTGCCTTTAATGGAGGCTTTGCAAAAAATAAAAAATAAAAGAACGCCTCCACTTGATGCAAAGCTCCTCCGGTTTCCCAGACACCAACTGGCCGACGTGGAACACTTGATTTGAAGCAGAGCTGGGGAAATCAGAGTGCATTAACACCGCATGTGGAAGGCTCTAACCCAATGATCCCAGCATTACGCCGCTCTGGCCCGGCCGATCTGGCTAGTTTGATGCATAATGTGAGCATTAATGTAATTTACTCAGCCTCAACAGTAAACTGATTAGTCGATGGTTATCTGCTAATGTGCCAGGAGGACCCCTGCATGTCGCCGGCGCGCAGCCGGAGACGCGGGATGACAACGGAACACGCGTGAGCAAAGACACACGACATGCAACACGTAATCTGAGCAGGAGAGGTAAACGGTTATCACCCAGGTCTGCCGGTGCAGCATTTCATCCAGCAGCGTCCATCCTTCTTCTTAAAGACCCTTTAAACGCATCCCGCCGCCGAGGGGGAAGGGTGTATTTGTAACTTCGGACGATCTCGGTCACGTCAGACCGGTCGGTATCATCCGCAAATATATTTGTGCCAAGTTTCAAGAGGAGTTTTCTTGCCGGACGGCATATTAATCAATCTAAAATTCTAATTTAATATCTCATTGGGCGTATTTTTTCTGGGGCCACCAGTGTGTTTTATCTGCGTCCCCGGCAGAGTTCACTCTTTTTCACGGTACAAATTAATTCCCCTGTAGGTGACATAAGTGCTTTAAAAGAAAGTGCAACGGAGTTGCAGTCCCATAATGCAACAGTCCCAGTGGTTACATCTGCTTCATTCTTTCATCTCTCTTCATTGTTAGGTGGGGGCTGTCACATTAGGAGGAGAACCACCACCACCACCCCCCCGACCCCCCCAAGTACCCCCTTTTTCCCATTCCAGCAGTTGGCAGAGTGGCAGGCCCATACAAAGGAGCGTGCACCAGGAGCACAGAGGGGAGCACCGTCAGAGGAAAAACAGTTTGGGAATTAAGGTCATTAATTTTCCACTTTCAAGGGCTGCCACACAGACGGAGATAAAGTCAGCATAAATATTCCGCCGAAGTTTCTCCTGTTTTTCTCCTCTCCCCATTTTCATCGGCAGCCCATTTATCTCCATGCTGTCAATTAGAGGCAAAAGCAAAGAACTAATTAGGAACTGTGCAATTTTAATTAGCTGTTTTGATAATTAAACTAATTGGTTCCCTTGTGTTCCTGCAATGTGTGCTGAGAACTTTTTTGATATCTGGGCAGCAGATTTCCCATCCGCCGGTTAATTAGTCACTTTTGCATTAAAAAGGAGCCTTCCTTAATAGCCTTAATTTGCAGTTGAAAAGAGAATCCACCATCAATAATTTGTGTAATTGGTCACCGTTTGATTGTAATTTAGAGGCACGGCCGGACAGCTCGGCATGTCTAATTCCTAATGACTAGGATTAAAGTTGGATTAACTGTTTGGGGAAAGGATTCACTCTCCCCTCTTCCCCCTTCCCACCGAATGACACCTAGTCTACATTTGATTGGTCATGAAATTCAAATTGACTAGGTGAACAGCAGGGCTTATGCCATCCCTATTACTCTCTATATGGTGAGCCTGTCAGGATGCATCAAAAAGATTTTAAATAATTCCCGTTTAATTCCCTTCTACACTCCGTCCAATGAGCTCCAGGAAGGAAGGCAGGAAGGAAGGAAGGAAGAGGAATGGAAAAACGGTCGCTATGTATTGTGTGATGTTTTCAAACCTCTGCTATCACACCTATTTGTGTTTCATCGCTGAGGGGAAAACATTGCCACAACAGGCCACTAGGAGGCGCAGCGCCTTAAACCTCAGAATAATTCATCCAGACAATCTCAGTTTTCAATAAAAATTCAATCAAGAAGGTAAAAAAAAAAAAAAATCACATTAAATAAAGTTAACATCTGCTAAAGTTAACATCCGCTACCAGTCCATCCTTGCAGAATAATTATTCTTCACTGGTTTACTGATTTCCTCCGCCCTGATGCTCACGGGTGCCACGGTAACGCCAGAACGCTGCCAGAGGCCTGGAAACCTGGACCACAATCACATCATTCAGCATCTTCACTATCAGGCAGCGCATCTACACTTTTACAGCACACGGCCCCGTCAGTAGTCTGATTAAAAAGCACCATTCATCCCACTTAGCCAGAATACAATTAAGGGACATGGCTTTAAAAGCCCCCCCCCACCCCCATCCCACATAAAAGGAGCCTCTCCACAGAGCCCTGCCTGTAAATATCATGTTTGATATGAGGTTTTAATCTGCTTAGCCATTCTGAACTATAGAATGGGCTCATCCTCTGTGTTCCCCCCCGTCCAATGGCTGTGCGCCTGAGGACGGGGGGGGAACACAACACTAGCGCTATCTGATTAGCGGGGGTTAATTACGGAGCAGTGTTTTTGTAGTGGATGTGTTTGAGAGCTGCCCATAAATAGATGGGCACGGCTAACGCAGCTCACAAATGAATTTTAATTAGCGGTGAATCAGAGGACCCCAATCAGGGGCTCTTCTGGTGGGATGGGGGGGGGTCTGGACCCAAGATGCTGAGAGGGGGTGAAGAGTACGCCTCCATCTCAGGTATCTAACGCTGATTAAGACTATCGTTGTCGGTCGCTGACACTTGTCGGCCGATCCAAATGGGGGTCGCGGCGCCAGTGACCCTTTGTTCTACCAGAATCCTCTCCTTTAAAATACCTAAACCCAGCTGGGGGGTAATTGTGTGGCACTCCAGCCTCTCCAGCGTGTTTCTCCAACATTCAAATGTCAAACGGACATTTGAAGTCAAGCCCCGATGAGACTGACCCACACTTTCCCTCCCTTTTCCTCCCAGTTTTCTGTGTGATTGGATTAATTATGTGTCACTCACTTTGCCAGAGGTCAGCAAACACACGTTCCCGGTCATAAGTCATCAATCTCTGCGACCATGGAGATGAAAAGTCAAGCATGTCAGCCGGGGAGGGATCAGCCCATTGATTTCAGGGCCGACCCAATCTCACCGCCGCTCGCCGCCGAGAACTGAAATTACCCCCGTGGCCTACAGCGTTACAGCTCACATCGGGGGGGAGCAATAAAAGAACGGCATTCATTCTGATCAAATGAGGGAGAATATGCATGAAAACAAAGACTACGGCTGCACTCCAAGAACATTTGTGATCTTTTACGTCACCTACGGCTCTGTGCAGAACTTTACTAAATTACGGCCTGAAGCGCATCTTCAAGCAGCACTGGATGTGAGGTAGTTGGGGGAGGAGGGGGTAATTATTTGATGGTGGAGGAGATAAAGCTAAGGTAGCAATATCTGTTGCAAAAACCCAACAGAAGGCTGGGACAGCCGGAGCGCCCCCCACCACAAACACCCGGCCGGACCGGAGCTGACTCCTCCACTCTCCCCTAAATGGCTAATCTCTCTTGGATCTCACCCCTAATTGGTTAACAGTCTCTGCAGGCCGAGTTGAAGTGGAGCTATTTAAGGCTCCACCATGAAACAGCAACACTTTCATGTTGGCAATAACAGGCAACAATTATATTACCAGATTCCAAACTGAGCCTCTATCTGCCCACTAATCACAACCGGAGCCCATCTGTTGTGCTGCCTTCTTTTGAAACGACTGTTTATTTGATAACTGGATACCAATTAACCGCTAAATAGACCGCAATTAGGCGTCATTTCTATTAGAGTCAGCGGAAAGAAGGAGAAAAACAAGATGTGCGTTTTATATTTGAAACAAACTGTGCAAAGACACCAGCATCAGTATCTCTGGCTCTGAGGCGCGCCCCCGCGGCCTCGCGCACGTGCATCGATTCAACCATGAGTGCGCGGGTGCGCGCGCTCTCTCTCTCTCTCCTCTCTGTCGCGCACATTCAGTCTCTCGCGCACGCGCACATGCGCGCACACTTTCCCTTAGCTGTGCTTTTGTGTTTTGTCAGAATTAATGAGAAAAGTTCCCCTGCCCTAGGGGTAATTAGTGTCCTTGGAGTTAAATAAGCTAATACTTAGACACCTCTGGCACAAGCAATTATGTTTGTGTATTGAATAATTGATTCAAAGAGGGGGGAAGGGCTGCTAATCAGATCTGAGCATAATGAATTGATTTAATTAACAGGGGAATCCGCGGCTCTGTGGAAGCTGCGCGCATTTCTCCCTCCGCTGCAGAGGCGAGCGGCACGCACCGCGAGAGAGGAGGGCGGCGTGAGTCCGGCTCCCAGCAGTTGTCAGATCCGCGATTGGATTTTGTTTGAACACAGTTTCCGTTCGGGAGCAAATGAGAGCGAGGAGGAGAGAACATTTAACCGAGAGGAGAGCTCATCCGTTCGCACCGGGCGTCCGATCCCACCGATCCCTGCGCGCTCCGCTCCACGCAGCCGACGGTAGACTCTTCTAACGCGGGTTCTCATTGTTTTGCTTTTTTTTTTCCTTCTGATTCGCATGGAATTCACCGGGAGCCCGCTGCGTTTGATCCCCGCTTATTCGCGTTTCAGTCCAGCGCGGACAGACGGAGCTCGCCGCCACATTTCGCGTGTGAATTACTATTATTCTGATTATTGATAGGAGGGGGGGGGAGAAGAGAGGTGGGGAGGAAGGAAAACGTGCAGACGACAGTTCCTCTCCGGTGTGACTGATCGAGGTTTATTCCGGTTCAACGCGCGTTTCCAGAGCGACTCCGGTTCCGTCACACCGAGCGGTGAGAGCCTGCTGGAGCCGAGGACGGACCGCCCGGGGAAGGACTCCCCGTTCCTCAGGACGATGGTGCTGGACAAGGAAGAGGGTGAGTGAGCGTCTCCAGCCTGGGGGGGGGGGGGGGTCCACTACTGACATTTTCCACAGCCAGCATGTCCTGTATCCCGCGACCTGCGCACCAGCTGCCGCCGCTCGATGTTGGCTCCTTTTTTTTCCTTTTTTTTTTTACCCCCCCCCCTCCCCGTCATTCACGGTCAAGGCAGGAAAACCTGAACGCGAGGGCTGCTTTTTTATTATTCCTGCACCGTGAAGTTGGGTTGACACCTCCCAGCCCCGGAAGAGTTGCTCATTTTGGATTTCTAGTCTTTTTTTTCTGAGGCGTCTTGACGCGCGGAGTTCGAGGCTACCCCGCAGACGCCGCGGTGTGTGTGTGTGTGCGTGTGTGCGTGTGTGTGTGTGTGTGCTTCCTCTAGTCTCCCCCTAGTCTTCCTCTTGTTTTCCTCTAGTCTCCCCCTAGTCTTCCTCTTGTTTTCCTCTAGTCTTCCCCTTGTCTTCCTCTTGTTTTCCTCTAGTCTTCCCCCACTCTTCTTGTCTTCCCCTTGTCTTCCTCTCGTCTTCCTTTAGTCTTCCTCTTGTCTTCCTTTAGTCTTCCTCTTGTCTTCCTTTAGTCTTCCTCTTGTCTTCCTTTAGTCTTCCTCTTGTCTTCCTCTTGCTCTAAGTGCTTTTCTGCGTCTGAAGTTGTCGCGGCAGCCTGTGCCATCACGGCGGGATGGGAGATGACAGCAGAGTGCTTTTAACTTAATTGCAAATTATGGATAGCTCCGCGCGCACCGCTCGCGCACTTTCCATACCAAATAGGCCTCCTTGCGTTACTTATCTATTCCAATGTATTTAGGTTAATGGCTGAGGCAATCTAATTAATTTAAATTTAAATGAAAGTCTCCTCTAATGACGTCCCATTTTGGATTAAACTGATGTAGAGATGTGGGGTGTCTTTATCACTCTGAGATCTAAATTGTGCACACACACACACACACACACACACACCTTTTTTTTTTTAAAGAGTATTTTAAGGGTTGTTCTGCCGGTAATGCGGACCACCTGCTGACACACACAATGCCAACCTCCATTAACCTGCTTAACCTGTATACTTTATTCCTCAAAGTATAGTCTAGCTTTTGCACAAATGTGTTTTTCCTCCTTCTAAAAGCGGCGGTTGCATTCGTAAGCCATCATTTCTGTTTGAAATGGATATTCCGCAGGTCTCAGCAGAGCCTCCTTCCACTTAAAACCAATGAAAGGAAAGCAGCAGAGACATAAATTGCTCTGTCTGGTGTGTATCCATGTTGTGCAGCTAAATGTACCTTAATTAACTCAACTGTAAATTGTCTCCGTTTGGATGTGTGTGTCCAGCTAAAAGTTCTCCGTATGATTCATGATTCAGATTGCTTTTAACAGTTATTGGCTAAGCAATATGGTAAATGTACAAGGTGATGCAAATAGCATTAGTGGGAAAGGATGCACAGGAGCATGTAATGCAGTCAATACTACATTAACTACTGATGCCCAATTACAGAAGCAGGGAGAGTGGCTTTTAGGAGCATTAGGACTTGCAGAAAAGCTGAGATCACCTGCTGCTCATTGCCTAAAAGCTTCACCCTTTATCTGCTGGTTCCCCAGCAGCAGCAGCTCCGTTCGGGCCGCTGTCAGCGTCGCTGCTCGTCTGTTTCAGTGTTTATCGGCTCCAACTTACAGGCTTGTCAATGCGGAGCTACTCGTCTAATGCATCCACTTAGGGACACCCAAGTAAATGTGTGTGTTTACGCAGAGAGAGAGAGAGAGGAGGCGTGGGCTGGCGTTTTTGGTGGCCACATGGGTGTGTGTGTGTGTGTGATTACTGTCTGTTTCTCTTGATTGATGGGCTGTAATGCCTGTGTGTGTGTGCGGTGCTTAAGCGTTCATATTTTAGTCGTCTACAAAACAGATCATCAGTGCGTCTGGTCTCTTGTTCAAAGTCTGCGATCCCAGTTGGCAAAGCAGCCTCGCAGTAACGCCGCCGCTTGTTTGGCAGGCTGGTTTTGAAGTCTGGAGGCTCTTTGAGAAGTCTGCAACTAGTCGTGCCAAATTGTGCAACAAAAGCAGACTTTTGTTGCACGGAAACGGCTCGTCTGTTAGCTTTAGCTCAGCGGAAGGGGCCTGTGAGGATTCAAAAAGTCTGAGAAACGAGGATCAAAAAGGGGAAAGAGGTGCATGTTGGGAGCACCGGCTAAGCTAACGGTGCAGGCTATCTGCTGCACATGGCGCCGCCTTGACGTGACCTCACCCACAGGTCGTAGCGACACGTGAAGAACCCGACGTGGTTTTCAGGTTTGTACCAGCAGACGAGGCGAGCCGGTCGTCACCGTGGAGGAGATGTTGTTGCTGCTTCCTTCACGCCTCGGCTGAAGACAAATCCCCCCGCCGCTGATAAACGTCTGCTTACCTTAGCTTGTTAATTTACGACCCTGTTATCATCCTCTCCGGTGAAATTTGTACATTCATAAAGCACGCGATTGAAAAGCAATCCTTCGGATGAACGCGGACTCGCGATCTGTCGGCCGCTGTAATAAAACTTCAGCTTCAGGCTCCTATTTTTATTTTGAAATAATAAGAATTGCTTCGTTCTTTGCCGGTGTTACCATGGTAATACTGTCTTGTAGGGATGTTATATTGATTTAGAAAGTGGACAGTAATATTTCTTTTCTGTTATTTGGTTTCCACGGGTTGATTTCTAATTTCCAGCTGGGAGATTACTTTTATGTGTTCTTTAAAGTCTTTCCACTTTTCCAAAGGAATGCAATTTGCTCTCCTGTATTTGCTATTTTCTCAACTTATTGGTTTGCTCTCACTTCCAAATGAAACTTTCCCATTTTCAAATATTGAAATGATGTCTGGTTGCTAAGCTCAGGGCCCCGAACCAAATTAGAAACACATTGGTCATTTGATAAGGCGCTGCCATTTTTTAAATCGTTGTTTAAAAAACGGCACCAGCACACAATTATTTTTTATTTTTATGAATGGCATCAACACCTTACAGCATGAATCTGCCCTGATGCAGACGCGTTAATTACCTGCTCTATTTAACTCCCCCCACCCCACCCCTCAGTGCTTTCATCATTCATTTTTCCGTTGCTAAACTAAAGAAACCGCACATACACCAGCTGTAAGTTTAATTCCCCTCTAATCAGACAATTTTCACCCCGTCACCCCCAAAACCTCCAGATCCCGATCTGCCCCGAACCGTTTCATCTGCGATTGCTCCAGATACGGATCATATTCCGTAATTATTTCATTGGAATCCAGAGGTGGGGGGGGGGCTGGTTAGCGAGCGCGTCCACCTGCCTTCTGATGTGAATGGCTGCTCTCATCAGCGCGGCGCGCTAACTCAATTATGCACTCTTCAGCTGTAAGTGCTTCCCTCTTATTACTGCCAGAGGCCACACACGACCAATGTTATCGCAAAAAAAGATCCCGCTCCCAGCATGCATCATGGGAAGGGAGGGGGGGGGTGTGTGTGTGCTCCTCTTCCTCACGTCTTCAGCTTTTATTTAACGTTAAAGAATTTCTGGAGTTCTGTGTGAGATGGTGAAGGTTGCGGCGCCGTTATCGGTTAAAGGTAACAATAAGAGCCGCCGTTGCTAACGCTAGCTTGACAACCTTGCGGAAACTCACAAATATGCCGACAACTTCAGATGAGGCGTTAGTTTTAAACGCGTTACCTTGGAACAAACTGAATGTCTTTTTTTTTGCAGGTGAGGCTTCTAAAATGTCCTCACTTGGAAATAAATGTGAATAATCTCTAAAGATGCATGACTCGACTTTCACAATGATTTCCCGCCATTCGCCGCTGCACGCCGTTCGATATTCAACCTGTTGAAACGGATCTTGCTGACACGCCGACGCCTCATCGCTTTGGTTTTTTTTTATTCCATCAACTTATTTATTCACCTGTTTACCTTTGTCTGCGCTCTGTTCCGACTTGTTTGCCGTTCTGACGCCCCCTCCCCCCCCTTCAAACACCCCTCTCTCCTCTGCAGAAAATAATTCATCCTTGATTCCATCTCCGTCTGTAAATACGTCGAGAGGAATCGGAATGTGGTGCGGTATCCTCGCTGCGAGCCGACGTCAGAACAATAAACTCACCCGACGCCGTCTGTGAAGGAAAAACTCGTTTGCCTACAAAAACACGTCACCTGTTACATCCCATAAGAAAATTTACTTTTTTTACAGTAAAGTCTCAATACTTTACGTATTTAAATAACACAAAGTCTCCATATTGCAGACTTAACGGCAGCAGGAATGATATTTTTGAAAGGGTTTTCACCTGAGGAGAAATATTTTCTGTTTATTTGATGACCAGAATCCATAATTCACCTGTCAGGTGGACGTCAGCTCATAATTACCCCCCCCCTTTCTCGTGTTCTCAAAGATAATCCATTAGCATGCGCTCATTCTTCCGCTTCTTTTTTTAGTCCCTCCTGAAATATATTTTTAAAATGAAATGCAGAGCGGGACGTGAACCCGTGTCCATATGCATGTGTGATATTTAAAGCATCGGTGCGTTCATGCAACAGCTGTAGATTTACAGTCAGATGCTGTTAAACTTTTAATGGATTCCTTGTTTTGTTTTTTAAATTTAGATTTTTAAAGCGAAGAACTAAACCACCGTCGCTATAAAGGCTCTACACGACCTCAGTCCTAAGATAATTATATATCAGCTATTGATCAACATGTTTTCAATACTGCAGGATAACCTCCAGCTCATTTGTCTGTTGTTGTAATGAACAGTCTGACCTCTAGGGGCCGCTAACGGGGCTTCTGATGTTGAATCAGAGCTTTAAGTGGAGGCTGGGAATGTGGGTGGGGCATAGTCTGGGGTCGTCCACCTGGTGATGTCATCGACTGTGATGTCATGACAGCTGGTTTCCTGCGTTCATCTGTCTTTACTAGCACGAGAAGAGTCACCGGTATATTTCTGTAAATTGACCCCAGAGTGACGAATCGACGAAGATGTTTGGATGACATCACAGCAGACTTACGACATCACAGCAGACGCCTCTTGTTAAATCAACGCAGGAAAATCCTGTTAGCGTTGTCGCTAACGCTACGAGGCGTCTGCCTTTTGGAGGAAATCATCCAACCTGGGGGTAGATCTGGAAAAACTTCCTCCGCCCTAACAAAGATGTGTGTTTTGCTTTTTAAATCAGGTTTTATTGATCCTGCATGAACTCCCCACCTGATGGATTAACCACAATACTGAAAGGCATGATGGGATACGTGCTGAATACTCAGTCGTTTCTTGTTTCTTTGATGGCCTTGTTGGAGTTGAGGCGAGTGTTGGTGACATCTTCATCTTCATCTTCGTCAACTTTTCTCTTTCCCACACACACACACTTACACACACAACCATTTTCTCAATAAATGAGGGATGGATTTGACGGACGGAGCTCAACGTGATCGAAGTCGGGGTTTTAAACTGATATTTGTGGGCGGAGTCACGCTGTCGGTGCTCGTCAGTCGTTTTTTGGTGATGATTCTGGACCACAGATTCCAGCCGTTCTGTTTCCACACGTCCGTCCTGACCTTTACCTTACCGTCGTCGGGAAGAAACCAAATGCCACGTGCGTCTCTGTGGGTCAAACATGACGTGGTTAAAGCGTCCTGAGATCTGAGGTCTGATCTTCAGCAGAGGAATAAAGCAGGAGAGACACTTTAGTTTTGGTGTTATTTTAATGGGATGTTGCTGTAAACAGAAGCCTGAGGCTCCTCCTCCTGAAAGAACTAATCTCTCATTGGATGACCTTCACTAAATCAAATCAAGCAGCTAATTAAAACCTGTGATTCAGGGGGTGTCCCCCCCCCCTTAAAGCTAATGGATTAGCTGTTGATTATTGGCGTTCATGATTTAATCAGTGATGATTAACGGCAGCAACAGAAACACCGATTGGAACCAGACCCCAAAATAGTGCCGCAAGTGAGAAACGGTGGCGCTCCGGGAGGGGGGGGGGGGGTTCTCGCTTTAGAATCCTAGCATCGCGGCTAATCCTCATGAAGACCTCTTGCCCCCGGGTGCACCCAGCCAACCTCCCTCATTATTTACCTCATCAGGTGTGGGAGCTGAAAGACATTAAAGGCCAGTGCTGCCAAATAAGTGCCCCCCCCCCCACCCCACCCCCCCATGGAGAATTTGCATTATTCAAGATTAGAGAGCCTCACACGGCGTGGTGGTGTGGTGTTCCCCCTTCCCCTCTATTTTCGGCACACGAGGACCTGAATGGCACACCTGTCTCCTGGCATATCCTTTGAAATCAGAAGTGTGCAGTAATAGCTGGCGGGGGGTGTGTGTGTGTGTGTGTGTGGGGGGGTTCATCACTTCCTGACCTCATGAGTGACACAAACTTTAGACGACTGCATTTGTTCCTCTCCAAATGAATTTTTAATGCCGACTAAAAGTGTTTGTGTGTCGTTCTGTTCCGGGGTGACAGGTCTAATGGTGGGATCTGTTATTTTTCCAATTTAATTTTTATTTTTGCCAGGAGTCTTGGGTTTTGTAGACCAGGTGGATCACGTAGCTTCAGGAGGAGGATCGATGGCAAAGTTGGGGATAAAGAATAAAACCGAACTGTTTGATTGGCGTTTGATTCCCTTTGCATCCTCTTTCTAGTCGCATACAGGTTCTAGGAGTACAGTATTACCCTTCAAATATAAAAAAAGTTTTAAAACGGGCCGTTCATTGAAGGTGCGCCTTATAGTCCAGTGCATTTTATAATCCAGGGCGCCTTATAGTGCAGAAAATACTGCCTTTGTGCTAACCTCGCACTATAAAACCATCGCCGTTATTTGCCTTTTTCCCTTCTCCCCATTCATCTTCATCTCCGTCACTCATATTTCCTTACTCCTTTGCCCCCACCCCCCCCACCCCCACCTCCGGCTTACCTTTGCAGAGCTCTAATCTCCTCCTGCGCCATCGGAAACAAGTCTCCTCCTGTAATAATTTGGAAAGTCTGCCAGTTTCGTGTCTTTTTTAAAAAAGCAGCGATGAATTTAATTAGAAAGCTGTTGCATATCTCTGTGATACATTTCTTTTAATTAACCCCATGTGAATAAATTAAAAATAATAGGGGGCTGAAAAGTGTGGAAAAAACACCCTAATGAAGTTTTGCGTTAATTGGGACGGGGGCTGCTGCCAAACCGCAGCGAGCAGTGAACACGGGAGCGAACAATGGCGTCTGTACGCCTCAGAAAGGCCCAGAGCCTCGATGCTGACTTCAAGTGTAAGAAATGCCCCTCTGACGTGATGGAAACGAGCGTGGGGCTGGGGGAGAAAAGGCAGTCCTGTTCCAGGCTCTGCTGAGACTCCCCACGCCGCGCTTGAAGCCCGGCCAGCGTTCCTGCTGCCTGATGCAGCCGCTCGTTTGGAGCGGATCAGCAGTAATTATGGTGCAGAAAGTGGCTGCCGACCAGGGGGGGTCAGGACACTTGTAACATGTGAAAAGAGCAATTATTCTAGGAGACAAACCCCCCCCTTATCCTGGGCAGTGCCAGGGTCAACGGGAGGGACGGGGGCTCCGTTTCACCGGGGCTTATTAGCTGCAAAGTTGGAGAAAGTGCATCTTGTTAATGAATCTGCCCCCCCCCCCCTCCAGCGCTCCTCTTACCGGGGGTGTTAATTATGTCATAATCATAGCATGCACACAGTCCCAGAAGCCGCCTCACAGACCCCAGCATTCATACACATCCTCCTGGAAACATAGAGCCGCACAGATGCCCCTCACCAACCGAGACACAGTCAGCGTGAAATGTAATATTGACTCGGGCCTTGTTTAAGTGTGTGTGTGTGTGTGTGTGTGTGTGTGTGTGTGTGTGTGTGTGTGCCCCCATGCATATCTTTTTTTTTGTGCCTGGCGTATGTTTCTGCTAAGCGTCCCAACATGAATCAGTTCTTCGTTCTGCTCGTCGCTCTCGATGCTCTCATCATCTGTTTGGCGTGTCCCAGCTGACGTTATTACCCCGTGTCCTGGAAGGGGTTTACTTGTTTTGCCCCGGCGGTGGAGAAACGTCTACGGGCTCACGCTGAATGAAAGGAGCTGATTCACGTAACGACGGGGGGGGGCGTCTGCATGAGACCCCCGTTAACCCTGGTGACGGACGCCTCCGCCTGAGGACCAGTTTTATTTGGGATCGCTATGGTTACGACCTTTAACCCGGCGGTCGACAAATAAGAGCCAATCAGAACGGATTTTTGAGTTTCTGCTGCATTTCATCATAATATAATCAACCCGTTTAAAGAGTCCCTGTAAACGTCAGCTGATGCCCCCCCGGGGGCTAACAGTCTCTTATTTGCTGCAGCTGGGGAGTTGGAATTATGGGGGGGGGGGGCCTAAAGAGGAGGCCCACCCACGGCCCCGACTTCCACCTTCTTTTTAAAAGCCCCCCCCCCCTCCCCATGTGTCAGGAAGGCTGAGTGATTCCCATCAAGACACTTTACCTCCCAGTGAACCGGCAAAGTCTGGCTCGCACCGGGGGGGCGGCTTTTAATTGATCAAGAGATATTAAAAATAACACTCAATCTGGCGTGAACGTCCCGCCGCTGTGGGGGGGGGGGGCGCATTGGAGACCAGCTGCTGCAGGGGTGTCCTTTTTAAAAAAATAATTTTAATGCACTTTAAACTAGAACAGTGTTTCCCGATCGATCCGACGTTTCCGGTTTCGGATTCTAGAATTCTAAATCGTCCAAAAAGAAATCATTTTATTATAGATTTATAGATGTTTTACATCGATGTGGAAGCGACCGACACCCCTCCATGTGTGACGCAGCATTAGCTGAACACACAAGGAAAACCTTGCGTGTGTGTGTGTGTGTGTGTGTGTCGTTGCAACAATGGCGACATTTCAGCGATAATGACGAATGGAACAAATATGGAACGAATTGCTTATTTTCTTTCTTTTTCAAACACTCTCAGCCCGTTTCAGAAATGCACGTTTAATGATAATAATTGTGTTTCTCTAATATCACAGATTTTGCTGAGTGCCCCCGACGCCGTCGTTTCTCTTAAAACCTTGAATATATCAAAAGAAGCAAAGCAGAATGATGGGATTTTTCTTTTTTTTTTATGTGATAGTTGTAAAGATGGAAGTCCAAATGGGGTAACATAGAATTGGATGCTATCTCTATAATGGAAAATGCTCTGACAGACTACTTAGACTGAGAAAAACTAACTCCATATTCTCCTCAGATAGAATCTTAAAGGAAGTGGATGGATTGAAGGAGGAGACACGACAGGCCTTCACACAAACACTAATGACAAATTAAATTCCTTCTCAGGAAGAATATTCGGCGGGGCCAGATCCGTCTCTCTTCTGGGGAGTAAAATGCATCGGTTGTTGGATGAATCAGGACGTGAGGCTGTGGTGACACAGAACGACGCTGAAGGTCAGCAGCACTTGTCTCTGTTAAATGGATCGGATTAAGTGGAGGCTGCTGCTTCCTTTCATAATGCAGCTTTTCTTTTCGGGGAGGGTTCTGTTCTACCGGCGGTTCCACATCGCGCCGCGAGTGGTGACAGGTGCACGAAAATGTCTGGTGGTATTAAGGGAATTGAAAAGACATTCACTTTACACACTTTTTTTTTCTTCCTTTTCCTCTAGTCGCTGTTCTTTGTTGAGGAGATTTGAGCGAGAGGCTGGAAGATATCAAAACCGTGTTTGTTGCTCACGCTCGGCGTCGCTTCAGTGTGCGTTTTTGGGCCTAATCGGGACAGGTGTGCGAGGGAACGGAGAACGTTTTCTCCGAAGGTTTTCTGCAGCGTGAGCATCCCGTCCAGGGGTTGTGGCGACTCGGCGTTGGGTTAAGTGTTGTCCTTTTCATACGCGGTGTAAAACACACGCCTGATGCGTTCTAAGGAGTATGTGGCAGGTGGTGGTCTCCAACGGTTTGCAGTAGTTCTCCTGGAGGTGGAGGAACGACCTTTTAGTATAATTAGTTCTTATTCAAAGCAAAGAATCTGGGCAGAATTACTAATTAGATGTCATAAAAGGAAAATTAAAGATTTTTGTGATCCCAGGGAGGATTGCAGCAACTTCCTTTTAGCTTTGCACCAGCTCATAGTGCGTACGTGCACACACACACACACACACACACACAGGGATCTTCTATCTCCTCATTAAGGCTGTTTTTAGTTCAGTAGTCTGTCAGGCGAGCGCTGCTGGCGTACCTGCAGAGACTCCCCTAACAAGCCGTGAAATGCAGGTAGAGGCGTCTGCCCTCCGCCGCCGCCGCTTCAATCCGAAGCTTTTTAACTTCATTTACACCCAACATTGGTATTTATAGCAGGTTTTGTGATCCTAATGCGCCAGCTTCAAGGGGCCCGTTTGGTGCTGGGGGGGTGGAGGGCAGGCGGAACACTAATTGATGGCTCCCAACGCCGGCGCCGAACCAATAAGTCTCTCCTTTCCACTTCTGATAAAGAAATAAGACTCTTCGACACCAGCGGAGCACTTACTGACATCCAAGCTGAAGCCATAAATTTGACTAACAAGCTCTCCTGTTTCCTTCACCTCTTTTTAAAAGGGGGGGGGGTGCTAATTGCGTGACATTCATGGCGTTATTAATATGCCGGCGCGAGAAATTGACGGGCAAATCTGGACCCAATCAGGTCATTTGTCTGGCAGAGAGAACGCGGGGGAAAGCGCCCCCTTGTGGTGTCTCATCGCTTTAACATTAACGTTAAATATACAGTAATCCCTTGTTACTCGTGGTTAATGCGTTCCAGGAACAAACACGCGATTAACGAATCCCACAATAGAACGACAAACTATTATTATTTACGGTTATTTAAACGTTTTTTTAAATTTTTTTAAAATTTAGTATACTAAAGTAATCCCCGAAATTAAAGGAAATTAAAACCACCTTCTATCTGTATTACCTTTAAAACACTCTGATAGACTGTTTAAAAGACTTTTGTGACTCACGGAACGTAGCGCACTTCCTGATGCTGTCAGCCAATAGAATGAGAGTCTGGTATCACATGACTGGTGACCAAAAATCAACGATGAGGTGAAGCCATGAGCGTTAATGTGTGAATGTATATATAAAAAACCCGGATTGACATTTCGTCTAAAAACCTGGCGTAACGCGTCTTTTGAAATGGGTTTGTATAAAAAAGGCCGCCCCCCCACCGTGAAGAGTGTCCTGTCCGTTTTTTTTTTTTTTTTTCTGAGACGTAAGAGAATGTGTTGTGAGAGTGGGGGGGGGGGGCGGTGGCGTCCACTGTGTTCTTTTAGCTGGATCAATAGCTCAGTGTGTGTGAGAGTGTCTCAGAGCTGTTGTCTTGTGCTTTCAGCTGTGGCAGACCTGTTAGTGCTGGGGGGGCGGCTGAACACCCCTGCTTTGGTACCGCCGCCGGCCTGAGGGGGGCTTTTAGTCGGGACACAAATGTCAAGCACACATAGACTATTAGTGTTTAGTGCAGTTCTTAAAGGGACTTTATTTGTCCTTTAGGGGGGGCTGAGAGGCGTGTTTAAACCGGGCTGCCTGACAGCGGGGCAATTTGCTAGTTTGGTAACTTAGACTCGGTCGTCACACACACACACCCACACACACACACACACACACACACACACATGAGTACAGATGAGTGTAAAAGGAAGGCTGTAACACCCAGTGTGTGTTTGCGGTTGTGTGTGTGTGTGTGTGTGTGTGTGTGTGTGTGTGTGTGTGTGTGTGTGTGAATACATGGAGTGTATGATAAAAGGCACTTAGGCCATAACGTGTCTCGCTGGGGTCTGGTAGCGTTTGTGTGGTCGGAGGCTTTTTAAAAGGTTAACGTTAATCTATACCCAACAAACCCCAGGGGGGGCTTTTACAGGTCCAGCCAATGGGCTCTGATGAAATGGGGGGTAACTAACGCGCCGCCGCGCCGTAAACAATGCCGGCGACGCGCGGAACCCACTGCCAGCTATCGTGTTAACTCTTGTATTACAGCGTGTTGTTGGTGGAAACAGGAAGTGGGGGTTTCGCGGTGTCATGTGACCCGTGTTCCTATCTACATGGAAGACTCCTTTAATGCATATGAAGCAGGCGAACGGCGCCGCGGCTGCCGGCCCCCGGCGCCCGGAGGAGCAGCCGGCTTATCAAACACCAACACGAAAAGTCACCCGTGTTCCCGGGCCGTAAATCACGCGTGTTGTGTGACCTTATCGCCACAGGTGTGCCGATGCTCTCCGTCCAGCCCAAAGGGAAACAGAAGGGGTGTGCCGGCTGCAACCGCAAGATTAAAGACCGCTACCTGCTCAAGGCCCTGGACAAGTACTGGCACGAGGACTGTCTCAAGTGTGCCTGCTGCGACTGCCGCCTGGGGGAGGTGGGCTCCACCCTCTACACCAAAGCCAACCTCATCCTGTGTCGCAGGGACTACCTGAGGCAAGACACACACACACACACACACACACACACACACACGCACAAAATCATCTTCAAGATTCCAAAGTGTCGAATTTGTCTCCTGTGTTAACATTTTAAATATCCTACTTCGTGATTAATTATTGTCCGAACATCAAAACTTCGTGTCGTCGTCAAACGAGGGAAATGTCAGAAGACTGTCGGACTTCCTGTTTCAAACTGAAACTTGCATTGGATTAATGTTGTCACCTCTTACCTGTGTAGGTTCGTGAGGGGTATGGGTGGGTGGAGCCTATCCCCGCCTCCCGCCTCTTTTTGGGGCAGGAGGCGGGGTACACCCTGGACAAGTCGCCAGGTCACCACTCGGTAACATAGGTCACTTCAGAACCCACGCCGACACGTCAAGACATGGACCAGTCTTACCCAGGACTGTAAGACTATCAACTTCCTGTCGACCATTTCCTGTGTTTAGCTCCACCTCCTTATCTTTTGAGTTTATTTCCAACAGTCTGTTTGTCTCCGCCTCCGTCCTTCTTGTTGGTGATCACGTGATCACCAGGACTTCCGTCCCGCGTTGAACGCAACCAGAAACCTCCAGGCGGAATTGTTGCCTCATCCGAGTCTCAGACCCCCCCCCACCGCCCCCACCCTCTCAGATGCCCCCGCCATCTGCTTGTCAAATTAAACATGACCGTTTCCTGGGCATGAAGTCTTGTACCAGAGAGAAGACACCATCTTTTCCTGGAGGGAATCCTCTTTTGGGGGGGGGGGGTGCCAGCATGTACCTTCACTCCTATGGACGCTTCAAATTCATTTCTACCCCCCAGGTCCGTGTCCACTCATGACTCAAGAAAAAATATCAGGAGATCCCGTCTTTGAGGGTCGTAACGCGACGGGACCTGATGGAGCTGGTTTCACGTCGCTTCATCAGATACTCCTCTGACCTGGAAGAGCTGGAGAGACGTTACGTGGAGATGGGCCATTACCATCCATCAGTCCCCCCCCACCAACGTTAATGCTTTTAAGATACAGTGAGAGGGCCGCCAAGACCTCCTGCTGTCCCCAGGGGGGGCAGATGGTGCAGATGAGGTAATAATAAATGGGCAAATGACCAAGAAAAGGCAAAAATGATGAAGCTCAGAGTTGCACTTGGTGAAATACATCTGGTGAAGGGACAGCTACCCCCCCCCACCCCACTCCCAACCATCCTACCCCCCCATGAGCAATAAAGGCCTCTCTGGCACCGGGGAGCGAAATGGGTTTCTCACACATTAGACTAGTTAAGATGTAGAGGTCAAGAACGGAGTTAGGATGACTAAAAATAAAAGGGGGGGGATGAGGATGGGGGGGTTGTGGGGAGGGGGGCGGGGGGCTGGAGGACTTTCTGTGCTTCTGTTGTCCTGGATTGCCTCATGAAATCCATCCCATCGCTTGCTCTTCATCCTGCGACAAACGCAGCACATTAATGGTTGGAGATGAATTCTGTTACGGAACAAATTAAAAACCCCTCCTGGCGTATGGAGGGGGCAGTTTGAGGATCAGAGCGGGGCTATTCTCCATCCAGACACGCTTTTGCTCTGCTTTCACTTTCCGTGTGTGTTGTGAACTGAAAGCTGTCCTCCTCTGCAGTGATGGAATTAAATGTGTGTGTGTGTGTGTGTGTGTGTGTGATTATCCTCAACGCTCTTCATTAAAACCGGCGGGTGGATCAAACGGACTCTGGTTGTTTCCCAGGTTTGGAACGCGGCCATGTTCACATTAATTATTATAGGAGCTCCATCTGTGGCTGTCCTTCATTGGCATTAGTGACTTACTGAATGCGCTCACGCTTTCTCCAGGAGTCTTACCCTCCGACGTGCGAGGGCCGGAACACACGCCCGTGAAGCGCCAAACTCCAAAAAAGTCGGGGTTCCTAACGTCCCTGAAATGTGCACAGCATCATCAGGACGGTGTGTTTTTGGTTATTTACCCCTCACCAGCGATGGACAGTAGATAAATTCGGCGTTTGTCCCGTCTGTCCGACTCCGCCGGAGGGTCGACGGCGTGGATCATCAGGACTCCCGACGCTTGAAATAATTTAATCTTGTGTTTCATATATCAGAGGTTTTAATAGACATCCACTTATCAAAATGGGGTATTAATTAACGGTAAGAGGAAAACGTTTCAAGATAATGAATATTATGAATTATCCACAAAAACGGTGAAATAGCAGTGGGGAGATAATGGCTCCATCTGGATGTGACTGCGTTTTCAATCCGTCCTCTTCCTCCACCACAGGAGGTAAAACAATCGCTCGTGGAGATAAATCTGAGAAGAAACGGTTTAAACTCAAAAAGAGGCTCGACTCTCGGAGGGTCGGACACGCGTCGCCTGCATTAACAGCTTCCCTTTTAATGAAATCTGACAAACCCTCGTGTCGACTGGGAGCATCAAAGAGCTCCGATTACAGGTAGAAACTTCAAGAACCACAGCCCAATCTGAGGAGGCGATCGGGGGGGTGGGGGGGTGCTCTGTACAGGATCTCTATTTTGGTTTGACGTTGGTAGAGAAGCAGGTAGAAAGAAGCGAGGAGGGTCTCCTGTTCTCTGAAGACTCGTTGTAATAACTCAATAACAGAGGAAGCTTCTTAACACTCACACTATCATACTCTGCTCCCAACGGCCGCCGTCGAAGCACAAAATGTTACCCGAGAAGCAAAAACCGCGGATGTTCTCGTAACGCGACCACGATGAGTTTTAAAGTCGTCAACGAGCAGCCGGAAACGATGGGGTGTGATTGGGTGGGTCAGAACTTTAAAACGTGTCTGCTACTCGAGTAAATAGCCTCGTTTGATCAAAATTACGTGTTCAAAAGGATAAGTTTGTTAATTTTTTTTTTCTCAAAAAGACGAGGGACACGAGTCTGGATTTATTCACACGCTGACGGCAAACTTGAAAAAAATCAGTCGTACAATTTTAGCTCCAGCTTAGCTTCACACAACTAAGAAAGTAACTCATGAGAGAACACACAGAGACATGATTCAAACTACACAATCAATAGCGTGTCACTGATAATCAATTGCTTATAATCACAATTTTGATTTTTGAATTTAATGTGTAGTTTAATTTTAAGTTGAGCTCAGCTAAGCTATCCCAATCCTTTACTGGTCCCAAAAACAATTGTAACTGTAACATAGAAGAAACGTAAATCCAGTAATAATAAACTAAATAAAAAGTGTTTAATAAAGGGTCAGTTTAAAGTTTGGGTGTGTCTAAAATGATATAAAAAGTTTATACAACATAAGCAGGCGTGTTGTCATGACATTTTATTATTACACTAAAGGTTCACTTCTCACCACAGACATCGTTTCTATAAATGAACACTTAAATCAGATAATTAGCCAACTTTCAGTTTATACGTTGTTATTTTTATTACTATTAGACGTCAGAATGTCTCAAATTATGGGGAACAAACCAGTTCCCTCATATGTCTCTAATCTATATATAGAATATATAGATTATACAGATTATATATCTATATGTAGGGTTTGTGCTACATACAACCCTGAATTTTACACTTGCTTTTCCTTTTTTCTCCCACTTTACTTATTTTCTGAGGATATCACCATGGTTACAAGATAGTTTTCTGCATTGATCATTTATAAACTTCTTATTGGCTCCATTTTAAGCTCCGCCTGTCGTGATGGGAGGAACATCTATTTAGCTCTTTAAATGTGCACACTGCTAGCCGTTGCTAGCTGGAGCGCTAACCATTCACAAGTTTGTCTACTTCAATGTCCGCTTCAAGAGTAGGACAACTGAGCGCTGAGACAGACACAAACTTTTCTGTGCGTTCAGAAGCTGCATCGGTTTCACGTCTTCCTGTACGTGTTTGTGAAAACGAGGCGTTATCTCCTCACCTTTCTTTACATTTTCCTCTCTGTCGTGTTTTGTGAGATATTCATTGCTTAATATTCGCGGCTTCGCCTTGGTCGTTCCTCGTGAGACTGAGACGGAGGTTCAGCTTCGCTTTGAGCCTTCAGATGAGGAACAGGACGGCGTGAAGAGTTCTCTCACGATAGAATCTGCTCTCAGCACAAGGAGCCAATTAAACCGGGTGTTGTTGTCCAATCAGAACGCAGACGCGTTGGCTGTTAGTTCAACATCGAGGGTTTTCTTACTCCGACATTTTTGTTTTTCGGTACCAAATATCTAAATCGGAGGAAAAGGAGGTTTTTATCATTTCACTTTCAATCCTCACGTTAGAGAATCTTTCTGTAAAGCGTTGATAAAAAATAAACTAATTAGAGCGTCTAATGATCAGGTTTCAGTCATGAGTGTTAATTCCACCGCCGTCGTCCCCGAGGCGCTCGTAAAGCTGCGACATGTTTACGCCTCATTTACGGGTGGGGGGGTGATGGTGGTGGTGGGGTTTGCAAAAGTGACTCACAAATACAGCAACATCTGAAAAATCCTGCAGCAAACTCATCTGACTCATTTACATGTCTCTGCCGTCTTATTTCCTCCAATCAGGAGGCAGAATGAATGACTCCTCCCTCACCCCCAACACCATGATGGGTTTAGGGGTTTCCTGTGTGGGAATATTATGTTATCTGGCTTTAACTTTTTCATCTCCATCATCTGATAAGTTAAAAAATAAATAAATAATGAAATCATTTTTATTATTATTAATAAAAATATATACTATTAATATTTACTAATAATCAAAATCCCTGACATGTTTTCCAGTCAGTGAAGGCTGCTAGCGTTAGCAACGAGCTAATCTGTGTGAAGCGAGCGCCACGTCCAGAGCCCAGTAGGGCGTAATGAGGTGTGTGTGTGTGTGTGTGTGTGTGTGTGTGTGTGACTGTAAGTGACCACTCTTATAATCGTGGTCCCCAGAGGAACAGGAAATGACATCACTGAGGGCTCTGCAGTGTCATTTGGACATAAACGGCGCTCACTATGATGCTTAGAGCAGAAGGAAGTAATCATACCTGTAGGACGCCGCCCCCTCTATAACGCCCCCACCTGCAGCTCAGCGTCCCGCCACGCCACCCCACCCCACACCCCCCCACGTCCAATTATAAATGGTCAATGCAAAGCGCCCGGCGGACACGGACGCATAGGAATGAGCCTCAGATCGATGGATCCTCAGGGTGAATCATGGCTGAGCTGGGTGGGTGTGGGGTGGGGGGGGGCGCAAAACTCCTTCACATGGAAATAAGATGCTTTTTAACTGTAGAGTCTGTTTTTAAAAAGATAGTCTCATTTTAGTCCAGACTCCATTTCAGACGTCTGCTTTTATTGATCACTTCGGGCGATCACAAGCACAGGTTTGGTTTTGGGGGGCAGCGCTTTCCTCTGGGGGGGTTAAATGCTTAACAAAAAGAGAAAACTTAAGCATTCATTCAATTCGTCGCTTACGGAACACAGGAAGTGGGCGTCGCCACGATCGTGTGGAAACCCGGCGTCTGAAGCGCCGATGCTTCTGTTTCTGGATCAATAGTGGATGTGAGTTTTCTGTTTGTAAAAGGAATGTTTTTAAAGACCCGTGTGGTGGTGGTGGGGGGGTTATTGTGTTGTGGAGTGCCTGGTGGGGGGGGGCAGATGTCTGCCGCATGAGAACATGTATTAACAGACAGTAGCCTGTAAGTGTGAATCCCTCTCATGGTACATAACAGCCTTTCTCCATGTGTTTCTGGGGTGGGGGGTGGGGGGGCGGGGGCACCGGGCCCCTCATTAGCAGCAGGCCTGCTGGATGGGGGCTTTCTTTAACAAGGTGAAAGCCACTGAATGGGAGCAGCATAAATGAGGCAGAATATCAACACTGTGACTTCTGTCCGAGTCCCACAAGTTTGGGGTGGGAGGGGGGTTGAAAGGGAAGTGGGGGGGGGGGTTGTTCAACATACTGTTGAATTGGCAATCTGCTGTTGCCTTATCCCTTCTTGCAAAGCTGTGAAACAGCCCTTATCCCGAGAAATATCTGCACTCCGGAATCTTCAAATTAAACATGGGAGCAGGCGCTCGGAAAATGAAAATGTAAATGGGACTGGGAGACGCGTTCGAGGCTCCCGCTTATTTCTTTTCCTTTGGCTTTGAGCAGACAGGAGATCTACACCAGCACCCCTTCGCTCTGTTTGTGAACTTTATCACTCGGTTTCTATCTAATAAGCCAAAACAAGCAGCGGTGAGATTTGAGCCCCACTTCTGCTCGCCGCCAAACGTTTAGTTACCTGTTGGAGGCTCCGCCTCCGTTGTTTGTCTCCGGATCGTCTGTGGGCGAAGGCAGGAAGATGGAAGTGGAATTATTCTCATTACTTGTGTAAGAGCGTGCGAGAGATGAAAACTTTATCAGTTCAAACGCTTCAGATTTGTGTTCATTGCTTTTGTAATGTGCAGGAAAAAAAGGGGGGGGGGGGGAATTCTTTGAGGAAGGAGATTAAAACCATGTGATCATTTTAATTAGATCATTAGCTGAGAATTAAGATCCATGTTTGTGACTCTCATTAGCGCCGAAAAAGATTGAATGCATTACATTCCAAACGTTCATTTCTGCCCCCCCTTTTTTTGTTTTTTTTGTCTTCTCACTGCAGCATTTTTCTGCCCCGGTTCGTTTTGTCTGCTCTTTTATTGCACCGAGGTGAAGGCAGGAGGGGCTAATCTCTGCGCTCTTGTGTTTTCAGGCTCTTCGGGACGACGGGGAACTGTGCAGCCTGCAGTAAACTGATCCCAGCCTTTGAAATGGTGATGAGAGCCAGAGATAATGTTTACCATTTGGACTGTTTCGCCTGTCAGCTTTGTAACCAGAGGTAAGCGTATGGATCAACCGCACCATATCACCTCTAAAAACACACACACACACACACACACACGGAGAATTAGAAGATGTTCAGGTTTTATTACAAAAATAACGATGGTTCCGTAGGAATGAAGGTTTGTTTCCTGTGATGTCAGCTGTTTGTCCACATGTGAGGCTAAGCTAGGTGAAGCTAACGCGGTGTGGGTGTGTGTCTCCATCCTAAAATCGATCACGTGATCCACCTTGAAGGTGACTAACTCAAATATTGCTTTTTTCCCCATTAATATCCAGTCAGTGAAGGCACCACCCTGGGGGCGGGGCGTCCTTAGCGTTGCCTGTCGGAGATGTTGACCCCGTTCCTCCACACAGCAGAGCCCATTAACCCTCTGCAGGCCGCGTTCAGTTACCATAGTGAACACCTGCTGGAAGAGAATCATGACTGCAGTCTCCTCTTAGCTGGCAGACAGGAAGTCAGGTCTTATCTGGCACGCCGTCGCCACGGCTGTTGATCCATCCGGCTCGTCACCGCAGCCGAGCGACGCTCGGTTTTATTCTTATCTCCGCTCGCCACTTTGTCACACAAACAAATAAACGGCGTGGAGGAGAACGTCAGGAGGGCGAGGCGCAATGTTGTGTTTCCTCCTCCAGTTGACTTGGAGATGTTGGGGGGGAGGGGAGGGGGGCGTGCGCTGGCGTGCTAACGGCTAACACACACAGCGGTTTGCTTGGAAAGTGCTGCGAGAACTTTTTCGTGCTATAAGGCGCACTGGATTATAAGGCTCACCTTCACTGACCTATTTTAAATCTTTTTCACATATAAAGCACACAGAATTTCTGAACTTCAGGACCCGTCGGTCGGTCCAATAACGTCTCGCCGCTATTTCCTGTTTTTTCTCCTTTTTAACACGAGGTTTGCTTCTCTTCGTGTTCCACAGGTTTTGTGTGGGAGACAAGTTTTTCCTAAAGAACAACATGATTTTGTGTCAAATGGACTATGAGGAGGGCCAGCTGAACGGCAGCTTCGAGGCGCAGGTTCAATAGTCGGAGCTTCACCAATCGGCTCCACGCGGGATGGATGGATGTTCTGCTGCACTTGGAAAGAGACAAGCGTCCGTCTGCTTGCCTGCAATACTTTTTAAGACCCCTTTATCGGTCCCTAAGGACTCTATTGTAAATGTACAACTTTTTGCCCCTCCCACACCCCCCCAACACTGAGCAGTTACACATTTTGATGTACAGTTGTGCCTGCTAAGCTGAGCACTGTATTGCTTGTAAGTTTTGTGAAGTTTGTTTCCGGTTTGCTTTTTGTTTTTTCTTTTAGAAATGGTCCATTGGAGGGAATGTACAGTCAGTTTTCTCTGTATATATAAACTGGAACATTTATTTTATGAAATGTAATGCAATTTTATTACTAGTGTGAATTAAAGATTCTTAAATGTTCATAAGTGAGTTTTTGTCTCTCGTACCAATCTGGATGATTAAAATGTAATCATCCAGAAAACCTGCAATGCTGTTCAATTATATTTTTTTCTTTTTTAAGTTCCTCGAAACAATATGCCGTTAAAAAGAAAAAAAGTTTTATTATATTTTACAGAGTTCTGATGGACTGTTTAAAATGAGCTTAATTTTATTTGGAATAAAAAGAGTGCTTCTCCAGAACTGTGTTGTTGTGAAGGTGAGTGAAGCCGAGCTGCTTCACTAATTACCATCTGATTACGGGGATGAATTGGCTCTGAAATGAAATGCAACAGCAAATAAATTGGAAAATAAATGCTCATCCAGTTTGAACTCATTCAGACTCGTCAGCGACAGAGGTGCGGCGCTGGATTAAAACCAGTGCCCCCAGTAGACCTAATGGAGCTGTGTGACGCTGCTGAGTTGATTTACACCAAGAGCCAAGAATATAAATCTGCTGGAGCCATCAAATACTCAAGACGATCCTTCACGCCGCTGATTTTGCTTATTGCATCAAGTGCTCATTTTATTTTGACACTCGTTACTCCAAATGACAAAAAGGGGATTATTTCCTGCGCGTAACTCTACGCCGATGACAAACTGTTGTTTAAATAAAGGAGGCAGCTTCTAGGAACGTCAAAATATTCCTAACCTTTTAAGAGAATTAAGTTTAATTCGTATGGTGCAATTAAAAAAAAACGGCTTTCTGCTAATTATCCTGGTTTTGGGTCATAATCTTTATTATACATCTACATTTATCAGTCATTACCTAACAATTATCAATACGTGGTCAATCCTCAGTTATCTAATGAAAGATGTGGGGGGGGGGGACATTTTCAGAGCCTGAATTCAAAACTCAGACTTTCTGTTTGTAGTTGATGCAGCAGAATAAAGAGAAATTCATCACAGGAAAAAAAGTGAAGGACAAAATTACTAAAACATTTAAATGATCGTTAGAGAAGTCTCTGATTCATTTTCAATCAATTCAGTTCAATTCTTTTCATTTTCAAACCTCCTGAGGCTTAAATTAATTCCGATGTTAAACTTTATTCTCCTATTTTTTCGTAAAGAATGTCAACAAATTAGAAATATGATTTTACCCTCCAACACTATGACATCACAGGTCATGTGACCTCATGTGACGACTCGCATTGGACTCCCAACCCATCAGGCTGGATGAGGAAGTCGACGCCCAGGAATCAGGAAATAAAATAAAGCCTCCATCTATAAAAAGGTGTGACCTAATCTGTTGGGTTTTATTTCTTATTCAACACATCCTTCATGTTTCAGTGAAAGCAACAAACTTCAGCTTCAGCTTCATGTGTGACATTTCTCCAAGCAGGAGACAACAGCAATATAATTTGCCAGAACATAAATCAAGTGGACAAAGAGCATTAATTAGAAATTCATTAAAAATTCAGAGCCGCCGACAGGTGTGCAAATAAAGGATTAGGTAGACATCAATTATACCACAAAAGAGAATATTTTAATTGCAATTCCTGGATTGATTTACAGAGGGGGAAACAATCATGCTCCATCCAAAACGGCTGATTGCTCATTTTCCAGGAAAATAATGAGGAGAGCACCTGAACGCTGCTCCAGCTGTAAATCCACAGAAAAACAGTCGGGGTTGGGGATGGGGTGCACGCGCACAGACGGCTGTAAGAAAGCGTGTGCACGATAAGGTAACGCAGTCATAAAACATGACACACACACACACACACACACACACATACACACACACACACACTCACACTGCAGCTTGGCATTTCCATCTGCTTGTGGTGGTGATGAAGTTCTTCAGCACCAAATGTTGTGAATTCTAGACCTCCTGATGACGCCGTTAAGCCGTCTGCTTAATTAGATTGGCTTGAGTCACATGACGCACACGAGGGGGTGTTAAAAAGTGCCCTTCCCTCCCCCTCATTATTCACTGTACAGTATAATCTCTTCTTATTGACACGGGGGGGCAGCTGAGGGTCACGTTCATCCAGACACGATCCTGGATCCATAAACGCTGCAACGCTGCTAATTATACTGAATTTAATTGTTATGCCTGGGGGGGAGGGAGCTGGGGGGTGGGTTGTTTTTTAGTTTTTTGGAGGTGGAACATTTTTATTTCTGCAAGTAATCTCCAGACTCACCTGCTGCCAGGTGATTCTCTAAATCGCTGCATCGTCCAGCTCCTGGCGAGGAATCAACCTCATTACTGCGATGAGGGGGATTGAAATCAGCGTCCGCATGAGGAAACGTTTGTAAAATAAAACCTTCCCTTGTTGGTGAGTTAAAGGTTCATAATCTGTCAAAACGATAAAACAAAGCATGATGGTGACAGAACCACCATTGTTGGCTAATTAGAAGGTCATTGGTTTGAAATTTCGAAGCAATCCATCAAATGGTTATTGGAATATTTCAATGTGGATCTGGTAGACAATCCGGACGGGATTATAATCCGTACATCCATCATAATTCCAGGGTTGTAATCTGGAGAACAAACCACTTTGACGGTGGGTTTATAAAGACCTGGATGAATTCAGGCCGTCTGAAGAAGAATCTGCGTCGGTTTGTTTTAGAATAAAAGAAAAACCCGTCAGAGATGCTAACGGTGGTCTAATCTCGAACATCTCTGGGAATAATCTGAATTTCACACCCAGTCACAAACGTGAACATGTGCTCCGGTGATACCTAACAGGCCTGTTTGCAGAGAATAGCGAGGGGTAATTAGCTGCATGTGGCTTTTATTAGCCCCCATTCCACCACGGCGCTGGAAGGAATAAGGAAACAGAAAAACTAAATTACTGCTGCAGAGAGGAAATAGGTGAACCGTTAAAAACCTCACGGCAACAACAGGTAAAGGTGAAGGCGTTGGCGTTAGCATGACGCCCACGGCTAACATGATGCATTTTCTACCTGCAAACAGCCAAAACACGCGTGTAGAACTTAAATAAACGGCTGCAGATGCATGAAGTCGCCCTGGAAGAGGTTTGTTACTCTGATCTCGTTCTTAAATGAAACCAATTTGCCTAGAAATTGGTTCTAAGGCCGAATGCTGAACTCTGTGCATCACACACACACACACACACACACACACACACACACACGACTTTCAGTCACACTGCTTCCACCCCTTCCCTCGCCGCAAATCATGTTTGACTTTGAAGTGCTAATTTTGGAAGTTTAGCCAATTTTTATTTGCTGCTTTGAAACGTATCCCCTAAGCCGCTGCAGCTGGAATCTACAGACCTTTACAACGAGGGATAAGTGACCAAAATGAGAAGCGCCTGCTTTTCTTCCTGACATTATATAACTGAATAATCCTCACATAGCATTTCCTCCTGTGCCATCACTGCTGCAATTTATATTCACATTTATTTTACTTTTGGCTCATCCTCCCATCCTCTAACTTACGGAGGGGTTTGAGCTCATTAAAGCGTCTAAAATGATATTTTGTGTTTAAATGTTAAGAAACTGATTATTTTAAAATAAATCATTTGCAAATATTTGATATCGTTGGTGTTATCTTCTGCAGGTGAAGACGTCGTTCCCGTCGCGCCTCCCTTTTTGTGACATCTGAGGACTTATGAGGGGACCCCAAAAGTCATGACCCCCCATGATGTCGTGCAAAATAACCCAAACATTGGGAAAAAAAAGTTAAAGTAATACGTAATGTATGGATCCAAGGATGACCTCCATCACAATCCTTTCTTCACTGCTCTCAGCAGCAGATTATACAGTAAAATAAGTTGATCAGATTGGCTCCTCACCAGCAGCCCAGCTAATAACATGGGGTGTAAAGAGCTGGAGGGGGAGACCATTTGGTCTGTGCCCCCCCCCCCCCCCCCCCCGTTCTGCAGCGCCGCTCTGCTTTAACACAGTCCTGGACTTGGCAATAAATTGCTTTGGTAATCAGCTTTTTGAAAAGCTTATTTACTGCTTGTTTTGTGTTTATTGTAGGGCTCAGAATGAAATACAAAATTGGATTTTATTACATGTGCAATTTTCTCCATTTGTGAAGAATAGAGGGCGACGCGTCACATCACCTAGTGCAGAACGGATGATCCACACAGGATGCATAGGACGCTAAATTGCAGGATATTATGTTTGATTATCTCTGCATGAGTGATGGAAAAGAGGAAAAGATGATGGTGGAGTAGTTTGTTCTTTTATGTGGAATAGTGAGTGCATGTGTTTTGTGTCAGTAATGTTGGTTCGCTTTCCACGTCATCTTATTTAAGCTTTGCAAACATAATTTAATCTTGTTCGTAATTGTTTTTTGCACGAGCTCACACATCGTTCTCACAATCGCCGTGTTGTTCCAGAGGTTTCCTCCGGCGCCAGCTGTCGGCCAGCTGGCCCCCAAATTAAAGCATTTAAAGTTGACTCCGATCGAACGCTTTGAGTCGCGTCACTGTCAGGTTTTAGATCTTGTTTTCTTAACTCACATTAAGTTTAACGCGTCCGAATGAAGCTTTAAATAACTGGACATCTGGATCTTAATTGATGGGAGGAACGAGCTGAGCTAACGTTAGCGGCGTCTCAGCGCGGCCCTTCAGGTGTCCCGTGTCCGCTGAGGTGCGTCGGACACGAACCCATGTTTAATGTGGAGCACCTTCAGGGGTTTTACTGGGCAGAATTTGCAGGTCTGTTTTTTTTTGGGGGGGGGGGTGGTGGTAAAAGTTGACCAGCAGTAAATATTCAACATCCTGACCTTCATGAAGTAATCTCTGAAACGCTCACAGCGAGTAAAAGGTCCTGCACTAAATTAATACAGGAAGTACAAAATGTATAGGAAATTAAATTAACTGTTAGCATTTTAAAAATTTTGTCATTATTAACAAGAATTCATTTACGTCATGAATATTCCATATGAATGATAGCACTAATAAATAGAACACAAACAAAATCAAGGTGAGCAAAAACCTTGTTTATTTTCTATATTTATCCTGATTACATTTGTTCCACTTATGGACTCTACTCTTGTTCCTGATTTCCATCTCAGTTTAAGTAGAATTAGAAAACAGGAGACACAAAATGACAGAAATCAGCCTCCGTTTCAAACTTTATCTCTTGTTGAAGGGAATAAGTATGGAGCTGACAAACCGGTACGAGTTCTGAACGACCCCATCAATCAGCTCCATGAATGAAAAGTGGAATAGAGATAAGTGAACAGCACTTGTGCTGTTTGCAGGATTCACAAACCTGCTGTCAGATTAGCGTCGACCGTTTCAGCCAATCGAGTGAAGGGAGGGTTTGACTCGAGTCAGCTGGGGTAACGTTGTGTTCATGTTTGCGGGGGTACGGTTTGGTTTGGTTTTAGCTTAACCAATCAGTAGCACTGAAGCTAATCAATTCTAACATTGGCAAAGCTATATATTTAAAGTTGCTGTATCAACTAGCAGCTAAAGTCTTACACAAACAGACTTTGTGGCTATGCTAGTCAACCCACAATGCTCTGATTGGTCCATTATTTCTCAACATTTATACTATGTTTATATACTTTGATTTTTAATGTATTTAATTTTATACACTGTTATAATCCCTGAAGGGAAATTAAGAACGCACACTCTAGTTTTTTTTGTTTGTCAATCACACGCATGCATATTAGTGCATATACTGTACATCAGACAATAGACGCTTTTAGCATTAGCCTACTGTATGTCCCGAACATTACAACTAGCTGTTTTTACGTTTAGCAGCATGCAGCTAGAGTCAGATACAAAACACATTTGTACAGCGCTGACACACTTTCTGCTCGCAGACACACGACGCCTCATATATGATTAATTAATTGCAGCAGCCTGCCATCTGTGTTTTAACTGATTAAATAGCACAAAGTGGGATGCACCTTTTGAAGTGAACCTTCAGGGATATGGCTCCGTCTTTTATTTCTACCTTGATTAAGCACAATAATACCGGGTTCTTCCTCCAGCCCTCCATTTCAAAGCCACTTTAATTTGGGAGGAAGACGACTGGAAGGCGTTTGGCGAGCTTTAAAGACGCCGTCCTGCGTTATGTCTTTGTTTTTTCGTGAAGTGAACGTTTGGCGCCAGGGTGGGGCCGGTGAGCAAGCATCAGGATTTCAGATAAAAATTGATTCCAGTAAATTCTCACCTGAGATCCATCACGGTGAAAGGCTTTAAAAGGTCACACGTGTAATAAGTTCCTATGGTCCCAGTCCCTCCAGTAATGGGCCTTTAGTCTGCCATGGAAGGCTGCTATATAGAAATAATTGAGTAATCTGTGGACCATTCAATTCAATGGTGGGACTTGGTGACAGCATGAGGCCTCCAGAAGCTCGATCTGCACTCTCTTCTTTGCTAGAAGGGAAATAGTTGTCACCGGAAAAGCGTGGCGCCTCCATCTTTGCCACGGCGCAGTGGATCCCTGACATTCAGACACGGGACGGCGTCAGCAGTTCAGGTTTGATACAGGAGAGAATGACAAAAAAGAAATGAATGCCTGTGAGCAATAATTAAATTTAAATCCCTCTCTGGGTGTGAGAAATTAAAACATTACTGAATTAGAGGATGTATCTGGAATCTTAAAGCTATTTTAAGCAGGATTATGTCAGCCGTACCGCTAACAGATACACCTTCCCTGCATGAAACAAAAGCTGTTTTTATGATGATCATACCTTTGATAATGACAGCAATGCTGAAAACTACATCTGTAGTCATTTCTGAAAGAATTGATCCATAATTTCTGACAGAAATCCTCGTTTCTCACCAACAACCGTTTATTTTTGCAAAGATGAACAAACCTGACAGTCTGGTTTGGTCACACGGAGTGAATTAGTTCTGGGTTTGGATGTTTGATGGGGAAAAATACCAAATCTAGCTCATTTCATTTGGTTTAGGAGCAAAACACACTGTTGGTAAAATACAAGCCACTATTGGTTAAAACCGATGGACAGGTGGGATAAAAACTGTTTCTATCAGTTGTAGGGCAGACAGTCGATAGTTAATGATTGTACTAAAAAACAAGAATATCTTATTTATAGACTTACATGACAGAATGGATTTTGGAGGCTTAGGATCAATAGATCTGTGGTGAAGATAAACTGCCTATAACAGCCTGAAACCTCAGAGCAGAACCTGACTTTAGTAGCTATCTGACCTGACCGTATGCAGAATTGATGATAGCTATAATGATACCTATAATAACACCAGTAGTAAACACAACATTTAAGTCTGAGTGATGGCTCTGGCTCAGGTGACCTGACATAATCCAACCTAGAATTATCGGGTTCTAAAATAGACTTCGTGGTGATTAAATTGTCTACTAACTAAAGATGACCAAAACGTGTAAAAATCCAGTTTGATGTCACGATGGCTGCAGTAATAGGTCATCAACGAGGGCTGTCAACCAACTTTAGATAAAAATATACAATCCAGACACAAAACATTCTCCATAACTGGGAGATATCACCGTCCACTGGACAGCTGGTTGTAGTTATCGGTCCTCTGGACGCGGCGTCCATGACGACAAAGACCTGACGAGGATGGTGGATGACCGTCAGAATCCCAATCCCCCACCTTGGCGTTGAATATGAAGGGTGACACTTCCTCCACAAGCATCATGTGTGGACAACACACTCATTTATTCCCAACGCAACCAATCAGGCGGTGCAACGTGGACCCGCGCAAAAAGAACCGCAGCAGCATCTCCAAAGTCACAGATGTCATAACAGTCTTTACACATCATTTTATTTTCAGTGAGAAAGTATTCCCACAAGCGTTCTCCACACAGACAAACACACACAACATGACAGATTCAGAAATATAACCAGAACAGATGGCCCTTAAACATAAAACACAGTAATTCAATCTGGCTAATGGGAAGAAAGCCACAAACGACTCCATTTTCATTTCTCTGACGGAGAAACTCGGTCGAATTGCTTCTCCAGCTTTGATGCTCAGCCCCTCTATCATAGTGTGTTTCTGTGTTCCACATGCATATTATAAGACATTTAAAAGGAAAACAGTGTATATTTACCAGACGTGCACAGACAGGAGCTATTAGTGCCCTGACAGGGGGGGAAATGTATTGTAATTGATTGTTAGGAGAGATAACCCTCTACCAGAGGCATCGCGCCATTTTAGAAAGCCGTTTGATGCCTTGGCGTGGCGTGGCGTGGCGTGGCGTGCAGAGATGGGTGTTTCAGTGCCACGCTTTCACTTTGACGTGCGGTTTGCAGAACAATTACCATAAGCTGCTGTTTGATCTTTGGTTCTTTATAAGAACCACTGATTTTCCATCGTGGCTCCGAGGATGTCACTTATAGCCAAAAAGGGAATGCATATTCCACACACATGTCCAAGCAATCCCTTTCACCACTGGAATCGTGCAGTAAATGATAATGTATGATTGGAAAGCTGCGGCCGCACAATGAGTCTCAACAATGTGGTTTGTTTGAAATATTAAATCTTAAATGTGTTTGAAGTGTTCCAAAACATGCATGAGGTTTGGTGTTGGAAAAGATTTAAGAAAAGCTAACTCAATCAACAATATGGCACAGAGTCGGTTTCAGTAGGGGGTGGTGGTGGGGTGGGGGGTTAGCCTTGTAAAGACCAAACATTACTGCGTCTGGATTTGATTTAATTTCTCTAACTCGCTGTACGCTCCAGTTGCAGCTCCAGAGGGGCTGGATCCTGTCATAAAAGTTCACCTAATTTCAATTTAATCGTAGATTTCGGCCGAGAAAATACATCAAATGTAAATCCTGTGCAGGAATAAAGAGCTGGTTTGATGTGAAACATACCTGTGTCTAGTAAATCTAGGTATTGTGAATCCCCGACTAGCAGAAAATTAGTTTTCTGTTGCAGCGATATAGCTAGGAATCGTCTGGTCGGTCTGTGGGGGAAATAAATTAACCCTCTGGTCCACGGGCACAAACTTTCCAGCATTATTGTTGACAGGCTTTATGAGCCTAATGTACTTTGTGATGTATAGCATAATAACCCAGGATGTGACTGCAGGGCCTTACTCTTAATATCAGACGCCGGGCGGATCAGGCAAAATTATTGTAATGAGACAAAATTTCCATACAACAGCAAAATGAGTTCATTACTCTGAGTTCTATTGGTGGAGTAACCGAAAAGAAATGGATGGTTTTGTTAAGGCCCAATTGAATTTCAGCCATAAACAGAATTAGACAAACATACAGACAGCAGAATGTAATAATAATTACGTTTGCGTCACCAAAAAGGTTATCAGGACGGCCCCCGCCACTCCTTATTCACGCCTGTCAGACGGAGTTTCTGTCTTGAGCTTCAGGATAGCATCGGTTAGAAGACTTTCTCATCCCAATTGACTGTAACCCTCAGCGCAAACGTGGAATGCAAAGAGGAAACAGATTCCAAGGTTAACCAGACAGTCGCGACCAAAAGCTCGACCTGATGAGGGTCAAAACCAACATGGAGAAGGATGGAGGAGCTCCCGCTGGGCCGTTTGTCCTCAGGATGAGGGATTATTTCATTTTAGATTATTTTCAAATTAACTGGTGTGGACCTGGTGAAGTTAAGTCAGGGCTTCTGTCAGTTTGAAAATGTTAGAAAATAAGACATTTTAAAGATTACCGGAATCCCTCGTTATTCACGGTTAATGCGTTCCAGGAACACACTCGTAAAACGAATGTCTGCGATATAGCGATGAGCTATTTATTTTATGATCTACGGTAATTTAAAGGTTTCTGAACCCTCCCCATACTGATATTAAGCCACCCTCTATCAGTATTACCTGTAAAACACTCTGATAGACTGTTTAAAGCTCTGTTGTGTCTCACGGAAGTCAGAGACTCATGGAACGTAGCGCACGTCCAGATGCGGTCAGCCAATAGAACGCAAGTACGGTGTCACATGACTGCCTACCAAAAATCCGTGATGAGGTGAAGTCGTGAGCATTGATGCGTGAATGCGTAGTGTATTCCAAATTATATTTTAAAAAACACCTGCCAAACACTTGTGCTTCAGAATAATTGGCCAGTCTGAAATGGCCCATAGCTGTGAATGTGTGTGTGTGGCGTTGCTTCCAGAGTGTACCCAGCCTCATGATCCAAATTTGCTGGGATAGGCTCCACAACCCCACGACCCGCGACAGCGAAAGAAGCGGTTAATGAAGATGAACGAATAAATGAAAACACCTGCTTACCTCATGTTTCGTCCAGTATTTTATCCTTTTCAGGTCTTCATATTTACAGGAAAAAATAAAAACAGCCCTATCAATTCCTGGAGCAGTTTTCTATATCTTACCAATCTTTTAAATTTTCAATCATCATTTTTTTTCCCAAGGTTACCGTCTCCGTCCTGTCGGCACCTGGCGGTGCTCTCCAGCTGTCCAATGAGGACTGCCCCAGCGCCCCCTCTTCATCAGCTGATTATGCTATCTATCAGGCCCAGCTGTCACCGGCTATTTAAACCTTTGTCAAGTCCTTCATGCAAAGCTGCCTGCAGTAAACCGAGCAATTGAACTTTTGTAATCTAACACCTGAACATCACTTGGTATGTATATTTATAACAACAGATAAGGAGTAACACGCCGGTGGAGGAAGAAAAAACCTTGGTGTGGAAAAAGATTTTTCATCGCTTGTAGTTACTCTCAGCTAATAGAAGGAAAAATAGACGCCAGCTGCTTTTTCCTGGTTGCCAAGCCACAAACAGCTTGCTGGCAGCCACTAAGATTCAATTATATAAAAAAAAAAAAAAAGTGCGGAAAATAATTAGAAAAAATAATAGCACTTGAAAAAAAAATGCCCCTCCAGAAATTGCACATAACAATAAATCCGTTAATTAGCTCATTAATATTCAATTGGGGTCAGTGGACTTAATGGAACCCTTTTCATGGGCCAAGGAAATGTTTAACACTCACTTTTCCTCTGCCTGTTCTCATTATCAACGGCGTGCAGGCGGGCCTTATCAGCGCTCCAGATGGCGAGGAACAATGCAGCACCATTATCGTCTTACAGCAGAGTGTGTGTCTTGTAACCGGTGTGTGCCTGGGACAGTGAAGTATAGATACTGAGGCATTTAGTGTAATTGATATGTGGTATATATCGTATTGTTTAGGCCTGTTTGTTTGCTCTGCTGGTATTCAAGGCGAGAGGACAGGCGAAGATTGATTTTCACCGCCGCCGTTCCCGCTCTCACCACAGGTCACAGATAACTTGTCGACGCAGTTTTTTGGGGCTGGAGTAAAATGCATCAAGGCTGAGCTCTCTGGGGTCCGCTGGAGGAGGTGGGGGCGGCGGACGAGTGGGGGGGGGGGGATTCATCTCTGCAAACACGAGCCTTTTCATTGCCATTACCTTGTGCATGAGACAGATGTTTTATTCAACAAGTACATGGGATGGAGAGCTGACCAGGACGCGCTGAAGGTTTTACTTCTTTTTCATCAATGTCCTTTACGTTTTTTTATTGTCAAATGCCAAAATATTTCTATCCCGATTCCTCAACAATTTATCTCAACTCAATCGTTTGTCATATTACCTTCCTGAAGAAGAAATCCAGACTATAGATCAATTTTTAAACTAATATCACTAATAAATAGATTACATTCACTCTTCTTGTTGTTATTCAGCAATTCCTTCCTTATTCATTGGATCCACAGGTCTCACTGGTATGAAAACATCTGAGAACCTCTGATAATTTAAATTATTTCCATTTTTTAATCATATGGTGTACGGATAGACTTATTTTTGATCTATCAAAAAACTGATGGACACAGTAGTATTTCAGAATTGAAACTGGGTTTATTGGATTAACAGAAAATGTGCCAAATGCATAAAAACACAACTGAATGTTTTAAATGTAAAGATTTGTCATTTTGTTGATTTGGATACCTGTCAGTTCTTAGCTGTGGTTAATTGGACACAACTTTGGCTTGTTGAGCTCATCGAGCTGGAACCTGGCAGATAGGAGCGTCCAATCAGGACCAGAGGTATTTAAGGTGGCTGATGGGATGTTGCTCCTCTTTGACTCTCATGTGAAGAGAGTGAAAGAGGAGCCTCAAAACAACTCTCAAATGACCTGAAAAGAAAAGATTGTTCAGGGTTTAGGGGGAAAGATAGAAAAAGCTCAGATTCCAGCTGTCAGGTTCTACTGTGAGGAACTTAGTGAGGAACTAGAAGAACACAAACTCAAGTCTGGTTAAGGCCAGAAGTGGGAGGCAAAGCAAAATATCAGAGGGGCAAAGATGAAGGATTGAACGGTCAAAGACGACCAAAGACCAGCAAAAAAACCCAACATCTGGTGGTGTTCACATCATGCAGTGGGGCTGTGTGTCCATAGCAGCTACTGGGAATCCAGTTCATGTTGAGGACCTCATGGATTTCAGTCAGAATCCGCAGAACAATGTTCACCAATCAGTCACAAAGTTGAAATTACTTGAAGAGAAACCAACGGCCATCCAGTCCTCACACCTGAATATTACTGAAACATGTGGTTCTGTCCATGCTAGAGACCATCAAACCAGCTGAAGTAAAGAACGATCAAAAATACCTTCAACCACAATCCAGACCCTCATTAGAAGCTACTGGAAGAGTTTAGAGGCTGTTTTATTTCCGCAAAACAAGGCTCCAATAAACATTGCCCAAAGTCTTACACAGTCCAATAAATCCAGTCTCACTACTGAAATATCAATCAGTTCTTTGATATTTCAAAAAGAAGTTGCTGATCCAAACACCCAATTATTAATAAATGGAAATAATGGAAATTATCAGGGCTGGCCAAACTTTTTCTGTATTCCTCCCTTCATCTGGATGCATCGTCCGATCGCACAGACGATCTGTAAAATCTCCAAGACTCCAATGACTTACAGCTATTTTCATGAAAGTACAGCGTCGGCCTATCGCCAGACGGCAGGCGAGTCTGGAGCGCTCACGCATACACAATCAGCCGGGAAATGACTGTCAAATTCTGGGGTAAAGCCGAGTTTAATTAATGTAGGTACGATGAAAGATAAGTTGTCACTACGGGGCTTTTTAAACCAATGACATTTACATCGTCTTTGTTGGGATCGCTCAACGAAATCAAGAAGTAATACGTTAGCTAGGACGTTACAGTCCCCTGATTTCCTGAGCAAATAATTCCATCTGCACAGAAAACTGATGAGTGATGTCACTGGTTTTTCATTATCAGCACTGGTATTAAACGACGAGCCATGACATCATCATTAAGGCACCCCATCGCCGTCTTTTTGAACTAACGGTTTACGGCTCGTCCGAAGTCGCCCCATGTTTGAAATAAAGCAAAAACAGGAGTTTGTTGTCTCCCCTCTGTTTGAGGAAGAGGATGTGGTCGTCTACAGAGATAAAGGTTACACATGTCAGTTACGGACAACATCCTGGCAGCAAAGGGAGATTTTTGGGAAAGATAGATTATCGCTCGGAAAAAAAATAACATTTTTGTATCAATTCACTGGTGCAGAAAAATACAGGAACGGACTGAATGACTAAAAGGAGATTTTCTCACATCTGCTTGTCAAGCGAGTGAAACTAAAGGTACAAAATAAAATTGAATTTGCTTGGCTGAAGCGATGTATGGAGGAGGATTTAACCACAAAAGCAGCGCTAAACAAATAGCAAACAATTCTACCGCTAACGGAACGTAATGGAGTCGATGTGCTGATTCCACCGAGACTATCCCACAAATAGAGGCGCCCCTAAATCGTGTCTTAAAGGTTGGGGCTTGAGAGCCCAGGTGTCGCAGATAATTCCTACTCAGGTTTCTGGAGCTCTTGCTATCTCACCCATTCTCTCTCCCCTGGCTTAACATCACCTCTGAAACTCTTTCAAACGGCGAGCTCCCATCCCATCGATCCTCCCCCTAGCCTCCAAATACCGACCCCACTCCTCGGGCCCAGAGGTAAGGGCAGTCTCTAAACCCGAGGGCAAAGGGAAAGATGATGCTCCCCACTGAGTGCAATTGGGATTTGAGAAAGTTAAACACTTCTCAAGCACAAAATTTCAGCCTGGGCAGCAGAGAAGGGATTCTGTCCTCAGGCCCCCCTCATGCTCACCTGATCAGAGGGTCAGTCCCATCACCATCATCCTTCTTGCCCATCTTGCACTCTCATCGCCTTTCGGGAGCTGGAGAGGGGCTCAGCTTTCTCATTAACTTCAAACACTGCTGTCAACAGTTTTCTCTGCTGTCCTTGACTCAAAAATGAAACCCAATTCCTATTTTAGAGAAAAATACGCCGCAGGGGTGAAGGGCAGAAGCGCAGGAGGGGATGAAGGGGGACGGCAGGCAAGGTCTTGAACTTTGATGGACAGCGCCAAACCGTAAAGGCATTGAATAAAACACCTCAGGAACATAAATGAAGGAAATGCCAAAGTTGGAGCAGGAAGACTGATCCTAAAAATTACCAGCTGACTCAAGTTAATCTTTTACGGATCATCGCTGCACTAGCCAGTTAGCCAAAAGCGTAGCCTATGTCTCTTAGACTGCGTTCAAACTAGGATACCAAACAGATTTCCTTCCGTATCTGATTTTTAGGGCTGACTGTCCACACTATTTTTAGCAAGTGTCCAAATGCTGTTCAGACTGGGCGCATTATTGGCCAATCAGACAGGTTGCCGTAGCAATGAAGTTGGGGCGGAGGCGTCGTCCACCCTCCGTATCGCGCTTAGTCAATGTCAATGGACAGTCAAATCAGATCGTTGTGTTTGGAGCTGTTCACACCGAGACGCGTCCGAACAAATCCAATGTGAAACTACTTCCCGAATGTAGTTTCAATTCGTCCCGCAAAAAATCGGATTTCATGCATTACGGGACTGTTCAGACTACAAACGATATCAATCTGGATGTGCTAAAAATCAGACATAGGCGACCAGTCTGAACGCAGCCTAACATAAGCTGATTAGTTGCATTTAACACGTGTTGTATGGTCGACCATCATTAAATTGTTACCTCTACCAGCTTTATATCAAACATTAGTGAGTGAGGACTGGATTCTGAAAGTAAAATCTAAAGGATGTTAAAGTTCACGATATTCACTTAATTATATCCATAGGGATATAATTAAAGTAGTGGAAGGACGGCCAATGAGGACACAAGACTCTTCCATAAGACCTCCACCCATTGGCGGATCGTCCGTTCACCCATTGGTAGTCGGTTTAACCCTTGCTTGCCCATGCATCCCGTTCATTCCCATACCAGCCAACACAAACAATATTTCCGATTCCCAACAATTCTTCTACTAGTCCGTTGGATCTCCTGTAACATGACCTGTATGAGTTGGGGTGTGGGGATCGGGGGGGTATCACCACGACAAAAACAGCCACATGTTAACAAGAACAAGACAACCACACGATGTTCAAACAATGCCGCCCTGCTTCCAATCCTGTGCTCCCCCCCCTTTCGTTCGCTACACAACCACCACCCCGCCCACCCCTACACCCACCCACCCACCCACCCCCGGGGTTAGCAGACCTTCCTTCATGTTCAAAGATTATCTGTTAGTCCAAAATGTGCAGGGGCATGAGATGTCAGGAAAGGGGCCAACAACACTCCTGGGGAGGGATGGATGGATGCATGGCTTTATTTGTTTATTGGCTTTCATATTAATCCATTGGAATACAGCCCCCCCCCGCACACATACAAACATACACACAAACACACACACACCCTTCTTTTCTGGGAATGTGTGGATGTTTTAGAGCCATTAAATGGAAGATGGAATTTTCAATGGATAGCATGTAAAAGTATTAATTGTAAAGACCATTATTTGGTGTCCATGAGGCTGAATCAGCTTAGCCACTCCACTCCCCCATTTGCATACAAAATGCTTTATTTTGGCAATCAATGAAAGTGCTCCACTGTATGTGTGGCTTATCACATGCTTGCAGGAAATGGATTCCTTAGCCATCTCGTTAAATTCTGTTGATGCAGAACAATTTGAAACATGGCACAGGCAGCAATGACATTTAAAGATGCCTCGGCTTAATTATATTTCGCAAACATTTGGGCTGTTTGTCCTCGGGGATAAAGTGCCTCCACTACAAAGTTAACTTGTTAATAATTCAAAATGAATCTCTCTTTTAGTCGAGCCCCAATCATTATCTTCTATTAGTGCTGGTTAAGGGCGTTCAAGGTGCCTCCAACACACGGGGGAGACATGATGCTATTTAATAGTTTACACATGCACTTTGTACGTTTCAGCAGAAAAATCCAGCTGACAGCAGAGGGATGCTAAAATGCATAAAAACACTCTGTGAATAAATAAGTAAATAAATACATGCAAACGCCCACAACAACAAAACAGGAAAGGGAGAAGCTGCAGAGATTATGTAACTTAAAGGCAAACGTGTGTGTGTGTGTGTGTGTGTGTGTGTGTGTGTGTGTGTGTGTGTGTGTGTGTGTGTGTGTGTGTGTGTGTGTGTGTGTGTGTGTGTGTGTGTGTGTGTGTGTGTGTGTGTGTGTGTGTGTGTGTTACAACAACTTGAGGGCAATGCAGAAAGGATGCTGGTGAGACGTGAGTCGTTCATTGAAAATAACAATCCAGATTCCTTTATGTATTTAGGAATGAAAACGCTCCCGTCTACCCAACAAATAGGAGGTTCAAATATTAAAAAAGGAACATTACAATAAGAGAACTGGTTCAGGTTCTTCACACGAGTCCACCTCCAGATGACTTCTCCTGCGGGTCAAGTGATCCAATATGGGAGGGTTAGAAATGTTAAAGTTTGCCAGGATGGCGTCTTCCAAAAGATTTGTGGAAGCCGTTTGAGGACGACATGTTCGTCTAAGACTTGAAACAGAGCTGGACGTGTGTCCCTATCTTCACAGCGTGTTTTTGTTCATCTTCGTCCAGGGAAGCAAATCCACATCACATCCCCTCGGAGATTGCGTCTGTCCTTCTGATACTAATAAATTAAAGTGTGCAGACTGCCAACCATATCACTAAAAGACATTCAAGGTCTGGCCTATATTGTAAAGCACGTTTCAACTCCATTAATCCACCTCATTCTCTTTTCACATCTGTCTTTCTTCTACCAATATGCGGGATTCAAATTTGTGGCAGCGTGTCCTTCGTGACACTCGGAGCCAGGTGCATCCCCATCAATATCGGTAAAAAGAGGAAAAAAATTAAACCTTCTCAAAATACATACTGTAGGAGTGAATTGATTTAATATACTGCTATAAGCCCTTGCTCCTACACTCGACATGCAATTTGGAAATAAATTGACTGATTTAGATAGAGGCACGGGAAGGAGGTGGGGAAAGAAAAAAAACCTGAGGTAAACCCGGCCCGCTACTATTCAGTAATTTGACATTGCGCAACAAATCACTTGCATGAATAGAGAAAGAAAACGATTTCTATTTCTAAAAAGTAATTTTGTTTGGGGAAAGGTGCGTTGATTACCATGCATGTGAATCTATCTCTCTCTCGACTCTGGGAGCATGAACATTTTATAAAAGTCAATGTTATATTTTGCTGTTAGCATAATAATCAGAAAGGCCTGACTTTCATCCAAAGAATAACAGAATCTCATTTATTCCAAGTACATAATAGAAGGCCAGCTGCAGCAGCCTATCTCCCCGCTGCTTTGTACGCTGCTGTGCAGGAGCACAAATAGTTGACTTCTGCAGCAGCCGAGACCATTGTGCTTTAATTGAGTCCAATGAAGAATAATTAAGTAATTAAAGGCTTGATAAGAGCGAGGCGCAGTAAACAGATAAAAGACAAGTGGCAGTTTTGAAACGACGCTGCGCCGCAGAGCAAATTGGACATACCTTTAGGGGTAGCATGGCTGAAAGAAGACAAAAGCATCAAAATGCTCCACCCAAAACGGGCCAACGAGGCCACGTGTGTTTAAAAGCTGCGTGTCACGCCAAACGCTTCGCTACCCAGCTGGATTTTCGGAATGGGAGTGCACCGTGATATTTCCAACAGGCTGACATTAGCGGGCTTTACTTTTTGAGTAATTGCACAGCTTGATGTGAACTCATGGGTTTCCGTGAGAACGATAAAAGCCTTATTTCAACAATGCTGCAATCATAGGGAAATATGGGAATACATTTTGAGCCAGTTCACAGTTGAGTTGACTAGAATAATAGGAATAGAAATCCAAAACAGGGAGCCAACGGCAATTCAAAACTCAGCTGGCTTCCAATACCGTATAAGTGTCCAATACTGCAGTACAGACGTAGTACTTTGAAGTATTTTCTGATGCCAACATTTACCAAACGGCGATATCTACTTTATTCAACATACAACAGTCATAATCTGCGTTGGCATCGTTTGCTGGTTGGCAGTGATAATCTATAATCCATTCATTCAGTGAGGGTACACAAATGCATATTTGTTTCCTAGGATTAACAGCTTACAGAGGGTGTTCGGCATGGCCAATAACGTTCACCCACGCCAGCTACGATCAAAACTTCAGCTGCATCGTGGATACAGTAGGACGGTGTTTCAGTCACATGGCATCGTCCCAACTACCCCATCACAAAATACCGACTGGAATAGTCCGGTATCATCCGGATGGAAATGTTATGGTTAAATCTTCCACCGTGGTGAAATCTCTGGTCGGCAACTTCACAAAGATGGCAAGGATTTTGATTCCCGGTCGTCAGAGTTGTCTTGTCCTCAATCAACAATGCTTCACACTAAGGGTCATTGGTTCACGATCCAATGGACCAAAAGTTGTGCAACTATTGAAATCATCTTCAGTCATTACTTCGACATCAAACTTCAAAATCAAAGTTTGTTGAACCACAGAAGGTCGTCTTACGGGACAATTGAGTGTTGTTACCTTCACAGTACCCTAGTACTTTCTGATCTAATGTTACTACAGCAAGACAAGCACAACAGTTGTAATGCAGAGAGCAAAGACAGTCATGGATCTGCTGGAGAGGGGTGGATTACTTCTTCTGTGTTGGGAGGAGTTGCCGCCTCGACAGTTGGGTCTTGCTATTCACCTGCAGTCAAACGAAAGACGATTCCCAACAATCTCCCTTCAGTTGGGGGCTTGGTTCCACCTTTGGGACAGGATGAGGACCTCAGACATGACCTCAAGTATAGAACCAGAATTCACCAGAGATTAGATGTCTCATCTAGCCCAGGAATGCTATGAGGATTGGCTAGATGAGGAATTCAATGCTAACACCACCAGCAACACGATCTTGTTAGAGATCTGAATCTGCATTTATGAAACTGGAACGTTACTTCAGGAAAGCACTCGACTTAAAAAGTCTTTGGTGTTTTTGAGAAACCAAACACAATTCTTAAGTCGGAGTACTCAAAGCTGGATTTGAACCTGTGACCACAAACCAGTTGGAACAGGCCAGCCAATACCTGAAAAAGCATGTATTGGTTGTACCCTAAACCCCTCCTTAGGAAGGATTTAGGGTGCAGGTTCTCCTGGTGCTCTGTCACCAACACCCCTCTTAATAACTTCTTGATTAGTAGATGGTTCTTCATTGTTCGTAGCCTTCACAGTTGGCTACAATCACAAGCAAAAATTTGTGTAAGATGGTAAAACGTAATCTTTGTAAAGCACCTCCTTAAGATGCGCTGCTGTATGGTTTCCATAATGTACTAAAAGCTTCAAATCAATTCTAAAGGTAGTTCCTGATGGAATGCATGAAACTGAGTGGCGGCTTTGTACCAGATGAAGCTTTAATGGATGCATCTGGACAAGTAGGTGCAAAGATTTTTTAGTCCATTTCAGAATGAGAACACTACAGCATGCTAGATAGAAATAATAAACACACAGATAAGAGGATGTGAGTTTTTTGCAAAGATATGATTGCTTCAATCCTGAATAAAAGTGGATTACATTTTAAAAGGTGTTTGTCAAGGCAAGGAAGACGGTTAGAAAACTTAAAGCCTTGTTTTCTGCAGCATTCGGTCATTTTGTGACGACTTACTAATTTATAAATTAGCGTTTTTTATTTAAATGACAAATCATTCTGTTTCCTGTATATGTAGTTACATGAAATATTGAGACATCCACTTGTGAATGTCGAGGAGACATGTTGATGGCGGTCGAGTCCCTGTGGGAATAGAGTATTGCAGAATAGGTGAAGCTGCTTATTATACGCATAATAAAGAGGAATAATGGTGTCCATGCTGTAGATAATAGTCAATCTGACACATGAATAGAGATGAGAATTTTTCCAGAGTCAAATAAAAATAATTCCCTCCAAGCCTGATTTGAAATGGGATGTAATGGTTACAGATTCAGTCTGACATCACTGCTGGTTTGGCGTTAGTTGTAATTCCTAGTGCATTGAGTTTGATTTATAAACCATCATCAATATATAATATCAATCAGCTCATCAATACTTAAATAAATCTTTATTGATAACCTTTCAGTAACAAACTTTGTATTTTGATTATTTTTTTTAATCCTTGGACATCTCTTAGAATAACCTAAAGGTTTGAGTCCAAGGATCTGAAGTTGGAGCGAGCAGAGCTGCGTGCTTGAGCCTACACCGCCCCCTGCTGGTGATCGGTGTGAAGCACAACGGATGATGGGTTGAGAGGTCATGTGATGCATTCAGGTACTCGTAGGAAATTGCGAGGTGATCTCTAAATCTGTCTTTTTCTAAAGTAAAATTGTGAAACCAAATATTTAAAGTGTCAACCTTGTCAAATAATACGGGACTAACTTTAAATACTTCCATCCTGTCCGTTTAAATCCATCACTTTTATCAATTTTATCAATTTATCAGTCAACAAAACCCTGATCAGAAGGACAAACCCAGCAGTAACACACGGTACCGGTAAGCTGTCCCAGTTCACCCTGGGTATTTATCCCTCATCACTCGCCGGGTAAATTAAATTTGAGGCTCTGACTCATTTTCCAGCAATCAGGCAAAGTCACTGCAAAAAAAACACAAAAAAAAGTTTCAAGCAGGAAATCAGGTTTGAGGGATGAACTTTTCCATTTGGAGTCCATAAAGGGGAAAATGTGCTTTTTGGCAAAATGGTGCAATAACAAAACTAAAAGGTTGTGGTTGTTTTCTTACGGACAAAATGTCTGATGATGGCAGGACCCAAAGAATCCAAAACGTTAATTACATCATTACTTTATTATGGAAAAACAAAACAAAACAGAATGGTCATGATGATGATGACGCACTGGACCGGGGCTGTTTGGGGATTTATGTCATAATTTCTCACAGCGCTTGAAGGCAGCTGGTTTAATCTGGTCTAATCTGGGCAGGACTGTCACCAGATGAGGGATGACATCAGTGGATGCTGGCTCCGCTGCTCAGCTGAAATCCACTCCGGCGGTGAAATGGCGATCACCACCTGCCAGAAGGTCACTCTGATATCCTGCTCCGTCCTCTGCATCTCCCTCTTCCTGCCCAGAATGTTTCTGCCCCGAGGGAAGAGGGAGACTGGGCAGCCTGAAGGTAAGAGGCCTCATCAGATCACCTATCCATCCACCGTCGTCACCCTCAGGCCTCGATTTGATTTGATTCTCGTGAAGATCCTCTTAAAGGTTTTGAGGTCCAGCTAAAACATCTGGAAGAGCGTTCAGGATCGCTTTTCATCAGGAAGTCCAGACACCTAACAAAGGTCAATCAATAAATTAATCAGCTTTTATTAGTAAAACCCTAAATCACATCAACAGACGTTTCAAAGCGCTTTTACGGGAGGAGTAACAAAACCCTCCAGAACTAGCATAAGCGACAAAGGTCAAAGGTTAAAGTTCCTCATTGGGGGTGTGGATGTAGGATTCTGTTCTTTTTCACCCATATCATTTGATTAATTAATTTTTTTATTTGTTTCTTCAGACAAAGTGGATTTCCATGCATCCTCAACATTACACCCCTCCCATTTACATTTACTTCACTGTAATTGATTAAACAGACCGACAGTCCTTAGAAGCAGCATGTGATTGGTTAACGAGCTGATGAGGACAGAAAATACAAGAAATCAGGAAGTGGTGTTGATTTTTATTCAGTCAGGAAAAACAACGGAGTTCTCAATATGAGTGTTAACATTTCAGAGTACAGAAAGTCCTCAACATACGAACTCAGGTGGTTCTGAGAGGTTCTTTGTTAGCTGAGTTATTCATAAATCGTTATTTTTTACATTTTTAAATCTCTAACTCTGCTGGATTAATTTTCTCCTGGGGGGTGTAGAGGCTAAACCCAGCTTTAATGCACTGAGGTGTTCCACCACACTGACATGCCGATGTCACTTTCTGGTCAGCAAGTCAACACGCCGCTTTTCTGTGCGATGACCTTTAAATTTCATGAAGTTTCTCTGTTAATCCACCAGTGGTTAACATCAACCAGCAAAACATTCAGAACTACAGTAGCGGGATGCTCGTATCTACGAATGTTTGTAAGTTGAATGGTCATATCTTGAGGACTTCCTGTATATTAATTGTTATTTAAATATAAATTAGTCAATTTACCATTAATAATATCTCCCTGACTGTTCGACCATGATCAATATTTGAAATGAATTAGGATGATTCTTTAAGGTTAGCTATTGATGAACTGATTGATTTTGGGGGTCCTCCAGTCGGACCCGGTTTCTACCCTCCTGCGATGCACCACCATTCTCTGCCAGAGGACCCGGCGCGGTGGGTGGTGGACCCCTCCTACGCCGTCATGCACGGCGCCGAGGTCAAAGGTGTCGGCAGGAAACACAACCTGATGGCTCAAGTCATCCCCATATACGGCTTCGGGATCTTCCTTTACATCTTCTACATCATCTATAAGGTAACAGATGCAGGTAGCCATGGTAATAGGGTGATAGCTGTGCTGATAATGAATGTCACGTCCCACAATGGTATTTTAATGTTCATCGGTTTATTATTTTAATAACTTTTGATCATGGATGTGTGAGAATCTGATGGTTCTGATGTTGTGTTCACAGCTGACTTGTAAGGGTAAGACTTCCACACCTGAAGACTATAGAACCGTAAAGACGAGCACAGAGACCAAAACTAGTATGTTCTAATTATGGGAATACAGCATTGACCTCAAGATGTTCACAGAAATCACTTTGATATTGGAATATTTTCTTTTTAGCCATGGATTCGGAGCTGGTGAGGCTTCAGGAGAGGCTGCTGAGAACGGAGATGATGATGGAGAGGATCGTCTCTGGGAAGAGTCAAAGTTCTGGGAGGCAAGTCGTGTTTTTAGTAGGAAATGAATCCACGCTATGAATGGAGTGATTTCATTTTTTTTTGCTTACGAGGAAACGATCTGATCTGTCTCCATGCGTCGCCCACTAGTGGCAGGAGGAGGAAGAGTCGAAACCTGTCGAAGAAGGAGGAGAAGTTACTCAGGCAGCTCAGACAGATCACACAGCTGATGCAGGAGGGGCGGCTGGAGGCCGCCTCCCCCGAGATGGAGGCCGAGGAGGTGCCCTATGGGGCAGAATGGGAGGGTAGGTCTGAAACACCCCCATCCTCATCGTTAGGAAGAATTTAAAAGGACTAACTTTTTCCACCGTGTTCAGGCTACCCAGAAGAAACCTACCCAGTGTATGAAGAAACCTACAGCAGGCCCACGTGTCAAACCCCCACACTGAAGGAGCCGGGCCCCCAGCCCACCGCCGAGGCCCTGGCAGAGAGGATGGAGCAGGAGGAGGAGGAGGTCACAGCAAGGAAGCTGTCCATAGTGCACGAGGAGGATGAAGAAGAGGAGGATGAAGATGCCTGTAAGGGGGGAGAAGTGGAGGGGGAAACGGAGGAGGAGGAGGTGAATGAGGAGGAAGAGGAGGAGGAAGCTGAAGCAGAGAAAAGACATTTGCTCCAGTTGCTTCAGCCTGACAGGAAGGAGGAGAGGATGGAGGAGAGCAGAGATGTCCGATGCAGCGGGGGGAGGAAACAGATCACCTTCAGCGACCGGCAGGACGTGTTCTGCTACCCGAAGGAGGACGCCTTCGAAGAGGAGGAAGAGGAAATAGAGGAAGAGGAGGAAAGTACAGAGCTGGAAGAGGAGGAGGAGGAAGAGGAGGATGAAGAAGAGGGAGAGGAGGAAGAGGAGGTTGATGAGGATGATCCAGTGATGGAGGCGGAGAGTCTTCAGTTCAGCTGTGAGAGCGTCACCAACCCAGAGGAAGAGGCAGAGTGTGATGAAGAGTATTTGTTAATGCCGGCGCCGGAGGACGAAGGCGACTTCCTGTCGGACACGCCCAAGGAGGTTCAGTCCAGCGGGCTGAGGATGAGGAACAGGAGGGAGACGTGAAGGTTTCCAACAACCCAGGAGGAGTTTGTAGCAGTGTAGTGAATGTAGTAGATAAAAAGAATAAAATGAATTAAAACGCTTGTTATAAACAAATTAAAATAAAGATCTATCCAAGAAAAAACCCTGCCCTGACTTTAGTAGAAACCTGACAGCATCGCTTCTAAAATTGAAATAAAAAGTTTTCATTTAAATTTCTTTTTTGTGCTTCTTGACAAATTATCTTTATTATAAAGATTAAATGTTTGACTTTGAGAAAAATCAAAATCTTGTGGTTTTTTAAAAAAGAAATAAACCAAGACATTTTCTGACATAATGAGGTTTTATTTTTCCATCTGTACCACAACAGTAAATTAAATTATACACCACCGACTGTATATAACCAGCACTGAGAACAGAAAGTGGAGGAACATTTGTTTCCCGGATGCGTGTATGAAAAGCACACTTTACAGCAATTTGTCAATCTTAAAATAGAAATTCAAAATAGTTAGAACACAACTGAGTACAAGAATATCACATTTGATAAGAATTCCCTCATAACCCACAGAAATAACAGAATACCGGATTGTTCTTTGTCTTCCCTCGAGATATTTTGAAGGTCATTACGATATGAAATGCTGTCATTGTTCCAGAAAGGACGCTGCCCCCTAGAGAGCCGGAGGGATAATAGTTTGAGTAAAAATGTCACATGCAATAAACCACAGCATATAGAAACTTACAGGCAGTCCAATGAAGAACGAACCGAGAAAATGGGTTCAAAAAAATGAATGAAAGCGAGAAAAGAAGGAGCAAACGTTGAACCAGCAGCAAATATATCCGTGATCATGGACGCTATATTCACTAAATACGTAATTTCAACGTATTTCAGAGCCTGAATTTACACCAAATACATCTGCACAATTCTGAATTTTGGAATTTTTAGTTTATTTGGCTTAAGTGCGCTCCGTGTTTGACAATTCATAGTACAGTAGCTACATCTCTAATGCATGGGAGGACGGCGCGAAGAACCGAGGCCAGCGTGAGCTAGCATCAGTCTCCAAAGGCACGATCCAGTATGTACAGCTACATCCCATCAACTAAAAACCTTAAAGTAAAGTGCATCACATACATTCACTTGTATGACACTGTGACACAACGATGTGATTGGTGCACAGCACAGTGTGACACGCCTTTGACCCGCCCCCTCGCCGACGTCGCTAATTGCTCTACGTGGATCCGGAGGAGCCTTCTGCTAATGCTAACTCGTGTGCTTTGTAGCTCCATGGAAACTGATGATGCTCAAATTATTGCAAATGATAACAGGAATGAGATCTAACATGTAATAAATACATAAATAACAAAATAGATATATCGTGATGCGTGTGTTGATTTTCAATTTTTTTTAGAACCACTCCAGTGGTTTTTCAGACGTCGTGTTTTTGTGTGGCACGTTACTTTTCCAACTCACAGATATGGAATTGTTAGTTATAATTTAAAGAGAAAGGAATATTAAATTACTCTAACTACTACATAAAGGAATAGTGTTGGTTCTCTATAATGCCAGTACACTACAAAAAGACTATATTTATCAAAAACAAATGCCTTTTGAATTTGTGTGCGACCGTCATCCTCAAGACCTACTTCCTGTTTGGATTTGTATCGCCCAACTTGTGGCCAAATAACTGGAGTACCCCAGTCTTAAAAAGACTCATTAACTAGTTAACCATTAGCTATCTAGAGATTCTCAACTCTACTGTCCAGACAGACACTCTTGGGGGGCATCTATTGGGTGTAACCCAAGCTCAAATCAGTTCCAACAAAGGATTAATGCTCTCCTAAACAGCAAGAGTTGTGGTACATGAATATAAGGAAACTAATCTGACCTAACCGAAGCTAAAGATCCCAGGAACCCAACAGGAAAGAGGTCTTGAGGTCTCGAGTCTGTCACATAATGGAATCACTCTTTGTGCTTCTTTTCTCCCGTTGACCAAGACCAACCTGAGTGATCCCCCCTCCCCCCACCCCATCACATATTTAATCCTAAAATCCGCTGTAAGGACTCACACACACACACACACACACACACACACACACACACACACACACACACACACACACACACATACACACACATACACACATAAAACTTGAGGCCCATAAAGCATTTTGGGATATGCAGGACTTCCAAGGCGCTGAGTGAGTTGGAGAACCCAGACCAGTCCTAGGGAGACATTAACAGCCCTTGTTTAGGGGACAGATGGACCCGTTCTCCGCTGAACGCCAGGCTGGAATCTATTCACAGGCCAACTTGCTGTCAAAACTCGAAAGTGCAATGGCGAAGGCTTGCAGCGCACACATTGGGTAGTTATAGTCCATGGTGAAGACGTCTTCCGCCACGCGACCAAACTGCATCACGATGTAGTCGGCTGTAGGACCAGAAACAGAACAGTCACAAAAAGAAGTCAACCATGGACAAAAACTAGGATTCATGATTTTGAGGTATGACGGCTCTACCCTCCACCTCGAAATAAAAGGAGTCTACGTTTTGCTCAGAACTCAAATACTCGCCAATCTTTCAGCGTGACTTTGAACTCACGGTCATTGTTGTGAATGATTTGGAAATTCTTGACGGAGGCCTGAGTGACCCTGCCGTGGAAGTTCAGCACATACGACTGTGTGTCGTCGTTCCACACGGGCGTCTTGTTGTGAAGTTCGATCACGCTCTCTGTGTTCTTGTTCTGCCACCTGGCCAGCAGCGACTCATGGTCCTGAGAACACCACATACATCAGATCAATAAATATTGACGGTATGGAGTACTGGAGGTCGGTACGGGTGTTGAGGAAGGAGGTGAGTCGTACATTTCGTGGTCGGATGGAGACTCTCTCGTGGTCCATGTTCATTCCGGGGATGATGACGCTCATCTTTCGAGGTCCTTTGAATCCTAAGACATTGGTTTCCTGCAGTCCAAAGAATATTCACGCTTGTATTTTCAAACTTCCAACATACAAAAAAACCACACATGGTGGAGATCTGGAGCGTTTTACTCACGTAGCAGATAGCTGCTAACTCTTGACGCAGGTTGCTGGCTTCCAGGCTGGTGGTGCTCTTCATGGGGTTTAGCCCGCTGTCGTAGACGGTGAACTTTGTTCCCATCAGGTTAGACCTGCAAAAAAAAGGTCATAAATTGTGTGTCTTCTTCTTCTTCTTTTCCTTTCGGCTTTTCCCTTCAGGGGTCGCCACAGTGAATCAATTGCCTCCATCTAACCCTGTCTTCTGCATCCTCTTCTCTCACACCAACTACCTTCATGTCCTCTTTCACTACATCCATGAACCTCCTCTTTGGTCTTCCTCTAGGCCCCCTGCCTGGCAGTTCAAAACTCAGCATCCTTCTACCAATATATTCACTATCTCTCCTCTGGACATGTCCAAACCATCTCAGTCTGGCCTCTCTGACTTTATCTCCAAAACCTCTAACATGTGCTGTCCCTCTGATGTACTCATTCCTGATCCTATCCATCCTGGTCACTCCCAGAGAGAACCTCAGCATCTTCATCTCTGCTACCTCCAGCTCTGTCTCCTGTCTTTTCTTCAGTGACACTGTCTCTAGACCAAACAACATCGCTGGTCTCACCACAGTTTTGTACACCTTTCCTTTCATTTTAGCTGAAACTCTTCTATCACACATCACACCTGACACTTTTCTCCACCCGTTCCATCCTGCCTGTACACGCTTCTTCACGTCTTTTCCACACTCTCCATTGCTCTGGACTGTTGACCCTAAGTACTTAAAATCCTCCACCTTCTTGATCTCTCCTCCCTGTAACCTCACTCTTCCACTTGGGTCCCCCTCATTCACACACATGTACTCTGTCTTACTGCGGCTAACCTTCATTCCTCTCCTTTCCAGGACAAACCTCCACCTCTCTAGCTTCTCCTCCACCTGTTCCCTGCTCTCACTGCAGATCACAATGTCATCTGCAAACATCATAGTCCATGGAGATTCCTGTCTAACCTCGTCTGTCAGCCTGTCCATCACCATAGCGAACAAGAAGGGGCTCAGAGCTGATCCCTGATGCAGTCCCACCTCCACCTTGAACTCCTCTGTCACACCTACAGCACACCCCACCACTGTCTTACAGTCCTCATACATGTCCTGCACTGCTCTAACATACTTCTCTGCCACTCCAGACTTCCTCATACAATACCACAGTTCCTCTCTGGGCACCCTGTCATAAGCTTTCTCCAGATCTACAAAAACACAATGCAGCTCCCTCTGGCCTTCTCTATACTTCTCTATCAACATCCTCAAAGCAAATACTGCATCTGTAGTACTCTTTTTTGGCATGAAACCATACTGCTGCTCACAAATGCTCACCTCTGCCCTTAGTCTAGCTTCCACTACTCTCTCCCATAACTTCATTGTATGGCTCCTCAGCTTTATTCCTCTGTAGTTGCCACAACTATAAAAATGCCGCATCCCTGCTGGTGATTCCGACTGGTGGATACTAATGCTGTTGTTGTCGTCAGCGACTAACTGACTGGTTTCCCAGCAGGGGGGGCTGGTCTGATCCGGATCCCAATAGTGACTCATCGAGCCACAGAGGGAGGCGAGCAGGGGCCACGGCGACAGCTTAGTCTTTAAGTGACTTTACACTTCTTGTGTAAAAGTGTTTACCTTTCGTAAACAAGAGAACATCCGTCTGATTCCGTAACTGTAACCCGACCTTAACAAAACGTTGCGCTGCAGCCCAAGGTGAAGTCATTAGTATCGTCCTAAGATTGTGCTGTAACTCAAGCGGAGTTACTTATCCATCCATCCATCTATCTTCAACCGCTCATCCAGGGCCGGCTCGTTGGGGCAACAGTCTCAGCAGGGATGCCCATTCCCTCTCCCCAGTGTTCCCAGGCCAGCCAAGAGACATAGTCCCTCCAGCGTATCCTAAGTCTTCCTCGAGGTCTCCTCCCAGTACGACATGCCCGGACCACCTCCCCAATCTCAAGAGTTTGGGTTCCAGAGCCCAAGCTTTGGGTAGAGGTGAGCCCGACTATATCTAGTCGGTACCTCTCAACCTCCCTCACAAGCTGTGGCTCCTTTCCCCCCAGTGAGGTGACATTCCATGTCCCTAGAACCAGGCTCTTTGTCTGGGGATTGGGTGGTCAAGTCCCATGCTGACGACTGCCACCCAATCAACACTGCATCCGTCCCCTACAGTTTGTTCGGCGGGTGATGAGTCCTCCAGAGGTTGGACCTACGTCGTCCTTTCAGGCTGAGCCCAGCCTGGCCCCGTGGGCAGAGGCTCAGCCACCAGGCGCTCACATACAAGCCCCAACCCCGGACCTGGCTCCAGGGTGGGGCGACGCCATTAGGGGTCACTGCTCTTAGTCTGGCCCGTCACCCAGGACCTGTTTGCCAAGGGAGACCCTAGCAGAAGCATAAAGCCCCTGACAACACAGCTCCTGGGATCATTCGGGTACTCAAACTCCCCCACCATGATAAGGTGGCAGCTCTAGGATTAATCTACAATCAATGCGGTCATTTTCGACCGGAAACAAGTCTTCTTGTTGGACTCCACCGCCAGAGTTGCTTTCATCATCCACATGCATAAAACATACAAACCAGTAACACGGAAATGGACTGCAATGGTTTCCATTGCTGATAAGTAGTTCTGTTTGGTTTTGGTTGGTGGTTTATAAAAGCTTTAAAGAGACGAATGTCTCTCCCTGAAATGCCCCACCTGGTTTGGTCTTTTAGGGGAAGTGGGGTGGGGTTGGGGGGGGGGGGTTGAGAAGCAGTGAAAGAAAGGTCACTGTTCATTTAAATTTAGATCTCCATCAATCCGGGCAGACTGTGATTGCAGCGCTTTTGAGCGGCGCATCGACCGGAGTCGAGCCAGCTCTGCAGATTAAAGACTCAGCCATGTTTGATTAAACTACCCGGGGAGTTTCCATGGAAGCTGTCTGCAGAGATTATGTCACCGCTCACTCTACAAATCTTATTGTGACCTCACTGGAGTTTGCAGGTAATGGACACAAATGATGAAGGGATGGAGCAGGAAGAAGCACAGATTTAAGGGCTTCAATCCGAACGATTTGTTGATTTAGAAGCAGGAACGTGTTCTAGGCAGATTAAACGTGTGACAAATTATCCAACGGCGATGCTGACCTCAGTTTACCGATGAAGCTCTCCCCACCTCTAGACAAATCAGTGGGATCGATGGAGATTAAGTAATTTGATGTTTTACTCTTTTTCCTCTTCCTGCCAGCCAACAGGAACACCTGAGACCAAATCGGGGAAAAAACAAGACATAAAAAACAAACTTTGTCGGTAGATGTCGATCAGTTCCCCCGTTGTTTCCCGTCCCTGCCAACCTTTTTGCCGTCCTCCCTCTCCAGGTGGAGGTAGTAGGTGGGATACATGCCCCTGTCCATGCCCTTCTTGTCTCTGGTGATCCTGCATTTCACTCGGACCCCCTGGGGGGCGGGTCGCAGAGAAAACTCCTCCAGGTCGTCCACGTCGATGGCGGGCTCGCTGACCGTGGGAGTCGGCGCCGAGGCGACCTCCTGCGGTTGAAAAACAGCCTGAACAGGAAAAGAGAAGGAAATCCATGTGAAATGCTAGAGGACTTTCATTAGAGCGGAGTAATGAACCTGGAATAAAACGTCCCACTGGGACGGAGAACGAGCACATGACCGCTAAAAGAAGGAGCTGCTAATGGCTAGAAAAGTGGAAAACAGATTATGATGCGAAGGCTACGATCCGGAAATGGAGGGAAATGAATCTGTAAACTTCACACATCAGCAAACGGCTGATGCTGCAAACGGCTGTTTTTATACGTCTAAAGAAGAGGTTCCAGTGGTTCTCACCTTGCTGGACTTCCTGCTGGTGGCAGAACCTGGTCTGGTGTTGCTGTTGAGCTGCGAGGAGCTGGAGCTGATTTCATCCTCGTCATCCTCTTCCTCGTCAAAGTTCATGCTGCTGGATATACCTTCACACAAGAAACGGATATAGAAGAGACATGAACACGATTCCAATCTTTATAATAATAATAATTGCTTTAAATTAAATTACAAACTGTCCATTTAAGGAAGTTTGTGGGGGGGTTTTCTCACTTGAATTAATAATATTCAGAAATAAATGTAACTAGGTCTTAATTTTAAATAACCCTGTTAGAATATAATTATGTTATATTTATGCTATAACATAAATCCTTCAGGTTATTAAACCCACAGAACTTCATCAATCAAAGATCAAACTATCAATGAATACAGAAAAATAACATCAAACACAACTGAGGACATTAACTTTGTTCAAAATGTTAAATTGGGCTGAATTACTAATGTAGTTTTGCGTCAGAACACACTTTTGACCTATTTATTTTTTGACACTCTGACCTTTTATGCTCTCATGGGCCACAAAAATGATGTGGAGGGCAACATTTGGCCCCCAGGCCTTTAGTTTGACGCACATGTTCTATCTAATCACGATCTGACGATCCCGGGGTCGCGGCTGAAGCGTGACCCACCTTTCTTGAGCATGGTGACGCGTAGGTCCTGTTTGCTCTGGGACTGGGTGCAGCTCATCACCGGCTCGGCCTCGCCCTCCTCCGAGGCGGCGTTGTGACCGACGGTCAGGATCTGGATCTGACTGTCGCTCTGGGGGGAGGCCAGGCCATCGATCGCTGCAGAGCCAAAGAACTAGCGTTTAGAGTGCTTCTGGATTCACACAGCAAACCCACACAACCCCTACATTCACATTTCCACATCATCGCTGAAATCGTTTTGTGCTCCGTTCTTACATTATCAATAATTGCTGGCTTTTTATTCGCTCAGCTTCTAATGGCGGCGAGGAAAGATCATTATGTCTGCACCCCAGGCAGAAGAGAACAGTTCACTATAAGTTAAAAAATCTCACACAAGCTTTTCTTTGTCCTGTTTTTTCACTCATTTCTGTGGGTACAACAGATTTCGATGCTTCTTATGGAAACCAAACGGCGTTCCCAAACCGAATCCAGCTTCCCGTTCCAAGTCCCGCTGGATGTATTTTTTGAGCAGGATACTTCAGTTCACATGAAGATATTTTATTCATGCTGCATTTTTAGCAGCTCGCTTCAAACCGAGTGCTTGAAATAATTCGAGTGAGACGGAGAGGGAGCGACAAGTTGACCCAATTAATTTTCAACCGAGTGCAAAATGACCTTTTCCTTCTTTTGTTTTCACTTGTCGCAGGAGGAGAAGGAGGAGGAGACGACTCCATCCTCAGCATCCCTCATTCTGCAGCGACTCTTGTATAGTTAAATATTTAAGCATCATTTTGTGATTGCATATTGTGAGTTTGTAAAAACCAGAACCAGTTTTCGTCCCGACACCGGATCGGTAGTTCTGACCTTTGTGTTTCCCTTTCCGCTCCTTCTTGTCGCTGCCCGTCTGAGGGGTGGGGCTAGCCGACGCCTTGCCCTTCTTGGCGGAGCGGGGCAGCTGGGCGTCGGCGATCATCTTCACCTCCTCTTGATCGGATTCTTGCACTGGGAGGTGAAAAGTGAACAGAGGAGGTCACATCGGTTTCTGTTTCTGATTCATATATAATAACTGAATTAAAAAGGATCCGAGGGGGGGTTGTTATCGGCTCCATCGGGAACATCGGCCGAGTGCAGAACAACATTGGGTCGACGCGAAATGAAAAGTGACAGTTTGCGGCCTGGAGGCCGGAACATGTCCAACTGAACTGGGAGTGATGGTCCTGATCTGTGTGTGCAGATAGGACCTCATCCATCCCATCAACCCCCCACCCCCGCCCCGGTTCTGCTCACCATGGTAGATGGTGCTGCTGTTGCTGCTGAGGTAGGACTCCACCAGCGGCGCCTGCTCCTCGCTCTGCTTGGTGCGGCGGGCGCGGGACCGGCCCTCCACGTTGGACTGGACCATCAGAGGCTCCTGCCTCTTCTTCTTCTGCTTCTGCTCCAGCAGCGCTCGCTGGGGTTCACGTGCCACAGAGGGGAGGGAGAGAGAAGATGAAGGTAGAGGTTTCAAAGTTGAAGATGTTGGAGCTCAGATGGGGAGAAGGAACCTGGACCGTCCTCAGTGTGAAACGTTTGACATGAAGCAAACATCTCTTTAGAGTCAAAGGCTACTCACAAACAAAGAAACAGGTCATCGATAACATGTTTAGTTATGTGTGTGTGTGTGTGTGTGTGTGTGTGTGTGTGTCTGCTTATGGAGAAGAACATGACATCAGTCTGAGCTTTCACTTCGGGTGTTCTGTCGCGTCGTGCGAAGGTGTTGCTGATAAATCACGGTGTCATCAGCACTGTGTGAAACTCTCAGACGAATCTCCAGCCTGCAGAACTCACAGCTCCGTCAGACAGAAGAGAACCTTTCTTAAGCAATGCAAACAGTTCAGACTCACCTGTCTGTCCAGTTTCTGCTGCCGGAGGTTGGTGCCCTCGTCGTCTAAAGAGCTGGAGATCAGAGACAGGAAGGGTTACGAAGTTACAAGAGCCTTAAACGTCTTCATTATGAATAAAACCTAATAGACACTTCAACTGCTTCAGACACAACTTTTCTATTGTGAACACAACAGACTTGAACGCAGTAACTGAGCTTGTACATACGGTCGTCACGGTTGCCATGGCAACAGCATTCAGGAAATTTCAGGAAATGGTGTTTTTGTTTCCTCTTTCAGATCCTAAATGGGACTCAAGGTTGTTTTTCCTACTTAATGAACCGAAACCAGGTCTAATCATTCATGGAAAACTTTTATCTACTCGTTTTCCAAGAAAATCTAAAGGATATGAAAGTTTTTCTCACCTAGTTTGAGGATTCTCATCATTTTTACATGCAATTTATGAATAAATAAGGAAAGAAAAACAAAAAAATACACTTATATTACACATACGTGTTCACCCTGACTCACTTCATACAGGTTCTGAATCCAACGTGACCACATGTGGACTCAGATATCTCTATTAGTCGACATTCGTTCTGACAGAAGGCAATTATTATTAGCTATTTTCCTTTATTTCATCTGACCACACGTGTCAGCATCTCCTCGTGTGACAGAGTGTGTGTGTTTGCGTGGACACAACCCTCGTGTTCAGTAATAAAACCCAGATGGCCTGTTTAATAGCTGTCGGTTAGCATATTCTAGTTTGCGGTTAATGATGTCATACTGTCTCAGATCATTAGCGGGAGAAGAGGTTTGGTTTGATGGCAGCCGGTGGTGCTCTTCCTCCTCCTCATTCTCCTCCTTCTTCTTCTTCATCTTTGAATCCATTTCCTCTTCCTCGACCGGGTTCCTCCTTTCAGTCTGAACATTTGGTGAGATCTTCTATAAATCATTCGCCGCTGGAGGTACCAATGCAGATTTCTTCAACTATGTCAAGAATAAGTGTTTGTCAGAAGCGATGCCAGGAGAGCAGCGTCTGTCTGTAGGAGGCGAAGCAAAGGCAGGAGGTCTGGTGATGGGGGGGGGGGCATATGCTGCCCAGATTGGGACGTGGATTTTTTTTTATTCCATCCAGTAAAAATGAAATATAGTCTTGAATGCTCTCCCACTGCCTTTCGACGACGGGAATCCTCCCCCCTTCAGCGTGAGGCTTTCATCTGAGGTGGTCCAAACCCTGATGAAACGTAATCCCAGAGGTCCCACAGTCTTCTCCCAGCGGGTCATGATGGGAATCCCTCCCCGGGGGCTTCCTCACTGAAACACCCCAAATCACCAAAGCGGTCTCCAGCTCCTCAGTCTTCACTCCCCCAGGGAGTCCAGACTCCCTGGGGGAGGAATCTCCTTCCTGCTGGTTGTAGCTGTGATCTTTCTCTTTGGATCATCACACCCCCCCCCCCCCCATGAGAAAATGTTTGCTAGGAGCACCTCCAAATGAGTCTGAAAGGAAAGACGGTCCTACCTCCTCAGGTGGAAAGAGAAAGGTGTCTTCACTTCAGGTGTCTTTTTGTGCACCTACTTTGTGTGCCTTCAATTGCCCCTTGGGGACAAATAAAGTTTTACATCCCGCTTCAAAGCGGTGATGTGTTGTAATTGTAATTGTAATAGGAAGATGGAAAAAAAGCACATTACTCGGGCAGCAAAGGGGTTAAAAATGAGATGATGACCTTGACCTTGGTTCTAGATTGAATTGAATTGAAGCCCTTTACCCAGCAGGGTGAAGGAAGGCTGAAGGGAAGGAAGGTCTTCCTCCCACCTGAGGAGGAAGGCCCCACCCATGAAACTTTGCCTCTGATTGGCTCGTACTGAGTTTCATTTTTTTCTTCCAGAATAATAAGTTTTAGGAAGGAATAGAATGAGTTAAACTGTTTGCTTTTCTTTTTAATCCATTAAAAACATTCTCACATCGCCGTTTTGGGAGCTTTGTGTGTGTTCGTCTGAGAACCCAAGGAAACCGCTGGGTTCTAATTACAGGGCGAAGAGATGCTTTCTCCAGACAATCTGGTGATAATGAGCCCCAGCAGAAGAGAGGAGGATAAAAGATGGATGGAGGGGGGGGGACGCCGACAGAGCCGAACTCTTAATGTTGAGCAAATTTCATTTGTTTTATACAAAAATAAATTCAGAAGCAAACGCTAGAGTATTCTTTGCATAATTTTAAAATTCATTTCTGACATCGTGAGCAGTATGGCTCCATTTATCTTCATTCCGGTCGTCGCCGTCTCTCTCCACGTCTTCCACTGTGATAGTTAGCGAGGTTGATTAATGTTTTTAGTCTCCTTATGACGGCGCCGGTCCTCCAGCGGCGTGATGAACACACACACACACAGTGGTAAGGCAAATGGATTTACCTCCCACACAAACAAAACACTCCATGTCTACAATCATAGTAATCAAGTGTGTGAATAGGAATCAGATGAGAAAATAATGGCTCAAAAAGAACGGTTCCAGTGGAGGTCAAAGAGCTCATTACCATGGAGAGTCTCCAGGCTCTCATCCAGTTAAAGCACAAACTCAAGGCCCGGGGGCCAAATGCGGCCCTCCATGTCATTTTATGTGGCTCGTGAGAACATAAAAGGTCAGAGTGTCAAAAAATAAATAGATCAAAAGTATGATTTAAAATGTTAACGTCCGATTCAATGGCCACAGGAGATCCCAGGAAAGGTTGTCATCAGGTCACATGAAGATCCAGCGAACAAAAGTCAAGTCATATCGGAAAGTTACCTGAAGACAGTTTTCAGAAAGAGCAGAAAGGAGAAGATTACTCCAACAATGACTCAACAGTTCCCCCCCATGAGTGAGGCCACGGCCCCTGGGGGTGGGGGAGAGAAAAACCTGCTTGTATGCTGGAACAGAAGTCCGAAAGACCTTCTGTTCCATCGAGAAAAAGAGTCATTGGACGATCGGTTGCTGTTACGTTTGAATTGAAATTCATTCGTATTTGAAGCTTCCGAGCCCCCACCCACCAGCAGCACTGACGTGTTATTTGTCGATATTTGCATTATAATGTCTTGTTTTAACATCTCCATTTTCAGCTGTATGAATATGTATGATAATGTTTCATCGGCGGCGTTCCATTTACGCCAAAAGCATTTAAAAATGCATAAAAAGGGAGGAAATCAACAGAAATAAGAAAAATGAAAGAAAATTCTAAAAAAATTCACTTGAATTTATTAAAAACATTCTAAAAACAGTTTTCAGGCCATCATTCGGTTTCACATGCATGACAAACACCGACGACCCGATCTGCACGCGACAGAGTGTTGAATTCTCATTTTCATGGTGTAATGTGTGCAATTTGATGCTTGAAAAATTAATGAGTACTGCATATTGACCTTGTGCATTAGATAATAAAGCTAATATTTACAAACGTCTAATTGTAAGGAATTAAACTAATCATGCAATGAAAGATTTCCTTAGTTTGCAAATAAAACATTTGCAAATAAAGTTCAATCAAAATTATTTCTTTGCATCTCTTATTTTTCACGCTATCCTGTAAATCAATCATCTGGTCGCATTTCCCAGCCGCCATTCTCTGCAGCTGAGATCATCTGCTCTCATATCCATCATCAGCAGCTAACGGCTAACTGTTAGCCTAGCGCCAGCAGCTGGTGTCATTTCAGACAGGATTCTCTCCGTTGCCTTTGTTTGCTGAAATACACGCCTTCACCCACAATTCACTGCACAGTCTTTGCAGAACGACCAACTTTATCACACCAGCTTCTGCTGTCCCAGCAGAATCATCGGCCGCCGCCGCCACCGCCGGTGTCTGAACTGGAAGGGGAGATTTATTTTGCTGCTTAGAGGCTTTCCATCACTTTTTGAAGCAGCAAAACTTCCTCCCATGATTGACGAGCATCTCTCCTGATCGAGCTGCTTCTATGAGACGTTCTCCCTCATTTTCTCAGGTTCTATCCACGTACGTGCCGATGAGAAATGAGAGCCTCGCCAAGCACCTGTCACCTCCAACACCGCGCCAAGGCCCATGCATGTTTTATGGCAGCCAAACAAACGTTCATTGAGATGGAACCCTCTCACCGACACGTCCAAAACGAGCTTTAAGGGAATTAGTGTCTCATTTTTATTATTTCATTGTCCACTAAGCACAAAAAAGGAGCTAAATCTTTTGTTCTGGAAAATGTTTAAAAGTAAAGAGATTCATTTTAATTTCACTTTATTTAAGTACATTCAGATATGCGCTCGACCATCTTATCCCGAAATTTCCAATAAATTTTGAATCCCTCACTCCTGCCTTCTCTGATTCCATCTCATTGTGAAAATTGTGCACTACCACCGTAACTTATAGCAACCAGGAACCAATGGCATCACAGTAAGTGGGGAACCATGGTGATGGGTCTTCAATCAGAGGAGAAGAGGCAGCGGCGCTCCTACAGCAGATATCACAGGTCTGCTGGTCAGATGCCCTAAACGATCATGTTGTTGTTGTTTACAAATAAACAACACACATGTTTACAAATAAACACAACAACAAATGACATATGGTCTAGATGACCACACACACACACACACACACACACAGACATGAACTTCCTCTGTGGATTTTAAAGTGTTTGCATCCTGGATTTAATATAATAATTCGGCAAAATTATAAATGTAACTATATGCAGTCCATAAATGAAGAACAGAAGAGTAGAAAGAAACTGAATAATAGTTGAAAAATTGAAACCTGGAAATTCTGGTCATGATTTTTATTGTAAAAAAACAACAACAAAAAACTCTTTTGTATAAAATGTAAATGTTTTAGTTTCTCCACAAATTCCATGTATGTATATATATATATATATATATATATATATATATATATATATATATATAAATTCCACACATCCATAGTCTGATCTGACTCTCACATGACTGAACAGCCGCTCAGATGCGCAACACACACACACACACACACACACACACACACACACACACACACACACACACACACACACACACACACACACACACACACACACACACACACACACACCGCCTCAGAAGATGAACGCTGCGCCCTTTCCTCCTGGGGGGTGGCTGTGGTGGGGGGGGGGTTCGGTACCTGTAGGGGATCCAGTCGGAGTGCTTGGAGCTCATCCTGCCGCCTTGACGGCCTGCGGCAGAACGGATGCGGGGGTCCGGGGGTGTCGATCACGCACGCATCTCCTGCTCATCCTCGGCGCGGGAGCTCGACGCGCCTCTGCGTCTTCATCCGTCCTCTGGCGGGCCCCCACCCCCCCACGTGGACAGGCGGTCGAGCAGCGGAAATAACAGCTCTCTTCTATCCCATGTGGAGCTCCGGCCAATGCCTCCCTCTTCCTCCTCCGCTGGCTCCCTTCCCTCTTCTCTCACTCCGTAGGTCGTTCTGAATCTCCCTCCCTTTCTTGCCCTTTAAATCCCCCCCCCGTCCCTCCCTTCCCAACCCCTCCCTCGGCTGCTCTCGGTCCAAATCTCCCTCCCCCTCCCTCCCTCCCTCCCTCCCTCCCTCCCTCCCTCCCTCTCTCTCTCGTTGTCTTTCGCGCAGCATCACTGACGGTAGCGGCCGCAACCGAAAACGTTTGGAGAGGTCCCCCCCCCTCCCAACCCCCCTACTCCGTGATGTTCTTTTCTTGCTCTATTCCTGCAGAATCACGCCGTCCTGTTTCCTCCTCTGCATCCTCCTCATCCTCAGCTCAGGACGTCTTCCTGGAGCCTCATGTATCAGAATGAGTGTGACCACTGTCAGCGGCCCTCAATGGACAAAGGCGGCCTGTGACCAACCCGGAGCTCCGAAGCTCTCACACATCTGCTTCCGCCCCCCCTCCTCTTCATCACCAGTCAGACACACACACACACACACACACACACACACACACACACACACACACACACACACACACACACACACACACACACACACACACGCCGCCCCCTGTGCTCCGGGGTTATTCAGTCCATCTATAGACCACCAGAGCCTCTAACAGGACCTGATTCATGTCCTGGAGCCACAGACGCGTTCATATCTGGGTGGTGGGGGGGTGGGGGGGATCTGGACCTCCAATAATCAACACCCCCAGATTTAAAGTCCAAGTTGTTATGATGTGAATCTTCATTATTAAACCTGAGCTCGTCTTTGGAATGATTTTTTTTAAATTTCTCTTTGATTTTTGGAGCCTGATGAGTTTAAGAATTAAGGAATCCCCAGGGAACTCCCCCTCACAGGGATCAATAATGGTCTCAATATCCATCTATACATAAATAATAGATATTTATGCATTAAAATTTATATTTTCATACCACAATTTTTTTTTAGCTCTTATTCTTTCTTGATGTTAAAATGTCTCTGAACACAAAAGCTAAACGTCAGAGGAGATTTTTTACAAGGTCAAAACTCATATTTCTATTTTAGTACAGATGAGTCAAAGCTGATCCAAGCATCTTTTCTCAATGAGCTTCTGACGACAAGTTATTTAAAGGAAATTAAAAATGAATCACTCAATATCCTATTTTTGATTTTGTGTGTATTAAGATAAGAAGGATCGCTGTGGAGATGATTTTTCACTTTAATTTAAAGGAATTTGATATGTTTAATATATGACGTTTTTTAATTGTTTTTTACAAACACTGAATTCATATTTAGTGAACAGTTGAACTGCCTTTTCAAGTCAATTCATGAAATCTAACTAGAACTCCAAATGCTTTACTGAAAGCATAAAATAGAAATTACATGTTACTTTTTTTTTTTTTGGAAAATTGTCACATTTTAATTAAAACATTGTATTTCCAGAATTTTATTTTTAAAAATCCTGAACAAGTTGATGTCTAGCTGATTATTTTTCCCCACACATCATCAGAGATATTAGTGGTATTAAAACAGCGCTGTCTTTTCCTATTCCCTCTGAACGCCACATGGAATGGAACACCTGTATTGCGTCTCAAACAGAATGCACCAGGTAATGCAGACGACTGGCAGAGGGAACGTAACGGTATTGATCCTGTGAGCTTCACACAGCGCTTGTTCCACCTCAGCAGGTGTGATGAACCCGTGGATCACACCTTCTGCTGAGGAACAGGTGTCAGCGCAGCGCCCTGATGAATATTTGATGCTGAAGGAGAACTTTGAAGTTCAGCCGCGGTCAGGAGAGAGATGGAGGTGGGACTCCTCTGAATAAAAAGAAGAGGAGTACTCCTCCTAATCCTCTTCATCGTTCTTACTTCCCCTCTGGTCTAATTATGTTACAGCCTTAAAAAAAAAAACTACAATAAAATCAATGAAACAAATTGGATTCTCCCACGATTTGTGCAGTCTCTTCCCCAGAGGGGTTTTATTAATAATAACAGGAAGTAAAAATGATGAGAATAATTGTCCTGGCAGAGACGGCACTGATGTGGAAAAGAGTCTCTGGTTTGTGTCTCTGGTTGAGGCACAGGCGCAGAGCAGGAAGGCTTAAAAATACACCAGATTGATCAGACAGGAGTTCTGAGTTTCATGAAACCTGGAGGTTTTCTAGGAGATCATGTTGGTAGATCTTCATCAGAGAATGAACGAGGAACAACCAGAATGAGGCGCAGAGACTGGATAACGGAGAAAAGAGAACTGCAAAAAGCTGTCAGACTAAAATAAACCAGACATTTTTATTCATCAATAACGGCTCTGAAAGGTTTTTCTAATGGAGGACAAAAGAAAGGAAACGCAAGGTGAACTCACTTTAGAGGTCGGAGTTTCTTTCAAGCCTTTTCAAAACAGGTTTCTTCCACTCAGAAGCTTCGTTTTTATACTGATGACACTGAAGTGTTCATTTCTAACAGGGGAGCTAGGCTAAGCTAACACGCTGAGAGGCAAACACATTGTGGAACATGATTAAACACATTTATAAATTAATCCAATGCTAAATAAAGGTACACAGGAAATTTTAATCTGTTTGTGGGGGCAGCTTTCGCACTAGAATAAAGCCTTTGGAGGCAGTGGTGAGGCCCGAACAGCGACATCTTTATTTTGAGGGGGGGTTGTAAATCTCATAATGAGACGACCGGAGAAGCAAAGGGAGTTCCTGAATGTGAATGAAGGCAGAACCACAGAGACGTCCTGATGGAAAGAAAACGAGCCAGACCAACCAATCCTTCTGGTTGAGGGAGTCGATTCGATCTTTTGGGGGGAGACTGCTGTACCAACATTTATCCCTGAGTCTCATCTCTCAGGACTCTGAGCCGCTCCGTGAATAAAACATGACTGGGATTATAAAATGTCACTGGATGGTCGCTGGTGTCCCAGAGAGACGACCAGATGGACCGCTGCCAAGTTCATCTATCATCTATCATCTGTTGATCGATCTATAAAACATTCAAATCTAAAATCTTGAAGCTGCAGCTCTGATGTCTAGACTTTTATTTCCTCTATGTCTTTAACAGAATAATAACCCCCCCCCCCATGACACTCAGTTCTTCATTCTCTGAATGTCGTCACAAAGTTCTCACAGAGAGAAGCCACAGGTGTCCTTCTAGGAGCTGAGGGACCGTCTCTAGGTTTAACCAGCAGATCAGCCCCCGCCTTGCTGACGCACATGATGCTCCTCACACCTCCCTGACAGGCGGCGGTGTTGAACGGATGCGGTCGTACTGTGTGATGTTCGACGTGCCGTTCTATCTTTAGATGGAGATGAAGATGTGAGGAAGAGGAGCGGCTCACACACAAAAAACTGAATGGAATGAGATCAATAGAGGGGGTTCAGAAAATGGGATGCGGCCTGAACTTGCACATGCTTTGGGCTCCGGGGTGGGGGGTGGGTGGACGGAGTGCTGCGGCGTAACCCTTCCATCCTCACTCAGCATCCCGGCGAGGGGGCGGTGGTCGCGCCGCCTCCTCTGCTTCACTGCCGTGACCATGGCAACAGAGGAGACTAATTACCATTTAGAAGCTCACTTGTGCTCTATTTAATCCTAAGATCCGCTATAAGGACTCACACACACACACACACACACACACACACACACACACACACACACACACACACACACACGCAGGTTACCTCCTCATCGGTTGCCATAGGTGACCAGTTATGACCAGGCTGTACAGTGAGATGACTGATGCTGCAGTTAGCGTCAGTGATTCCTTCTCTCTCCCCCCAGCAGGGGGCGTCGTGAGCGGCCAAAATAACGTACAGTGACACATTATTGACACATGGGGGCGCTGCACAACAGCACAAGCCTTCAATTCCTGGATTCAAGCTGTTCCATGATCAATTTATCTATTGGTTTAAAGTAAATCAGCAGGCCTTGCTGAATTTATTAGCATGTAGAATAATGCAGTATAAAAATAATTGGTATCTAATATTATTTCCTTTTATATTTACTCAAATATGGATTGTATTTCTAAATCTGTGCATTAAATATTAGTCCTGAAATATAATTAAAAAAGATCAAATCTACATCTGTGAGAAGGTTTGATCTCTTCAAGAAGAGAAGTCTGAAACTTTGCTTTGCACATTTCGGGTGAACTTTTGGATCCATATACAAGAAAGATTTCCTTAATGCCATTAAAAGCAGTTTTACACAATTGAAATTCTTTGTGGGTTCATAAGGATTCATGATAGAAACATAAAAAAGTCACAGCTGAAAACCAAACATGAGAAGATAAAAAAATAAAAATTAACAGTGGAGACAAAAAACCCCAGTTGTATATAAAAAGTATGAAATAGTTCATGCCAGCGTTTCCTTTTTCTGCTCAAGTTTTATAATTAAAACTGAATTTAAATATCGCTGTTGATGGAAGAGTCATTCTGAGAATGTAAACATTCATCAGCTTAAACAAAATTTAATTGAATTTTTTAAATTTAAAATAAAAAAGATCTGCGTGTGGAAATGTTTGTTCTTTTTAGTATTCGAGGTATGAAACCGAGGCGCCGCTCAGACACTGAGACGATCACCCCCTCCACTCTGAACCCTCTAAAGGTCGTCCCACACAAACACCCCCACTGAACCCCCCCCCAGCCTTTCTCCAATCATCAGAGATCATCTGTTCAGTCACAACCATTGAGTGTGTCTGGAGGAGAGTGGAGAGGCCTCATCCTCCACCGGTGCTGATTGTCCTGCTTTAATCTGATGTCTGCAAGAACTGAAGGGAATTAACGAAACCCCCCCCCATCAGAAACGAGGATTCAAACCAGATCCTGCAGGATCCATAGAGACGTCTGATAAAAACCACAATGATCCGATATCTGCACCAACATTCTATTGCAGGACCCAAAAATAAAAGATTTAAATCTCTTGAATGCTACATGCTAACATGTTTTCACATGTCAGTGAAGCTTTATGAGGATTTTTTTTTACCTGCAGGGTCTTGAGATATATCCATGAATGATCAATGTGGTCTGGATGTCTGTCGTTTTCCACCTGAACTGTCTTTAAACAAACCAGACCCTCACAGGATGAAGTCAAGACAGGCGTTTGGAGTCAAAGTCATTCTCAGATGAATCATTTTAATTATTTATCAGGAGATTCTATCAGATTTAACGTTCATTTTTTAATTTTTAGTCTTCCTCTCTACCAGACAAAGGATTGATGAAGCTGAGAGTCAGAACACACATCCTCAATGCTAACACTATTCATCAAATCAATGCAATATTGATCATGCATTGATTAATATACGATGCATTGCATGGTTGGAATGCAGGAAACTTGAAAACGCCTTTTTGACTGGATTCCTGTTGGACTGGGACACGGATCAGGTCCGTCATGCAACAGGAAGTCAGTCCAGACTGATGTCAAGAGGCGTAGTCACCTTTAGGCCTCGTGTCAGGTCCAACCAATCAGTGTGAAGATGAGAGGCGACGATTCAAGCTCAGAGGCGACGCCGGCTGTCGCCACACATTCACCAACTCCCTCTGATTGGACGGCTCACCTCACCTGACCCCCACGTTCTGATAAAATAACCGCATGGAAACAACTGGGAGTATTTGGAATACTGGTGAACCTCGGCTCACGTCGTTCTCCATTATATGTCGGTTTTCAAACAGGCTGACATCATTTTACTCCAATTTACGTCTGTGCAAAAAAAAAAAAAAGTTGGAATCTTAAAATCACTGGTAAAGCTTTAAAAGAACATAATATCATTTTACTGTACTATAAATAAGATATTAGCCCGTAGTAACCCCCGTGACCCACGATGAGGAAGAAGCAGCTGAAGATGAGACAGAGATGTTTTTTCTGTACTATTCTAAAAAAGAAATGTTGTATGTAATCTTAATATAGATTTATATTAACCAAATTAACCAAATCTGTTGTTTGTGGGTTTGTTAGCTAGGATGTGGCTAATGCTAGCATTAGCAGCTACGAGAAACAAAAAACATCTGTAACCATGCGCTGCGTTAGATTTGACTCCAAACTGAATAGAGAGGTCCAATCAGAGACGGACTGACAAACGGGGATCGCAGCTTTAATCCCTCTGAATTCTGCAGATTGACACTGAACAGTTTTACGTTTTATTTGCTCACTGACTCCTGAGCTGCTAAATCATCGAGTCCAAATCAGAGAGAGAAATAAAATACAACAGAATAAACACACAATCCTCTACAGACGCTGATTATCCCATTTGACCAAACAATTGCCCTAAAAGCCCCATCAGAGGAGGGAAAGGAGAAGAATGGAGGTAAACGGCTGGGATTAGTAATCTCACTGATGTCACTGCATCAGGATGCTGATCTGAAACACAAAGACATGACAACAACACACCGATAGAGATTGATCTGCAGCTGATGGATGAGGTTTAAGGGTTTGGTTAAATCTCAATCTGCTGCTGCAGAATACATATACAGCAAACACACACACACACACACACACACACACACACACACACACACACACACACACACACATTCGGTTCTGTCTTTCTACCCCACCACTCCTTTAATCCTTACATTTCACTGCTGTAAAATGAACACACATGTGTTGAATGGATGCATGAAGAAGCAACGCAAGACGCTCTCTCTGAAGGATGTTTCATGACTCAGCTTCACCAGGCCACACCCCACCATCAGAGTCCATGACTAAGCAGATTAGAAACATATCACACATCACTTCAGCTGTTTACACGTTCCTGTTTATCCTGTACCCACAAAGGCGTCGCCATGCCAACGAGGAAATTCAAGCATCAAGGAATTCTATGCATCGGGTTCTGAAGCGTCTCTCTGCCAAGCGTCCCAAGCATCATAGGATAGTGTTCACTGGGGGGGTGCAGGAACACACTGCAGGCCTGAGCACCAACAGGCTACACTCTGAAGTGGTACCGGGGGGTGAGCCAAGTCTGGATTTAAATGATGCTTATCCATGTTGGACGTGAACCCAGTTAGATGGAAACCACCACGTCGGGGGACCCCAGAAGGAAACATCTCGCCAACCTGGATGAAGCACAATCTTGGGGTGCATCCCAAAAACATGATCATCCCGAAAAGAACCACAAAAAAAATGAAACACTTTGAGATTTTGAAGCTGTTCTCGTTTGATTTTGTTTCCTGCAGCTCAGGGCTCGAAATTGTGACCATTTTGGTGGCATATGCGCCCAAATTTTTATCAGTGCGACTATTAAATACATTTGGGAGCACCGGTGCGACTTGGGAAAAAAATCTGGTGCACTTTTTTTTCCCTCTTCTCTCTCGCTCTTTCTCTCAATAGAGCAGGGGTCACCAAATGGCGGACCGCGGTCCGGATCCGGACCGCATGATGGTTCTGTCTGGACCCGGGACCACTCCATGATAAATTCACGAGAGTAGATTTCTCGGCGCATTTTTACTTGCAGTTCGCGGCTACAGACAGCGGAGGCTACTCCTCCAGTTAATACGGTAATAGCTCCACTCCGTTCAGCCAATCAGATCATTTGTCTACCCTGTGCTGTCAGTGCACCAGGAAGTGAGACAGCTCTCTGCCGCTGTGAGTTTACCGCTACAGGAGCACAGAAGGGAGACAGCATAGCTCCAAACAAAGGGAGGTTAACGAGGAAAACCGCTGGTTAACAATGAGTGGACGGAATTTATGTTTATTCCTCCGTCAGGCAGTTCAAAACCATTTTACCTCATATGGTCTGAACACGTAGCATGAATTAAAAGTGATAACATGAAGCACCACTATGAAACAAAGCACAGATCTTTTGTGTAGAATTATCCCCTGAAGTCCGAGCTGAGGGCAAAATGACCGAGAAAAATGCAAACGAATGTTCACTAAAGGCATCGTGGAGTTTGGGGCAACATAAAACATCTTTTAGTGATGTTTTAAAATACAAAACAATCCAATAATAACCAAAATAGTTCAGTCCAGGTACCAGGCTGGCCTGACAGCGCGCCACAAAGCTATTTAATCCACACCCAGGTAGGGCCTCGGTTTGGCCCCTGACCCGGAGGCGGACCAACGCAGCCTCCTCAGGTGAGCGTCTCTCATACAGTTTTGTGTGGATGTGGGGAAAACGCGTAAGCGCCGAGTGTGCACCCTCGAACGCACTACCGTGACAGTCTGTTTGATGCGGACACATGAGGTGGACCTGCTGGAGAATGTGCGCGAAACAGTCTGAGCAGGACCGCGGTCCTGGGGTCCTGTCAGGAAACAAGGAGAGCGCAGCTGCGGCTGCTCTCCTGGGCGAGGGAGAGAGGCGTGGGACGGAGATGGACGGAGCGTCTCTATCGCTCCGTCACTGCCTTGCTTTTGGGTAGGTGATCCTAAAGTCTCCTGGTGCTACTAACTTCTACATTTGGGAGCACCAGTGCTACCAAAATTTTTTTTAATTTCGAGCCCTGCAGCTGATGGATAAAAGTTTTTGTAAAAAAAACAAACAAACCCAAATATACGACTGCAGTCGGGTCATTGGGTTCCCCTTTAGATCACATGACCGATGAGGAGCTGCTCAGCTGATTAAGACGAGTGTTTGATGTAAAACCTTCATCTGCAACAAGCAGTTTCCTCCATGCTGGGCATTTTCACCAGTCATGGTGAAAATGATTCAATCACACCTACATCACACCTGAAAATGTGTTAATCGCACACACACGCGCGCGCACACACACACACGCGCGCGCGCGCGCACACACACACACACACACACACACACACAAAATGGGTGACTGATTTGTGAAGAGAGGTGCCATAAGTCACACCTCTGATTGCTTTTATTTTAAAAACATTTCCAAAGAAAAAGCAGCGATAAAAACTGAAGACGAAGAGCGGTAGGGTTTGGGTTTGGGTTCAAGTTTGGGTTCGGGTTCAGGTTTGGGTTCAGGTTTGTGTTCAGATTTGTGTTCAGGTTCACGTTCAGGTTCAGGTTTGTGTTCAGGTTCAGGTTTGGGTTCAGGTCCAGGTTTGTGTTCAGGTTCAGGTTTGTGTTCAGGTTCAGGTTTGGGTTCAGGTTTGTGTTCAGATTTGGCTTCAGGTTCACATTCAGGTTCAGGTTTGTGTTCAGGTTCAGGTTTGGGTTCAGGTTTGTGTTCAGATTTGGCTTCAGGTTCACATTCAGGTTCAGGTTTGTGTTCAGGTTTGTGTTTGAGTTCAGGTTCAGGTTCAAGTTTGGGTTCAGGTTCAGGTTTAGGTTTGAGTTCAGGTTTGTGTTCAGGTTTGTGTTCAGGTTCACATTCAGGTTTGGGTTTGGGTTTAGATTCAGCTTCAGGTTCGGGTTCAGGTTCAGGTTTGTGTTTGAAAGGCCTCATGTCTGACGTGTGAGGTCTCATGGATTGACCTGATAATCACAAACTAGCGCTGTGACGGTCCTGAGATCATGTGACGCGCCGTGGTGAAGTCACAATGACCAAGTTGTTCGATTCCGAAATGAAAGAAAAACCACAGAACCCCTCGGTCCTGATCCGGGACACCAGCTCCGATCACAAGAGCCGCCGACTGACGTCAACCCGGACCACAGACAGAAGACAAACTGGATTTGTCTTGTGTGAAACTAAACACACACATTTACACACAAACACGCTGACAGAACTTATATAACTTAAATAAAGTTTGTTTTTCTCTTCATCTTTAACGACTTTAAGTCGAATCTTTTGTCCTCTATTGGCTGATTTTTAAACATTCTTCCATGACTGAAATCCTTTATTAGATGAACCAGATTCACAAATAAATTAATAAATAAACATACACAAATGAAATACCACAAACTACTGCAAACACAAATACTAAACTAATATCAAATACTTCTTTCATGGCCTGATCCTACATGATCTCAGGCTGAAGTACAGATCCATCACCGCCCAATATTTTAGTCAATAACTCTTTGACCGAAGATCAACCCTGACACAAAATGTCATAGATACATGTTGACAACTTTTCGAGATGCAAACAAACAAACAAACAAACAAACAAACAAACCCAAACAAACAAACAAACAAACAAACAAACCCAAACAAACCAGCAAACAAACAAACGTGGACGGAGGTGAAGAGAATGAGATGGTGTAAATGGCATTAAGGCTGAAGCCGTTTCTATGGAAATGTGATGATGGTGAAGGGGGGGGGGTGTGAAAACACACACACACACACACACACACACACACACACACACACACACACACACACACACACACACACACACACTGGACGGAGTCAAGTGGACATCCCGCTTTTTGTGGCGCATGAACATAACAAACTCACCCCTCGTTTTGTTTCCGTTACGCATGGAGGCGGGGGGGGGGGGTCCCCGGTAATCGGTGCCACGCCAGCCTGTGGCCACACAACACCCCCGACACGCACCAGCAGAGCCCGGGTCGGCGGAGCGGCTTACCTGTCGTAGCTCCAGCGGCTGTAGGAGACGCTCCTGCCGGTCACCCCCTCCATGTCGGCCGGACCGGCGGGGCGGAGACACGCAGAATGTGGGGGGGAAGTCCGGGGGGTGTCCGCTCCCCGGTCGGTGGAGACGGTGAATGACCGGAGGACGCGCGCGCGCCGGACCGTAACGCTACCGGCGTGGCGCGCGCGCGCTGAAGTGTCGGTGCGCGCGCGGATCTTGATTTATTCCATTCACGAGGAAGATTCCGATAACCGATAGATGCCTGATGGATCGATGGATCATTTATGCTGGTGATTGACACGTCATCACGTGACTGATAACCAATAGCATGACAGTGATGTTGCTATGTCGGTTTTTTTAAATTATATTTATTTAATTTTATTTTAATTTAGTGCAGACCAGAAGGAGCTTTACCGTCGCGCAGGCGCAGAAGGCTTCTTCTCTGAGGGTATTGATTGGTTGGCTATCAATAGTGGGAAGATAGAGATGCCCTAAAATCAATCAACAGGCTCATCTGCCAATGAGGGCAAAGGACATCCATCCATCCAAGATCCTTGTTGTTGCCTGGAATCTGAGTGTTCAGGTTGTCATAGCAACAGCAGGAGTCACGCTGTGAATAATAATTCTCGATTACTCCTCGCTTGGCCTTAAATCTCACAAGTTCAGTTAATGAAATCCAACTTTTAGAACCCATAAATAACGATTCTGTCCCGCTTCAGGCTCAATGACACTTTATTTTAGCACCAAAAGCTGCACACAGGGCAAAACACACGGATCAGGAGGGAAACAACAGCATGGTTCGGACACACACTGGGATCTGCAATTGGATGGGAAGCGGATAAGAATCACTCATCGATGCGGGTTGATGCTCTTGTACAGACCAGACTCTTTTCTTAGACCCCCTCCCACCTGACCCCAACGTCACACAATCACAAAATACATTCTCAATCACATCTGGGTGAAGAATCAATTGTTTTTTTTTAAATTTGGACCATCTGAAATTGAACATAACTAAATTTACATATATACACAGCAAAGCTGCGAATGTGTTTTCACTTATAAACATAGAAAAATACTTGTTGACTAGTCTGATAAGAAAATAATGTATAAAAGTAGAAACATTTTATCAAGTCCATCACTTCCATCATCCGGCTTTCTTGCTCGTTATATTACAAGACGATGACATGTGGAGGCGGTGGAGGGAGTGGTGATGGTGTTGTTTCCATGGCGATGGCTCCACGTCGGAGTTGTCACCCCCATCGTCTGTTATGGGACGTCCTGGCTTTCCCCGGCAGGGAGACAGAGATCATGCAGAGAGAAAACAAGGAAAAAAACCACAGTGTGTTCCTGGAATGATTGATTAGTGATTGATCGACAGGAAATGATCACATGGAATGATCCGGAAGCTTTGAGGGATTGAAATTACTGCATGAATCGAAGAACAAACGGACGAGCTATTTCTTGAGTAGTGATTTCCAAATATGGCTGAATCGCCGTCTTTTGGGTGAATCGGCTTCTTTTAGCACACTGAGGAGGGGTTAGGGTTGGGGGAGGACAAACTAAGACTTTTCAGTAGACGCTGCATTTTAGGTTATTGAGATGAAAGCACATTACTGCAGGAGGGTTCTATCTATCTTTGCTTCAAGGGCAGTCTAGGCATCTTAGTCATATACGTACATGATTCTATATAGATTCACTCTAATATATGTAAAACCAAAGTCAATCCCACACAGTGTACTGTGGCGATTTAATAGGTCATTGGAAATACACTTTGAAAATCACAACAAATGTCACATATGTACAGCAGATTAGCACAGGGGGGGAAAGTTGGATATGGCACAACATACCCGGAGCGTCGAAAGATAGCGCCTCGGCTCCGGTCAGACACGGAAAATTAAAGAAACTCATTAACATTCTGGATATATATATATATATATATATATATATATATATATATATATATATATATATATATATATATATATATATATATATATATATAGTTTTCATTCAATCTCGGTAGCAAGTACAAATATCACTACAAGGCAAGAGAAGTCCTTCAGAGTACAAAAGATTAATTTGTCAGGCTGATTTAGAAGGCAATGTTTAGTGTTGGGACTCTCTCATGTGAACTATTATGGCTGAAGGTAGAGTGGTGTTAAAATTTGGCATTGTCAGTTGTCCATAGCGACGTCCAGGAGGACAGCGGCTCCCGATCGGAGCATCTTCCCACGTCGGAAGGCCGTCTGAAGTCATGCAGGTGGAAAAGGCAGCGGTCAGTCATCCACAGAGGATGTGATGTCAGGCAGAGTGGGGGGGCGGTAGAGATTAGCTGCATGAGTTACAGTGATAAGGCCGACTCAGACGATTACACAATGGCAGCCGCTCTTGTCTTTCTCTTTCCGCGTCGGTTCTGGTGACGGTGGACATTCCTGTTCCTGGAATTTCCTGGGAGTCGAGGAAAAAGAGGGGCGGGGGGAGGATAGTGAGGCAGGACGACTGTAAATGATGTCATTCATTGTGTGACTCATCACAAAACGGTGATGTCACGCTCTTTTCCAATCAGAATTCAACATGTGATGATTATAGTTATTTGGTTGTTTGCTGGCGTTGCCAAGCAACTGTCATTAGAGCTAAACGAGCCACGCCCACACAATCAGCCGTTGTTGTAGAGAGGTTAGGACATGTCAACAGAGGACACCGACCTGATTACTCTAACCAGCTCGTGGAAAGCCTGGTCTACGTTCATACGGATTTTGGCTGAAGCCTCCATGTAAGTGACCTTCAGCTGTCGGGCCAGCTGCTGGCCCTCTTCCTGGGTTACCTGGGCAACAAGAAGACAACACATGATGGGTGAACATTAAGCACATGGCAGCATTTCCCACAAGCCCTCAAAACAAACCCTGTGTACAAAACACTGAGGCCTCTTGTTACGTCAGGTGGTCGCTGATGACACCCTGATGTAGGAGACAGATCTGTAGGACAGCCTACATACCTATGTACACAACTAAAGACTATCATAAGGGTAAGAGTAGGTCTGTAGAACAGCCTACGTACCTAGGTACACAACTAAAGACTATCATAAGGGAAGGAGTGGGTCTGTAGGACAGCCTACTTACCTACTTACATAACTAAAGACTATCATAAGGGTAGGAGTGGGTCTGTAGGATAGCCTACGTACACAACTAAAGACTATCCATAAAGGTAGGAGTAGGTCTGCAGGACAGCCTATGTACCTGCGTACGCAACCAAAGACTGTCACAAGGGTAGGAGTAGGTCTGTACAGCCTACATACCTACTTAAAGACAGTCATAAGCTTTATTTATTTGGAACCTTCATTACAATCTGGTCAAAATCAAACAAAAAATACAAAAGTACTGGTAGTAATATTAGCAGCAACAGTATTATCACTAATACTAGTACTATTATTTGATAGATAGATACTTTATTAATCCCGGAGGAAATTGTACATATCCACTGCTCAGGCATTATATAATGAATAAATACTGGATAAACACCAGGAGAAAAAGAAACACTGACATCACAGGACAAACCACAAGACATACACTACGCTAACAGACACATGCAGCACTAACAGGACTTACCGTATTTTCCGTACTATAAGGCGCACCTAAAAGCCTAAAATTTGCGCTTTATAATCCGGTGCGTTTTATATATGGATTAATATTCATATTGGTCAGTCAGTCATCTTCACCCCACTTAATTCGCTAACGCAGGTCGCGGGGGAGCCGGTGCCTATCCCGGCAGTCTCAGGGCGGGAGGCAGGGGACACTCCAGGCACGACGCCAGTGTACCGCGGAGCCACATAGAAACAATCATTCACACACACTCACTCCTACGATCAATTTGGGACCGGCCCACCAACCTAAAGCGCATGCTTTTGGAGGTGGGAGGAAGCCGGAGAACCCGGAGAGAACCCACGCAGACACGGGGAGAGCATGCGAACTCCGCACAGAGCGGGACCCGAACCCGGGTCCACCGTGTTGTGAGGCGGCAGCGCTAACCACTGCGCCACCGTGCTGCCCCATATTCATATTAATATTGGTTAAAAACATGATCACTGAAAAAAAGCCGGCAGTCTGGCCGCCAGTCATGCCGCACTCCGCCACCAGAGGAGCCCCCTCACAAGGCACTCAGGCCCACGCCCCCTAACAACGGTAGTCAAGGGGCGTCACCGAAGCTGCTCTCAGACGGTAGAACAGACTGTAGGAGCACCGGTGATTACGTAGAGAAACATAGGGAACTTTAAACAAATCTATTAATAAAGTTTGACTGATTGACTGATCTCAGTATTTCCTAATTATTTGGCGTCTGAAATAACCCACTTTAAACTTAATTGGTCTTAAAAATATCATTGTGCTGTCATCTGGAATCTAGTGACAGTCCATTCTATTAGTCTGTGGAAACACACGGAGAAACTGGCCTAAAGGTGAATGAAAGACCCTCAAAGCTGAACTTCCAGCCTTTTCTGAAATTTCAAGAGCAGAGTCACTGCTAGACAAAGGTGTCTGGTGTGCTGCAATTGATTTACAAATGTAGTTGATAGCTCTGGGGGGGCGGCGGAGGGGCGCATTCAGGCTTGTGTATTCTGTCTGCAGCGACGTGCGGTGAGATTCACGGCGGTGAGACACCGACGTTAAAGTCAGTTCTAGGAGTAAAACAGCGTCAGATTTGCCAGTAAATTAGCAGCCTGACATTAAAAACTAGTTAAAAATTGTTTAGGACACACAGCAGCAAATAGCTGCACCTCACCTCCGACTGGACTACCGATCGATCGAAACAATAATTAATAAACGAAGACGAACGTAGGAGCTTAAATATCTGCTTCGAACTTCAGATCAGGAAATAATCCGCTCTGTTCGCACTGACTGCACTCGTAATGAATTTAACCAGTTTTTACTGTCAGTTTTTTTAATATACGTGTTGACTTCTTTCTAAGATGGCAAAGTGATCAAGTGATCAGGTTTCCTTGAATAGGCTCAGAATGGCTTATTGACATAACAATAGGAGCCATTCAAGGTAGTCAGGAAGTCATGAATGCAATCATGACTGTCTGAGCAGCGCGGCTCTATCTATTGGACAGATTGCGCAACTACAGCCGCTGCAGTTTATCAAATAAATTTTATTTATTTTTTATTGTGTGCGCCTTATAATCCGGTGCGCCTTATATATGATATAAATTATAAAACAAGCAAATTATTGAGGGTGTGCCTTATAGTCCAGTGCGCCTTATAGTGCGGAAAATACTGTATATACTACACAATAACTCATATATATACAGTAAAAAATTAAAATAAACAGTATAAAATTAAACAGTATAAAATTAATATATAAACGGTATAAAATCAAATTAAAATATAAACAGTATAAAATTAAAATATAAACAGTATATGATGAAATTAAATCCATTCAACTGCGTGCTGACCTCGTCACCCCACCCCCGACCCCCGCTCCTCCTGAGAGAGTCATTGTACCCCCTGATGGCACGGGGCACGAAGGAGGACCTCAGCCTCTCTGTGGAGGCGCTGTGTGACAGCAGTCTGCCGCTGAAGGTGCTTCTCTGCTGGGAGAAGGTGGTGTGTAGGGGGGGGCTGGTGTTTAGCCTTAACTTTAGACATGGTCCTGCTCTCCAGAAGCGTCTCCACAGAGTCCAGGCTCAGCCCGACCACTGAGCCCGCTCTACGGATGAGTCTGTTCAGGTAGTAATTGTAGTACATAACAGTAGTAATATTACTACTACTAATAGTGCTAGTATTAGTAGTAAATGTTGTAATATCAACGGTAAGATAGATAGATATATACTTTAATAATCCCAAGGGAATAGTAATAATAATAGTATTATTATTCGTATTATTAGAAGTAGTAATACGGTAGTCCCTCGCTTATTCACGCTTCAAGATATACGGCTTCACTCCATTGCAGATTTTTAGTAGGTAGTCACGTGATACCGTATGCGCATGGTATTGGCTGACAGCATCTGTGTATGCGCTGCGTTCCGAGACTTATGGTTCCTCCTGCAACTTTTCTTTAATACAAAAGTGTTTTAAACAGTCTATCAGAGTGTGGGGAAAGGTAATACAGATAGGAGGTGGTTTAATATCAGTATGGGGAGGGTTGATAAACGTTTAAAGTACCGTAAATAACAAAATATTTGGGCGCTATATAGCGGAATTTCTATTTTTCGCAAGTGGTCCTGGAACGCATTAACCGCTAAGAAAAAGGTTTTACTGCACTAGTATTAGTATTACTGCAGTAATTCTTTTCTCTTGCTCAGACTTGTGTAACCTTGTCAGGATCAGTTTATTCATTGTTGACAGTACATTTTTGTTAAATCTTAAGTTCTAATTTAACTGCGGTTACTGAGTGATGTCCACGTTTTGACTACAGACAAGAGACCTCAAACACGTCTCACATGAATCCATACCTAGGGATGGAGCTGATATCACGTGACGGTTCATTGAACCCAGACAGCTCAGACGTCAGCCACATGAACCTGCTGTGCTCATCGTCGCCAGGAGGGGGCGCTGTGGCCCCACTGCAGGAAACGACCCACCGCCACCGCATACCAACCAGATAATTCATCATTTCATCACACTCCCTTTCCCTCCATCCATCCTCCCCTCCTGACACCACCATCTTTTATTTTCTCACGCACATCCTGCTAGCCGGTAGCTGCTAGCCGCAGCTCCATTCCACTTTCAGCCATGTAAATGCGACTCCCACAGATGGGTTGATAATTAATACTCCTTCCGGTGTCCGGCCAGGGCAGTTAGAGGGTGAGATCGGGAAGACTTACTTGTCTCTGGAGTTCCAGATCGGCTTTGTTTCCTACGAGGATCATGGGGAACTCGTCTCTGTCTTTTACTCTGAGGATCTGTCTTTGAAATTTGTAGATTTCTTCAAAGCTGTGGAACAAATCACTCGGCGTTAGGCGCTGTTCTGCCGTGTAGATTCACACGTTGATCTAAAAATGGCTGCGACGCTTCAAACAAATGACCCAGAACGTCAGGGTCACGTCAGACAGGTCAGCGAAGACCAAACGTGTCATTACAAGAACACAAAAATGTGTTTATCTGAGGCTCAGCTATGTGCGCCGACCTGACCGTTGTCCCGCCATAATATAAATGCCATGTGTACTTTTTCAACCAAATAATAACTAAAAATGTCAATGTGGGGAAACAAAAGAGGCAGAAGGCAACCGCCAACCCGGGACGGCATTCCTAAGAGCCACAGACGGCTTGTTGAGCACATAGTAAATCTGGAAAGACTTGACTAATATAAATGGAGGAAGGAAAGACTGTTTACAACATAAACAATGAATGGGGGGGGCAGGGGGAGGGGCTGTGGGTGGGTGGGGTGTAGGGGAATGCAGCTGACTGCACTGCAGGGCAGGGACACCGGGACAATGGGGAGTGACAAAGTTTTCCATCCACCGCTTGGTTTCAACAACCCAATTTAGTCAATCAGGAGATTGACTAAATCAGACTTGATCAATCTGTTCATTGGCAGATGCCTGGAGAGGGGAGGGGGCGGAGTCTACAATCACCATCTCCAGCCACCATGAATTATAATATCTGCAATCCCCAACGATCAGAACCAATCAAGGCCCTTCAAAGGCCGAGACCGGTTGCTTCAGAGTGGAACTTCGAAGAGTCTTTCTGGTGTCTTTCTGACAAAGGTTGGCCGGGTGAAGCGGTGGTGGCGGCAGCAGGTGTCACCGACCGACTCGGCCCTAAAGACGAAAGACTCCAAATACGAGCTTTAAATAGAAGAACCAGAGCCGTCACTCACCTTCCTCTGTCGGTGACAGAGAAGACCAGCAGGAAGCCCTCCCCTGTCCTCATGTATTGTTCTCTCATGGCTCCAAACTCTTCCTGTCCAGCCGTGTCGAGGACTGGACACACACACACACATTGACACAAATCACACTGGTGCACAAAGGTGTGTGTACGTGTATGTTGGCCTGTCCTTACACACTTACTGTCCAGCCTGGCTGCTCTTTCGTCGATGACACACTGCTTGGTGTAGGAGTCTTCGATTGTCGGGTCGTAGTCGGTGACGAAGTACGACTGTAGGAGAGAGAGAGGGAGACAGAGAAAGAGGGAGACAGAGAGAGAGAGGGAGACAGAGAGAGAGGGAGACAGAGAGAGAGACAGAGAGAGAGAGAGAGAGAGAGAGAGAGAGAGAGACAGAGAGAGAGAGAGAGAGAGAGAGAGAGAGAGAGAGAGAGAGAGAGAGAGAGAGAGAGAGAGAGAGACAGAGAGAGACAGAGAGAGAGAGAGAGAGAGAGAGAGAGAGAGAGAGACAGAGAGAGAGAGAGAGAGAGAGAGGGAGAGAGAGACGGAGAGACTCAGTTGACAAAGACGAGATACAAGCATGTGTCCTTGTTTGTAAAGGAACAATAAAGTTTATACAAACTTTTATTGACTGATTTTTTTTTGGTGATGTCCTCATAAGTTGCAATCAAGACAATTTTGTCCCATCCCCTCCCTGCCCCCCCACCCCACCCCATTTACTGCAGACAGAAGGTAAACACAACGTCTGCAGGCCATTCCGGGGCCAATCCCTGGTCTCCTAGTAACCTAAACTGGAAGGGTGGGGCCTCTGGGGGGGTGGGGCACGGGAGGACGAGGACGAGTGGTGCATTTTTTAAATTTTTCACATGTTTTGTCGTTTTTACCCTCCTGGGGCATTGGTTAAGTGGTGAGAGCTGACAGGGGGGCATCAAACCAACCCCCCCCCCCCCCAGAAAGCAAATGTCACAAGAACACAGAATCCAGACGTGTCGCCATCACTGTAAAAACAAGCTCAAAGAGACGAAGGGTGTTGGTTCAACGCCTGCAGGGACGCAAGAGAGAACCTGCATGTGGAGACGACGCAGAGTGGGATGGATATAAAGATCCAGAAACCCCCCCCAGGAAAAAAAAAAAAAAATGTGGTGGAAGTTTCCCACAGCTCAAGCTGATGAATTCAGTTTGCGTCACTTCTCTGATCGATCGATCAAAGTGAAGAAAATATTACCCAATGGGAAATTAGCTTAAAATACGCCTGGCTTCTGATTGGGCAGCGACCTCCAAAGTCAGTCTTCTCACAGATACTGAAATCAATTAACTGATCAACTAATCGTTACATTTGGTGCAGGAATAATCAATCAATCTTCCAGAGGAACGACTAAGAAATATATATCTTGGCCTGAAGGAAAACTAGTTCCAGTAACAGTTTCTGTTTCTATTTATTCTTCCTTCTCACCTTCATTCGATCTCTACCTTGACCTCGTCACATCCAATCACCACTTTTCAATAACTGATCAATGACTGTGCTGTCACATGATCAGACAGAACCAGAGAGAGAGAGAAGGAAAAGAAAAGCTGCTTGGATTTCCTCCCTACCACCGATACTGCTGTTCTGTTCACCTCAGGTGGCCCCTGCTCGGGGGGGGGGCGGGCCCCTGCTTCAGGGGGGTGGGCCCCTGCTTCAGGGGGGCGGGCCACTGCTTCGGAGGCGCAGCCCCTCCCTTCACATGTTCTGCTGATGTGAGCCTGGGGGGAGCCGTTTCCTGTGATAGATGGTGTTGTTTTACAGCGTGACGCGCTAGCCGCTAGGTGAAGCGGTGGAACGTGAGTCAGGAGGAGCGGCCTTGAGGGCGTGACGTTACAGTTTGGCCCCGCCCCCTGAGTAACGTCCAGGAACATGAGCTCTAATCCCTAAATCTAACCCGGTGACTTCATCAGAGGCAGCAGCTTCATCAATCACACGAGTCAGGTGGAGCGGCTCCATTCCTGACCCCCGACCCCGGTCGCCTAACGCAGCCGTCACCAACGTCAGAGAACATTTTCATGGACCCTCCTTTAAGATATGGCTGATAAATATAACAAAATACAAGAATTAAACTGTTTTTATCTCTAAATATAATAATAGAAGTGAATCCAGTTTGAATCAACGTCATTAGCAGTGTCCTTGTAACGTCACCCCAACATTTGTTCATTGTTGGTTCTGGAATCTTGGGAATTTCAGTTTCGTGGTAATGTATTCATAACTACCCCTTTAAGAGGTTAGTCATGTGACCGAGGCAAGCATCTCGACAAGCATCAAACTGTAGGTATGTACTGTATCAGGGTGCAGAGGGATGCCTCCACCGGTCTCCATGACGACGATGGACAGCTGTCAGAAGGCAACAGCTGAATCTCCGTGGGCCAGACGACTCAATTCTTCGAGCGTGTACCCAAAACACACACACACACACACACACACACACACACACACACACACATACACACACACCAAAGGCCATCAAACTTTTAAAAGCTGCAGCAAAGGGATGGTTAGCTGCAGCTAGCGTAGCATGGTGCACACACACTGGTGCTCCGTTGGGGCTAGTGCTGACACGACTGCGTGGGTGTGTGTTCTGGCTGCACAACCAGAGTTAGTCCCGTCCCGTGCCTGTCAAGCTCGAGTCGAGTTGAGGCGTCACGCCATCGACATGCCATCACACCAAACTGATTAAAAACAGAACGCAGCAGCAAGACGGCTCACATGTTGGTGACATTCGCTCCCAGTCGGCCCAGCAGGAAGGAAACTCCACCCCAGCAGCAGGCGGCCAGCTGGGCCCCACCCTCTGGGGGTGATGTCACAGACGGCGTCTCTCCCCCCCCCCCCCCCCCCCCCCGGCTAACCTAAGTCCAAACCTGTCCCTCAGTTCCCATCCAGCATTCCAGCGATACATCCCAGTCCTCCACCCACACACACACACACATCAGGAAAACATTAGAGGCCAGTTTCCATCATGAATGCTGCAGCAGACGGCTCTGAATCTGGACGACACACCAAAAAAAAAGAAAAGAAAAAAGGACAGAATAAAAATAGTACAAAAACCATCACCTGGACCACTCTCGTTCTTTACCACGTGTTGGCGGATGGATACAACATCAGTGAGACCGTATCTCGTTCTAGTTGGTGGAGTAAAGACGTAGCTCGTGTGTTCTCGTGACTTTTGCATTTCTTTTTAATTCTTTATCATTGTTTACGTAACTTAAATATACACAGGTAAAGTCTGTGTATAATTTAAAAAAAATGTCTGTGCAGGTTCTCAATCATCCAAGTCATGGTTATCCAAAAGCTGTTTAAGTCAATCCACTGGATGTCAAGAAATTTCTTTAAGACGTTTCGTCTCTCATCCAAGCGACTTCTTCAGTTCAGTTCAGTTTAGTTCAGATCTGTCAACTCTTGGACCTCTGCCTCAACACCACCTATTTCCAGTACAGAGGGAACTTTATAGGCAGAAACATGGATGTGCCATGGGCTCGCCGGTATCTCCTATCGTGGCCAATTTGTACATGGAAGAGGTGGAACACGAGGCCCTTACCTCGTTCAACGGAACACCACCAAGCCACTGGTTGCGGTATGTGGACGACACATGGGTTAAGATCAAAATCCACGAGGTGCAACCTTTCACCCAACACATCAAGTCGGTGGACAGCAACATCAAGTTCTCCAGAGAGGGTGTAAAGGACAACAGTTTGCCCTTTCTGGATTGTGACGTCAGCATAAAAGATGACAGAAGTCTATACGTTGGGGTATACAGGAAACCAACACACATGGACTAATACCTTCTTTTTGACTCAGTCTCTCACCAACCACTGGAGCACAAGCTGGGCGTCATCAGGACCCTGCAAGACAGGGCTGATAAGCTACCAACCAGTGCCCAAGACCAGGTGAAAGAACACCAACACCTGAAAGGGGCACTGAAAAAGTGTGGATATCCTGACTGGACCTTTGTGAAAGCTCACACAAGATCCAGAAAGGAGAACAACCCAGTGAGGACGGAAGAGAACAGGCATAATGGTATAGTTATCCCATGTGTCTGGAGTGTCGGAAAAGCTGAGGAGGATCTTTAACAAACGCAAGGTTCCTGTGTATTTTGAGACGGGCAACACCCTCCGACAAGGACTGGTCCACTTAAAAGACCCCCCACCACAGTCAAGAGCAATCTGGTGTATGGAGTTAAATACAACAAGGAATGCTCAGATGTCTACATAGAAGAAACCAAACAACCACTACACAGGAACATGGATCAACACAGAAGAGCCAACTCATCAGGACAGGACTCGGCAGTCTTCCTTCACCTCAAGGAAGAGGTACACTCATTTCAGGACACAGATGTTCAGATCTCGGACAGGGAAGATAAATGGTTTGAGAGTGAAAGAGGCCATCCACGTCAAAGTGGAGAAGCCATCTCTGAACAGGGGGGGGGTCTGTGACAGCAACCATGTCCTTTCAAAACTCCCAAAAAGATTGTCTCAGCAGATTGACCCAGGTGATGTGTCTCATGCTAATGACCCTCATTAGCATACAAAGGTGAAACTCACATCTCAGCGATCCCCTTTGACACCCCCACCAAAAATCATTGAGGAGCCAGACGGGTGTCAACGACAGTCGTTGGAATGTGGACAGCACTGACCACACCCCACAGGGGTTATAAGCTGGGACATGACCAGCCACCCTCTGAACTGAAGAAGTCTCTTGGATGAGAGACGAAACGTCTTCAAGAACTTTCTTAACGTCCAGTGGATTGAATTAAACAGCTTGTGGATAGTTATAAAACTATTTTTTTTTCATAATTAGAGGCTTTTATACAAGACTGAAACAGATTAAAATTATTTTAATTACTGTACTTCAAATGTGGTTTGACTTAGGAGCTCAGTAACGGAACCAACTAAACTGGTATGTGGAGGTACGACTGAATCAAACAGCGCAGAGCGAAAAAGAAGTAGAAATCTCCATCATTTAAAAAAAACCTCGGGTGATTAATGAACACACGCTGCAGCATCACAGATGAGCAGCACGGAGCGTCTTCCTGCTCCATTGTCATAATGAGAGGGAATGCTGAGCGAAAGCAAACAGTCATCAGAATAGTTAATTACCTCCCGGCGCCTATTCACCAATCAGCAGCCGGTCATTGTTTAATTAAAGAAAAATGTAGATTGAACACCATTAAATGGTGTCAGAATCCCGTCAGCTGGTGGAGCTTATCACTGACTGGAGGTTGTTCAGGTTTTACTGGGATCTGCTGGGGAAACCAGTCAGGAGCTCATTTAGAGGAGGATTTACTGGAGGAGCCAGGAGACGCTCCACTTCACCTCCTCCAGAGTGAGACGTCAGCTCCGACAGGCTGGAGAGAAGCCGTTGGGGGGGGGGGGGGGGCAGTGGAGTGGAGTGGGGGTGTCTGTCTGACAGGTGAAACTGTTTGGAAGACGCAGCCGAGCGCCGCTATTTCAACGAAAGCCACAAACATGGCGTCAGACCGGAGCAGATAGGACGATCCAGTGACGCATCAGGACCGGTCCGACTTCCACATGCTGAAAATGTATGACATTCATCTATAACACTAAAAAGAACATAAAATAAAATAAAATGTACATTTTGCTCATTTCTATCTTTTCAAAGACAGAATGTTCTCAATATGACCAGAGATCCTACATAAAGGAATCAATGTTCTAAAGGATTAGTTTATGCTGTTGGGATTGGAAATATACTGTATATACGTAGGCATTGAGAAAAGGATCATTTCCACTTCCTGTCCCCAGACGGGGGGGTCGACTGCCTGCTGCCTGCAATCAGATCACCTCCAGAAGGTTCTGATGTCAGACGGAGGAGAACGTCGTGAAGAACGTCGTCACGTTCTGCTTCTGCAGCTTTCACACGAGGGGCGCAGGAATGTTTGGGTGGGGGGGGGTATTGTTTTCGTGAGTACTTAAGAGTGCTTGGAGTGAGGAATAGTGGAAAAATAATAGGACTGAACCAAAGGATCGATGGGGGGGGGTCTAAGGAGGGAGGGGGGGGCTGCATTGACTTCCTGTAGAAACACCCACTTTTCCCATGAGCTCATGCAAAACCAGAAAGGTCACTGATTCAATACGTGATACACACACACACACACACACACACACACACACACACACACACACACACACACACACACACACACACACACACACACACACAGAGGAGGAGAACGCACAATGAGTCGCCCGCCGAGGAGTGTTGGCTTCCAGATGGCTAACAAGGGAAAGTTTGGACGAACCAGTCACGTTCGTAACCATGGTAACGCTTCCTGCTGGCGACGTGTCCGGGGTGTACCCTGCCTCTCGCCCATAGCCAGCTGGTCCAGAGTAACCCGCCAAGTAGAAAAAGCTTCCATCAAGAATAAGAATGAATGAATATGCACTGGCGTCGTGCCCGGAGTGTCCCCCGCCTCACGCCCTGAGACTGCCGGGATAGGCGCCGGATCCCCCACGACCTGCGTTTGCGGATTAAGTGGGTTAGAAGATGAATGAATGAATGAATGAATGAATGAACGAATGAATGCATTTTAAAAATAATCCCACAGGAACGATTTAATCTGGTAATCCCCTTCAGATTTAGCAGGTACCATGACTTAGCTTTTCCGAAGCTACTTCCTGTTTTGCTTTCCTGCGGTCGTGGCTCCATTCATACAACGATTGTCATCACAATTAGATGTGTAAATCATCAATCATTTGAAAGTGGTTGTCTGTTAACTACCTGGGGGGGGGGGGTCACCGATTCCTTCATCCTGTTTTACTTTGAAATAAAATTAACCGCTGCATGTTTTTATTGACAGTTAAAATGCCCCCGTCTCTTGAGGTTGTAGAGGTTGGAGGTGGGGGGGTTAGAACACATGCAGAGAATAAAGTAGACAATAAATGCCCCCCCACCCTTGTCTGACCCCTCTGACCTTCAGGCTTCAATCGCCCGGATAAATATCAACGAGCGCCGGACTCTGAACACGTTTGAACCTGTTCAAAGCCCCCCGGTCAAAGAGCTGCCATTCAAAGATCATCAACCCCACCCCGGAAGATCACTGAGCCTCTTGTGCCGCAGACCGTCCCCTTATCTCTGCGTCAGGAGGAGGTTTGTAGAATTACGAGTGGCACGGATCATGTGATGTCATCAACGCACCACTTCCCGTTCCACACCTCCTCCTTCAGGTCCGGGGAGGGGGGGCACACGAAGGAGATCTTATCCTGATCCATCTTCTAACTCAGAATCGCCTTGACCCGGATGAAGCGTCGCCGCGGCGACAGGAAGTCAGCTCATCCAGGGAAAACAGAAACCAGTCATTTACAGATGATTTCTATATTATAATGAGAATTCCCCTCCCTGTAAAGATCTCACTGTGCTCCTCTTCCTCACCCCCCCAGAAACCCTCCAACTTGCACCGGTGTGCTACTGCAGACTGTAATTCTAAAAACAAGGTGATATGTCAGGGGAAATGGGGCCACTTCACCCCCCCACACACACACACATCATTACTCCACCAGGCTTTTAGGCCGCCGGGCCTGAAAACACAGGCGGGAGAAAACGATGTTAGTTTAGCAGCAGCTCCTCGTAAATAAACCCTGATGGACGTCTCCTCCTCGCCGTGGGTCTCATCTGGTCGTCAGACGTCCTGACTCACTTCCAATCAGGTGCAGTGAACGCACCGCGTGACGATGAGCACGACGTGAATCAAAGCCGACGCCAAAAGACAAGCGTTCCTGGCGAAACGGCGCGTCGAAAAACCGCTAAACCCGCAGCAGACTGGTGACGATGCGTCGCTTCCTGACGCCGTTGAGTTCCTGTTCCCCGTTTCTTTCGGACAGCTGTTGGCGTGCGTCGGTTTCAAGTTCTGCATCGGGTTTTGCCGACGCCAACTGATGCCGAAGCCACAGTCACATGTGGAACAACAGTCACCAACAGCTGTGACTCGCTGTGACTCCGGCGTTCACTCCAGTGTCCACCAGCTGCCAGGCAGGCGGCCGAAGGCCCGGCGTTAGCAACGGCGTTAGCAACGAGCGCAGACGCCACAGAAACAGCCAATCACAGCGTCTGCTCGGCTGCGTTCCAGAAGGGAAACGCGCCAACGACTGTTAGCTACCCGACATTAAACGCGAGGTCGTCACGGGAAAGGTTACACGGTAACAGTTTGTCTATGGCGGCGGTGGCGGCGACGGGGATAGATTGGCAAAACCAACAGCTCGTCGGTTTCCCATCACCGGTGGCGTGTTCGGTTATTCCGATGCGTGAACACGCAACAATAGCTCAAAAAACAACACAAAGGAACCCAATGCCCCCGTCTGGCTGGCTGTGAAGGGGAGGGTGTGTGTGTGTGTGTGTGTGTGTGTGTGTGTGTGTGTGTGTGTGTGTGTGAGATCTGTGTGTTTTTTTCCACCCGTCGAAGGGAAATAAGTTACAATACACGCGTGTGATCGATGAGGTGTGACCAAACCCAACAAGCACTTGTAAAGACGCACACAAACAGATCGTCTGACTGTCCTTGTTGCCGGCGGCGACCTGTTGGCGTTCACACCCGCCCACTGGCAACAAGCCGTGACGTGATTGGACAGGTCCCTCCCGTATTTTCTGTGTCAACACAAAGTCTGAGGTGGAAATTTGGTTCAAAGACTGGAAACAAGTTTTTGTCTCTGGTTGAAACGCCACGACATCACGGCGTCAGCTGATCCCAAGTCACATGACCTCAATCCGTTGTTTTTGTGCGATGGTTTCAATCTGACCAGAGTGAGGAAGAAGAGGAGGAGGAGGAAGGAGGGCGTAAACAACCGAGGGCTTAACTCGGTGAGAAATCAACAGGTGACCCACCTACAGCTAAACCAACAGTGATGTCATCATCTGTAATCACACACACACACACACACACACACACACACACACACACACACACACACACACACACACACCTGCAACAGCTGCGAACCCCCACACGAAACGAGTCAGCAGGAAACGCCCCCCTCCCACCCCACACACACACACACACACACACACACACACACACACACACACACACACACACACACACACACACACACACACACACACACACACACACACACACACACACACAGAGGAAATAACCCAACGGAGTATATTTGAATAAACACATCTTTCAGTTTCGTAGCTCTCGCCACAAGTTCAATACCAAAAGTGGTTGCCGTGGAAACCAGGCACAACAAAGACAGATTAGCAGATGATGCATTTTTTTAATGTTCCTGCTGTGCAAACACAATTTGTACGAACAAATAGAAAGTTCCGGACTCGTTTGTTATCATTTAAAAATATTGCAAACGTTGCCATGGCAACAGAGGTATGGTACATCATTCAAGTTTAAGCAAAGGGGTTTACCCCTGCGTGGTACGCCAGGGACGTAAAAACAACTTTATGAAGAAGTACGTAAACTGGTTTTCAGTTGGTGCCCGTCTCCAAAAACCGGGGGCGAGTTTAGCGACGTTACATCGCAACGACGCTAAATTCCAAACACAAACACACACACACACACACGTCGCTGCACACACTCTGTCTAACCACCTGCGGCTGCTTCTGAGAAGTGAACGCGAAATGGCGCCGACCACATCCATCTCCAGCGCGACTATCATTACCACACCTTGCCCCCACATGCCCGACGAGGAGGAGGAGGGCCGATCCAGTCCCAATGCTTCTGAGGCAACATTCCGCCCAGATGACCTCATATCCGAGTAATCAAAGCCACGCCGGAAAAATATGTGAACTATGTGGAGGGGTGGTGGGGGGGCTATAAGGGAATAAGAGAGAGGTCAGCGCCGCACGTTAGCGGGAAATCCAGCTGAGGTTTAAAAAAAACCATCTGACTAATCTGTCTGGACTGGATCGGTCTCAAAGGCAAGTTCTTAGCTTCTTTAGCTTCTCTGCTCTCTCCCCACTCACACACACACACACACACACACACACACACACACACACACACACACACACACACACACACACACACACACACACACACACACACACACACACACACACACACACACACACACCCCACATGCAGCCTTGTGAGTCATGTGTTCCTCTACTTCGGATGCTTCCTCCATTACAGACGTCACGTTAAAACAACACGTTGGCTTCCACAACTTCTGTCAGATGACTCAGGCTTGTGTAATCCTGATGCTATTTCAGCTCCGGTCCACACGGCGAGGCCCCTCAGTCGGCCGGCCCGTCGCCGCTGCCGACACACGGTTTTAACGTGTTTTATGTAAAGACAGGAGGAGTTTTTACATCCCGTGTCAAAGCGGTTATGTACTGTGATTGTCAGTGTTTGTGTTCGTCCGTCAGTCCACCAAATATCTTCTCAACCGTTACAGACAGAAAGATGACACAAGAGGCACATCACTCAGGTAGCAGAGGGGGTGAAAATGAGACGATGACCTTGACCTTGAGAAAACTATGTCAAGGTCAAATTTTAACCTTTGTACACTCAGGAACCGGATAAGATGAGGGAGAAGGTCAGTATGAGTGAGACCATAGATCAAAGCCAGTGCTTTGATCTACCTATGCACTACCTTTGATCTATGGTCAAAGCTACACTAGCTTTGATCTCTGACCTATGCTTTGATCTACCTATACACTAGCTTTGATCTATGGTCAAGGTTACACTAGCTTTGATCTTTGACCTATGCAAGTACGTCAGGGTAAAATTTTGAATTCAGGGGTGTCGCTGGATGTTGCAGTCTGTGACTGCATTGGTTCTAGTTAGCCCTTACGTTAATCGAATTAAACAATTAAACCACCAGTGTTTACTTGCGTTTTCTTTTGGGGGGGGGGGGGGGGGGTTGAAACAAGTTCATGAGTGTTGGTGAATAAAGGAATGTGTGATAAACTGATTATAGCCACCGGAATGTTTTCCACTTCCTATCATTGCAGCTTATTTGCGAGAACTTTCTGAATTTGACGTTGAAGTGGTTTCAAGATGTTAGCACGGCTAGGTCGCGCTGCTGTCCTGTTAGCTTCATGATTAACCGCGACCCCGTGCTACGCTAACGTCCTAGAAAGGATTCTGGGTTCACATCTCAGACCAGGACTTTTCTGTTGCAAGTTCTGTGTCTGAGACACACACACACACACACACACACACACACACACACACACACACACACACACACACACACACACACACACACACACACACACACACACACACACACACACACACACACACACACACACACACACACACACCAGTGATTCAGGAAGCGGGTCATGTTTTTCCATACAGAACCAGGAGGCTGGTGGAGCAGCAGACAGACTTCCTCTGCAGGGGCCAAATTCCACATGGTCCTTGACCGTTAACCCACCCAGGCTGACTCAGACCCCCCCACTTCACCCGCCCCCCCCAGCGCTCCACATAGTGCTTGGGGAAAGCCTCGACATCACAGCCAGCTGTCGGGTCTTTCCCCCCCGACGGTGACTTCTAGAAACTTCTGTGAGGAGCTGGTGGAGCTCCGTCACGCCAGATTCAAAAAACAACAAACCGACACGAGGAACCGATTGGTGTTCTGATGCAGACGGACCAATGATGTCATCAGGATGTCGTCCAATCAGGGCCCTTCGCCCACATCAAGACCTCCAGAGGCTGCAGGTTCTTGCACGATTTGTGGCGACAAACAGGAACTCTGGACTACAAAGTTGTGTTGTTGTATTAAATCCAATGAAATGCCCTCATAGTGGGCTCCAATTGCCCCCCCCCCACCTTCCTGGGTCAGTAGGCTACAGCAGAAATCTGTGCCACGGCTATCAGATCCCTTTTTACTCGGTATGCAGTTAATGAGCTTTTTCAACCCTCATTAGACACCCCCACACACACACACACACACTACAGTCTAACCCCCCCACTCTGAAGCGTGTACCAGTCCACTATTGTCTGGAGACATGCAGCTGCCTGTAATGCAGTCACGAGTGGGGGGCAAGAGGCAAACTTTGTCAAGTCTCACTTACAGTACGCCCTTAAGGGGTGGGGGTGGGGGTATTGAGGCAAGGGGGGGGGGGCAACCCTAAATGACTACATGTAAGCCTGGAATGCGGGGATGGACGGGGGGGTAAACTGACAAGACTGTAAAATGTGACGCGGATGAGTTGGACTCCACGGGGGGGGAAGTTTGCCCCCCACCCCCACCCCCCGGCAGAAAAAGTTAACCATCTTTCTAGTGGTTGCTTATTTTACCTCCACTCAACCATGACGAGCAGGAGGGGAGGTGGTTGGTGGGGAGGGGGGGGGGGTCTCTAGATCACACGTTACCGATGACTTTTGGAGCAGTTCTTACGCGCAACATCCGCCTCGAACACCTTCGACCCCCCCCCCCCCCCCGCCCCACCCCCAGGTAGGCCCCCGTTAGAACTTATCTAAGAGGAGAAGCCGACCAGACCCGAGGCTCTGGGTCGTAAAGGGGAAGTGGATTTCCCGGAATCGTGTCGTTCCTCCTCCACAACTTCGCGCACCGATCGAGGCTCCCGCTGCCCCCACCCGGAACGTCTCCACCGGCGGACCGAGGCCTCCGCAGGGGCAGCGGGGTAGAAAACAAACCCCGGTACCCGCTTCTGGGGTTCCCCTCCTCACCTCACCCCCCCCTCACCCCGCTTCACTCCGTTCCGCCGTGTTTTCGGATCGGGGGTGTGAACGCGCACTGACCTGAATAAACTGGATCGTCAGCGCGGATTTCCCGACGCCGCCGCCTCCCACCACGACCAGCCGGTACTTCTCCTGCACCGATCCGTCCTTCCAGCCTGCCATCGGGGACACTGCGCTGCGCTCACCGCCGCCGGAACACCAGTGAGCAGCAAACACCCACTTTTTTTCCCCCCCTGTAAACTGAAGGGGCCCTGCAGCAGAGAGAGAGGCGCAGAAAAGGAGTCCGGGGAAAGAAAGAAAAAAAAAAAAAGACTCGTGGATGTAGTCCGTCTGCGCACGTACAGCTACGAGGGGGTGGATGGGGAGGGGGGGTCCCGGAGATACGCGCGTCTGTCCGCACGCCCGACCGCGTTAGAGCCTCGACAACACTGCGCTGTTCGATCCGCGGATCCGGAGGTTTCAGAGCAGTCAGGCCTGTACTGCCGTCTGGCGCTAGGGGCCCCTCTACAGGCTGTGTGTGACCGCCTCACACACACACACACACACACACACACCCAACCCACCCTGCAGCGCCGTCCTGAGATTAGCGTCCCACCCGTGTGGTCACATTCTGCCCCCGGAACGCGGGCCGGACGCGCGTAATGACGCGCACGCTTTTTACTCACCGCGTAAACCTCAAATAATGACGATTTTATTACACCTGATTAATTAACACATGAAGACATAGGATCGATTTTAGAGGTTGGTGAGCTATCTGGTGAATGACGTCACGCCTTACAATTATCTAAAAGTCATCCCATCCCTGATTTCTGACGTCAGAGCTCAGTGGCAAAAAGAGACAGAATCTCTTTGGAACAGTTTTTTTGTCCAGTCAGGAGTGTAAATATCAAAAGATGTAGGAAAATACCAACAGTATTTGTCATAATGTACTGTAAATATAAATACTATTGTGTAAATAAAGGGAGAAATGTCAGGAAAATAAAGCAGAGAAATAAAATAAGTTATGATCATTTTTTAGAATTGCGCTGGTATAAAACTCAAATTTACAAAAGTGCAGATTTAGTCACTTTATCTGAAATGTTAACTTTGGAATGTACAAACATGACTCTTAATAAGTCCACATGTCTTTCACATGTATGTGACGTTCAGGGACACCGTCACAGGGTTCGCTTTTTCACCTGTGGCGCCACCCAGTGTAAGAAAGAGGAAGTGAACCTCAAACAAGCACCGGTTGTTCAAGTAAATTATATTAGAAGTTAATTTTTAATCAGTTGTGTTAAACTTGTTCAACTCATTTCTCATCCGTGAGGTTTTAAAGTATTGTTTTATTTTATTGGTGTAGATAAATATGGAAAAGAAGTGATTAAATGCATTCGGTGTCTATAAAAACATAAAATTTAATCTCGCACAGGATGGAAAGCAGAAGTGGCTTTAACACTGACCAGGATGCAAAGTGTAATAAAGGCATTATAAAGCCATTGTTCCACGTTTACGCTGCCTGGCCGAGTCGTCTGTGCTGTTGGTGAACTTTGGACTTTGAGAGAAGTGGAAAGATGTTGGAAAAGAAGTGCTGCAGCCGCCAAAGCAAACCACAACTACAGATAAGATTCACACAAAACTAAAAAAAAAACACAACATACATCCAATGACAGCTCAATCTCTGTACAAATATGGGTGGAAACAAAACAAAACAAAATGGGGCATTTTATTTTAATGAAGGAAAAACAGGCAAAAAGAAAAGCATTTTCAGCATTCTCCATTAATTCTAGCAAAATAATGAGAATTAAAGGAAAGAAATCCCCATGAAAGTGTAAGAAATAAATAACCCTACTTAGGATGATAGTTTCTAATATGTGTAAAATAGAAAAACAACGTTTTTATTTCACGTCCAGTCTTTATCTTTCCCCACGGAGACAGAAGGAATGGATTAAATGTACGAGCGTCCCTGTAATTATGGAAGTGGAATATCTGTGCCAGCGTTAATCCATCTCCATCACGTTACCACTAGGACGACAAAAACTTCACTGCTGCACATCGTCCTGGGTCAGGATGAAATTATATGTTCAATGATCTTCATTTCCTTCATTATTGAAGGTGTCAGATTTCCTCTGATGTTTCAAAATCTCTTATCAGATTGTTTGTCCACGTTATTTTGCCAAGATGTGATGTCATTCTGCACGTGACCTAGGAAACCATGTCTGAGAAAATAAACGAGAAAAGTGTCTGAAATTCTATTAAAATACGACCTCAACAAAACAACCTGGAGCTGGATTTTCAGTCATTTTAATACATCATTTATCGAAAACCGAACAGGACAGAAGGACATTACTGAGATATTCTTCAGACAAAGTGAAGCTTAGAAAAAAAAAATCAAAGCAGGGCAGAAGGCGACTGTGTGGAACCCTGCGCCGTCATTGGTCGACGGGCGACAGCGGACTCTTCCAAAGTCGGCCGGATCAGACTGGTCTCAGACGTTGGTCTTCTTCTGGGAGAGGTTGATCTTATCTCCGAGGCTCAGGGCCATCCCCTGTGACAGGAGGGAGGGAGGGTAAACCAGAGATACTTCCTGTGACGTCAGACGCTCAGTAGTTGGGTTTTCTAATAAATATCACACAGAACAGTCGAGCAGCGCTTTCTGACGCTTTCAACCACAAATCTCCTGACAACAGCTTCCGGGTGCAGCAGCTGTGACCCACCTGACTCTTGGCGCGGATGCGTATGTGTCCGTTGACAGGCGCGTCGGGCCCGAGGTGGATGGGCTTCTCGATGCTGACGTTAGCCAGGGCGTCTTCTCCAAAGATGGATCGGGCGTAAAGGTTGGCGGCCATGAAGCCACAGAATCCAGACAGAGCCTGGGAAAAGAAAAAAAAAAAAGAGTTCGGGTCGGTTTGGGGACGCATAAAACATCGGTTAAAAGAATTTTACTTTATTATTTATAGGATTATTGATTCTACTGTGACAGTGACCTTCTCAGGAGTCAGACACTTCATGTTGGTGGACTTGAGGATGTGCTGGAGGTAATCGTTCAGGTCGGTGATGTTCGTGTTCACCGTCACCTGAAAACCAAAAGGAGCATCTTTAAAGGTTAAATCTGTCAGTTTTGGGGGGAAAAAAAATCCTTGAAGTGGAAGCGTTTGTTTTTACCTTGTTTTCCCACTCGAACTCCGCCCACATCTGTCTGAACTCGGCGTCGGTGCAGGAAGCTGGCTGGATGTAGTCCATGATGTCGATGTGGATGTCGCTGAGGACCACGCAGTTTCTGTCGCTGGCTGCTCCCGACACGTCGTAGACTAGGAAGAAGAAATAATTCAGTAACATCCTCAGGAATGTTAAAAAGACGCTGCAAACAGCAAGAGTTACATCACAAAGTGAAAAATAAAACTCTCACCGATGTTGCCGAATATGATGCCGTTCTCCGTTGAAGCCACCTTCACGTTGGCCTTGATGTTGGCGAAGTCGTGCGGAGCCAGAGTCAGAGGCGACGGCTTCTCCACCAGCTTCAAGTCACCTGTGGGTCGGACAGACCGGTCATGAGGCCTTCAGGGGCAGTGGGACAAACCACAACCCGTCTGACCGGGTGGGGCTCACCTAGCGTGGCCAGCTCCAGGGTGCAGTTCTGAAGCGTGTCGCTGGTTTGGTTGACCACCAGGACGTCCAGCACGATGTCGTACTGGTTGACGTGGACGTAGGCCTCGGCGTACACCGGGTCCGAGAAGCCCGTCAGCTGTGTCACCTGACGGGGAGGAGAACCAATCGGGTTTATCGATGGTGACTCCCGGCTCTCACCTGCATTCTGCCTCCTGCAGCACTCGCCTTATTGAGTTTTGACGCCAGCGGATCGGCTGCCTCCTTCCTCTGGGTGTTGCCCATCGCCGCCAGCAGGCTGAGCTGGAACTGATCCTCCTTGGAGGTCGTTTCGTTTTTGGCCGTCAGCTGCATGAAGGAGATCGGGTCGTCTGCCTGAACGGTGACGTTACGCTTCTCTGACTCTTTCTGCAACCAGAAAGAAAGAAAAAAACACACACGGTTATCTTCAGGTGGATGATAAAAAACAAAACGGCCCCACCTCGATCACCAGCTTCACCTTCTGAGACAACTTCTCCTCCTCCAGCCTGACAGTCAGCATGTGTGACAGGGATTTGCGGCACTCCTTGTTGAAGATGTCGTTCATGAGCGGCGAGCACTCCGACAGCACCTTGAGGCAGAGCGAGATGCGGTCCACGTCGTCGTCCGTGATCGGCTTCTTGGGGAGAGAGGACTTCCCCAGGTGCAGCACGGTGACCATGATCAGCATGGCCTCGGCCACGAAGGACTGAGAGGGGCGGGCAGAGAAGGGTGGGGTCAAAGGTCGCTCAGGAAAACGGGTAGAGGTTTGGTGAAGCGGAGGCTACACGACTTACGTTCTGTCTCTTTTTGTCCAGGACAATGGCGACGTAACGTAAAGCCACTTTGGTCAGCGTGGTGGCCAGAGACGCCGCCACGTAGAAGTCCCCGTCCATCAGGAAGCCTCTGAGGGGAGGTCTGGAAGGGCAGAACTGGTGCTTGTTGACTCCGTACCCCCAGTGGAACGTTCACACTGATAAAATGTCGCTCTCTTACCGGTCCTCTTCTTTCTTGGAAGGCCTGGAGGAGCTGAGGGCACTCTGCGTCACGTAGGTGCCCATCTCTGTCACTAGCTTCTGAGCAGGGGTCACACTCACTTCGTCCTCTGGTTTCAGCTCTCCCGTCTCCTTCTTTATTTCGTTTTCTACGATCGGGATCTGCCAGAAGAAGAGACGTCACCATTTGACTTTATGTTCCAAAGTGTCAAATGTGAGGTTGGGTTGTATTTAAGGACAGGTGTACCTCTCCCAAAGACCGGCGGACTTCTGTCATCACACTCTGGATGTCGTCCTTTGTGCTGCAGTACTCTCCCAGGATCCACAATGCACCTCTGTAGATCCTACCATACATAAAACATGTGACGTCTATCGAGACCCAACAGCACGACTAATTCAAGCCTCTAATACCAAGACAGAGTTAGACCATATTTATTCTACGACCTAAATTTGATCTGTTTTTCACAACCATCAGGGGTGTGACGAACCCCAAACCCGTGTGTGAAGCCTTACTTTACGGTTTTGATGGCGTGAAACACTTCCAGCATCTTCTCTATGACCAGAGGTCTCAAGTTGTCGAACCTCTGAATAGCCTCCCGCACAAACTCCAGGACGTCGGCAGCAGCCGCCTCGTTGGTGTCGCTGAGGAACTCCATCAGCTGTGAACCCCATCAGCACAAACAAATGTCCTCGTGTGCTCACATCACGTGTAAAATCCCACGCGTGTGACTGTCAGGGGACTCACCACAGGGATGACGTTGGCTGCCATGTCCGGGAAGCGGACGCTGCAGGAGTGCAGGGTGCGGACCAGCAGCTGCCTGTATTTATCGGTGTCTTCGTGTTCCGTGACGTTGTTGGTCTTGATCACCTCCTTCTTCAGAACGATGACCAACTGGAAAACAAACGGGCGTCGTTATGTTTGTAGTCACTTCCTTTCTATCTGTCTGGGGCGTGGAACAGACTCCTTCTGCTCGACGCTGACCTCCTCCACGTTACGGGATGAAACCAGGTCCAACGCCAGTTGCAGGGTCTTCTTCCTGACCTCCAGGTCCGGGGTGCTGAGAACACGCAGGATGTCCATCACGAGGTCCTGGGCACAAAGGAAACGAATGAAGCCTGAGGTGCATTGGCCTTTTTGACGACTTTTCACGTCGTGTAACGATCAGAAACAAGATAAAAATGAACCTGCACCCATAGTTTAACGTACCTGGAGCACACGCTCGTGGGTGGGATGCTCCTTCAGCTCAATGAGACGATCCAGAACAATCAGCTTCACGTTGTTGTCGCTCTCCTTGATGATCAAATCGATGTAGCACTGAGCGGCAGCCTGGGGTCCAACAAACACACGACGCGTTAGAGGCTAACATCACCGCCGTTGATTCACAACACCAGCACCAGACGATCGTCAGGTAACACACACAAGCTCATGGCGTGTTGGAGGCGTACCTTTATGGCTGTGGGGGCGCTGGAGAGCGTCACGAGCGTACCGGCAGCCTCATACTTCACGGCAGGACTGGAGGACTGCAGCAGGTTGTAGATGCAACGGATGAAGCGGGCGCGCTCAGATGGGTTGATGTGGCAAACCTACCAGATGCAGGACAAACAACACAGAGGTCAGAGATCGCAAAGCTGTAGGCTGCAAAGCCCAAACAAACGGAAGGCTGGGCTCACTTTATAAATCAGCTCCACGATGACCAGCTGGAGGATGTCACCAAAAGTATGAACTTGGTCGATGCAAGTGCTGAGGTAATCCAGAGCTCGTTCCTGAAAGGTGATGACACATGGATGAGACGACACGAGCTAGGCTTCACCGATGGGGGGGCGGCAAGGAAAGAACATCATGCAACGGACCTGATCCGCATGAATCAGCATCATGAAAGCATTTCGCTTGCAGCTGGCGTCTTTCTCGTTGACCAGAAAGTCGTGGATCAACTCGGGAGCATCTGGGATGAGATGCTCAAAGTTCCTGGAACCAACACCCCCGGTCAGTCGCGTGTTAATTAATCACAAACGATTGGAGGTAAGAATATGTAAAGCATATGTGGAAAAGCAGAAGTTCGTACTTGTAGATTGTGTAAATGGCCAGGACGGCGTTGCGGCGCACATAACTGTGGCGGTGATCCAGACAGGCCCGGATGGCCGGCATGAGAGGCTCAAGCAGCTCAGACTCCTTCAGCTTGCACAGGAAACGCAGAGTGGAGCCGCGGATGAACTCGTTGGGATGCTGCAGGTCCTGGAATCAAAAGGAATATTTCACGTGAGCACCAATGAATCATCTTTAAAGAAAATATCTAAAACCAAACACACACATTCTGGTTTTCCATTGCTCTATTATAGCTATGTCATAACTGATCACAAACCAGCGTTGTGCCTTTTGGCTTACTTTTCTGTAGGCGTCACAGACCAGGATCATCTCCTGGAGCAGCTTGCCATCTGGGGTTGTTTTAGGAACAATCTCCCAAAAAACCAGCAGGAGCTTCTTAATGGTGTGGTCTTGAAGTGGCAGCACAAAGCGGATGATGGTCATCAGGAGTCCTGGTAACTTCTCACCATTCAGGATCATGATGATGACCTTTTTCAGGGCTTCAGTCTTTGCCTTGATCTCCCCCTTTTCTGTATAATAAGAAAAAACAAAACTTTACAATTATTTTCATAATCCTAATCAGCAAGATGTCGTTTTAGTTTAGTTTTAAATGCCCCTGCTGCTTGACATTAAAAGAACTTACCAAGATCAGCTTTTAGGCTGACTTCAGAGGGCGGCTCTGAGTCAGACGTCACATTGATCAGAGTGTAACAAACGTTCTCCGCAGCCGTCATTTTGCTGCCGTGTTCAGGTCCTTTTAGAAGAATCCCAATTAATGCCGCTTATGGTACGCTTCTGGAGGAACAGAAAAAGAATTAGTGGAGAAGAGACAGGCATAGAGGGACAAATGTGAGAGCTACACAGGCAAATTTACTGTGAAGTATCACGCGCACATAACGGGTATTTCTCTTCCTCTATAAAACCTAAACAAGGTAAAGTGTTAGGAAATGATGCCATGAGGTATTAACTCTTATAAGCATTTTTAAAAAAACAGTCATTGTATAAATTACAGGTTATTAATAACAATTTTACAGGAAAACTGTCAAAAAGGAAATTTTAACCTAAATGCATAATTTATCTCCTAAAAATAATAAATTAGAAACTGTTCCGGTCTGTAAATAGATTTGATATTGTTCAATTTCAGCCTTCAGACTAAAAACTGAGGTTTATGGTCACCAGATTGTAAAGACACAACGACAGTCGTGTAATAATGCAGAATTTGTTGCATTAAAATTGAATTATACAAATATTTTCAACTTATTTAATACATTTTGAGAAGATGTTGAGGTAAACGATTGTTCATCTTGGCTAAACAGGTGTATATACAGTATGTGTGGTACACGTCTCAAGGTGTAATTTCTAGATGTGGAAAGTTGTCTCAAACAACCTGTAGAGGTGAACAGTTCATTTTCTTCCATTCTTTATCTTTAAACTGATCTGGGATCAGGAGATCTTGTCAAGCTGAGCACCTTTACAGGCTGGGTTCCGTTACAGCACAGCTAACGCGCTGCTACAGCGTTAGCCGCGTTAGCACTAACCTCTATCAAACGCAAACTACGTCGTTTGTTCATGTAAAAATGATGTTATCTTTTTACAATCAAGCTAAATCAGCTAACGATAGCTAATGACAGGTTAGCTTCTATTTATGCCAGCAATGAAATGGAGGACAGCAGCGTCGGCTAGCTTAAACATCCCCACGGCTGCGGAGAAGAAACGTCACTCTTAATGTTTAAATTAGTTTTTTTTATCACAAACCTAGCTGCACCAGGTGACTCTCGATGTCCAGCCTCAGGTGTTCACATCCACAAGATGTTCTTTCCTTCTCTCGGCGAGCTGTTCCTTCGGCGCTGCTCCACTTCCTAGTGACGTGGAAGATGCCGTTCAGGCCACATCACAGCTACGGTGCGTCGGAAGGGACAAACAACGTAACAATAACCTCATACGCGGAATTCTCAACGTACTTAAATTTAAAACAGACGCGGGAAAATAAACGAACTTTCAAATTGTTTCACTGTTTTTGGGACTGTCAATGCCTGCATATATTAGTTTACTGAATATAGTGTAATAATAAGTGTGCTTCTATATGTCGTTCTTTTTTCAGCAGACTTGTTGAATTATGCAAACTTTAATCCATCATCTAAACTTTAGTGGACTGCATAAACTTTAACTACTTTAAAACTTTTAATCAAGAGAAATATTTTCTTATCGACATACATCGGGATATAGATATTCAATTTAACAGTTTCATCTGTTAGAATTTCAACATTTGTGATTCAATTACCTCGGTACTCCAATCAGTTCAATCGACAATCGCCCGCTTTCGCATGTTCATGGCAGGCTAGCTAATAGATCCCAGAGCGACATGATGGAACACGAAAGCAAGATTTGAGCAAAATACAAATTAATTTACCACAAATAAAGAAAGACATACTTCTATTCAAGCATGATAAGATTTATAAAACGGTAAAAAAAAGCAACTAATTAATCTCAATTTCAAACAGCAGAGAGCTTTAAAAACAAAATAATTTATTATAAAATGAGAATAAACATACACTGTTATACACAAAACTTCCCGGATTGGAGAGAGAAACGACTCCAGACACTTTTTTCCTTTTTTCTTTTCTTTATTAACTTGAAGCGTTTTAAAAGTTTCTTCCCAAATATGCAAATGTAGCATATTATTCTCCTGTACTGGCCGAGGCTCGGTTCCACGAATCCAGTTGCGAGTTGTATCCTGTAGGCGGCGACAGAGAGGCCCCCTGGTGTAAAAACAACATCTCACCTTCTTTCTTTAGTCCAACTGCTGGAACACGTTAGAGTGGCCATGGAGTGTGTTTGCTGTCATGTAGTTCAGTGTTAACGCGGCGTGAAAAAAGCGTGAAGAGGGGACTTGTGCGTGAACACGAGGAGCCAGCGTCGAGCCATGGCCGTGCGGGAGAAAGGAGAGGTCCCCCACGGTAAAAGCAGGAGCCGCGACGGGGCTGGAAGTGCGAGCAGCTCGGAGGGCTTCAGGAACGGCTACGTGAGGAGCTGCGTCACCCCGCTCCAGCAGGACCGGCACAGGGGGGGTCTGTGGAGCGTCTGCAGGTTCTGCCATCAAGAGATCCTCAATTCAAAAGTCCCGATCCTGTACGTGGGGGCTTTCCTCCTGTCGGCCGTGGCTTTCCTCATCTCCAGGAGCCTCCAGAGTGACTCTCCGTGGGATGTGCGGACTTTGTTGTCGGGCTTCTCCCAGTCCGTCAGCCCCCTGTTCAGCATCGGATGCGCCTTCTTCTTCCTGACCTTCTACCTGAGGAGGAGGAAGCAGCAGGGCGGGGGGTGCTGGCTGGTGGCTCTGCCCGCTTCGTGTTTTCTGGGGGATTTTTTGGTTTTGCGCGTTTTGCAATGGGGGGAGGACCAGCACCAGGTGCAGATGGTGGGCCGGCTGCTGTTCGTGTTGGGGTGCGTGGGTCTGCTGACGCTCATCCCCACGCTGAGGCTCCGACACAGCGTGCTGGTCCTGCTGGTGGCCAGCGCGGTGTGGCTGCTCGCCCTCACCGGGCTGCGCGCCCTGCCGGCGCCGCTGCGCCCGCTGTGCGCCTGCCTGGCTGGGGTGTCCGGCTCCGTGCTGGGGCTCTGCTTTGACCGCTACTGCCCCTCCAGGGGGGGCCCGGGTGGGCTCACCTCCGCCACGGAGGAGAAGATCCCCGTGATCCGACCGAGGAGGAGGTCCAGCTGCGTGTCGCTGGGGGAGACGTCGAGCAGCTCCTACGGCGGCTGGAAGATGCCCCGCAGACCGTCTTTGCCCTGCATCTCCAGAGAACAGGTAGGTGTCCCCCCCCTCCCACCATACGGTAGGACTCACAAATACCCCCCCCCCCCCGGGACGCACATGTGCAGCAACGGTGCAGAAAAACACTCCAAAACACACCAGAAGTGAATAAAAGTGCGCGAAATGACGCAAAAAAAGTCACTTTATTGACCCGAAGGTGATCAATAAGTGCAGGGATTCGAACTGATCACTTTAGATCAGTCCACCTGGAGTGGAAATTAATATTATTATTGATCTGTGTTGTTAGGCAGACTTTAAAAAATGCATTGAAGTTGAAATAATAGAAATTTCTATCCCTCATAGCGGATTAATAGCAGTCAGGGGGGACACTTCCTGCTACTGACGTCACTCGTGTGTGCATGCATTAATGTAGGGGGGGTAATAATTTGACTTCCTATACCCAGATAATGTATGCAATAAGAGTGTTAGTCAGCATCCTGTTGCCACGACGACAGCATTCTGTCCACGATATGTGTTGTCCCCCCAGGTGATGCTCCTCCACGCCTCGCCTCAGTTTCGTAAACTGCTGCACCTACAAACACTGAGTTCACCTACCGAGTTCACCTGCAAACACTAAATTGTGGACACAAAGAAAAGCTGATGCTAGTTTGTGTGGCGACAAAACGCTGCTGCCATTATTATGAGTGTTTTTATTTTTAAATTCTTGTCCTGTGGACGCCAAGCCGTCAGCTCACGCGCATTGTTTTTTTGTCCTTCAGGCTTTGTTGGGATTGATAAGAGAACTAAAAATGTACATCCAGTTTGTCTCAGTTGTGTAATTTCCAGCAGTTGTTTTTCACTTCATTGTGTTCTATTCTGACAACGGGATCGGCTGTAAATCCAAACGCTGGGCGTGAAAAGTAAAATAGAGGAATGAATTGGGTCATTTAGTGGAATACTACACTATTTCACTCTTACTTAATCCTCAGATATGGAATCATTTGGACTCGGTGCACTTTACGTGTTAGTGAATTATTAGCAAGAGGTAAACATTTATATTTGGAGGCTGTCCAACATATTTTTTTGGACATTTTTTTTCAATGGAGGCCAACCTTTTCACTTTGAGGAGAAAGATGAGGGGCCTTAGCTTTAATGTGAAGTATGCGCCAATATTATACGAAAAACAAACATTATTTCTATTTGACTTAATAAGCAGCTGTCGTAATCACCTGGCTGGAAACCCAAGGAGTGTGTCACTGTTGATATGACATTCATTACCTAAATCCACCAGCGCCTCAAGAAAACCCATCTGATTGATCTGTTTGATATGCGCCGCTGTCCGTCCTCCCCAACTGTAAAGTGTTAAAACAGGACGCTGTGTGATCGACATGTATGTTCCGTGTTTTTATCGCTTCCTCTGTCTTTAACACGCAGTGGATGGGTGGCTTTAGGTTGACATACGGTGTGGATGTGGCTGCAACTGGTCGACTGGTCGGATGGCTTGAGTTGTGGCCCGAGGACGTGTCCAGGGGGAATGCGGCCTTCTGTTAAATGTTAGCCTGGATAGGCTCCACGCTATGCATTAAAAGTGGTTAACAAATGAATGAAAGTATAGTTTGAACAGCAATAATTTCATCAAATTTGATGCGTTACGTATGTGTTAGGTTGTCTTATAATTTCCTGCCCCACAGCAAACATTACGTTTGTTGTTTTAGCGTCGGATGAAAGAGTGGTGAAGGATTAGACGTCTGTCTGTTTACTTAAAGATCTGACATCCATCTCCGTCTGTATTACGATGGAAGATAAGTGGAATGAGAGGTACAGTAATCCCTCACGTATTCGGCTTCACCTCATTGCGGATATTTAGTAGATAGTCATGTGATCCTGTACGCACATTCTATTGGCTGACGGCATCCAAAAGTGCGCTGCGTTTCGAGACTCACGAAATGCAGCGCACTTCCGTGTGTTAAAGAAACATTTAAAAGGGCTTTAAACAATCTATAAGAGTGTGGGGAAAAGGTAATACAGATAAAAGGTGGTTTAATATCAGTATGGGGAGGGTTCAGAAACATTTAAGTTACCATAAATAATAAGATAAATAGTTTGTTGCTGTATCGCAGAATGTCGTTATTTGCCAGTGGTTCCTGGAACGCATTAACCATGAGTAACGAGGGATTAGTGTATTTCTTGTCATTGCGAGAAGACTGTTCTGTAATAGTTTGGCCAACTTGTCTACCGGTAAAACTGTCATTTGGTGTTTAAACACAACCACCGACATTTAAAGTCTTAAAATCTTAAAATAACAGTTTTTGGATCGGCCTCCAGTAGGACCGGGTGTTGGAATAAAACGGCACAGGTTCCTTGTTGGGGGTCTCCACTAGGGGTGACTGTCCGTGTTTTCCAGGGAGCTTAACTCAGTAGTTGATATTCATTCAAACCAGCAGCGTTTGTGGAGTTTAGGTGGTGGTCGGAGTCACGCCGTCGCTCGGTGTCACAGCATGGGGCCTCCTGGTGTTGCTGTTGTCACCGTGTAGACACACACACTCCTCCGACCAACGTCCGCCGGAGAGGACTCATCATGTCAAGATGGTGCTGATCAGAGCCGCTCCTTCTAAAGTCAATACAGGATCAATACCGCTTGTAAAGTTGTCGTTTATTAACACAGACGCACAAAGTCTTGTTTTCCAGCTCGGAACTGATCCTCATGGCTGATAAGAACATTTTATATTAAAGAATAGATGGAGATATATTAAAGGAAGTTCAAACAGAACTTGTTTGGGACGTCTCCACCTCTCAAACTAATCACATTACATTATTTTCACTATAAGGCGCACCTAAAAGCCTATAATTTTCTCAAAAACCGACAGTGCGCTTTATAATCCAGTGCATCTTGGGGCGGCAGTGGCGCAATGGGGGGCGGCAGTGGCTCAGTGTTAGAGCGCGCGGTAGAGCGGGTCGTCCAATGTTTCAAAGGTCGGCGGTTCGATTCCCGCTCCCGCCCAAAAAGAGCACCCGGAGGTGAGCTGACAGTGGGAGGTGTCAGCTCACCTCCGGAGCACTGCCAAGGTGCCCTTGAGCAAGGCGCCGTCCCCCTTACAAGTTGCTCATTTAGGGCACACCAATAAAGGAGGTGCCCACCACTCTACCCCCTCTGCATGCGTACAGGACTCATGTGTGTTTTTGTGTTCAGCGCCTGTACACACATATACATGCATGATTTGATTTGAACAGACAAGAGTGTGCTACTAATTTCCCTTCAGGGATTAGAATCAGTATTTAAAATAAAATTAAAAAAATCTTATATATGAAAAGGTTTTAAAAATAGGCCATTCATTGAAAGGTGCACCTTACAGTGCAGAAAATACTGTATTTTAATGTCTGGGTTTACAAGAGGAAAAGTTAGCCGTTAGCTCAAGTGTGTCATTAGCGATGAAACGTGTCCCAGTTGTCTTAAGGGATCGAATGCAACTTGTTGATGTCAAAAAAGAAGGTTTTTTTTTAACTAATCTTTTGAGAGACCAATAGAACCTGAACACGTTTGGATCCACCTAGAAAACCTGCATTTTCAGGTATCTGAGTCCGACCTGTGGTCATTTTTAATGGCAGGCTGATAGAAGTGTGACATAACATGTGACCAACTAAATCATTATTATTTATTATTTTTTATGCCCTCCATTATTGATTTAAACACTGTTATTATTGACAGTTAATTGTTACGGCTTCAGCCCTACAATCTCCTATTGTGTGATTATCACAGCGTCGATCAGGCGGCTTCAAATACGACAAATGAACCTCAAAGCCTCGCGTTTGGGTTTACTTCCTGCTTTTTGCAAGAAGGGGAAACTTGCAAGGTTCACCCCCCCTAAAAAAAAGACTTGACTTTTAAATCCTTTTATATTTTACAATATGAATAAAGCAAATATTTTAATAATGTGCAAATCTCATATATGTACAGTTTATTAGCATATTCAAAGCAAACGCCCTGCAGCAGAGGACTGAACCACCTGTGACTGAAGTAGGGGGAAGAGGAAGAAATATACTGTTATACCTCCAAAATTACTGTAGTTTAAAATGGTGAAAGTACACAAATATCTCCTGAATTTTTAATATTGCTTTAATAACATTATTTTTATGACAGTGTGTACCTGGGGGTTTTATAGCAACACAAAGAAATTTAATAATGCAAAATCAAATTAATTAATTAGATGTTTAAACCTGTAATATTCTGTATGTGTTGGTGACGACAGACACAAAGAGCCAACAACACCCAAATCTTTTTTAAATTCATTTCATCGAAATGATTTTTTTTTTCCAAGAAATAAATTCAATCGGTGAATCAAAATCACGATGTGAGTCAAAATGTGACCCTTGTGAATTTTTCCCATTGCAGTTGGGTATAAAATAATCATTTCAAACAAATAAGTGCTCCAAGATTTACAGACTAGCTAAATTTTAGACCATGTTATAGTCACAAGATGAATAAAAATTGCGTTACGTTTGTCGTCACAAGCTCGTATTTGTCCGGTTTTTATTAGCTTGATTCTGATATTTGTGGCAGAGCTAAAAGCTGCAGAGTTGTCTCATTTGGTCTTTTCCAGCCGATGCAAATCTTTCCTCTAATTCTTTCCGTTTATCAGGATTGTGTTTTTCCTCTATCACTCTAAAACCCTTGCACAACCAAAGCTTTATGGATTGCACCCGGGGTCAGGCTCCCTAAATCCTAAAATTACATCTACTGTGTTGCTCCATTGTGTTAAATTTTGCTCCGGTCTGATACCTCAGAACCAAGTCTGTAAATTCTGTAACTGTGAAATTTAAAAAAAAGAAAAGATTTCAGAGATTTGAGGAACAAACTGGACAAAACGCTCCCAGATTGAGACCCAGGATTGTGTTAGCGCGCTACCGTCTGCTCTGCTGTTGACTAGCAGGTGATAAATTGTATGAAAAACAAAAAGCTCTCTGGCAGATTTTGGAACAGAGAAGAGAATCGGCCGCAGATAATATTTTTTACATTTGTTACAATCTCAAAGCGGTGAGATCTGAGCGGTGTAGCCGGCAGGACAATGTGGGATTCAAGGAGAAGGCCCTCTTTTTGCGTGTGTGTGTGTGTGTGTGTGTGTGTGTGTGTGTGTGTGTGTGTGTGTGTGTGGTTCCCACTCTATGGGGGCAGGCAGGGGTAAATAATACACTTAACTAACCCTCCATTCAGGCCAGAGAGGCAGGCTGCAGAAAGAAAGGATGGAAGGGAGAGCAGCCAGAACCAGAGCAGCGCTCAGCTGTCACGTTCACTTGCTGTAAAGCCATGTGGAATGATATAACATTGACGTCACAACCCAGTGACGTTCCACAGGGTGATTACACAGAAAATGCCTAGTCTTATTAATCGGCCTGTAGAATCTGGTGTCTGCCTCTCAGCAAGGAGAAATGGAGGAATCTGGAAACGGGACGGAGCTTCGACCCGAGAGAATCAGAAGCCAGAATAAAATAAATCTGTGGTTGTATTTCCTGTGGAGGCTGTGCGTCGCACGCAGCGAGGCCGGATCTATCAATCTATCAGTACTAAGTGTGTATTGATCTCGTTACTGTGAGTCGATGGCGTGGTCGTTTGTGCGTGGCGTATAATCCAGTATCAGTTTGATGCAGGATTAAAGTAGGTTTCAGGAGAAACGTCCTGTTTTCATTTTTTATTCAAGTGATTTAATTTAAATGAAATTAAATCGGACCTTTTTTAAATTCTTTCCTGTCAGCCTCTTTGATTTCTTCATCTTTTGAAAGGATTCAGGATGAGATCAGATTTATTTCACATTTTATAAATAATTAAAACACAAAGAACTTTATTTTAAATGATTAAAAAAGTGAAGCGAAATGGAATCAAATTATCATCAAAAGTGCTTTAAAAGTAAAAAGAGACGCCAATAATAACTTCTAACCAAGATTTCCTTTTTATGTGTGTGTGTGTGTGTGTGTGTGCGTGCGTGCGTGCGTGCGTGCGTGCGTGAAAGAGAATCTCTGGTATCTATAGAAAACACAGGAATCAATTTATTTTGACCTAAAAAAAAACAAAAAAACTTCCCGATCTTCACTTAAATCAGAAATTTGACAGTTTCCGGCGGAAGCGTTGCAGCTGTGACTCCATGATTCATCCTTCATTAGCGCCACAGTTAGCTTAGCATTTCCATGAATCCCAAATCAAGAGCTGAATCAGACTTTTCTGGGTGGAGCGTTCTGTTTGCAGTGTGTTTAATTCATCAGGATTGTGTCGCTTTACATAAAATTAATTAAAAAAAACCAAAAAGTATCCTGGAACTGAATGAACTTTCCAAATCTAGTTTGCACATTTTTATCATGCAGCGGCGCAGCAGAAAGGGTTAAGACCCGCGGAGGCCTGGAGTGTTTGGCCGACTGCAGAGCGAAACAGGATGCAGCCCCTGCATTGTCAGCCTGCTGGTGTGAGTGCAAACAGATGAGGAAATGCTGGAGCGGGTACTCCAAAACTGGGGTTACCCTGGAAACGGTTTGCGTCATGATCACCAGCAATTAGCTTGCAGCTCTTTAGTTTTCATGATAGGTCTACCAGAGCTTAGCTTAATGACTCTGGTGTCTGAAGAGACGCCGGCAAAGCGGGGCTCACAAAAAAAAAAAAAATCCGCAGATGGTTTTACTTTGCTTTTTTCCTTTCAATGTGAGGTTTATAAAATGCTCCATAGATATTGGCGTTATAGGAAAGCGTTGGAGTTACGGATATTTTCATTAAAATCTGTGGAGCATCTTTTTGTGTGTGTGTGTGTGTGTGTGTGTGGGAGGGGGGGGGGGCATTAACTTAAGTTGGAACCTTTTTCCCCTTTAACCGTTGTGTCAACTCCTCATACTTCTGCTTCCACAAAATGCCCCGATAAGATAAGTCACAAAATGTTCCCTAGGCGGCAGCGACACCATTAAGTCATTCAGTGTTTTTTTTGTTGTGTTTTTTACGTGAGTTTTCATGAGATTTTTCTGCACAATCTCATTCTGAATTATTCCAACGCCGAGTTCCGAACAGTTCAGGGTGAGGTCGATGAACCTGGCATGCGTCCGCCGTTTGGCCCGTTGAGAGGTGGGAGGCAGGGAGGCGAGGGGGAGAAAGCACGGCTAGATTAGGTCAAGGTGCGGTTTGGTTAAACTGTGACATAGATAATGTATGTTTAAATTGTTACTGTGGGAATTTATGCGTTGAGAAAATAGAGGTTGGACTTGGACGAAGGCCTACTTTTAGGTTTTTATAGCTTTTACTAGTCTTCCAGGATTCTTTATGGATGCAACATCATCTTTTCCTTCAGTGCTCTTAAAAGCTTGACATTTTATTTTGAAGGGACGGTCAAAATACACAGCAGATCTTAGCAACGTCTTCACTCGCCCCCCCTCCCTGGTTTCTGTCGTTCTTTCTCTCGTTCCTGTCTTCCTCTGTGCGCCTCTTTTGAAAACGGTGTCAGCGCTGCTGCTTTTACACCAAAAGGCTGTTGCTAAGTGATGGTTGACGTCAGCCGCAGCTACAGAGGAGGGCTTGTGTGTGTTTAGCAGCTGAGGGCAGATCCCACTGAAAAGGGCAAAACTGAGAGGCTCTATTAGTCACTGCAACCAAACCCTAACTTTGACCAGCGGGATCGCCCTTTCAATATCTGGGCACCGTTTATTCTGAAGGGGTTTCAAAGTTGAATCAAGAGTTTCAGATTAAATTTTTTTTAAAAATCGGAAGCGGGGGGGGGGGGGTTAGTTGACAAATCCCCACCCCCTTTTTCTTCACTTTTTCTCCAGTCTGTCGCTGTCTCTCCTTTTCTTCCTCACTTTAACCCCCATCTGCCCATCCCCCAACAGACACACACACACACACACACACACACATGCACACACACAAACGCATGCACACGCAGACTCTCAAATGCCAGACCCCCCCCCCCCCTCCAATAATGTGAGATTTGCAGAAAGATTTTGTGTCTGACGAAAGTCCCTGTGTGATATCTCCCCCGTCCGGCCGAGTTTGCTCCCGATACGCTCCCCATTGTTTCATGAAATCTGACCCGCAAGACTGGACCAAACAAAAAAAGCTTATCTGCTTTCAGGTTCCGGCAATATTTTACCTCTGCCCACAACTTCTGAACACTTTCATTGTTGTTGTTCAAGCCCTGGTCGTGCAAGAATTTTAGACCTTTTTGTGGTCGTGTGGCTTTTATTGTGTGTCGCAGAGAAGTGATGGAATCCTTGTTTTTATGTGAGGACAAGTTCAACAGTTTAAAGTATTTTATCAGCCCATGATTTATAAGAAAATGCTCTGAATATTGAACATAAGATAGGATGGCGATGCAGACTACTGCTGGAGATAACTCAGTGTTGGCGGAGGTTGGTGGCACCGCTCAGATACAACCAGAGCCGCGGCCCAACCCCAAACTCTTGCCACCAGGGGAGGCCTTGGCGCGGCCGGGGGCCATAGTTTATATAGATTGATATCCCAACATCGAGGCATGACGGGCTTTCGCCTGGTGCCCAAAGAGACTTTCCTGGATTACCCCAGAAGTCACCCGCCAGTCGCTGAACCGCCCCCTCCCCTGGCTTCATACCACGTCTGGTGCCTCGGAAACATAACGATTCATCCTGAAATTTGTCTCCCAATCCTGATGATGCGTTCAGAAGCACGTGGGATCGCCGGCCGCTTTTTGACCCCCCCGTTGTCCTTATTTGTTTTGACCCTGAATCAATGGATCAACCGGATCAACAGCGGACATGACGCCACATATCAGCAGCAGACAGACACCCTGGCGTGGCACCACAGAATTAGGCGCTGGATGCTCAGCTGCAGGCTGCAGGCATTGGCAGGGGGGCAGCCACGGATTAAAAATGCAGTATTTGCGTCATAAGGTGGAATCTGCTGGGCGTAGCGATCATTTGAGAAGTTTTAGGTTGCAGTTGCTGCCATCTGATAACTCACATTTCACATGGGCCAATTGTGCAAGAGGCGAAAACAGTTTGAATGTATGAATACTGTTTGAGAGGAAACAAGAAAAATAAATGAGTGAAGGCAGTTTGTCATGTTTTAAAACTTTTATTTGCCCCTACCTATTTTTGTGACAGAATAGATAGATGTGTGATAGAACAGTTTCAGCTAAAATGAAAGGAAAGGTGTACAAAACTGTGGTTAGATCAGCGATGTTGTTTGGTCTAGAGACAGTGTCACTGAGGAAAAGACAGGAGACAGAGCTGGAGGTAGCAGAGATGAAGATGCTGAGGTTCTCTCTGGGTGTGACCAGGAAGGATAGGAGCAGGAATGAGTACATCAGAGGGACAGCACATGTTAGAGGTTTTGGAGATAAAGTCAGACAGGCCAGACTGAGATGGTTTGGACATGTCCAGAGGAGAGATAGTGAATATATTGGTAGAAGGATGCTGAGTTTTGAACTGCCAGGCAGGAGGCCTAGAGGAAGACCAAAGAGGAGGTTTATGGATGTAGTGAAAGAGGACATGAAGGTAGTTGGTGTGAGAGAAGAGGATGCAGAAGACAGAGGTAGATATAGGCAACTGATTCTTTGTGGCGACCTCTGAAGGGAAAAGCCGAAAGGAAAAGAAGATTTGCTCCTACCTTTGGGGCGGGGCAAATTTGGGGCGGCAGTGGCTCAGCGGTGGAGCAGATGTCACGTAGAAGGGTCGCCCCAGCCATCGGCGGATCGAATCCCGCTCCCGCCATGATGTCACCAGGAGTGTGAGCTGACAGTGGGAAGTGTCAGCTCACCTCCCAGCCACTGCCGAGGCGCCCTTGAGCAAGGTGCCGTCCCCCCTACAGGCTGCTCAAAATTGGGGCGCGTTCCGAAGCCGCTGCCCGTCACTCTGCCTCCCTGATGTGTGAAGTTTAATGTGATTGTACTAACTGCATGCATACAGGCCCCCTTGTGTTCAGGGGGCCTGTATACTTGTCAACTAACCGAGTGACTTCGTAATTTCCCCTTGCGGGGATCAATAAAGTATACTTCTTCTTCTTCTAACTATTTGTTCAAAATGTGCTCAAATACATTGGAAACAAGCGCAACCTTCCACTGACTCCTATAAAGCGAGATGAAGACTGTAAAAGGTCAAGCAAAGATAGGCGGAATAGTCTCAGAATACTTTCTGGGATTTTCTTTGCAGCGACAAACTATTTGTGTAGTCAAAGTTGTAAGAAAGGACAAACTGATCTGATTAAATATCAGATCATTCCGTCACGAGTACGTCATGAAAAGAGGATGCCGTCGTGTTTATTTAACAGTTAATCTTTTGGCGGCAACCCTTGTTTCCCTTCGCCTTTCCTCGAGCCGTTTCCACTGACAGCAGCTGTGAAACATACGCTGGAATAACCCGAACATCCTGTAGCTTAATTCTGATCATTTACACACCCTTTATTTACCGATCAGAATCAACAGGAGTAGAAATACGAGCTGGATTTATGCGTGCAGGCCAAACCTGCAGACCTCTGCTGTCCTCTGTTTAGTAAACCTCAGTCTTGTTTGTGTGACTCTGAAGCTTCTGACCATGAATCGACCCCCAGGTTTACCTTCACAGGTACAAATCGATAATGTCTGGTGGTTTCATCATTCAATTTTTTACCCCTAGTTGCAAAAAACACAACAATTCAAGTTCTGAACTCCTTCCAGACTTCTTTACTTCTGTTCATTTTATTTGTGGCCTCTAAGGGCCAAACGATCCTGAACCAAACTGGCATTTCCTGTTCCTGTTTGTTGAGTTGGGTTGTGTTTATACATTTTATAAAATGATAAATTACAGGAATTCTCCGCAAAATACTTGACTTGTAAAGATTGAATCAATCGCTTAACGTTTTCTGTTCAAGGGTTGATTCTTGAGGTCAGCCGGTCGGTCTTTTCCGATGAATACGACCAATAAATGAAAAATAATGGAGATATATTAGAGCTGATGTGTTGTTCTATAAAATGGAGCTGCAGTCGGGACTTCATACAATGCCAAGCGCCGACCTTTACCTTCGTGATTCTGCTCAGACCTTCGCACCGCCATCGGGAGCAGGAGAGGAAGGACTACAAGCCGCCCTTCGTCTCCATGGAGGACATAAACAGACTCTCGCTGTGAATCTGTACAGAAGACTCTATTGAATTAGCTTAAATAACTTATTTAAGTGTGTTCTCAGATCGACTGACGGGTTCCATCTGGATCCTCACCTCACCCTTAAATTAAGTCTTCGGCCATAACCCTCTGGAGCTCCTCGCTAGCGTAAACCTCCCATCACCTCGGCCTCGACAGCAAATGTGTTGAACATGATGTATAAAGTAGAAACCGCCCTGAATCACTTTCTTGTAAATGATTTACTCGACACTCTATTTCTATTGTGGTGTCTCACAGCTTTTTTTTTTTTTGCATCGGTCTCTACTTCCCCATTAACTCCTCCTCCCGCTGCTCGGCTCTGATGGATGGCGTTTGTGTTCACATGCTTGTTATTGGCCGGAGCTCCAGGGCTCAGGCGTTTGGTTGTGTTTATGAGAGGAGCCTGCGCTGATGCCACGATAAACCAGATGTTCCCTTACAAGGCATCCAGCCTCCCTCATCGACTCTCATGTCCATATCAGGTATAACCTTCCTGTTGCACTCGGGCCTCCCAGCCTTCAAAGTGTAGCTTGGTGTTGGGCTCGGCAGTGGTCAGAAAAAGGTTGTGTGTGAAGGACATGCATCACATGTTTGCACTTTGATAGAGAAGCAGTGTTAGAATTTGCAGAGAATATGAACCGGTTGGTTTTAGAGGGTTAGAATATTCATGATAATTAAACGAGCTCATTATCAAGTCGTGTTTGGATTATTACTACATTTTTGGGATTTTTATTTTAGGCGAGACCTAAAAGGTCACCCATTATGTTTCCATTAATTCACATTATGTTTTTTTTTTTCATGGAAGTCTGGGATCTTTTGCGTTGAACGTAAGGATATCAAGACCTGGAATGTAAAGTGGGATGTCGTATCAAAGTGCTATCAGATTGACTTTACGTTAACACGCCCAAGGCCTATCACATTTCACAACACCCCGGTTAGCGGTACAACATGCCGTACAACACACTACAGTAGCGTACGCAGCAGAACTATGCCGTTGGCATTGTAAACTAATCTATCTGGAATGTGAGCGAGCGCTCGTGTTTGAGATCAAAATTTAGTCTGCAAGGTTTTCAGCGGACATCGTAAGCCTGTCATCTTTGGGAACACAACCCTTGATAATTTTTGGCTTGGCACCGTAGTTAATCTTGACTCGCGAGATCCCATGTGGCTGCCATTGCTCATTAGCTCTAAGCTCAATTAGCTTTTTCTGTTCACACCTCTATGTTGAATAGCCATGAAGACAGATTGCGTATAAACGTGGTACGACGCCGCCGGGGTACCCTCCAAACACAAGACGTGGGCATTTCGTCCCATACAGTCGTAGAGTCTAACCTTTAAACAGCTTGTTGGAAACTGACCTTCGGACCGATATAGGTAGAGGAAAAGCTGCAAGAAAAGAAAAGAATATTTCTGATGACACATCAGGCCCTCAGGCTCCGACTGTACACACTATCATTGTTGCTTCAATAGTTAGTCGTGTGAACACGGGGTAGACCTGGGATGCTTATACAAACCTGCAGATCAATGTCACCAGAAAGGACTTTGAGAAGTACTATTCAGAGTATTTACACTTGGGCTGGCTGCCACCGCTCTCCAAAGGTCACACATGCCTGTTGCCAATCTCTTGCGATAGCGACAAATTGCAGCGTTCCAGAGCGGCAGAAAACTTAAGCTTAGATAGAACGTTGAATGCAAGGCCTGCTACACAACCTGGCTGCGACTATTTATAGGGACGTGATTTACCGAATCGTTTCCAACGAATGTGGGCTTGGAGTCAAGCAAAGCCCTTCTGATGCGTAAAAGAGACTGTCTTCTTCTCGATGAACTCTTCCATCACCATTGACTCGATTTAATTTACTGATTTAAAGTTGGCCAGAGAATTTCGTTTTAGTAGTTCAGGCTTCATCATTTAGCTATACCTAAAATATTTTCACATGTTGTAACTGTTACCTACTTTTTTAGCAATTTAAAGACTGTCTCGGGATAGTCTTGGCTGGACCTTAACGGTTTTGTCTGTTGTGTCGTTGGCTGTTGACCACAGCTGAAAAACTTGCGGGCCTGATTGGAGCATGAAACACATCATTGTTGGACCAAGTTCATCGCTGACGCACTGGCTTGACCTTACTTGAACGTCATCTGCGTTTGAGTCAGTGCTGACAGTTGCTGCACTTAGATTTGTTGGCTGTTGTTAAGTTGTGAGGATGTTGTCAGCGCAATACACCTTATCATTCACCCCCATTACCTTTTCATTTATCACAGAGGTGTAATAACACACCTGGTATTCTGGTGCTCCTGTTTTGTTCCTCTAGTCTTCAAGAGGAGTTAATGATCTACAATTAGCATCACAATAAATTAATTTATCTTGATAACAATAGAGTGAAATGAAAAAGAAAATCCAGGTCAGCGTAAGAGCAGTTGATTATCATTAGAACTTCCTGGTAGACAGAACCAGTTGATTATACAAGCTGAGATTGCTAATCTTTTCACCGCTCCCCATTTTATTAATGGCTATAATTTCAAACAAGGGAAAAAAACAGTTGGAAACAACAGTGAATGATCACGAATCTGAAGAATGGAGACTTTTATTACGGTTCGTCTGCATGGAAGTCATTCAAATCAAAGTTTCTTGGTTTTTAAACAGGGGAGGACAGAGAATGATGTCTTAATGAAAGATGATTTTAATGGTTTGTTCACACATTCAAGTGGACATCATCTGATCAGACTCCAGGCGGCCGTTGGCCCATTTCTTCAGCGCCATCATGGCCTCAATCCTGTAGATGTGCTGTATGAGGCTCGTCGTTCCCCGGTGTATTCTTTTCTGGGAGCTGTGGCTGACTCCATTTCTGGTTTAATTTTTACTTCATGGGAACTTTTCAGCATCTGTGTCCTTCTCAGATCAGAATTAAATGTTTGGTTCGATGGAAAGGCTTTGAAATGTTCTTTTTTGTTCTCTGTCTTTTGGTCAATGACTTCAGGCGCCATATGTGAACTCTGACATTAGATCTATTTCAAGGTTTGGACTTCCTGTGAAGTTTGTTTGTCTAACTAGGCGGTTACGTTAAAACTACTTGACGAATTTTCTTGGAACTTGTTCGGCAGGTTGTACATGTGAAAAGGAAGAGTCAATCAATATTAGGATGGATCTGGAAAAAGGAGCGGACCCATGAATTCAGTTCTTCAACATCAGGAAAGCTTATGTCACCATTTCTGTCTGTTACTCTCCAACTATGAAACAGATTCAATGAAACTTTATCAAAGGGTTCATCTTTCAAGAAGGAATTAGCTATTTTAAAATAACTGAAATAATTAATTATCCTCCAATCAATCAATCCTTGCAGGTCTTACGGCAGTCTGAAAATGTTCGTAGTGCTAAATGACACCACATGGAGTTACACAAGTAGAGAAGAGGCCTGGAATGAAGTGACTCAATGTGTTGCATCACAGCGTCTCTGTCTGGTTTACTAACGGCAGGGTTAGTAAAAAGAAAGGTGATACTAAGTTTTAGGTTGGGAACTAATACAAGCTGAGCAGGTCAACAGCACATCTTCACGGGTTTAGATACAGGACGTGTTTTTAGATCCGATGATGATACCTTCCTGTCAGCATCATCTGTACACTCACAAGAAAACCCTGCTGGCTGACGTCCAGGTTGATCAAGGATGGGCCGAAGAATTGCTTTAGTCATCGTCACCCTTGATAATCATCGAACAACGAATGACGTCACAAACCTTTGTGACGGCAGGTTTTCTCTCGAACAATGCATTCCTTTAACAATGCAGCGCGTTCATGCAGTCGGAACAAGGTGCTGCCAAACTAATTGCTTCTTCTTGTTGCTTGTTCCACAAGTTCAGCTCCTGAAAATATTTGTATGCAACTCCGAACAAAGTAAATTTATAGTTGTGTATGATGGGTCGTGAGAGGATCCTAAAGGGCTCTCGGATCTGGAGACAGTCAGTAAATCTAGAATTGTGGAAGGATTTCTGGCATCTGAAAGTATCTACTGATGCTTCTGTCCAAGCTGGGACACCTGCTTTCCATTCTCAACCTCCAGTTGTTTTCATCGTAACTCATCCCTCACCCCTAATTTTGGTCCTCCTTCCCCCTTTCACCCTTTTTTTTTTTTGCGAATCCCACGCCCAGTGATTTGTGGTCAAGGTCAACATATTGACAATCACATGGGTATTATCTACAGCTGTAGCTGTAAACAACACCTGTTACCAGCTAGCTCTTAGCATCTTTTAGCACGTACTTCAGCACAGTGTCCTGATGATTAGGGAACTGTGGTTGACAACAGGAACCCAATAACTGGCCTAAAAGATTTGACAAAAAACCCATGCATGAAAAGGTGTTTGTGACTAATTCCTAGAAGATAATGGCTAAGGCCATCCTGAGAGAGAAACAAAGCTAGACAAAAGTCCAGGCTTATCACCTCAAGCTGAGATGGGTTGATTTTGTGGATCAAGACATGACCAAGACTCGAAGATAGTCTTTTGCGAGATATCGAGGTTGTCCGCCATCAGGTTAACGATTCGACCTTGTCGATCTCGTGTTGCACCTGGGCTCGCGGTGTCAAGTAGTGCCTGGCGAGTAATCTGAACTGCGCTTCGATGTGTATCAGGTGATCCTGAGGTATCACTTGGCGTCTAATGCATGGAGTACAACCATAAGAGCATTCTTAGTTTTGCTGAATATGCAATATTATTTACTCGATTTGCCAGAATACAGTGCGCCCTCCTGAATTCGCGCATCAACGCCCGCGACTTCACCTCATCGCGGATTTTTGGTAGGCAGTCATGTGATACCGTACGCGCATTGTATTGGCTGACAGAGTCTCGGACTTACATGAGACACAAAAGTGCTTTAAACAGTTTATCAGAGTGTTTTAAAGGTAATACAGATAGAAGGTGGTTTAATATCAGCGTGGGGAGGGTTCATAAACGTTTAAATTACTGTAAATAATAAGATATAGTTCTATCGTTCTATCGCATGTAGTTCCTGGATCGCATTAACTGCACACTGTCATCAGATTCGGATTTAAATTTTCCAGAAGTGTGAATTTGTTCTGATCCTGAATGGTTGGAATATTTACCTTTTTGTCTGTGTGTATTTTTTTTCTCGACCTTGATCTCAAACACTGAGCAAAAAATAGATCTACTTCAAAACACTGAGCGACAGTAAGAGACGTAGGCATCTCAGGGGGCAGCCTCTGAACAACACCAGGCCAGTGAAGTGGTAGATGAGTGTGAAAGAGAGGGATGACATTTTGCAGGAGCTACTTTACTTAGTCAAAGAATTTTCCATGGTCGTGCCAGTTAGTCCTGACAGCGCCGCTGACGGCCGCCGGTTGGCTAGCCGTCTGGAGCGCGACGGGTTTTCCCATTGGGTTGTTGGTGAGCTGAGAATTGTAGATGCCGATTATTGTTTCAGTCTTCAGTCCTGTCTTTTTCCTGTTCCCAACTTTGAAGGTATCTGTTCAAACTCCATCAAATTTATTGTTATCTTTTGAATTCCGTTCGTTTTTTGAACTGGTTAGCAAACAGCGACTGATCGCTTTGCGCTTTAACTTGAAATAAATCTCAATGAGATGATTGATAATTATTTTTATCATGCAGAAATTAGTTCATCAGTTGGTTTCAGACTGTGCAGTGTTGCTATCAAGCTAGCTGTGTTTGAGCATTACAGGTGTTTTATTAAATCTCAAGTCGCAACAAATAATCTGTTTCTCACTACAATATTTGGACAAATATCTGTTATAACGAAATGTTTTATGCTAAAAGTGTGGACAATTAGCATCGGATCACCATCATCATCACATTGTTACTGCAATTGTCAGTGTTTGTGTGTCCGTCTGTCTGTTAGTCCACCAAATATCTTTACAACTGTTGCAGATAGAAAGATGAAACAAAAAGCACATTACTCGGGCAGCAAAAAGGATGAAATTAAGATGATGACCTTGACCTTGAGAAAACTAGGTCAAGGTCAAATTTCAACTTTTGTACACGCAGGAACCGGATAAGATAGAAAGAAGAGGAGGAAGGCCAGTGTGGGTAAGAGCATAGATCAAATCTAATGCTTTGATCAATGAAAGTAGGTCAGAGCACTTGCTTGATCTTTGACCTACGCAAGTAGGTCAGGGTAACATTTTGAACTCGGGTGTCGCGGGATGTTGCACTCTGTGACTGTGTTGGTTCTTGTTTTGCCGTTTGTGTTTGAGGCCTGAACCTTCCCTCTCCATTCACTACGTCTTTGACTTCCTGTTGCAAGTTTTCACTTGGTTTGTTGCCAGCCTCTTCATCATAGCGCTTTAACCCTTTCACATGAGCAAAGTCGTTCAACGAGTCATTTGGTAACTTCCTCGCCACATGTTGCGTCACTGACAGTCTTTCTTGACAACCAGTTTGTGTTCCTCCGCGAGGAACGAGGTGAGCGTCGCCAGAATCACCCTCGGTGGCTGTTGCTGTTTTCCTATGGCAATCACTGCGGAGTGATTGTTCTGTCAGTTTGGGGAATGTACGACCTGAATCCCAGAATATTTACCCCTGAAATGCCCTAAAATGTTAAATGACTACCCAGCATGCATGTATTTTATGGATATGAGAACGCTTTGCAGCGCTGGTGCTGCAGGGATCACGTGTAGTGAGTCATCAGGGGTCAAAAGGTCACTTGCAGTGACTCGTTCTTTTAGTCACCTCACCCATCGATTAAAGCCGCCTGAGCTCCAGCGCTTCTCCACGGGCCTGGTTCCATTCTGGTGGTTTCAGGGTATTTGCAGCAGATCGGACACACACACACACACACACACACACACACACACACACACACACACACACACACACACACACACACACACACACACACACACACACACACGCTAAAAGAATCAAGCTGGCCTGTTTCCCTTGCCTCCCTGCGTATCATCTTCCTGTACGCGTCTTGATAGCCGGAGCCCTGTCCTCATTATCAGCGTGTGCAGAGGCTGCTGACGCAGCGTGTGTCGCTGCAGACTGACGTCAGCAACCCCCCCCCATACAGACACCCTGCCTGCCTGCCATTGATACCCCCCCCACACACACACACACACACTCTTATTAGCGTGTTTTTATCAGTTCTAGCACCTCGGAGCTGAGCTAATATGACACGCAGGCGTCAAAAAGCGGCCATCTGATCGTCCGCGCTGCTTTATTGACTCCAGTTTGGAAACGCGTCTTGTGAACGGGAACGGCGCCGCTGGCGTCACGTTCCCGTGTTATTATCTGTTTTGTGTCGTGCATCCGCGTCTTCCTGCAGTCAGAAATAACATGCAACATAAATAATCTTCATATTAATATCCAAATAAATGCACACGAATGTCTGAAAAGTTCTGTTCCTGTTTGCGTGTGCTGTAATAGATGATCTAGATACAATCTGCTGGGTTAAATTTTGTGATTTCAAAGGGAAGACTTATAATTCCACCAACTCAAACTGGCCCAAAACCTCCACCTGCGCAGGAACACGTGACCGATGACGGACACGCCAGTGTTTAGTCATGTGCGTGTCAGCAGTTGGCTCGCATCTCTGTATCTGCCCTCATGCGCGGCGTGTTTTCACAACACCACCGTTCATTGAAAGATTTTAATCTGGACGCTTTGCTGAAGGTCTTCACTGTAAATAAACCACAGCGGCGGTGCCGGCTTTTCCTGTTTCTGCGATATGTGAGAGATCCGTGACTCTACACGGATTCCGCGCCGCCGCCTGCTCGGAGAGGCCCGAGCGCGTTGCCGGCCGCCATCGAGACGCTGAGAAGGAAATGGAGTCGTCAATAAAACATGACCCTTGGGTGGAGTTAAATGAAGCGTATGTGTGTGTTTGTGTGTATGTGTGTGTGTGTGTATGTGTTTGTGTGTGTGTGTGTGTGTGTGTGTGTGTGTGTGTCGTCTTCCTCATCCATCTTCCTCCTCGTCCCGTCTCTCCGTGAGTGAGCACGACTCTGACGCCGGTAACCCCGTCCTCCGGCCGTCTCTCGCCATCTGGTTGTCATGGAGTGCACGGCGTTGTTTTCAGGCCTGGATGTCGAGTTGCCATGGCAGGCCTGATTTGCCGTATTAAATGTTTGGCAGCACTGTACAGATGCTGATGACAAACAGCCAACATCCCACTTTGATCAATGAAAGCGTTTCTGATTGGAGGATGTGGGCCGGAGCCACTGATCGATTTAATGACCTTTATTAGAACGTCCACGTGAATTAAAGCCACAAACACAATAAAGCATTTATATTCCAGAAGGATGGAAAACGTTCATATGGTATTTCTGTAACTTGAAGGAATTACGATAAAGCATAAATACATAAGTAAATACATAACACTATAATGTCTTCTTTTATTTAAATGATGCGCGTTTTCACATATTTAATTCAATTAGAGTAATTTAATGATTCACTCAGATGTCACAGAAAAAGGACATAAAGTGTGTTTACATGTTGATCCTCTGTACTGCAGCTCTCCCCCTAGTGGTGTGGAGTGGTATTGCATCCATCTATAATTACATCCATCTATTTGTAGGGGTTGTTTCTCTGGTCTCTCTTTTATAAATGTTACACCATCTTTATAGGAGCCTTTTTTGTACCACATGTAATAGAGAGCAGTGAATGCATTATATAAATATTGCATCAACGTAATCATCGTATCAGAATTATCCATTGGGCTCTAACTAGGCTAAACTCAGGAACCCACCTTCCCTGAGTCACGCTGTAAACTAGTTGATACTGCAATATTGTGCAATATTGTTGGAGTTCAAGCCAAGGTCGCGCAGATTTCATTAGAAATATTGGCCTTCACTTCTCCTCTTCTCCTCTCCTCTTACTCTAGAGGTCACCTCAAGCCTCTTTTTTCTTTAAAATCTGACATGATTGAAGCGTTTTGTCAAACTTTGTGGGATTTCCCTTTGAGTGGGAGTAACGAAGATGAACTCAGCTGCTTTTAAAGTACAAACTTTGTGCTTCAGAACTTTTTATTTGTGTAAAAGAAATCCCTGGAAGTTATTAAAAAAAAGTTGTCCTTTTGTTGCAGTCATGCAGATTTATTGCAATTATTGGGCTTTGTTTCCTGACTCGTTGATTTTATTGGCAGCAGGCGTGATAAATTTCAGGGATTTTGCTTGAATGAAAAGCACATTCGAGGAGAATCAGTGGAGTTTGTGTTGTGTTCCCTCTTGGGTTATTCCAGGTCCTTAACTTGGCGTTATGTAACTCAAACACAACTTTACCTCTGACGCGTGAGTTTACCGTCTGATTACCAACAGCTCATATGAAAAAACCAACGATTGACGTAGTTTGGGCCAGATAAGATCGGTGAGAGTGTCAGGCGGTTTGCATACCTGTAGTAGAAAAGACACCAGGAAACCCTTGTTACTAAAGTGTGAGTTTAGATAAGAGGCAGATGGGGCTGACGTGATGACCCTGAGGCCATTCTAGACTCTGTTGGACTGACTCTTTGTTCTTTGTGTTTTCCAGATGATCTTGTGGGACTGGGATCTGAAACACTGGTACAAACCCCAGTATCAGGTCAGTAATGTGTTGATTTCATGGTTCACTACTGTCACACGGATGATACCCGTCCTTTCAGGTCAGTCCGTCTCCGTACGTCACCGGAGACGGACCTGACTGTAGGTCATATTTAGGTCATCCGCTCTCATATTTCTGGAAGGCCAAAACACACATTGTGTAAAAGTTGGCATGCGATTGTTGCTTTTTATCTGGCGGACACATTCTTTGACTTGTTTAAACTGTTAAAGTTTGTTAGAATTCAGCTCCTGCTGAGTAAGAAGCTTTATTTGCTCTCGTTGACGTAACTCAGGTTCTGGTCGCTACACGTCACACAAATAGGCAAACGTCATCCACATACAGTCGAATTTAAGGTGCAACAATTCCCCATCTAGCCCTGTTGTTCCAGGTAAAATTAGCCATTAGCTGTGGCCCTTTATTTTAGCAGCATGTCACGCTGTTGTTGTCGTTGTTGACCCGGCCTTTGTGTTATTGCGTCAGGGTGCGGTGAGCGGCAGCGGGACGGATCTTTCGGTCATCAATGAGGCCCGGAACCTGGTGTCGGACCTGCTGACGGACTCGTCTCTGTCCCCACAAACCATCTCGTCGCTCCGCAGCATCTCCAGCCTCATGGGGACGTTCTCAGGCTCCTGTCGCCCCAGGGTCAACCCTTTCACCCCCTTCCCGGGTTTCTACCCCTGCGACGAGGTGGAGGACTCCGTCGAGAGCGGCGACAGGAAGCCCATTAAGGTGGGTGTTGGGGGTTGGTAAAGCAGCGATTCAGACTTTTTTTTCCCCCAAAAATGTAAAGATGGAAACACGAAGAGAGAAATGTCCAACTTTCTCTGGAAAGACCAGTACAGCAGCTGAACTTGAACGTGTGATGTCACCTCATTAGTTCCTAATTGGCCATTCTGCTCATCTAATGACTGTCACGACCCGGCTCGTGAGCCATGACAAAAAGTGGAGATAAGCAGTCTTTAAGGGAAAATTAATACATTTATTTTACAAAAGATAACTGCAAAGCAAACATCTCTAAATTATGAGGTGTGTAAATCAGTATTATCAGTGTGTCTGTAGATGGATGAATGGAAGATGGTGGGTGAAGTGTTGTATGAAAGAAAGTAAATCAACAAAAAGGACGAAGCCAACTAAACACAAACTTGGTGTCGTCAGGATCAGGTGAGAAGAGCAGAGAACCACACCAGCGAAGGTCTGAAACAGCTGATCTTAAATAACCTCACTGGGAGACTGGCCAGGTGCTCCCAGTTAGAGGGCTCCGCCTACTTGCTGGTTACCTGCAGGACAAACACAGACAGACACACCCACCACACACACAGCAGCAGGCCCTGCTATGCAGGAGGCCGTCACACCCCCCTCCATAAAAACGGTGTCCCAACCCCGGAACCACAAACTACCCACTATACCAAATTAGTTTAAACAGAACTACAAACAGAAAAGTATTTCAGCAAAAATGTGTCATACCAAAGGAAAACAAAACTGACCTGATGCTTGTCATCCACTCTTACTCAACCCTGGCACCATGTCCCTCCCCCTCGGCAACCTGGTACCAGTGGGAAGCAATTTAAGAGGGAGAAGGAGAGAGCACAGGGATGACACAAGCAGATAACATGCATTCTCTTGACATGGATGATTACTGAGAAGGCGCTCTGGACAATGCGTCCGCCACCACATTGTCAGAACCCTTAATATGTCTAATGTCCAGCCAATATGACTGCAACATTAAAGACCACCGGATCAGTTCATGTTTTGGACACTGCAGGGAGTTAAGAAAAGTTGAGTGGTTGTGGTCAGTGTAGACCACCACAGGCACAACACCAGAAACCAGATACACATCAAAATGTTTTAATGCCCATATGGTTGCATACTCTCGGAGCAACTGATCCCTCTAAATGATGGCCTCCGTCCTCTCCTTGCGGGCCACATCTATCTCCTCCCGAACCATCTCAATGTCCTTGCAAGCCTGACTCAGGTCCTTCTGGGGCTCGGCCCTGTCTTTCACCTCGTGGCAGCATTACTCCAGCAGCTCGTTCCTCTCGCAAATCGCCTTGTCGCAGTCCACCAGTGACGAGTTCAGCTCCTGTTTCAGTACCTCCAGCTCTTCACTGGCTGCCACTCTCTGAGGAGGTGTTCTTCAGTCGGGCCTCCGCTGCCTCCAGCTCCGTCTGCAGCTTTTCAAGCTCCTTGATCACCTGGACGGCACTCGTTGAACACAGAGTCCCTCTCTACCTTATACTTCTCGCAGTCCTTGGCTGCCTTTAACTGCAGGTTCTTGTAGCGCGTCACTTCTGACTGCAGGCGCTCCATCTCCCTCCGCAGCTTCTTGTTCTGAGCTGAGGACTTGTTCAGCTCCTGCTGTACTGAATCCAACCTCCTCCTGGAGATGGAATACTGCTGCTGGTAGTGCATGGCCGAGTCTCGCTGTTGGAGCAACGCATCGATCTGCTTCTACAGCCTCCTGTTCTCCTCGTCGACCTGCTCCAGGCGGCTCAGGTCCGCGTTGTGACTGGCCACCACAGGAGGTGGCGGAACGCCAGCCCACACACGCCCTCCTGCAACACCATTCCCTAAAATTAGTGTGATGCCCTCAATTGGCAGCGCCAGATGCACGCCAACAGTCAACAGGCCTTCAAACAGGTCGGAATACAGCATAACGTTATGCAACGGAACCTACAGAACTTTCATGCCCCATTCCCAAAACAGGAACAGAGGACCCTGTGTCACTTTCGTCTGAAAAAGGCAGCACTGAAGCCTGGATGAAAGACTCAAAGGTAGCAGTATCCCACAGTATCTTAACCGGCACCTTGACACCACTTCCTGGCAGGGAAACAAACCCATCTGACACAAAAGGCAGAAAAGAGTCAAGGTCACTAGGTTTTACCTGCATCTCTACACTTGCCACATCTACAGCAGACAATGAAGGCATCGACACAGCCAGACACGCACCCGTCGCCTGTCCAGTAGGACCATTCTGATTAGATTTTTTTTTTAAAAGCATAACAGTCTGCTTTCCAATGCCTTTTTTTTTACGACAATAGTTACAGATCTTATCTGAACTACGCATGCCACAATCTTTCAACTCAGATCTACCTGGAGGAACAGCAGAATAAGCACCTGGAGGAATAGAAGAGTATGCACCAACTGCATCAACACTCTCCCCAAAACCAGCACCGCGAGTACGTAATCCCCCAAAATTACGCTTGTGCGTTAAAACAAAATCATCTGCTAGAGCAGCCGCTGCAGCAGCAGTTTTCACCTTCTGGTCGCCGATATATCTGGCAATATTCTCAGGTACGGAATTCTTAAACTCCTCCAACACTACTAAGTCACACAGCTGTTCAAAGGTCTTCACCTCTACTGCAGAACACCAGCGCGTAAAATTCGCGGTCAGATTACGGGCAAATTCAAGGCGCGTCTGCTAAACTCCCTCCACATCCGAAACCGCTGGCGATAAGCCTCGGGGACCAGCTCATAAGCTTTCAACACAGCTGCTTTAACTGCCGAATAGTCTTGACTATCTGCAGAAGACAGTGACAAGTAGGCCTCCTGCACTCTACCTGTCAGTGCGCACTGCAGCATCAATGTGCACGTAGACTCCGGCCACTTCCTTGTGCCTGCCACACGCTCAAACATTACAAAAAATGTTTCCGGGTCACTCATTAAATTTAGGCAACAATTTCAAGTCATCCAAAACATCAAACTTCACCTCCGTAGGCACAGGACACCTGGAGGAACCGTCATTCTCGACAGAACCATCAGCCAACAACTTCCCACTTCCAATTAAATCAAGCTTATACTGCTCTTAAGCCAACTTCACTTGTTCAGACTGAAATCGCAATTTTTCCACCGGCAGTTGCTTTTCAATTTCTGCAGTATATTTGATTTTATCATGCTCCAATTGCAACGTCAGTATTTCTTTTTGCTGCACAAATGTTAAACTACCGGCTGCCAATGGCGGAGACAAACCAGCAGAGTTAACTAGACTGGGTGGTTGCTCCGGACCTCCGGCCAAAACACCCATGTCCCTCAGACTTGCTTTCAAAATACTTTTAATGATATCCTTCAACCAATTGTCAGGAACATTAACTCCATAGTGCTCTGCTATGGTTAACAACTGTTCTTTCGTGCACCTGTCCAAAAACTCCTCTGTCGGAGCTTTAACAAAGTCCGATACCTCTGCCATCATACACAACAGCCAGAGAATTAATTTTTATTACCCAACCCGATACCATAGGCCAAAGCAAGTGCCAACACGGTGCCTACACACAAACAGAGCACACAATCCCCTCTATCCAACCTACCTATCCAGTTATTACCTTATTCCACTCACCCCTAGTGTTCATGCAGTGACAATGGCAGGTACTTACACACTCAATACCAATAGCACAGAAAAGACGACCAAATAATGGCAACCTCCCCGAAACTACGGCTGTGCTCCCAAGCATTTGCTCTAACCACGTTTACTGCAACACTATGGAAGAAAAACAAACCCAACAAACCCAAAGGGGTAACGCCGCTATGCCTAACCAGGGAATTATGCGCGCATCAGACTTCAGCACCAGCTGACATTTACCCGCACCTACGCCACCACGCTGAGAGAAAAAACAACCTCAAAACACACAATAACAATTAATAAACCATATCAGTAATGTACAAATAACTGCATATCTCCAAACAGAATATACACAAACCATTCAAGGTTTCCCAAACTATGCACTGGAATCAACACAGCCCCGTAGTAACTCTGATGACGTCAACTCATTCACAAACCCAGTCAATGAGTCACTGATTACTGCGCCCTTTTGGCTACACCCACCAGGACCACATCAACTACTCAGCGTGTATTCAATCACACCAAACCAACAGACATATGCGCGACCAAATTCACCCATTGTCTGACACAGTAACTGACCCAGGTCACTCAACTAACCCAGAGATGACGAACTCCCAATTCTAAAAATACATCGACGAGCCCCAACTTTTGTCACGACCCGGCTCGTGAGCCATGACAAAAAGTGGAGATAAGCAGGCTTTAAGGAAAAATTAATCCATTTATTTTACAAAAGATAACTGCAAAGCAAACGTCTCTAAATTATGAGGTGTGTAAATCAGTATTATCAGTGTGTCTGTAGATGGATGAATGGAAGATGGTGGGTGAAGTGTTGTATGAAAGAAAGTAAACTAACAAACAGGCAAAAGCCAACCAAACACAAACTTGGTGTCGTCAGGATCAGGTGAGAAGAGCACACACCAGCGAAGGTCTGAGACAGCTGATCTTAAATACCCTCACTAGGAGACTGGCCAGGTGCTCCCAGTTAGAGGGCTCCGCCTACTTGTTGGTTACCTGCAGAACAAACACAGACAGATACACCCACCACACACACACACACACACACACAGCAGCAGGCCCTGCTATGCAGGAGGCCGTCACATGACGCAGCAGCGGCATCATTTGAATTCACGTCAGCTCCTGTGAGGAATTCTAGGAAGGAGGCGACGCTGATGACACAAAGACGCCCCGAGGAGGATGCCTGATTACGCCCTCCTCGTGATCCTTTGTGTTTTACTTTTTTTTCTGTTTGCTGAGACAGGACCGCGTCCTCAGAGGTAATCCATACCTTCCAAGGCGTTTGCGGTCTGGATGAACGTATCTCACTTCCTGCTGACCCCTTGCGGTGTCACATATCGTGCGTCTCAGATTCTTTTTTAGCTTTTAGCGACATTGTTATCCTAGATCTCCTGAGTCCTGACTCGTGTTTGTGTTGCGCCACCCGCATCTCCACGTTTGTATCCACAACACACATGTGACCGGTGGCTTCCTTTCTCAATCAGGGTCTGAGCAGCAGGAACAGCCTCCCCACGCCTCAGCCCCGGCGGAGCTCCACCTCGTCACTGGCCTCGGCACTTCCTCCCCTAGACTCCGCCTCGTCGCGCTGGGAACGGAACAATGGCAAGAGACCCCACCCTGACCTCAACCTGACCAGGTACTAGCAAACGGGGACAGGTTCCGACCTTCCGTCCCTTGAGTCCGGCCATCGTCAGCTGAGAGACGAAGAGAATGTAGAGACAGACGCATAAAACCGATGCTGGTCTGAACTTAGTTGTGTTTTATCCTGACCTGAATGTCATTCCTTCAAGGAATTCATTATATTCCTGCTTTTTAAAATGCATTCAGAGAAAATCTGCTTTTAAATAAATCCATTCGTTCTCAGTGGTCAAAGAAATAAGTCACTGTGGCGCAGTACTCTCATGTCTCCACTGGATAGCAGCAGAGTTCCAGTTTTCTTCATTTTGGCTCCATTCAGGGTTCTATTTCATGTTGTTCCTGTGAGATAACTGACTGGACAGAAGAAGTAGAAGCTGATGAGTCGTTTTTTAGACCCGGCTGTGAATATCTGTGTTCTGTGCTCCAGCCCAGGTCTGCCAAACGGGCCCAACGCCAACCTGCTCACAATTCCCAAGCAGAGGTCGTCCTCTGTCACCCTCACCTACCACACAGGGCCTAGGAGAGCAGGTGAGACTACATCCCAGAGACCCTACGGTCATGTTCTCTCGCCCGTGTCCTCATCCCTTTCCCTGCTCACCTCCTTCAGGAACGTCTCCGAGCCTCAGCCCGGTGGCCTCGCCCACCCATAGCCCCCTCGCCGCAGGTTCCCCCTCATCTCTGGTCACCCGACCGCCGGTGGAGTTCCCAGACACGGCCGACTTCCTGACAAAGCCGAGCGTCAATCTCAACACGCACAAACCACTGAGCTACACCCTCAGTTCACCTGATTTCCAGCAGGTGTTCCGTAGCTCCGCCTTCTCCACCTGCACCAGGTGAGGCCCACGGTGCCGAAGCGTCAAGCTAAGACTCGTTCAGTCTCCATCTGGGCTCCATTACAGCAAACTATCTAGAACACGGGTTGTGTGAGTGACTGTCATATCCGTCCGTTCCAGCTGTGGTCGTCAGATGATGAAGAGCGGATCTGGCGGCGACGGCGGGGAACCGTTCACCGCCGAGGGTCAACGCAGACGTTCAGGTAGACGCACCACTCCTGAAAGACTAACGGAAGGCATTCTTTGTGTTTAAAACGAAGTTTGAGTTCTAAAGCCGGATAAAAAACAGGCTTCCAGTCAGATTCTTAATCCAAAGTCCCGCCCCTAAGTTTGCTAGGAGGTGTGGTCTAACCACACCGCCTCATTTATTTATAGTTACATTTTGTTTGAAGTTCAGTTCCTTTTTTCAACGAGAGCAGGCCAAATAAAATAGAATAAAACCAAACGAGCGTGGATTGAGGATCATCGTTTGTTTGTTTGTTCGTTTGTTTGTGTGTTTGTTTGTTTGTTTGTTTGTTTACCACGCGGTGACAAACATCCGTTCTCTCTGCTCTGGTCCTGCAGCAGGGGAGGGGCTGGAGTTCCCAGGAGAACCTCTGATCAGGGAGGAGGGCCTGGAGGTGGATGCTCCTGTGGACGGGAGGCCGGAGGCTGCTGGACTCCCAGGGGCCTCGGAGGAGGAGCAGAGCTCCGACCAGCAGACTCAGGAATCAGAGGTCATTCCATTTCCATTTTTTGGTTTTTATTTGCCTTTTTGTTCTGTGGTAACCACGGCAACCACTCCGCTGGTCTCCAGGGTGAGCAGGAGTTCAAGCTCGACCCCATGCTGGAGGACCACGAGGGCGTCATGGAGAGGATGAATACCTGGAACTTCCAGATCTTCGACCTGGTGGACATGACGGGAGGGAAGACCGGGAGGATTCTCAGCTACGTGAGTCCGAGCCCCCGTTAACGGAACGCGTTGTCCTGACGACGGTCTCACTGAAGCTGATTTGCATTTTTCAGGTGACCTACACCCTCTTCCAGGACACCTGCCTGTTTGAAATCTTTAAGATCCCCGTGAGAGAGTTCATGACGTACTTCCACGCTCTGGAGAACGGCTACAGGGACATTCCCTGTGAGTGTTTACGTGGAATCCAAACACATCCAACAGTTTTTTTTCTTTCGTCAGTGATTAATAATTATTTTACCCTCGTTTTAAACACACAGATCACAACCGGGTTCACGCTACTGATGTGCTCCACGCTGTCTGGTACCTGACCACTCGACCAATCCCAGGGTTCCAGCAGATCCACAGTGAGCATGTGACAGGAAGTGACACAGGTGGGCACACGTTAGGGGTCGTTGAACCTTTAATGATCTACGCCCCATGTGTCAAACGGGGGTCAAATGTGGCCCGCCACATCATTTTATTTGGCCCGCGAGAGAATAAAAGGTCAGAGTGTCTAAAAGGAAATAGATCAAAAGTGTGCTTTGAGTAAAACTACATTTCCCACAATGCAGTAATTCAGCCCATTTTAACTTTGACAGAACAAAGTTAATGTCCTAACTTGTGTTTGATGTTATTTTTCTTTATTCATTGATAGTTTGATCTTTGATTGATGGAGTTCTGTGGGTTTAATAACCTGACAAATTAAAAGGATTTATGTTAGAACAGAGAAACAAACAAACACGTTTTTTCTGTGTAACTGTAATGTTTGTAACTAGAATAAGTCATAAATTCAGTTATTTAACATTAAGGAGTAGTTACATTTAGTTACATTTATTAGTTACATCTGGCCCTTTGAGGACAGCCGTGATGCTGGTGTGATCTACACTTCTAATCCCAGAGGTAATAAAGTGGATTTTGTCTCTCTGACAGACTCCGACAGCGGGATCTCTCCGGGGAGGATCTCCTACGCCTCCTCAAAAAGCTCGTCCATCTCAGACGACAGCTACGGCTGCCTGGCGTGGAACATCCCCGCGCTGGAGCTCATGGCCCTTTACGTCGCGGCTGCGATGCACGACTACGACCACCCCGGTCGCACCAACGCCTTTCTAGTGGCCACTAACGCGCCTCAGGTAACCTGCAACATTTGTTGATTGTTAAAAATGTTACGGATCCACTTGAGCTCCTCTGGACACACAAACACAGCGTGTTGACAGAAACAGGCAGTCAGATGATCAAAATATGGGTCCGTGCAAAATGACATTTCACCACCATTGGTGAAAAATAAACATTGCATAACCGCCTGGAGGAGCGGCGTAGTTTTGGTTCAGCCTGTCCAGTCAGCTTTCAGAACCCTTTCAGAATAAAGTAACAGTTCAGGAGTGGAAGACCTTCTGCTGTTAAACTGTGTGGACCAGATTAGATTAGATTAGATTAGGTATCGTTACTAGTTGGGACTAGTTGTCTTTCTCTCCAGACGAGCTGAGGTCACATGACGGCGGTCTGTTTTTATGTTCTAATCCCGCTCTTCACTAATAATAATAATAAATAACCAGCCTGCAGAAACACATCTATAGACAGGAGAACCACGAGATACAAGTTTACGTTCTGAGCTCATGAGTCAAACAACATGTCTACATTTAAATCACTAAAATAATTTTAATTCTTTCCAGCCTTGGAAAAAAATTCCCAAACCCCCCTAGTTGATAAAAAACACATTTTATATCAACCAGTAGACACACAGACTTTACCTGTGTATAATTACTTAAGTTACGTAAACAATGGTAAAGAATGAAAAGAAACACAAAAGTCACGGGAACACATGCGCTATGTCTTTGCTGTGTGTGTGTGTGTGTGTGTGTGTGTGTAGTTTTTATTTTTTTTATCCTGTGGTTTTTCTTTCTTTTTTGCTGTGCTGTTTTTTTCTGAGTAGTTCGTGTTTAGAGTTCGTGTTTTTTTTCCCCCTTTTATACGTCATGGTTTCACAGAGCAAATGATCCGGTTTAAGATGCGACTGGCACAGATTTACAACAAGAAAGGAATTAAAACTAGTTTGAAATGAAGTGAAAAAGTTAACTTTAGGTTAAATATTCTATTTTTATCATGTCTGGCGATAAGCGCTTGCTCTATCTGGTCCCAGCAGCGTTGATAGCAGAGAGGAGAGGGAACCCTGAACTATGTATTACTGATCCATTAAACAGACCTTTTTTTTTTCACGGGAGCCTTTCCTGCTTCCTATCGGCTCCTCTCGTAACAAAACTTGTGTAACACATCCAGACGCATTATGTAAGCGCATCTTAGAGGGATTTCAGCGGGTGACCTTTCCCTGCAGGCGGTGCTTTACAACGACAGGTCGGTCCTGGAGAACCACCACGCCGCCTCTGCCTGGAGCCTCTTCCTGTCCCGGCCCGAGTTCAACTTCCTGGTCAACCTGGATCACGTGGAATTCAAGCGTTTCCGCTTCCTCGTCATTGAGGCGATTCTGGCCACAGACCTCAAGAAGCACTTTGACTTCCTGGCTGAATTCAACGCAAAGGTCAGACGTAAAGAAACCTCAGAATAGATGATTATCTCTGTATTGATCCGGTGATTCCTGGTGAAACATGGACTTAAACATTAACAGGATGGTGCGTTAGCATCGAGCAGCGCCCAGGACGGAGGGTGACCCGCTTTTAAACCCCGCCCATCTTTGTTTTTTTTTTAGGTGAACGACGTGAACAGTCCGGGAATTGATTGGACCAATGAGAACGACCGACTGCTGGTGTGCCAGGTGTGCATCAAGATAGCCGACATCAACGGACCCGCCAAAGTGCGCGACCTGCACCTCAAATGGACGGAGGGCATCGTCAACGAGTTCTACGAGCAGGTGACAAGAAAATATCACCTCTTACAAAAAAAAAGATCAGTTAGATAAAGTCTGACTTAAATAATCTGACTAGCCGAAAGTAAAACATCAGCAAAGCTGGGATCTGATTAAAATGTCTGTACGGCACAAGAAAAGGGACAAAAAGGTCATTTGTGGTTCATCAGATTAGAGTCTAAATGTTTTTCACATCTCTGATGCAGGGAGACGAGGAGGCTCGGCTGGGATTACCCATCAGCCCCTTCATGGACCGCTCCGCCCCCCAGCTGGCGAAGCTGCAGGAGTCCTTCATCACTCACATTGTAGGACCTCTCTGTAACTCCTACGACACGGCCGGTCTACTTCCTGGGCACTGGGTGAACGGTGAGGGGTCGGACGAAGACGAGGAGGAGGAGGAGGAGGAGGGACAGGTGGAGACCGACACGGAGGAGGAAGAGGAGGATGAGCTCGGGGATGAGCTGGCTCCAAGTAAGACCTATCAACATGTGTTTAGTGTATGTAAAATAATTCAAAGCGTGTTTTCTGACACACATGTGGTGGTTCTGTGGCAGGAAGGAGGAAGAGTCACCGCCGGCTCTTCTGCAGCATCATGCAGCATCTGACGGAGAACCACAAGGTGTGGAAGAAAACCATCGAGGAGGAGGAGAAGAACAAAGAGCTGGGGAAGCATCAGCAGCCCGATGGCGTGTCGGCCGGCCTGCCCCCCCCTACATCGGACGACATCCAGGTGATCCAGGAGGAAGAGGAGGGGGAGGAGCGCCAGTAGCAGGATGACGAAGGATCGGACAGAGGAGAGGCTGGACCGCCTCATCCTTCATCACACACAGACATGTGAAACACACACAGACAGTCAACCAATGCACATAACACACACATACACACACACACACACACACACACACACACACACTGAAAGATTCACTGTGCAGACACTCAGTTGTTTTTTTGGAGAAACAAAAAGGCCTTACTACTGTGAGCGGATCCTTGCTGCAACGGTGGGAGCCCAGGATGCACTTTTTTACCCCCCCATCTCCCCCCCTCGCAGAACCAAGTACACCCAGGGCTAAAAAAAAAAAAGGAAAAGATTAAAAAAAATAAAAAAGCACCAGAACTGAGGAGGAAGGTGCTCCAGAAGAAGAAGACTAGTGTGGATCAGGTCCAGCGTTCACCGGGCTGTGATTCTGCCCTGAAGTAAAAGCACTTAAAAAAAACTCCTTTAGGTACAAAAACAGTTTCCTGTTTATTTAAAACAAAGAAAATAATGAAGCGAGTGGCGTCATGAAGTGATCGATACCCTTTACCAAAGCGAACAGTTACAACTCGTAGCGACACGAGACCAAACTCAGCCTCAGTGTCGACTATATTTTTGAATTGTGTACATACATATATAGATATAGAGATATATCTATATATATATATCGATATAGATATCTCAAATGTGCCTGTCTGAACCTTTATTATTGGCCCAGAGACGAGTTCTCTCTTTGCTGGTGACACAAACACTGTATAAGACTCAGTCGGAGACGTTACTGAAATGTTGACTGATTTAAACGCATTATATCTGCATCATTTTGGATGCTTTTACTCATGTGTACTACCCATCTTTCTGTTTTTTTTTATTCTTTTACTCTTCATGCTTGGTTTTCACTCGAGTGTGTGAATATTTTTCTGGCAGGAATGTGAAGAATGAGCAGGGAGAAAGAGCACATGATTCATTGTTCCAGTACGTTTTTGTTTTTGTTTTTATTGCGTGTACGTTGGCGCGTTCTTTTTCCGCGAAGAGCGGCGTCCGATCAGCGAGACGTCCTCCAGTGTTTTAAAATGCCGCGTTCAGATCACATCAGGAGTGCTCTTTTTATTTTTTCCTTTATTGATTTCTGTTTTGTTTTTTAAAGGTTACTCAGGATTCGTGCAAAAGCTGAAGAATATATTTTCTTGTTTTGCAGGAATTTATGTAATTAATACAATTTAAGAAAAAGAAGATTAAAATGTGTGACTGAAATCAGTTACTGAACATCTCGACAGGAAACAAAACCCTTTTTGTGCGGAGGAGAATCGTTACGCATCGTCTGTCAGCCGTTCACTGTTTGCATGACCTTTGTAATGACCTCTCTGGGGGAAAGATTATCTCTGCTGTCAGCGAAAAAAAAAGGTGGAGATAATGGAATGTCTGCATCACGAGACATGTACGATTTTGTAATTCTATAAGTATATTAGGGAATATTTTTAAATCCATTCTCTTAATCAAACAGTTGACTCCGTCGTACCTCAGCCAGCAGACAAACCCTGATGTTCAGACTCATTTAAAACTTATTTCCTCTTTTATTTCTTCTTGCCAAACCCAAAAGTCGGCCAGTGTGTAAAGAAGGGATCCAGGGTTTCATTTCGTTTTGGTTTTGTTTATATATATAAATACGTTATATATTATAATGTGCCATTAGGCAGGTTGAAACACTACTAGTTCTCTACTTCTGTCTCTGAACTCTTGGCATTCCACTAGAATAAGACCTTCTATGAAAGGAAAGATGAAGCGCTTCATCTTATCCAATCAAAATCTCTGGAGAAATCGTCTGTAAGCGGTTGCAAATCGAGATAGTGATATTTAAAGACAACAAAGTAGACACAGATGTGCACATTTTAATACCAAACAAGTGTTTAGAAGCTGTATAAAAGAGTATGTGCATATAAAAGTATATTTTTTAAATAATCAATTGAATGCATCTGTTTTCTACAAGCAGCTGACATGTTTTACATGGAGATCCTGTAATTATCTTTTCGTTTCCAGAGTTTTTAATCGACATCTACTTACAACTGTGGAGCTGTGGGGTTTGGTGTTTGGATTTTTTACCCGGTTTCAGCCTCGATCTGCTCCGTAGTTTAACCACTCTTGTATTCTTCATTGTCACTCAGTCGGCCCGGTTTGTGCCAAACTTGACCCATGCAGCGGTATTTCCTTTGGACTGTAATGTCGCTGATTGGCTAACTTTCTCTTGGCTCCAGTACTGTTCACACAAGAGAAGCGCACCTAGGGGTCAGGTGTCCCGCCGGGAGTCGGGTCGTGATGGTAAAACCTCTTTGTCTCTGGTCTCGGTTGTGAAGGTCGACGGCTTGTCGCTGTTCAATCTCTCAAACCACAGCGTCCTCTGATGATTGTGCCATAAACACATTTATGAGTAGTCGTTACCCTTATGTAGCATCCATATTCGTATGTCTGTCTGATGTATCCATTCACCCTTATCAGCGCTGTGGGGACAGCTGATTTTTGTTGTTATTTATAGCGGTCATAAAACACCATCCCTCAAGTATCACGACTTCTCACTGATTTTTATTACTGTGTGTGTTTGTGTGTTTGAGCTCCGCCCAGCTTCAACCTGAGTGGACGACCGATGGCAACCACCTGAAAAATCCTAAAACGTTCGACATTGCTGCTGACAGCGTTTTAGCATCTTTCAGCGTTGTTTTGGATGACATTGTTTCATCACGTCACATCGTCCAGTGGACGCGGTAGAGTATTTCGCTGCTAAGGAGCTCGCTAAAAAGAAACTGGAGCGGAAATCATAAAAAAAAGAAAGGTGGAAGAATTATGACCAAAAAAGGAAAAAAAATCCAGGTGCAGATGGTCGGAAACGTTAAAAGGACTTTATTTAAATGAGCTGAAGTCGTTAAAAACACCTGTGTCTATCGATCTACACCGCCTTCAGGCTTCTCAGGTGGTTAAGAAAGGGTTAATCATCGAACAAAAGTGCATCAGGTAATCTGAAACACACTATATTAATGCTAAAATGCTAATGCTAATATCCGCTCCACTGTCGATGCAACTGTGTCAACACAGAGAAAATATTTAAAAGGGCATCAATTCAACAATTCCTTCATGTCGACCCAACAGGTTAAAGGTCATGATTTTTTTAATGTATCTGGCTTATATCTGCATTTCCAAGTTGTGGTTTTGGCCGTTAGCATCGAGCTAAAAGAAGACAGGACAGGTTTCCGCTTTCTTTGGAAAGATTTTATGAATACTCATAAAAACCTCAAGTTTGGACCACAAGTCTTGCAAAAACGGACAAACAAACGTGAACCTCAAACATAAATGCAGTACCGTTCCAGCACTGATAAGCACCTTTCACCAGAAATCAGTGTTGCACAGTCAGTTTCTCGAAATCCACCAAAGTTGCACTTGCATTCTAAGAGAAATCTCTCCCTGGTTGAGCGGTCGGAGCCAATCCCAATGACGTGAGTCTTGGCCCGCAACCAGCTCCAACACAGAGTCTAGAACTTTCTTGGAAAGTCCGATGTCACTGAATTTGTACAATGCATCCGTGTCATTGGTCTGATGTGAAGCTATCCTGAGAAGGCAGGGCTCTGAGCCATCATAGGTGTACTTAATATCAATCATTGACATAGGCCTAACCCCCCGCAACCTCACCAAAGTTCATAGACACATCATTGTCTGGGGTGCGGAGCGACTCTGGGAACTAATCGATGGTACGTGTGTGTTCCCAGGATGTCTTCTAAGCAATCGTTCACTTCCAGTGCTGCGTAAAAGGATTGTGCAAACATGCATATTACCCGGTAAAACCATTCAAGAGTAGGTGAATAAAATAAAACTGAACTTTACAATCCAGACAAGCACGATGCACCCGTGTCAGGTGTTTGCATTGATGAGCAAAATAGTCAGTTCCTGCCTTGAACATATTTTTGGGCAAGCGATAAATGCTTGCTTGCCTACTTGTGGTAAGGAGTGTCTCCAGAGCAGGGATACATCTGACGGCGGACGGCGCAGATGGAGTAAGGTTTGGGCTGCAAGGTCATGCCTAATTTTGGAGTGACGGTGGGAACGCTTCCTGAGGGGAACTGAAGATGAAACCGCTGCATCAACGTGGTGAAAAAGAGGAACATCTCCATCCTGGCCAGCTGTTCGCCAATGCACTGACGCCTCCCTTAAAAGGAAAGAGTCTTTTAATCAAACACACCCAACACTTTAAAAGACACTAATAAAATAAGACAGTCTGCTTGGTGATAGTAGTTTTGACCAGGATCTTTGGTACTGAAAAACTCACCCAAGGAGAACGGCAGAAAGGCTTCGCGCCTTACGAAGTTACCGTCGCTGTCCAGAAACCTCTGCGGTGAGAAAACTCCAGGATCGTTCCAGTACTTTTCGTCAAAGTGCACCGAGTAAAGGTTCGTGATCACCATGGTGCCCTTTGGAATCGAGTACCCGTTGACGTGTGCGTCCTGGGAAGTGGCTCGGAAGATTCCCAGGGGCACGATGTTGCAGAAGCGAAGGACCTCGTGCAGAACGGCCTCCACGTAGGGCATCCTGTGTTTGTCCTCCAGGGTGGGCGGTCTTCCGTTGTCCAGGACGCTGTCAATCTCCCTGTGCACCCTCTCTTTGGAGGAAAAACCACATTGAATAACCATTAAAACCATTACATTTAGAGTATCTAGAAGTAGATTGGTCAAGTCTCATGAGCACATCTAAGGTAACTCACCTTGTATGTTGGGGTAGAGGGCCATGTAGAGCATAGCCCACCGCAGGGTGTTGGTCGTGGTCTCTGTCCCAGCGATAATGAGCTCCCCCACTGAATAGATGAGGTTCTCAGGGGAGAAAGAAGAACAAGGATCTCCTTTGTTTTGTTCCAAATCATCCAAATACGCGTCGACGTAGTGGCGGGGCGACTGTGGGACCCTGCCCTCCGAAAAGGCCTTTATAACCTCCAGCAAGAAGTCATAAACTTCGGCAGCGTTGCGGAACAGCTTCTGGTGTTTCCCGAATGGCACGTACTCGATCCAAGGGAAGGCGTTGTAGAGGAGCGCCCAGCAGCTCACCGCCAGCTCCACATTCTCGCTGAAGATCTCAATCATGTGCTGGAAGTTCTGGTCGTCGTAAGTGAAACGCTGTCCGAAAATGACCAGGTTGGTGATGTTGGAAACGGCGTTGGTCACCAGGTGTTTGGGGTTGAAGGGTTTCCCCTTGTGCTCATCAATGGCATCGACGAAGAACATGCACTCCTCTGAGATCTTCCTCTCAAATGTCCTCTGGCTGCTGCCGAAGTAGCGGAAAGAGTTGCAGGCCAGTTTGCGGTGTTCGACCCAGCCTTTGCCGTATTTGCAATTTAGAAGCCCTTTGGGTGGAAAACAGAAGTGATGGTTCGCTTTTAATTTCTGTCAAAGCTGATTTCATGAGAGATAAGTCTCGAAACAACATCTTACCACCCATCTTGGTCATTTTCTTGAACAGAGGCAGTGAAGGTCGGTCAGCAAACACCTCGCCCTGATGGTACAAGCATTCCCTGACGCAATCGTATCCGTTTAACACCACAGTCAGGATGCCCCCCAGGTCAATGCTGAAAATCTGGAACAATAATTGACACACATTTTTAAGCAAATACGTGCTTTAGTGGAGGAATGTGGGATTTGTGGTGTGATGCTGCATATGATTAAACATATTTGACCACAATGATGCACATGAATTATGTTTAACTTCCAAAATTAGAAGGTGTCACCTAAAGGAAGTCTGGAAGCGTTATTTTTTTGTGCGCTTCTGATTTTCCTCTCGCCTGGAAGTCTGGGCGAGTCTCTTTTGTTCGCTTCTAGACTTTCCTCTCTCCCCCTACAGTACTTCTTTCTCTCCCTCCCTGCGTCCGCCGCCGTGCGCGTCTGGAGCTGAATTCTCCGCGCTTTTACGCGCGGACTCCGCGCGCAAAAGCGCGTCGCGGTCCGGTTAGTGTGCGTGAAGGCTGCTCATTACCTGTCCGTGAACTTCACTCTGCTTCTTGAGGAAGACGTGCGGCTCGGTGGCCAGAGACAGGATGTTCCCGATCACCGGGATGGGAGATGGACCGGGAGGGAAACCCGGGGGTCGTCGCTGCTTGACGAGCTGACGGACGAGCAAGATGACCAGGAGGGACACGGTCAGGCATCCCACCCCCATTAGAAGCTGTTCGCGGGACATCAGAGGCACCAGGAACCGCAACCGGATCGAGACCATCCCGACTAAAGAGTTTCTGTCTACCTACCTCCTCTGACTCCCCCCGGTGCACATGTGCAGACTATCATCTTGCATATTTTCTATCCCCCCGCCTCTAGGGCTAAGATTGGACAGAAAGTCAAGGCTAACTGTTGCTGAACTTCGTTCTGCTCCAGATCGATAGTTTTTGGCTGATGTGCGCCACAAACTCACGCCCCAAAAATCATCCACGTTTCAGTCTGAAAACGTGGAAACTGAGATTCTCTTGGAATAAAAACACGATTCCAGTGATTGATGAACATCCGGTCACTGAAGTTTAAATAAACAGGTTGGGTGGATTGTAGGTTAGATATCAATAGTGTGATCTAGAAACAATCCAGAATGAATCTTATTGTAGATTCACACACATTCATTCACACACTGGTGTTCCAGCCCTGTCTGCCCTTCAGAATTTCAGGCTAATTTTATCTGAAGGTTGTGTCTGAGTTTAGGATTTGGAAGCAGATCTGTGTCATCGTCTGTGTTCAATTTAGAAGTTAGGGTTAAAAAAGTGGAGGAAAAATAAATAAAAAATATATAAATGAAAACTAAATGGATCTTAAACAGCTTCCTTCAGACTAAACTGTGGTAGAAATGTGGATTTCTACAACAAAGTAGATTTTGTGTTACCCTATCCCCTATCTGCCTTTAAGCAAATAAACTTTGCCCCAGTAAAACATAAGAGGTTCTTTCACCCCCACATGTTATAGATTAGGTCATGCCCTCGCTTAAGGAAGAGGTTAAAGGTCAAAGGTTAAGTCTGGACCACATTCCATACCTGCAATGTTGTGAGAGAATTTTCAGGCGTGTCTGTTACAAAAAAAAGCTAAATGCAGGATTGTCTGCAGAGGCTCTAAAAATGGGAACCAGTTTCTATTTTTAAGATGTGATGTGCAAAAAAACGCAATTCAAAATACTTTTTTTGTTCTGCTTATCAAGTTTACGACAAATAAAAATAAAGAGTTAGAAGGAAGAAATTGTTTTTGTGAGTTTTAAAGGTGCAAAAAAAAAGTGTTGACATGTTTATTTTAATTTCGAGGAAAAGCCCTCCAGACCTCGTTCTGAGTTCTGAAGGAAGGTCAAAGGCGGCGACGGCATTTGGCTTCTAGTCACCAAAAGAGATTAGATTAAAAGAGATCAGCATTGTTTTATATGCAGTGTGTTCTAGCCTTGATTAGCCACAGACACCAGAATGGAGGTCCTGGCCTCGACGGTAACACAAAGGCCTTTGTGAAGCCATGATTAGACGGCGAGCTGTTGACCCAGCCGGTACTTCCTGCTGAGGCAGCTGGTGGGACTGTTTCCCCTCAGAACCCTCAGACGGGGGCCTCTGCAGACCCACCCGGTGATGAGGATTCGTCGGGTCGATCTAATGAGGAGATTCTTGCAAATCACATCTTTGCTTCCTGCCAGCTTCCCAGACTCCGAAGCTATTCCACATCCATCAGATTTAATCTGATAAACGTGTTAGCGAGCTAGCGCTCTCAGGTTGAGCTAAACAAGACGCCGACGTGGCGTCGCAGACAGAAAGAGTCTCAACCGTTCTGAGTAAAGTAGATTCAAGGAAAAATAACTATAATAAAAAACTTTATTTCGGCCTTCAGGACCTGCAAAAAAACCTCCTGGAACAATTTGAATCCAAAACCAACTTCCAAACGTTTATTCACGTCCTGCAGCCGTTTTAAAAGCATTCCTCCTGGTTTGTGACGCTGTATTGAATGTCCCGGGGGTCCCTTGACTACTGCACAAAATAATTCACCATCTGGATGAATGTAATCATTAAAGGCACAGAGAAAATCCAGTTACCAACCCCCAGTGGTAATAGCAACGCTGTGCAGGACCTCGTCGTGCTAACGACCAAACGCAGCACCAGCAACATCACCAAGTCAAGGAATTTGTTTCCAAGTATTAATACAAAGTATTGGTATTCGTTAGGTTGGAGTTATACTGGACTTCGTACATCAAGAACTAACTGACGTGTTCTTTCTCTAGTCGTTGTTGTACAAATTTTGACAAATTTGACACATTTTTCACAATTAACCGGCGGCGTCGCCAGCATTACGTCTAAATTTACATTTTTTGTAAATCCATTTACAAAAAGAAGAATCCATTTGATTTTAGTCATAATATGAAATTCCCCTGCACATCGCCTGCCAGGAGATGCGAACTCCATTACGGGTGTTTTTTAGAAAAGGGAGGTGCTGGACAAACTGACTCCTGCCTTCACCCTGACTCGGCCCTCTCTCTCACGAACGCTGTTCCGTGTTGCCATTAAATTTCCAGGGCCAGTTCATGTGTATATTATGGGATGGAAGCAGTATAAGTTAATTGCATTCTTGACCATACACATTTCCACTGGAATCTAATTTATCTGTCCAGAACCACGTTAACGTCAGAGACGTCGGGTAGGGGGTGAATGAAAATGTGTGAGGGGAGCAGAAGTATTTTCAATTATTTTAGAAACAATCAAAAGAGACTCGTGTTGTCACATTTCTATCTTTAGGTGAAACATAACCTGGTGAAATTTGAAATCTGACCAATGATGCAAAGTGATTTAAATATCTGATATCTTCTCGAGAAATAAAAGCGTGTGTGTGTTTCAGAGTGTGTGTGTGTGTGTGTGTGTGTGTGTGTGTGTGTGTGTGTGTGTGTGTGTGTGTGTGTGTGTGTGTGTGTGTGTGAGTGTGTGTGTGTGGCTGTGTGTGGTTGTGCATGCATTAATGTGTGTGCATCACTTGTGCATCAGCTGTTATATTGTGTTGCTGTAAGCGAGGTGGGACTTCTGATTGGCTGGCACGTTGAGGTAAATTTTCTGACTGGCCAATGGCTTGGACACGCAAAGCTGAAAGCCACGAGGTACAGAATGCATAAAAGCGTGTAATGTGGGCAGATTCAGCAGATCCCGAGTCCATCATTGATTATTGACGACCAGAAGATCTGATATCTTAACGTGAGTACAGATAAAATAATGTTCAAATCAGATACGATCAGGCAACTTCACCCAGTCTAGAGGGATGGAGAGAGAGAGGCGTCATGTCAGCTGTCTAGAAACATGTTTAACATCCTTTAAACCAGATTTAAAGGTTTTCTGCTCATGTTTATAGGCTGGTTCGGTATTGCATTTGTTTTCCACAGGGAATGATCACAATGCTGAGGCTCTGGACTCTCCTTCTCACCTATGCGCTCATCATCTCTCAGATGTACGTGTCTCAGACGGCTCCGTCCAGGTGGGAGGTGTTACTCTGCTCCTAAAAGAACCGCGATACAACATTCATCTCAATATCCATCAGTTTTCACCTGAGAGATCCATCAAATTGAATGTGTTGTTTTCAGAATCACCAAGGAGTCAAATGGAGTTGCCCTGTCTGACGATGACGCCCAGAGGTTACTCAGAGCCATCAAGGAGTTCATGCAGCTGACTTCAGACGAGCAGGACCACCAGACGGCTGATGGGAACAGGTAAGGTGATCAATACAAATGACGACAGTATAATGTGTTATCCACCTATAGGAGAATTTGAATGAGCCCCACAGCTCCAACTTTGCAGATTATTAATTATCAAGCCATAATCCTATCATATCATTCATTCATTCATTCAAGACATGCATGACAACTTAAATGTGGTCCAAACATCTGTTTGATCAGTCAGCGTATATGTGAATGAATTGAGCATCTTTTTCTGTGCATCATGCATGTGATAGTTGATAATTATCTGCATGTCGCTGTAAGCCTGTTTTTGCATGTTTGTCTCCGTTTCCAACAGCCTGGATAGACCTGTGTCTAAGCGCTGCACAGGCTTAAGCACCTGTGTGCTGGGAAAACTCTCTCAGGACATTCACAAGCTGCGTGCCTACCCCCGCACCGACGTGGGAGCAGGAACGCCTGGCAAGAAGCGAAGCCTATCGGAGCAATATGAAGTCTAAGAAGTCTAAGACGACTCTTAGAGCTGAAAGTCTTTGTGTTCTTGTGTCTGTCTCGGAGTTTGTTCTGTCCATTCATGACCTTCCTGATGGATGTGCATCAGATTAATAATAAAGAAAAGTCCTTACGTTATTTTAGCAATCCACTAAACCATAAAATATTTTTAAAGTTGAATGACTTTCATCATCATTGTTCTCTTTCTACTATAATAAATTCATCTTTCACGTGGAATACGTTTTTTTTAAAATTCATTCAAGGTGAATCATCATATATTTCCATCCATGTATTTTCATGTTTTTTGCTTACACTCATATTTTTGCTGATGTCAGATGAGATTTTTTTTGGAATCGTGGTTAAACTGTCATTTCCATCCTGACCAGCAATGCAACAGCACAGAAGCGGGCTTGCAACACGGCCACCTGTGTCACCCACCGCCTGGCTGACTACTTGAGCCGGTCGGGGGGGCTGGGATACAGCAACTTCATTCCCACCAACGTGGGCGCCCAAGCGTTTGGCAGGCGAAAACGACACGGCCCCCTGTAATCCAAAAGGCAAAGTGAGCCCGCACTTCTATGCCATCCATGGAGTCTTGCTTGAATTACTTTTTTATGTCTTATATATCCATGAAATGTAACCTCTCACTGTTTCAGGGTCAACCCTGGTTGATATTTCTTTTGTCCTCTCTCTTTTTCTTTGGCTCTTTAGGATATACGTTTCATCACCGACTGAGTTCTTGCTGTCAGAACACCAGCAGAGAGCAGACATTATTTATTATAGTCTGTGCTTCATAACAGAAAGTTCATTGTTGTCTCCATCATCATGTGAAGATGACCTGTGCCTCACATCCATTTAACCTCAACAGCTGTGGCTGATTTTCACCTAAATGGGAAACACCCATCAGCTTTCATTGCAGTGCGTAAAGTGAAAACTGTTTGTAAGATTCTAAATTCTGTGACAGCTGTGAAAAAAACGCAGGAATAAATTGTATTTTAGCTATGTCCGGCTTTAAAGTCTTTTGGGTGTGTTTTTGTATGGATCTATTAAGTTGCAAACCACACTAAATTTTTCTGCAGCACCATTTACTATTGTCAAAATGATTTTTGCAGATTTGTCAAAAAGATTTTTACAGATAAGATAAAAGAAGATAACCATTTATTGTCCCACAGTGGAGAAATTTGTGAAAAGTAAAAGAAATGTAAATGAAAAGCAATGCTCTTTTTTTTTATATAAAATACTTTTATGTAACTCATTTTCACATCCATGACAATAGAGAGGACATAGGTGGACCATCTACATACTACTTTAAAATAATATTCAACACTTTTATCAGTTGTTTTTCAAACTATTTTGTTTTGTAACTGGCTCATTACGTCCTCTGCTGGTCAAAGTTAGTTACTGCGTTTTATAATTGGAGATACAGTACAGTAATCTGATGTTTCTTATAAAGACATTATGTTTAGATTTTGTTTTAGAAGTTTATTTTTTAAATTGTAGTTTCAGTGTAGTTTTCTTAAACATTTAGACTACCTATATGGATGTAATTTATCCTTTAATGCTAAACCAAAATAAAATATTAAGGACCCCACACTAGATGAGCCTTCAATAGGGGAAATAGTCAAATGTAGTTACATACAGCTGTAATTGCACTTAATTATTCACAATAGATGATTAAAAATAAGTGAGACTGCTGTGTTAGAGATATTAACATTTTTATTCTTAGCATTAATCATATAAGAATGTCTCAAGTACTGCTATTTAACTTTAATTGAAAATCTCAATTAATTAGCATGCTAACTAGCAAGTGGCTAGTCCTCAAACAGAGACGTGTCCAACGACGTCACAGCTCACGCTGACTCAAGTGACGTTCGTGGAGGCAGCCAGCAACAAACTTCAGCTGATTGTTTTTGGAACACACATTATTTATAAAGAACCTTTGGTGGCTATCCAGATATTAGGAAGCTAGCTAGCTACGTAGCTAACAGCATTTACTCAGGACCAGTGGGCGGAGTCTTTCACTTTGGTTCCGGGTAGCGCGGCTAGCTAGCTAGCTAACAGGATTCATTTGGGATCAGTGGGCGGAGTCTTTCACTTTGGTTCCGTGTTACGTAACTTCCGGTAAGGAAAGAAAGATGGCCACCGTGGATGCGTTGGTCCCGCCTTGATAAAAAAGAGTGACGTAGTTTTACATAAACAATGACAGACAGGTGGAGCACTGATAGAAGACCGCTTTCGTACTTCACGTAAGAAAATAAAGTTTTAATTTACCGTGATACTCAGTTTGTGGCGCAGTACGTACCTGAAGTGACATCATAAATACAGGTAGACCTCACCTTACGTCGTTAATTGGTTTCAGGAGACGCAATTTAAGTAGAATAAAACAACCTACTGTATGTCCAATTAACTTGTCTCAAGGCTAAACTTAAAGTAACCATTCCCTGTTCTGTACTGTACTTTTGTTTATGAAAGCATTATCAGTAGTATATGGGTAAAGCAAATCGAATTTGAGCGTACAAACAAATCAATTTTATTTTTTGAAAAAAAATCCAAATTTGTGGATAGAGTTTAGCAATGATTATCATACATTGTGGAAACTTTATTTATGTGTAGTTATGTATACTATATGTTCGTATGTATACCATATGTTAATGTGTATATTAATATGCATTTTTCATTATTAACATATGTTAATATGTATGTATTTTATGCTGCTGCAGTCGTGCAAATTTCCCCACAGTGGGACTATTAAAGGTTAATCTTATCTTAAAATGAATACAGGAATTATTACTTTTTAAAAGTTGAGTAAAATGAACTTAATTTTTATTTTTCAATGTATTTCCTTTGAAAACTGTATGATCGAGAACAATGTAACTTGGAATGATGTAAGCCAAGTTATACCTGTATTATGCTCTGATGTAAGCATTGATCCAGTGTTGTTGGAGGTTTATAATTGATTGCTATTGTTAAATGATAATGTAAAACTAACTGGAAAGAAATTTGTGTGCTAATTACTTTTAAATCTGATAACATAAAAAAGCTCCATGACATTAATATGGAAATAAAATTCTGGTAATTTTTTGCCTGTTGATGTAGGTGTGAGTGAAAGAGTTAAATGCTGGCTGTAGAATGGCGTTCTGTGATGGTTTGTGGGACCGGGTCACTGGGAGGACAGGACGTGAAGGATTGCTTGACAGTTGTTGGCATGATCAGATATCTCAGTGTACATATTGGCAACATGTGCACAAGGAAGTTCATGTTGACTGACTGCTTTAGGCTCCAGCAGAGGATTCACGTTAGGAGGAAGTAGCCAGACTCAACATCTGGTTCTTAACTTCTGAAGCTATTCTATTAATACTGCAGTTGATGTGACCTTTTCTTCTGCGCAACAATCAATCTCAACAGCAACTGTTTGTCACAGGCCTCACAGTTCCCGGGAGCTTTGTCACGGTTTCCCCAGAGCTCCAGCCTGATAAACCCACAGCGTCACGCCTGCTAATCTTCTGTAATTGACATGCTTGTTGAGTCTGCTTTGTTTCGTCCATTTAAGAAATTGCTTTAGTCTCTATTCCCAGATAGTAAATAGTGAAGTCATGCAAGACTTGGGTTCCACATTGCTACCTCATGTCAGGCTTTATCCACCTGGGTTTGTTTGAACAATCTTTTTACATGTCTGGCCCGAGCAGGACTCACAAAGGTGGGATCATTGTTCTGCCTTAAGCCTGCATTCATGAAAGCAAAGGTAATGATCCAATGTCCTACCGGACAGGATGGACAGTGTGAGGCTTTGAGATTATGTTCAACCCAGTGTCCAAGTTGCCTCACAGCTAAAATGATCCTCCTGAATCTTTTCCTGAATCTGTATCTTTTCTGTGTGGAATTTTTAGGTTTTCCCCTTGTGTGCAAGGGTTCCTTCCCAGTTCTCCGGCTCCCTCTTGTCATCAGAGACAACCAGTAGAGATGGATTGATGACTTAATTGTTTGTATGTGTTAACGTGAATGTGATTTCTTGTTTTGTCTGTGTAGGTTCCAAGGACATGTCCAGGGTGAACCCCACTGTCTGCCCAAGGTCAGCTGGGATAGGCTCCAGGAACTCCCATGACCCTGGACAGTTAGGTAAAAGAAACCAAAAGTGGGAGATTAAAAAAGCAGCTAATTGTAGTTAGCCGCTAACAGCTAAGCTACTTTTTAAATTGGGTTGCTTGTGACAAATCAGCTTGATTTGTAAATTTTTTTTTTTATGTAACTAAACATAAGTGGAGTAGAGAAGGGTCTCCATTGCATCATCGCTGTTTAAATAGAACTTAAACATGTGTTTAAAGTCTAATAGAAGTTGAACATGGTTGTGGTGGTTGAAATATGCTCAAAACAAGGGCGTGCTTTTGCATCTCTCTCGGGTGCTGACCAACAACACATACCCCAGCTGATTAGACGGAGGAGGCTGCTGTTGGACGTGAGCAGCCATGTGCAAACTCCCAAACACGGCTAATGAAGATGAGAGTGCCTCCGAGGAGCTACCAGATGCCACATCATCCAGCATCTGGGGAAGAGCATCTGTCAGTTTCACTTCATCTCTATCCGGCTGGCAAGCAATTATTGGGTTAGACCGGCAATAGCTACTCCCCTTGTTTCGCAAGGGATCACGACCCTTTTGTGTCTGCTAGTCGTTCGATGCAGACCTCGGAGTTGGCTTGTTTCGTCCTGCGAAAAACTTTCTGTTTCATAATCAATGACTCGTGGAAGTCACACACAGAGCGGTGGATAAAGCGCCGTCTTCAAGCGCACCATTTTTGTCATGACAACCAAGTGACTCTACTTGTTCTCTTTCTTCCTAAAGAAGTGTTTTGCCTGACCGATGAAACCAGATTCCTTTTGATGCTTCTGCTGTATGGTTTTAGAAAGCTTTTAGCGTCATTAATGTTAACTGTTCAGATTTTAAACCTGAGAGAAGCTATGTCTGAATTCCTCACCCTCAAGCTGCTCTTCTTTGGGCTGCAGTGCCCCCATGTGGCTGAATATTAATACTACATGACACATTCTTGGGGTGTACCAGGATTTACCTGTAGGGGAAAGACAAGAATTGAGAATGAGGGAAAATAAATACAGTGGTACCTCTACTTACGAAATTAATTGGTTCCGGAAGAAATTACGTAAGTAGAAAATTACGTAAGTAGAGACGCGTTTTCCATGCAAATGCCCTAATCTGTTCCAAGCCCACAAAAATTCCGACATAAATGTTTTATAAAGCATAAAAATGCATCAAAACATGTCACAAATACATGTTACGATTAGATTATTACACAATAAATGAGAGTTGTGCATAACGTAAAAAACAGAATAAAGAATAATGATGATGGTCATTTACCTTTTAACAGCTGTCTCCATTGTTTTTTGCCGTCTTTGGTTCATGCGCTCCTATCTCACGATGCCGAACAACAGATTGAATTCCAGTCCTCCTTTTGAACTTCTCCAACCACCCACGCAATGCCTTAAACTCCTTAAACTTCCTTTTGTTTTAATAAAGTATCGATTGTAGATTTTTGGCCATATTCTTTGGCGAGATCAACCAAACGCATCCCTTTCTCATGCTCTTCTATTATCTCTTGCTTTGGTTGTATGGACAAAAACACTCTTTTCTTTGTCTTTTATTTTCCTCTTTTCTCCGTCACTTTCTTGGGGTCAATAGTGAATACGTACAGAAAAGTTATTTTATTTGCGCAAAACTATCAGACTACCTCATGGGTCGAGTGCCGAATACCAAGACACTCCATAAGCACCGTTCTAGCTCCACATAGAGGTGGAGTGGCATCCCTCTTAGCCAATGGGATGCCAGGAAGATACGTAATAGGTAATAATCAATGGCAGAGCAGCTATGACAATGTTGCGTTCAGGAACCTGTAGGAGATTCGAGTATCAGCCGATACTGTGTTTTTACAATACGTAAGTCAAAATTTCTTTCGTAAGTAGAGGTAATATTATCTTGCTGCGAAATTTCGTAAGTAGAAAATTTCGTAAGTAGAGACATTCGTAAGTAGATGTATCACTGTATATGAAATAACTGGTGAGCAAGCAGACAAATAAAAAATGACAGCGGAGCTATGTTCTCATTCAAATGTAATGATATTCATAATGCCCACATACAGGTTGTATAGAATTGAAGTAATATTTTTCTTGCCATTTTAAATATGTTGATTTGAGTCATGAAGTGGTCTTCACCTTTTATTATTTCATAAAATAATCCCCCATCTTCTTCCTTCGTTGTATTAAATATTTTCAAGTCAAGTCAATGATATTAATATAACTATCATAAAAAATTCCTTACACTCTTAATTTTAATTACATGTTTAATCGCAAAACAAAATGTTTAACGTACTGTATATAAAGCATTTTTTTTCTCTTTTTCATGTTCATCGGAGGACCGGTGACTTTTCTGCATGGAGTTTGCGTGTTCTTCTTGCGTCTGCGTGGGTTTCCTCTGGCTTCCTGTGAGTCCAAAAGGCTGCGATACAGTTGGGTTGAGAACTCTTACCTTCATGGAACGAATGTGATTGTTTGTCGACCTTGTGATGACCTGGCGACTTAATCAGGATAAACCCCGCCTCTCTGCCATTGTCAGCTGGGATGGGCTCCATCTCTTCTATGCTCTTTGATGCTGTAAGAGGAAAACACTTGGTTTTCACTTGTGTTTATTTGTTTGTTGGTTGATTTATTAATAGGATTACACAAAAAGCTATTTAACATATTTCCATGAAATCTTGAGGGAAAGAATTCATTAAGTTTTGTTACGAATCCGAAGAATGTTGAAGATTGGGGAATATTTTTATAAATCTCAAATTAAAGGTTCATTTTTGTCTTTAATACACGTCACAAAGTTTAGCCTAAAGTCTGAAAGTCTTGGAAAGTGGAAGAAGTCTAGATCAAATACAAAGATTCATCAGCGCTGACACACAGGAAGCCAAATTAGGACCAGAATCCACACTGAATTAAACCCAGCAGACTCAGTGCAGCGTATCATGAATATAATATAGCAATGAATTATTAAAAAGGCTCTGTGTGTGTGTGTGTCTGTGTGTGTGTGTGTGTGTGTGTGTGTGAATCATTGAGCATATATTAAAACCAACCTCTCTTAGAATGAGCATTTAATTCAGTTCATAACTTGTGACTATCTCTTCCAAATTTTGTGAATTATTATTTATCTTTTTATTTGTGATGCTTTTATGGGGAAAAAAAGTTTTCCTGGTTAAATTAGTGCAATAAGTGAAACAAGTATAAAAAAACCACCAAACACTGAAGTAAGACTTTATCTTGTAAATTAACTCCATGAAATGTTTTTTATTGCATCAAATTACCATAAATACTTCATCAAACTGTAATCTGTATTTAGATCCTCAAGATGGCAGCAAAGAGCCACACAACTCCTTCAGTCTTAATCAATTTTCTGTTTGGGAAGTATAAATAGAAAAAAAATCAGTTTTTCATATTTATTCAGTGAATAATTAGTGCAGAAGCCTTTACTTTCTACTCGAAAAACATCTAATCAAACAAATTATTCTAGCAGCAGAACATTCCTGGGATGTCCTGACGTGGTCACGACAAAATGACAAATGAAGCGAGGGTAATTGATGATATGTCAGACTCCATGATGAACAGACTGAACACAGAACTGCAGGATGTTTCATCTGAAATGATTGTGTTGTGATTCTCCTGATGCTTTGTGTCGCTAAATTCACGTAGAAGCTCATTTCCAACGTCTATTTTTATTTTGTGACCTAAAATACAAGTAGTATATATATAATAAAAGAAAAAACAACTTGCTGTGTAATACAGAATCAATACATTTGAACATTTCCATCACTTTTTTGATTCATTTGCTGTTTGGGCCCCCGCTGCCCTTCGTCCCCCTTAAAATAAACTCCAGTCGTCACTGAGGCTTATTTACCTGGTGGAACAGATATTCCTAAAGACAACATTAAACAAACGCAACGAGGCCTCCGTCAAAGATTCAGCACACATACACACACACACACACACACACACACACACACGCGCGCACACACACTGCATCTCCCCCCTCTCTCCCATCTCTGAAGGCCCCCTTTGTAGGCCGTAGGAATGCCCGTGTGCGCTGCGTAATGTAAAGCAGGCCTTCTGCTCAGATGTGCTCGCCGCTGCTGACGGCCTGTTTAATTGTAAATGACAGAGGGATTTATAAATACTGTGTTTGATAAAGATGCCTGTGTGATTGTTGGACCTCTCATTAGTGGGGGGCTGGGGGGGTCGGGAGGCATCACGGGACCAGATAATGAAACAGATGTAAATCTTTATAGCGTGTGTCTTCTGATCATACAGTACATGCATTATATAGATGCCACAGTACTCCTCCACACGGACACGTTCATGTGATATTAATCACATGTATTAATACTACATATCGCACATACATGATGTGATTAATGGGGTCTGTTTTTATGGCTGTCATAAAACTTTTTTCTTACTGTTTTTGATGATGTTCATCACCATATTTCTTTTAGTGTAAAATCTTGTATAAAATTTAAATCATGGTAACCATAGTTACAGTTAGGACGTACTGAAGTGCCTCGTAGAAGGAAGGCTATAGGCCTAACTCTAGTTCACACGATTATGGAAATGACAAAAAGAAGGGAAAATAAATAAAAGAATACGACACTTAATGTGAAAACCATTACAGATGTTAAAAACACAAGTTGGAAAAGTTGTTTATGAGGGAAAAAATGTTTAAAAAGGATAAAAGAAGTTAAAAATATAACTGAATATGTTGGTAATCATTCTTAGCTAAAAGAGGAATTTAGGAAAATAATACCAGTGAATTCAGGTTTTTAAGATGTAATGAAATCTTTTGATTTAAATTAAAACCCCATCACTTTGGCTACAAGATCTTCAAATGCAGTGACCTTATTTCGGTGTCACAAAGCGGCCGTTGCAGAGATGTTCACACAACTTTCTGGACTCCACTACCTGACGGTCGCCATCCGCTGGGGGTCCAGGACGCCACCCCTCACCCCACCTTTGCCCCGGCATCACACAGATGTACAGTACGCTCATACACACGCTGCTCATATTGTCTCCCAGCCACACTTTTAACTTCAAAGCGCGGCTCACCCTTGTGTCTCAGGAGGAACCGAGGCGCCACAGCAGCCAGCCTTCTCTGCTGCACCGCGGTTAACTATGACTGCAGGCTGGAGCACCTCCCCATGCCTCCTGATACCAGAGCAGGGGCGGCGGAGGGGTCCCTATGATACAGAGGCACATTATGCACCCGGTTACAAGGTTACACTTGTTGAGAATCGTGCATGTGTAATGAGCAGCTTTAGCTACCTGTGGACAAAGGTGTGCTTGATCAGGAATTTCCAAATGAGAAATTTTTTACCAAATAAGCATCGAGAGAAACGTCAGAGAAAGAAATCTAGGGAGGGTTTACATGTGAGACTTTGTTCGGAAACATCACACACACGATGGAAAATCCATTAGAATCTCAATCTCGTCGAGATTTTCCCCCATAATTCCTGTTCGTGTGATGTTTTTGTCTTCACATTCCGGTCTGGAATACTGGTGTTCAGCTCAAAGGAACAATGTGCTGGATTTACTTTATTATGAACAAAGCCTTTGTCTGAGGTGCTCACATACTGAACAGGGGTCCAGAGTCCAGGAGCAGCTTTGAACTAGCAGGTCAAAGACATCACAGAAGCGAGGCGCTGTTTCACATTCATCTTGTACCTCACACAGGAGGCCCGCCACATTTGTCCTTTTGATTGTCCTCCCATTTCTTTAAAGGTCTGCTTGGAACCATAGGTCATCTGGAGGCTTTTATGTGGAGAAAAACAAACGTGTTCTTCTTCTTCTTGCTCCTAACTTTTGGGGAAGAACCACACGTGACAGAGAGAGGGGGCCTCCGGTGGAATTCCAGAACAACAAATTAAATTGCACTCCAAATCAAAAACGAGCCATTACATCATGCAAAAAGAAAAAAGTTTTTATTGAAATACAGACGAGGCTTGGCTCCTATCAATAGAAAGGTGGATTTTTTAACCCTGCGTCATGAAATATGCAAAGCAAGCCCACCACATAGAATAGCTAAAAACAGGTTCTTTTGATGTTAAGTCCTTTGGTTGTGCATGTCTTCATTCAACTCGCCCGTGGATGTTTTAACCTTCTGTAAAACTTGCTCCACCGCGGTCTCCCTTTCTACATCAGAGTAACGTGGATCCGCAGTTCTGCCCGTGATTTTTATTTCATGAAAAGCCGTGTTTTCTCTTCGCCGGGGTTCGCCCGCTGTCGTGACGGGACGGCCGGACGCCAACTTTTCCGTAACGAGAGGCGTTGCGGCTGAAAAAGATGACTTTCTTTTTATTTTCCTCCCTCTTCTCCTTTTTTTTGCGCACACAAACAAACAAAATGCTACAAATGGGACTCGTAATCAATCAAGCGTGGAACACGTATCCTTTGACTCCAGGCTATTATTGCTCGGGTGAGCCCGCACGCGTAGTGCAGTATCGACTGCTTGAGTTTTGATGATCCATTCTCAGATGAGAGGAAGTAAGCGGCACACCGAGAACCACAAAGGGCAGTGGAAACACAATGGTGGGGTAGATAATTACAATAATAATGATAAAAAAATAGAAAATCACCCTTAATCTATCTTTTCCTTTCATTTTTCCTGGTGATGTACTGAAGGATCCTGTAGGAACTGAGAGGACCGGGTCCCAGCGGTGAAGCAAGACGCTGCTGGTTTTACAGGCTTTAGACGCTCCTGAAGAGAAGCGGAGGATTATTTAGTATTCACTGGACATAACAAGGCCTTTGATGTAGCCAGTATTCTCTTTACTCACCCGGAGCATCAACATTTAATGAGACCTGATATCAGCCTTTTTAGGAGCTGTGAATATTTCAGATAAAAGCAGATTGTATTCAGCCAAACCAACAGAAAGCGATGGTGGTCAGAGGTTCATTGTCACCAGTGTGTTGTTAGTGATATACAGGAGATAGGCCTGTGTGTAATGGGATATGTTCATTAAAACAGGTCCATTTCACTCTGTCTTAATCAGCACCACATATGTCATGGGAGGATACAGCCTGGAGCTAAAAACCGGTGCATAATTTATAACTCTAGGTCAGGCTGTGCAATGAGTGCATATTATCTCAACAAAGATGCATTACTCAACCACCATTCTGCATTTACAACAAGTCTTGACGTGCAGTCAAAACGGATCCAAAACCCGCAAAGATGTTTTCAATCGGTCATCGGTTTAGCGGCATGAATTTTGAGCAAGCCATTCAGCATCTGCCTCACACGTGTGTGTGTGTGTATGTGTGTGTGTATGCGTGCAAGAGAGACACAGTGTGCGAGAAAGTGTCACAGCGAGCCATGACACTGCAGGTGTTTAAACTGTGGTGATGTAATTGGCCACGAGGGGAATAGAAACAAGAGCTTCACAGTCCTTGATTTGATCCCTTGGTTATTGATTTCTCAGTCTGCTTCTAACAGAAATAATTGCCACATGTAATGTATTATTCAATTACAAGACACTGCTCTCAAGTTTGGGTTTGATGGTCCTTTTTGAATCACGGAGACCTATAGATAATTCAACACCATCAGCCCATTAAGCAGCACGAATATTAAAAGGTATGTGCGTTAATCCTGCCTATTTATTAGCGCCTGTGACATTCACCCGCACTCCAACTTTCCCCATTTCCTGCCTTTGTATAGTTGTAGGAAGTGGGATTAACTTTAGTCCAGATTCAGGTGTGTTCTGTGTCGATGCAGCGTAAATCTGGTGCATCGAGGTTTTTAAACTCTTGTTTGAATTCATATTAAGAATACTTGAAAATACATATATGTAGATATATATGTATTTTTATGTGTTTAAGATAATGCTAGTAGTATGTCATATACATACCTAAGTATATATTGTAGGTAAACTTCATCTTACGTCGTTTTGAGTTACTTAGTTATCAATTATACAGAGGTTTTTAAATAAAATACAAGAATAAAAATCAAGTTTATGTAATTTTCCTCCGTTTTTTACAAATATTGGAATCATAAAATCACAAGTAAACCGTTAAAAGCACATAATATCATGTTGCTGCACAATAAATAAGAACAAAACACGTAATCTATATTATTAGCTTGCAGCAAGCCATGTGACCCACAATGAAGAAGACACGGTTTAAATTGGAACAGTGATATTTTTATGTACTATATTAAAAACTAGAATTTGTTTATTAGCTTAAAATAGATTAGTATGAACCAAATATTATTAATAATGCATTCATAATTGAAGTACAGAAGAGAACTGGGAATGGTTACCTTCAGTTTAGCCTGGAGATGAGTTAATTCAACTTAGGTTGTTTTTGGCCTTGCATTACGTCTCCTGGAGCCCATTAGCTATGTTAGCCGAAGTTAACTGTATATTTACACAGTATTTGTGATGTCACAATGTCATTAGGACACACCTTCTTTATTTGACAACCACTGTTTTACTCGTTAATTCAAATACTTCCTGACTAAATGCTTACACGGTTCATTGGTGCCATGACTGGCGAGGCGTTGGCCGCTATATCGACGACTTTCTACTTTGTTCAGAAGAAAATACTCAGCGCTCCATTCAGTTATGAAGAAAGATCAATTCCAGTATTAAAATCTCTATCCCTCCATTCCTGTGCAATGCCGTGTGACACACTTTTAATGATCAGCCATCCAGCGCTTGTTTACAGCTCGGCTTGCCGGTCATGTTCCGTTAATACCTACTCCTGTTAATATTTATCGTCAGTCTTAATTGGGTCGGTGTCGGTGCGCCGGCGCCGCCGTCGGCCCGCCAGTTGGAGTGGCCTTCGTGTGGTTTCACAGTCTTTATTATCGTGACAGTCCAGTCCTATTTATCCAAGTCTCACTTTCCATTTTCATCAGACCGAAGCTGGTTTTGTAAATGTGAGGGAGCGGCGGAAGAGTCCAACCCTGCGAGGGATCACAGGGGAGGTGCTCAGTCTGTATAAATTATCAGGAATGCGAACCCGATCGAAGATGTTAATTACACCAATGGTTAGTTATGTGGGGAATTGCCATGCATTTCATGCGGCAATAATAAAAATGAATTTTTGAACAAAGAGATCTTAAAATAATGTCTGATCTACAGAGAATTCCCACATCAAACGAATAATTAGAAGCTTTGAAATGTATCTTTGTGGTCAGAAATGTGAAGCACTGGCCCCGTGAATATTATACCCCATTCAATTTTGTCAAAGGAAAAAAACAAAACTGGAGTTAATTTACAGTTATTACAGGCCTTTTCAACTTAAATTTGACTTTCAAATATTAGCTCTTATATATAAACTATGCTTCTGGCGTCTGCAAATTAGCTTTAGTGCATCTCCTTTAATTAGGCCTCATTGAACCCGTAGCAACCCACCCACAATATTTTTAATAATTCAGGAGTGTAAGATGTGTTTAACAGTAGTCATTAGAGTACATTTTATTTGGATTGTGTTCATTGGAAGAAACACACCTTTTTCACACCTTTTGTAAAACTGCAGTCTTGAGCCTGAACAGAGTGAAACCATGCAGCTGTGATGAATATTTAAATTAGAATAATTTGATAGCGTTCCCCACGGCTCCAGAATGCTCTAATTATCAATACTGGTTTTGTTCTGCAGTCTCTTCCATTTGAAGACAGACCAAGTCTACATATATATATATAAAATCCACCTCACGTCTTATCTATACAGTATATTTATCTACTGTATATCATTGATCTTTGCTCAAAATGATGCTTCTTTAACATTTAAACAATGAAACTCCAGTAAATAACGTCATATAAGGTGTCCTCCTTGTCTTTGTAGAGTGTCGGTGATAAAAAAAAGAAGTATGCATTAGTAAAAGCTTCCCCTCTTTTCCAACCATGTGTCTCCCGTCTCCATCTCCCTCCGTCAACACCGGTTCTCCTCTCACCGCTGATCAAACACACCTGCCAAGCTCCATTCTGGAGCATGTTTGCTAATTACCCACAAAGCCTTGCAAATTTATGCTCCTTGTAGGGAATTTGCCTCAAATGTGGGCCGGGGGGTTGCGTTGCATTGTATTTATTTACTCATTTGGAGGAGAATCTCTCGGGGTGATATACGCAATAAATGTTTCATGCAAATGAATGGCCCGTTTTTTTTTGTGTTTTTTTTTGCATGACAATGATTCTGTCAGGGTTACGGTCGGTGCAGCTCCGCCTCTCTGCTTTCATTTATTCACTTTGTTTTTGTATTTTTGGAACGTAAACAAGGGTGGTTAAAAAGTGTGACATATAGTTTCATTATCTCATGATTTAGTTAAATCATTTGTATTTTAGGGAGAGGGGGAGGGGGCGTGGCCTGAGATCAACCACAGAGGTTAGCGCTGATTACAGCCTTCTGCTTCCTGTTGAATATAATTAGACAAAAGGGTCAGGCCCTGAGCTTTAACTTCTTAATTAGTGGAAATAAAAGATTAAGTGCTTAACAAATGAACAATTACCTTTTAATGTCTGAACCACTGCAGTTATAATAATGCAAATACAGTAGATAAAGATAAGAACTCTTCCTCGTCTTTTCAAATGATGAATTTCAGTGTGTTTCACATCATATCTGTAATGGAATGGAATAGAATAATTGTACTTTTAACGACATATAAAGAGGTGAATGCTGTTGACTTAATGCTAATACTGCTGACTTTATTCTGTTATATTCCATCTACAAAAATCTGTCGCTGTGCTGTTAAGATGTTTTCTACATCGCTGGATGATAGTTAGGTCATTTTCTACCTCTTCTTCTTGTGTTACTGTTTCCTTCCTGCTTTGTTTTACCTGTAGTTTTTCTAAAATACAACAGATAAATTGTGCTATAAAAGTTTTTATCAGCGTGGTGGAAGTGATACCGAGAAAATACCTCGTCAGTTAATCTCTACCTGTTTAAAATGTTCTTAGATAAAGTTCTGCTTCCATCAGCATCCTGAGAAAACATTGCCCCGTGGCTCCTCGAGCGAATTTAGTTTTTAAAATAAATTCTGTACAGTGAAGAAGAAAATAAATTTATGGTTTAATTCACATCAGGTCAGTTGATATGAGCGTCAAACCTCATTTTTTACGGCGGCGAGCGATCACCAGGGAGTGTTTACTGAATATCCTTTTAAAAAGAGAATCAAGTTTTCCTTGAGCCGGCTGCTTTCTGCATGGTTAGCTCCCCGATGCTGCTGTAATGGACGGCGGCACACTTCGCCTGCTCTCAGCTGTAGTAATGGCAGCCGGGAGAAGGAAGAATATGTTGTGGAGGAAATGCTTGAATTCTCCTCAAAACTAACAAGCCGGACTTTCAGCTGAGCAAACACTTGGTGACCGCAGCATCATTAGTGGAGGGGTGGGGGCGCTAGCGGGGCAATCAGTGGAGCCCACGGGAGGAACTCAATGCATTTTCACACTTTGTCAGACATGCCCACTAGACCCACCTTCTGTTCAGCGCCGTCAAACAGCGACGTGAAATTATTACGGGAGGTTCTGATGGTTCAGCAAAGCTTTTTTGTTATCATTTACATCCGGAATCAAACTTTCAATTCAGTAAAGTAGAACATCGAGATACGAGTTATTTGAGATACGAGTTGTTGCAGTGAGACCGGATCTCGTTTTTTACCACGTGTTGGAGGATGGATACAACATCAGTGAGACCGGATCTCGTTTTTTACCACGTGTTGGCGAATGGACACGACATCAGTGAGACCGGATCTCGTTCTTTACCACATGTTGGTGGATGGATACAACATCAGATGCGACCAGATCTCGTTCTTTCCAGGAGTAAAGACTTGACTTGATAATGACTTTTGCGTTTCTTTTCATACTGTGTCATCGTTTACAAAATTTACATATGATTAATTATCCACCTTCAAAACATGAATATCTATTGGTTGCTTTAAAAAAAATTTCTTCTGTATTTTAGGGGGTTTGGGGCTCTTTTTACATGGCTGGAATGGATTTAAATGCCTTTTTATTTTAAATTAGGAAATGTTTTTTGATTTACCAGCAGTCACAGAATGGATTAAATTTGTATCTCGAGTTTACTACCACTACTGTATATGTTAAAATACACATGTAGAATTAAACAGGGCCCAAATGACCATAAAGAGTCAGAACACATACAGTTTTGTGAATCCATGTTGAATTTCGAAGCAACTTCTTGAGAAATTGATGAGAATTTGTTGCTGGATTGTATTTTAAAATGAGATTCTGTGAAGACAGATCTGTGTGTGTGCCTACTGGAATCGAACAACCTGCAGTTTCAGCCTGCAGCCACTACAGCAGATTCACCTGTGGCGGTCCTCGGGGCTCTGACCACACATCTGAAACACACATTTATGTAAGACACACAACATTTAAAGAATTCTATGAGTGGAAAGAGAGTTCTGTTCTGGTCTGCAGATTGTTATCACCATGTGGTTGTTGTTGGAAAGCGTTTAAAATATTCAAGTTGCAAAATGGTTATTTTTCAATTTGTGAACAAATATTAACCAATGACAAAAAACTGCATTAGTTCAAGTGAAAGATGGTGAAAGATGAAAGGTTTCCACGTTAATTGCGAAAAAATTGACAAGAATGGAAGCATTTCTGCAAAACAAAGACACACACAGATGCCTACCTGTAAGTCAGTCAATCACACACAGTTTTGTTTTTTCACAAGATGTCAGTAGGAGAATAAGCAATGGAGACACCACACGTTTGTAACCTGCCAGGACCGATCCCCCCCAGCCTGTCTTCAAAAGCAAATGAAGAGTCTTAATAAAGGCTGCCATAACATGAGGTCTTTTTAAGTGAGACGCCCCCTCCCTACTCTTCCAGTCTACCCCCCGCGGAGCTTAAAACCTTTCTTCACCAATCTCATTTCCACGGATCAATAAAGTTAAGTCTTCTGAAGACAACCGAGCAACGCCCCAGCGCTGCTCCTTTTCTTCTCCTCATTGCAAATAACCAACAAAAAACTTGCTCTTATTTATGCTGGGCTCATTAGACGGCAGTCTAAATAAGCTTCCAGATTGAGTCCTGATTTAGCTCCATAGTTGTTTCACTTAACAATTAGCATGTTTGTGCTATTTTTTATTTTTTGTCTGTTCAGGTTATCTCAAAGTGATGTTTGTTTTGTTGAATTTAACCTTTTATTAATCCTTTAAATCTCTTATTATCTTTCATCAGCAGGAGTCTACTAAAATATAACACAGCTAATACAGAATATATTATTGCTTGAGGTTTGTACGAGGACATGATTTTAAAGGAGGTTGTGTCGATGAAGGCCAGGTGGTGGAGCCAAAAACTCAGAAGAGAACAAGTCGGATTATTAATTCCTTCCCCCAGCAGCTCTGTAGTTTGTAGGTTTGTGTGTGTGTGTGTGTGTGTGTGTGTGTGTGTGTGTGTACACGCGTGTGTGTGTTTACCCTGGACTCAAAACCCTCACTTGAGAAACAGAGAACAGGGCTCATTTTCTAACCGACCCCATCGGCTGCTTCTGGCGCTGCGGATGAATAATGGCTGAATTCAACTGTGCTGAAACAGAAACACATTCCACACACTCCGCAAAGCTAATAGCCAGAGCAAAACAACCACATTTGGACATTTACAATTAAGAACGCTCAGTGATTGAATATCTGGGTGACTGGTAAGTCACGCCTTGGAGTGAGATAAAATGCCGCTCCTAGATATTGCTGAATGCTTCACAAAACCCTAACTATGTTTTAGATGTGCCTCAACAACACTGAGAAATGAGTCAATTTGATGGGGAGGCAACATTTTGTTTGTGATGAGAGAGCATAGCGAATATAGGCCCTGGCATGTCTGGAACGCATTTCTAGGATGGTAACAGTTTGGAAATTTAGATTCCCCCGCCGTATTACATGAAGCTATTTTTATGACTGGTGAGTTTGATCTTTTCCAGATTTATAGACACCTCTTAGATTAAGACATAGATATATATCTACTGTATATACTATCTCTATAACTGTCTATATATTTTTCTCTCTCACTCAGTTGTCTCTGAATTTGTTTTATTTGCAAATGCATCTCATTCTTTTATATTTTTACACAATAATTCAGATTCTGCTCACATAGATACAGATGTGACCTCACTTTAAGATCTTTTGTGGGTGGGATGGGCACCTTTTAATAGAATTCACCTTATCTTGTATTAGAATGAGCTTTTAATATTTACCCACATTTCGTCAGATTCGTTCGCGATCTCGTTATCGGCGTTTTAAAAAAATTGCTCCGACAAGCTCGGGAGGATTTGAGGTCAAGCAATGCGGATAATCACAAACAATCAACTTTGTGAAGAATGTTGAAAGAAACATCTGTGGATTCATTCACCCGTGGCCTCTCAGATTGCCGTGGCCATCACAGGCCCTAATGGCTTTACCTGGTGGCCCTTCATTCACAGCGCTGACATCTCATGTAGTTAGATTTGGCAGGTGTTCATTCCACAGAGTATTGGTAGCTGACTTCTCCATTTTATCAGCCCCTGGTTAGAGAGCCGGCCAGAAAATAATTCTGCAGCAATTACCATATGTTGTGATTGTGGTTTTGGAGCAACACTACAACATCTGTGTTATACTGGCATCTGGGGTGCCCTGAGAAAAATAAAAACCCTCCCCGGTCGACATTCTTTCCCTGCATCTACCAAGCAGGTGCTCACTGCAACACTGCTCTCCTATAGGGGGGAATGTGGGCTGACCACATGGTTCCTCCCTGTTAAAGCTTTTATAACCACGCAGCGTGTTTGTAAAAGAGTAATTACTGACTGGCGGGGTGTGAGAGGTTTCCACAAACGCCACAGTCGTCTCTTTGTAAATTAAGATTTCTCTAATCACACGATAAAATGCACTCCTTTACACCGGCTGAGAAACACTTACAATGCCTCTGTTGATGCAAAGTTATCCGTACGGACGATGCAACATGTTGTGGTCTAGCCCAGCAACCACTTTTGTGCTGGTCTAGATGTCAGTAGACATTTCCATCCATCCATCGATGGTGGTCTGCTTCCATCTGATGGTATCATTCACAATCATTTCTAGTTGTTTGAATGTTCCTCTGGTCTCCCAGGTGATCACATGACGATGGGTAGGAGACCTGTATCCTCTAGTAGGACAACAGAAAAATGATTCCAACCCACTCTAACATGCTATTTCAGGCAGGTTGCTATACCTCTCCTCTTTGGTTGGATGGATTTTCCAGGAGATGTTCCTAACACACATTAGGAGCCTTGTATACATTCCTTCCAGATTGTCCCATAGTTCTCTCTTCCTGGTCCAAATCTCAGCAACATTTAACAGAATGCTTTCAACACAGGAGATCCTGGTGGCGTACGAGTTTGTTGCAGGCGTTCCATACGTCTGGAAAGAAAATCCTTCCAGCTGTCAACAACACAGGGGCAGAGATAGTAAGAGCCATCAACTTCGTTGATGTCAGTACCATTTGTAGATGTGAATGACAGGTGGGAGGGGTCACAGTTTTCTTTGGATATATTTAAGGCGGCATCGTCTGCATAGAAGAAGCAACACAGCAGGGCAACACATGTTGAAACTTGACTAATGGCAGGTCATTTGTGATCGATTCCTCGGCCTGAATAATGGATTGTCTGTTCAGACGTCTAACATGTATCAACGTTTGTCACAAGACAGACAGTAGGGCAGGAGGGAAGGCGACACGGCGTCCTCCAGGGACCGGGGAGGGCGGCCAGCGGGCTCGCCGTCAGGTCGTCCTGTTCTCTTGTGTTAAGTGATGTTTCCCACTACAGGGCTGTGCTGGTCTGTCATACAACAACCACTTAGACCCTCAATGGGCATGTCACCGCACGGCAGAATGACAACTGTCACTGCCCGGCTATCTATTCCAGCCCTGCTCAATGCTGGAGGTGTTACAAATCAAAGGCTGCCGTGCGCCGTCTCGCCGTCCACACCCTCCCTCGACATTTGCCAACATGAACGCAACCGTGGTGACTGCAACAATAAATGAATAGACAAATATGGCAAACTCAAGTCAGAGCACAGACCCATTTCATTTTCAGCGTTGGTGTCTGATTTATTGCATGTGACACGAACACATGAGGTGGCGCTTAAGTCAATCATTCTAGCGACATAACCTCACTAATTCATCAGAGCCGGAACAATTAATATTTCAATCAAATGGATTCATAAATGACACGCAAAGTCAAATAAATATACTGGTTGTCAATGACGGACATTGGAAAGCTCCGGATTAGGATCTGTTAATTTAGTAGCAGAGGAAGCAAATATACAATAGAGGTTTTGCGTATGCACATAATTAAAGAATAAAAGGCAGGAAATAAAGTGAGATGCTTCCAAATGACAATTTATTAGTGAATTATTGGGAAACCATCACGATTAACTTTATTAGGACAGAGGAGGAAATGATTAGTTAGCTGCAAAATGTTTGAATTTAACAGAGAAGACGAAGATGTAGGAAGAAACTCAAAGGTTTATGAAATCTTTCCTCCCTGCAAACTTTATTTCTGGATTCTTTACGAAGGAACAACATTTTCGTTCTCCTCATATTCAAAATGTTGCTGCAGTTAAAGTTCAGCCTTAACTCTATATATTCATAAAGTAATGCTGCTTTCTCAGTTGTATTCCAATAATCCCTGGATAAATCCATTTGATTAATCTATTTGATTAATTCTAAATCAAATTATAATTATGATCATTTTTTATGGCTATATTTTAAGATCTTTTGTAGAGATTTTCCTCGTTGGATTGTAGGCAAACATCACCTTTAAGCTCCTCCTGCCAGCAAGCCGTGCTTCCATCTGCCAAATTCCCTTTACAGTGACAAAGGGAGGTATAAAAAGTCAACTGAGCATAGACAAGCTGGAAAATGTTCCCATTCATATTCAATATTCAAATTCCTATCTATGTGTCTGTGTATATGCATGAGTGCTCGAGATCGCAGCATACCGATTGCTGCTTGAAGTACTGCAGATTGCTTGCTTTGACATTTTCCCATTGTGCATGGTGGTGCAGCGGGCAATAATTGAATATCAGGTGCATAAGCTGCTCTTTAATTTGACATGTGTGCTTGAGGCAATAAACACATGTGGTGCAGTGGGGGCTGCATAATTGCAGAGGAATAAAATATCATACCAAGAGTGAGAGGATCATTGTATCAGGTACCAGATGACAGCCCGTTTGATCATTATGCCAAGGCTAAAGAGGTTGGCTAATTAGTTGTCATTAAACCTCACCCTCTAATCAGGGCTTGCTCTCGCAGAAAAAAAAACATCCCTATTGCACGATAAGCTAACAATACCTTCATTCCTCCCAGGCCATTGGCTGCTTCCAGTCTGTATGGGTGGTTTCGCCCAGCGTCCCTCTAACACACCAGAGCTGATGAGAGAATACTCGTTGCTCACTTTATTTCTCTTGAGAGAAATTTGACAATATTCTAGATCCCAAAATCTTCAGCGTTGGAGGCAACAGGAAGGGAAAATAAAGACGTTTCTTTACTCGGGGCTCCGCAGATGCATTACATCGGTATGAACGTGGGACTCCAGATGCCCCCCCCCTTCGATACCCTTCCGAAACCATGGGTGCCTCTTGCTATGACTTTCAAAGATGGCAGAAAGTGCTCCAGTGTCACACCCATGCATTATTAGCTGACAGCCCCATATAAATAATAAGGCACATAATGCCAAGTGTGAGTGCTTGTGTCTCCACAAGGACGCTCAACAGGTCCACCTCTCGTCGCCGCATTTCCATTTTGTTCAACAAAGAGCCTGCCTGTGCGAATGTCTTCTGTCTGAAAGCTTTGCCTGATCATTCTTTTATGTGCCACTTCCCAGAATGCACATCATTCACAGGACCTCATGATAATAGGCTCGTCGGGATGGAGAGAAAGGAGCGAGACGCTTGTCAGAGTGGATACATCCCCGCCTGACCTGAGGGAGATGGCTCAGTGCACGACACATCAGTTACAGGACACTGAGAACCCCCCACCACCAGCAGCACCACCAACCCCACCTCTCGCAGGCTAATGGTTGTCAAGTTAGAGAGGGCTTCAGCTCTCGTCTGGGCCGGGACTGTTGTTGCAAGATCCATTAGAGGTCGCAAGCACACAGGGTGGGTGGTCGATTGATAAGGGGGGGTTGGTGAAGGTGGTGGTGGTGGTGGGGGGTAGTGAGGCAGAAGCAGGCAAAGAAAAGAAGCTTTTTATGTCCTGACTGTACTGTACTCCCCATCAGCGTTTGTTACAGCCGGCTGAAGTAGAGTGGAAAATTGATGGGGATGTCTTACGTTTTTATTGTACTTCTGAGGCACGTGTTGTAAATTTTTATTTGGAAATGTCAAAAAAAATAGTCTCCAGTGTGATTCAAAACATGTCAAATGGAAGTCCTGTCTCTGTTCATGAATACCAGCGATGAGGTCTGAATTTTGTGTAACGTTTTCAAAGAATCAAACATTGATTTCACGTCTCTGAGCCACCGGTGGAAGTTATTTTATCCTCAGCTTACTGCCATTATCATGACTACCTAAATATCACCATTCCTTCTGTCTTTCACCATTTCCACTTTATTTGTTTATTCTTTTATTTTAATTTTGCCCGTCATCAAAATTTCCCAAAAACTCACACCAAAACAATCTAGAAGATTAAAAATCATTGCGGTAAAATAATTGAACTGTGATGTATTGTCTGGAGCCGGTGCCTTCCTGGGGTCTTTTGAAGGATGCTGCTGAGCCGCCTATGATGATTAGAGAGCCGTGACATCCTCGTTAGAGCTGGGATGGCGCTCATTCTCAGGACAATCCCTCTATTAAAGCGAAAAAATATTTGCCAAAGTCAAAATTACAGAAACACACACAGCACAACCTTTGAATTACTGACCTTAATATATGCAGAGACAAATGAATAGTTGTGCTTAACCCCCCTCAGACCCTTCCCATCCTGCTCGCTTGTAGCTTAAATTTTTCATTACAAATTACCCGTGCTTCAAAGTAGCATCTTAGAGCTAATCCGTTTCTTTTCCTTTGACAAAGACAAAGACCTGTTTAAAATGATCCCTTTTGATTTGGATCTGCTTTCCTGCCCGTCTTTCACATCTAAATGTCAAAAAATTCTGGATTAAATGAAAGGCATTCATCTGGTGAGGGTGGCAGCGGTGAATGAGAGGGGACAGTGAGGCGGAGGGTGATTAAAGCCCTTTAATTAATCTTTCACATTGATTTTGTTTTATGCCTAATGCCCTGAATGAGTCATTAGCATCTTGATATTCCCCAAAAAACATGCAACACTTCAAGGTTCTCAAAATATATTTGTGTGTGTGTGTGTGTGTGTGTGTGTGTGTGTGTGTGTGTGTCAGTGGGATCAAATAAACCCCAGTTTTGTTATTTTTAAAACAGTTAGACCTGGAAAGTGTAGTAAACAACATTTATTTATTAGCATGTTGTCTGCATCATAGTGTCAACAGGAAGAGGAGAGCCGAGTCCTCTGTTCCTGAAAACACGTGGATCAATACAGTATTTAAGATTATTTGTTTCTAGAAGTTATTAAGAAGAAACCCGTTGATCTAACGACGTTTAGAAGAGGTGAACGTAGCCCTGACTGATTAAAAGGCCGTATAACTGCATAACATCGACGCTGCTGGATGCCTTTTATTTATTTATCTACGTAATGTGGTTCACATACAAATACACATCAGTGATTGGTTAAATTAAATCAACACTATGAGCTGAGGGCATGAGATACAGGAAGTATGATGGCTGGATAATATTTAGTTACAGTATAATTATAAAGGCATGTTCACACACATACTGTACGTCATGAACACAACGCTTCATGAAATATTACTATAATTCAAATACCCTTCAGCCTGTAGTGGTGAAAAATAAATGTATAGATTTGGTATAATCTGTTTTGGTAAAGTTATTTAAGTACTTTATTTTGGAAGTGCTATTAGAATATCATTGTCTGTGTAGAGTGTTAGCTCCTATTCTACTTTTGTGTTATTTTCATAAAAATAAAAACAACACAAAAACAGGATAAACACAATGCGTTCAAAAATGTTAATGAAACACAGCAGCTCTGTTTTAATGCTGTTCATGACCAATCCATTGGTGGGGGGGTATTGTATAGCTGAGGGATGGCCCCCACTGAGTCGATAAATACTGCCTCTGATTTATTGACAGATAGCGATGATGCTAACAACAGTAACAGTCCTTGACATGAACAAATGGAGAAGTTGTCACAAACGAGGGTCAGCATCAGAGTTGTTATCGTTATTGACTTGTTTCATTTAGGCACTAAAAAAGAATATTTTGTCCTTCTCTGCCGTCACAGCGTAGCGTACACACACACACACACACACACACACACACACACACACACACACACACACACACACACCAAAAGGTCAGTGTAGAAGCTGCGGAGCATAGCAACCCTCCCAAGCTGAGAGGGGCGTGGCCGTTGACCATAAAAGGGGGAAGTGGGTGTGAAGAAAAACCCAGATGACAGGACTGAACAGTGTTATGTCACCGTGGCATCCATCCAAAATAGTTGTTTGCTGGCTGAACAGTTATGAAACTATTACACAGTGGTACCTCTACTTACGAATGTCTCTACATACGAAATTTTCTACTTACGAAACGCCTCAACAGGAAAATATTGCCTCTAGTTACGAAAGAAATTTCGAGTTGCGAAAGGTAAAAATACAGTATGGGTTGCTACTCTCAGCTCCAAAAGATTCCTGAACGCACCATTCTTATAGCTGCTCTGCCATTGGCTATTACCTAGTATCCTGGCATCCCATTAGCCAATGAGGGACCTCCTCATTGGCTAAGGATGCTGCATAGGTGTCTCTGCAGCATCCTCGTCATTCAGCCCTCGACCCATGACGTTTTCTGATAGTTTTACATAAATATATGAACTTTTAGAGTATTCACTCTGGACCCCAAGAAAGTGATGGAGAAAACAGGGAAAAGAAAAGACGAAGAAAAGAGTTTTTTTGTCCGTACAAACAAAGCAAGAGATAATAGAAAAGCATGAAAAAGCGATGCGTTTGGTTGATCTCGCCAAAGAATATGGCCGTAATGCATCTACAATCGCCACGTTATTAAAACAAAAGGAAGTTTAAGGAGTTTAAGGCATTGCGTGGGTGGTTGGAGAAGTTCAAAAGGAGGACTGGAATTCACTTTGTTGTTTGGCATCGTGAGATAGGAGCGCATGAACCAAAGAGGGCAAAAAACAATGAGGACAGCAGTTAAAAGGTAAATGACCATCATTTTTATTCTTTATTCTTTGTTTTTTACATTATGCACAACTCTCATTTATTGTGTAATAATCTAATTGTAACATATATTTGTTACATGTTTTGATGCATTTTTATGCTTTATAAAACATGTCTGAATTTTGGGGGTCTTGGAACGGATTAGGGCATTTGCATGGAAAAGGCGTGTCTACTTACGAAATTTTCTACTTACGAAATTTCTTCCAGAACCAATTAATTTTGTAAGTAGAGGTACCACTGTATTTGTCATGTATTTTCATTATTTTTGCTTTTCTAGTTATGGTTAATTTTTTTTTTATATGAAGTCGAAACAAAACGTAATAAAATGCTTTAATTGCTCAACCCTGCAACTTTTCAGATTTATTAGCCATTAAAATGAAATAGTTGGAATGCAGTTATTATTTTCACCTTGCCCAGAAGTCATTCAAACATTCACACATTGTGTCAATAATTAGAAAGCGCCGATACAAATCCTTATGTATAACATGATAAAAAGCAATTTTCTAGCTTAATACATTATCCACATTGTGGCGACACATGTTGATTGGAAATGACATGAGGTTAAAATCACTTATTGACTCTAATTGGGGCATAAATGATTGTCATTATGAAGGAGAGGAGATTTTTCGAGTTGTTTTGGACGCCGCGGTCGTGGCTGGTTATGGGCGTGTAATTTTCCACCCCGGGCCCTATGAGGCACTGGTGTGACAGACACACATGCCGGGGCAGACACATAACAGATTGTGTGGAGTACTCTGGGTAGCTGCACCACCCAGACTAAGTCATTAGGCTCCTGAGCACCTGCACACTTCCTCCTATGTAAGCTACGAGCTGCATAAATTAATCACACACAGGCTTATGCAGTTTGATGCAATTTATAATGCACATTAATGAGGGCTGACAGCTGTAACTAAAAGCCAGAATGATCACTTACAATTCAAATAAAAAACACAGTGCAGTAACAAATGTCATTTGCATGACTTTTTTTTTTTCCCCTCTCCTGCTTCTGTTTTCATCTTTATCCAGCTTTGATTCCTGCTGTTATATCAGAGGCCAAATGCATGTGAAAAGACTAAATGATCCGCAAATTGATGCAACCCTTGGCTGTGTCTCGTTTGGGAGTGTGAGCTCTAATTGTACATTGTGAGAAGGTATGGCATTTATTGGCTTTTCTTCACACCTCATTACAATCTCAATGTCATATCAGCCGCCTTTGTTAAGTCACTGCTAGTTGACAGTTATCACCTTGTACGGAGCGCACACACTCGCTCTTCCACGTCTTTTCTTCACAGGGACAACTTTCCTTTTGTTTTGCCGTATTGCTAAAAATCAAAACTTGGAATTCATTTCCAAGCGAACATCGCGCTCGCATGAAAACATCACGAGGACGCCATTTGAGCTGACCTTCAGAGGTGCTAATTAAATTTTGGACGTGTGGTGATGCTATAACTGATTTCATTCTTCATTATGGTCTGTAATGACATTTCTCAGCTGTCAGAAGCATTGCAGGGGGCTCGCTGTGAGGTTTGGGATGAATTAACCATTATGCCATCATAGAGACAGCATAAAGGAGTGGTAGAGAAACGCTCAGATGTGAGAATGTAAGTGCTAAGATTCAAGTTAAACGTTGGATACGCAGAAGCAAAAATGTGTACAGCGTGCTTTACGCCTCGGAGCAGCTTAACACAACAGGATATAGATTACCTGTCCTGATCAAAGGTGAATAAAAGAGATCCTAATGATTTAATTGAGATGTCAGTGTGTGGGTCAGCTGCACATTAACACTGTGGATCTCCTCCGCTGGATCTGACAGGGAAAATTTAAACTCTTCACCTTAGTGGAAAAACAATGTTTTTATTACCAGCTCATTAACACACATTTTTGTTAGATAAGTGATGGAACAGAGAGAAACACATTTAAACTGATGGTTAAAGACGGTGAGAATAGATTTGTGAATACTTCAAAATCAGAGCAGTACCCCCAGAAACCAATAGGAGGCAGTGTTGTGGTTATTTCACCACGATGTGACAAACGCTTACAGACGAAGAAGCAAAAGAAGTTTGCATTTCACAATATACACAATATTAACTCACATTTTTTTGTTTTTTTAACAATTTTTTATCGGTTTTCATGCATTTATCCATTGTAAAAAACCTTTGCTGATTTTTCTCTAGTGATCATCGCCATGTCTTTGTAGGATTGTGCGTTTTACAACAGATAGGATCTGAAAGGCCACTCATCAAGCGGGGTGAAAGGAGTCAATGGGATGTGGAAAAAGAAGGCTTGACACGGTTGAACGTTTGCTTCCGCTGGAGGGAGGACGTAGATCTGATTTCCCTTTCCCACCACTCCAGGTGCGAGAGTTACGATGTCAATTAATCAAAAACCTTTAATCAGTTGGTAGTCCAAAATCCAAGCGGGGGTCAAAACCAGGGAAAAGACGGTACAAAGGAGGCAGGCAAAATCGTAATATAGCAGACTGGCAAAAGGTCATACACGGGGCATCAAAAGACAAAAATCGTGGTCAACAGGCAAAGGTCAAAATCCAGAACAAACGCAGAGAAGGCAAGACAAAACTCGTGGTCGTACGGAAGCGGTCTAGGACCAACAATAACGATCAGGCATTCAAGATTCTCTGCTCTAATGGACACTGTGTTACATTGCAACAGACCTGAACTGAAGTGAAGTGCCTTAAATAGAGAGACCAGGGCGCTATGTTAGTTGCAGGTGGAACTGATGATACTATAATTGACTGGGGGAAGAACTAAACACGGATTGGTTAACGACCAAACAAAACAATCAGGGAAAACAAACCAGGTGCAGTGAATCATGAATGCAGTGGTAACAGAAAACCAGAAAAGTACATAAACTGAAAACCAATAAACAAAAGACAAAGTCAGAAATAAATGAATGTGGCAAAACAGAACACAGCAGATGCAGATCATCACAGACTCCTGTCAGGTTCAGGCAACCTAAAACATTCAAACACACTCAAAAAGGAGAAGACAACAGTTTATATTTCTTACTCGCGAGGAGAACGGACAGAGATGTGCTCGATACAAACGTCTATCCGCTCTAAGGATTTCTCTGCCGAACCCTCTTTTTATTTAGGGCAGTCCCTGTTTACATTTATTTTTCTAAGGGATGGGGGGCAGAAAGACAACAGTAAAACAACATCTGGCATGATGCAATAAAAAAGTGACACAGTCATTCTAATCTGTTTTAGGGCATCCTCTCCTTTGAAGATAACAACCAGTGTCACTCTTATTGTCATTCAGAGGTCGCATCCTGCTCAAATGGCTCCCACCAACACTCTGGTGGTCCCCCTGCTGGTTTCGTCTGCCTAGAAAAGAACTTAAAACATAGTAATACACTTCATACAGATATAAACATTAACATGGCCATGCTACAAAGAATAAAGGAATATAAAAAGAGTAAATATGAGATAAATTATATACATTATTCTAACAACTCCTCCGGTCGGTTTCTCCGTTGGCCTCCCTTCCTTGTGATTACTTGAGGATTTGATCCCACAGGAGAGGACTTGCGTCTATTAGATCTCTCAACAGCCGAGAAAAGGGATTGACAGAAAAGGACGTACTGTAAAAATGTCAGGGTTGTATTTGGTTTGTCTCCTGCTTCCATGTTGATTCTTTACGTACATCAATCATCACAGGTCGGTTTTTGTATGACACAAGAGCAACGAGGTTTATTGAAATGACTTAAGGTGGTATTTTATTCAACTGATTTACTCTGAATGTGACTTTCAGTGCAAATCTCAGTTCGTCGGCCATCGCACGCCAAGCACATCCTTGCGGTTCACTGCTGTACTTCCACCCTACCGTGTTCCGGACTCTAATGGCCCTGATGGAAATTCTCTGAGAATGGGGGTGGGTTTCTGGGTCAGGGGGACCTCGTGTCCTCCTCAATACTACTCCATATGAGGCCAAGCAAGTGAACCACCAGTGTCTTTGTTAAATATTCATCCCCTGTCAATAATTAAATGCTCATTATTTGAACCTGAAGAGTGCTGTGATTCCAAATTTAATGCATCTCTAATGCACGGGGCGATAAGACACGCCTAATAGCGAGGCTGCATGATGAAAGCTAGGTAAGCGCGCTCGTACCCATTCTTTCACAGCAGAACAGGTTAAAAAGAAAAAAAATTCACGTCTTGAATGAAAAATTTACAACCGTTGTCCAGACTTTTTTGAAGAACATCAGAGGTTTTTGTATTCTGCGATTGAGAACAAGTGTCAAAAGAAGAGAAGCTTGTTATCTGAGGCCATTTAAATAGACTCGTCTCCAGACTGTTCCGAAGATGTGTTACTGGAACTGCCACAACACAATCAGCCAGCCACACAGGAAATAATGACGTACCAGCCAATTTAGGTGATAAGATACAAGCCAAGCATGAATACACAAATATACAATAAATATGCAAACAACAAGATCTGTTACCCAAGGGCCAGGAGCTCACATGATAATACCAGCGCTGTCCTGCAGCCATGTAGCGCCAGCACTTCTATCAATTAACTCCAGGAGGAAGTCGACGCATCGACAATCCGTTGCCTCTTTCTCCAAACTTTGAAGAATTTTTAAATACATAATGATTTCCTTCTTTGATGTCGGGCATTTTTCATTGTTTGTTGTTATTATGATGAACTGAGAATCTCCCCAGCTGTTGTTTTTTTTTTTTAACAAATACCGTGTGTGTGTGTGTGTGTGTGTGTGTGTGTGTGTGTGTGTGTGTGTGTGTGTGTGTGTATACGTACAGTGTGTTCTCATTTAGCCCAAGGACCTGTCTGTGATGTAAACACAGCAGCTTTTAGTCTCCATTGTTAATGTCCTCTTTGTATAATTAGCCTTATAAAACGCTCACATCAAAGGTTGTCTTTTATTTTAAATACTTCCACGGAGCGGGCGGGAACACCTCTGGTTCCCCTCCCGTCGAGATGTGATGGTCTCCTAGGCAACGAAGGATTTTCCAGGAACACAAATCGGTGTGTCCGGCAGCATTCCGGTATTCTTCTGCTTGTGTTTACACTGATTAGCAAAGGGGTGTCACCAAAGGCCATGTCAGCATAATGGCTGTAATCAAAAGGCCAAATGTAACTAATAAATGTAACTAAATGTAACTAAATATAATGTAAAATAAATATAACTACTCCTTAATGTTAAATAACTGAATTTATTACTTATTCAAGTTACAAACATTACAGTTACACAGAAAAAAACATGTTTGTTTGTTTCTCTGTTCTAACATAAATCCTTCAAATTTGTCAGGTTATTAAACCCACAGAACTCCATCAATCAAGGATCAAACTATCAATGAATAAAGAAAAATAACATCAGACACAAATTTGGACATTTGTTCAAAACGTTTTTGTCAGAGTTAAAATGAGCTGAATTACCGCATTATGGGAAACGTAGTTTTTGGTCAGAGAACACTTTTCATCGATATATTTTTAGACACACATTTATACTCTAGCGGGCCACACAAAATGATGTGGCGGGCCACATTTGGCCCCCGGGCCTTGAGTTTGACACGCGTCTTAGCAGGATGCAGGATCCTGCTGTTCCAGGACCAATCCCACATTCAGGTACTGTTTGGTGATCATATCACCTTCAGCTTCATCGCAGGAGCCTCCACAGCAGCAGCAACCTCTTTACATGCTAACTATAGATTAGAAGATTTCAAACATTGAAATACTTCAAAATCACTGCCTGCATCTTCATCGAAGGGACGCCTATCACCACGGATCACCGTCACCGGGAACATCTCTCCCGTCGCGCCACGCGGTGAAAACATGGTGAATATTGCAGCGCCATCAGATTAATGTTTCTCTCAGTTAAAAAATATCTACAGTACATTTAATGACCTTCGTGGCCTGCAGTAAGTGTGCAGATGGGAAAGTGCTGGGGAGTACAGTATGTGCTGATTCTGCCGCACTCGGAGACGCTGCTGTTAACAATAATGGTGAACCCTAAGCAGCAGGAAGTGATGAGGGACAGAAAGTGTCAGAGGGGGTTTGCACAAATTTGACTGACAGCAACCAAAGCTGCCTCCGCCATCAATTTAATGGCGATTATTATTTAATGTATATGACTTAAAAGCATATGCAAAATTAAGATTTTGTCACAAAAAACACATTTTATATGGTATTTAAAGAATAATATGCATAATATATTGCTCGTTAATATTTATGTTAAGGAAGTTCAAGCATTTCTTGTCTTGAGTCGGTCCTCAGCTGAAAGCGTCGACGCCACGGTTTCAATTAATAACCGAGAAAGTAAGAAAAAGGAGAAACAGCAGCAGCACAAAACTGGAAGCTTTTTACACAGAGGAGAAAAACCTGCCAATGGGAATTTATCTCAGAGTCAGATTCACTTAAGTGTGAGAACAAGAGGCTGGCCTCAGTCAGTGGATGTGATCCAAACAGGGCAAATATTTTTGTGAAGAAGAGGGATTTGTTTAATAAATGTTCTAATAGAATCGAGCAGGCATCGATCCTTTAAATGGAACTACAGGTCTGATCCCTGCATTGATATTTGCATGAATATAGAATTTATAAGTACAGTGTGATTGTTTCCAGGTTTGCAGTGACCAGTTGTCCGGCTTTAGTGTGTTAAACAATTAAAAAAACAAAAGAAACTAAAGAATTCAAAATAACTACAAAAAGATTTCCTGGATTTTATACTTTATGTTCAGATTATTGTTGTTTTCTTATCCTCAAACAGGCATTTAATTTTTATTTGAACATATAAAGTTCTACTTGCTATTATTTTTTCGAATTATCTCTTCTTCCTATCTATTTTTTCTTTGTGCTGTTCCAGCTAAGATTCGGCCTCTGCTGACCTTGATTGACAGGTGGATGAGTGTTTGACGGCCCGTCATCACTCGCTGGAACCCTGCGTTAATATAATTAAATTATAAATGAGTGCATGAATTTTAAATCGTTGTGGGGCAGCAATCAGGAAATTCAGAATTTCTTTCCGACATCAACAATCCCATCGTTTTAGCCGCCTTTTCTTTACCTTCACCTTCCGCTAAAACACAATGTGAGGGAATTCCAGCAGCTCCTAAACGAAGTGGGCGAGTCCACTTCGCCTGTCTCTTTTGGGGACAAAGCCAAGATATGAACCGGTTAGTAGAGGATGAGGACAAAGAATGTAAGATAGAACAAGTCTCCTTAGTTTATTTTCTGGAAACCCCCCCGTGCCCCCCCATTCTTTCGGGGAGAGAGAGACCATGAACTGACAGGCCCTATGTAATTCTTGACAGGGGAGAACTTTGTATACAGACAGTCTCAGCAACATGTTATTAAAAAGATGAGCATGGCCATGGAAAATAAATAAATAAAGAAAAAATACTGATTAAATTTTAAGCAGCTGGCGGGCCGATATTTTGCCCGAGGCGTATTTGTCAGTTTCAAAGGGTGTTTTTATTAATTTTGTATTTTGCATTTTGTTAGTGGAAAGAACTTACTCCACCGGGAGCGCCACAAGCTATAGCCAACAGAGCCTATAGCAGGGAGAAAGGAGATGGGGAGCATGCCAAGCAGATCCTGCACACTTAGAGACAGAAATCAGCTCCAGATCACCGGCAGAAACCCCAGACCCCCCATCCTCTGCCCAAAACGCACGCAAAACACACGCGTGTTCACAACACCAGTAATGCATGCACTATGTAAACACACACAAATGTCAATATGAAAATGCGCCGCATACAAAACATGGTAGCATAGCAGCTAGTGAGCAGTTAGCAGCTGTAGCACCTGTCTGTCCTCTGTATCAATCATTAACTATTGTGTGCGGCTGCAGCTTCCTTTTAGCTAAATTTAAACAGCAGCGATTGCTCCGATTATTCTGATGACTAATGGAGCAGAAATAAAACAGGTCAAACAGGTCTTTTAAGATGATCAATAAGTCTGGTTAATGTACAGCGTCTATAGGAGCCCCTTTAGCCCTGCTGATGACTGGTTTTACAGAGACATGTGGGCTGTTTTTAGTGGATCTCAGGGGTCATCACTGACCTTTAAGGTTCTGTAGGAAGAGTAGTTGCGTAAGGAAAGGGACTAACTTTGAATTATCACCACGGGTGGTTTCCTTGTGTTTAAGTGTCCAGGCTACGTGGATAAACCTGTGTAACCGAGTTGTAGACTTGAAATCGACCTGATTGGACACCGTAGCATCAGTGTTTGTACATTTTGTGTATATTTTGTTCACTTTTTTGACACAAGTGCTGTCCATACCGTCGTGATGGGATTATATCACTGACATCAGCATCAGAACTGGGTTTGTTCATGGATGCTAACTGGCTGCTAGCGCTGCCTGACAGTAACTCACCTCTTGGCTTTGCAGCCTAACGACAAATGAGAATGTATATGTAAAATATTTACCAGTGAGAAGTAGATTATTCATTTAAACTTTATTTAAACACGTGTAAGTTTTTTGTCATAATAACTACATTTTTGTTGCTTATCATTAGCAGGTACGATATATAATACCATCAGCATGTGCTTGGAATTGTGTTGGACATTGATATTACCTATATCGTATTAAAATTGATCCATGTAAATTACAGGAGAAAGAAAAACCCTTTTTTAGCAATTGCTATTGACATCAAAGAAACAAACAGTTCATTTCTAACATGTAAATTGTCAGGTGTGATCCTTATCAAATGCAAATCTTTGCATAAAGCAGGGGGCACAGATGAAATAATGACAAAAACCCCTCAGTAACAGTAAGTCGGCGCCTCAGACTGGAGCTGGACGTATCAAACAGAATCAAACACTGAGCAGCAAAGCCTGGCCTCAGGCTATAATTTGCAGAAGTTTTACCTGCTGCTCACCGAGACCGAATCCGAGTGTAAAGACAAAACTCAGCAAGTGTATGTGTGCATACATACATACATGCATGCATACGTGCACGCGTGCACAATTCACAACGTTACACGTGGCAGTTTTAAAGTAAATTTGGGTCAGGTGAGCCCGTCCCCGCCCACCGGCAGCTTTAATCAACTTAAAAAGAAGTAGCCGTTGAGGTGTTTGATGACTATTAGCGATGCGTGTTGCATCTTCTAAATCACATTCCATTCCAAAATACTCATAATGCATCTCTGTCAAATCAGTGTGAGCAGTTTGAAGTTGCTGCTACTTTGTTGTGTAAAGGTGAGGGAGTTAATTAGGCGATGGGATGGTGACTGATGGGATGTATATACAGCACACAGGACCGGGAGGGAAGCCAAGTGGGCTGCTAATCACGCCCCCCGCCCCTTCCTCCTGCGTTCATCTCCAACCATGTGCTTTTGAAGTCAAGGATGTCAGGAGCTCGGTGACATACACTCACTTTTATTGGATCTCCTGGAGGAAGTATGCTTTGTTTACCATGGCGGATTCTGAATAAATCTCAAATAAAACACTAAAGTACATTTAAGTGATGCGTTCAAAGGCGCTGGCTCAGAATGGGACGAACGCAGGGGGGCCTCCTCTCCGTTATTTTTATTCCTGCTAAATTAATTCATGTCCTGTTTGGGTGGGGGAGGAGGTTTGACTGTGTGGGGCAGGAAACGGTGACACTTAGGAAGTAATTGTTTTAAAATGTAATATTAATGATGGAAGGGGTAAAGATAAACTAATGGATCAATAAGTGATTAATGGATTCAGTTTTACACCAAAAACCCCAAATTACCATCTTAAATTTAAAGTGCTTCACATTTAGCCAATTTTTTTTAACTTTTCTAATTTTAATTAGTTGTTTTAATCTCATATAACAATTAGCATTGCGTTAGTTCGTCATGTTTTATTATCTGTTGCAATAACAAGAAAAAAACGCGATAGGATTCCCAATTTTTTTCGTAGGCGTGTTTTTCGGGCAGGTTGGTGATAAGGGGTTGAATGGAATTGTGGTGAAAGCAACACGGTTGTTGCTGGTGGCGTTACATGTTGGTCGATTGCACTGCAGAATATGTGTGGGAATTCTTAACGGAATGTGGAACGAGTTGCGTGCATCCTGCAGGGATTGTCTGATGTCATAACGATTTTCACCCCACGCAAAGACGCCCACACAGAACATCAGGACCAAACCTGATACATTGTCATCCATTCTTTCATTCATTCATTCATCTTCAGTTCCCTCTTCTTCCGCTGTTGAGGGTCACGGGGTTGCTGGAGCCTATCCCAGCGAGAGGTAGGGCGAGAGGTAGAGTACACTCCGGGCGTGATGCCAGTGCACCTTTAGATACATTATAAATGATAGTAAAATCACAACCTCCACACATTGTCTACTGCTGATGGATTGATAGATTTTTGGATGCACAGGAAAGTAATCGTGATTGACTATTGATTGATTTATTACTAACAGATTTTAGAACAGAAAGAAAATGGTGAATTTTCTTTTACATCTTACGTGAATATTTTCCGCTGACCTCACTGGTCACAAATGCATCTTAGTGAAAACCTGAAATGCTTTTTTTTTTTTTTCTTACTTGCACTCAGAACCCTAACAGCATCGTCTGTTCGTCCGATTCCGGAAAAATCAGGCTGACCTTTCGTTTAGTGTCGGTTGGTGTTTGAAGGGTCCCTGGTGTAAAAACCAGGTTGATTTTGAACATTTAGTCCAGACCGGAGACCGTGTTCCTCCCTGGTGTTTGCCTCCCTGCTGCCTCCAGACAGGAGCTAAATTATCAACCGATGAAGTGCAGAGTTCGCAGTGGCAGTACGGCTGGAAGGAACACTTAACCGATCAATTTATTTCACTTAACAGCCGTCCGTTGTTTTATTGATACAACAATGAGCCGTGGAAAGTAATCATACAAAGAGCTGAGGCTGCGGCTCTGTCCAACGTAATATTTCCAATTTCTCTTTGTGGCCCCCGCCGCCGTCTAACAAGCATTAAATTCACAAACACCTTTTGAGTTCCCGCGTTTTGATCATTTATTTCCCAGCCTCATTTAAATGTTTCCTCTCCGCTTTGTTGGATGGAGATTCTTCTACATAATTACATTAAGTTGGTGTTGCAGCTCAATCCTTGGCGCCCTGAGCGTCTGCGTCGTGGCCCCGCTGTCTTTTAGCGGTTCTGCTTCAGCGCTCTTGGATGGAACATGACAGTTACATTAATGTCTCCGTGTATATTGCTGTCTACATGTAAGAAACAAGCAAAAGGGGAAAAAAAGGAAGACATCCATTGGTCCCTGACAGGAGGAATTACACCGACATTCATTGTGCGGAGCCCCAAATGGCCGAGTTTATTATAGTGTGCAGCAGTTTCTGTGAGAATCCAACCAGGAAGATGGACAGCAAGCAAAAGCAACAACAGAAAACACTCACGGCGCTTTTTAACCAGGCAGCAGAGGAATAAAGACAAATAGGCGTCAGGGCTCCCTGTGGATTTTTGAACCATTAGCTTTGTTGTGGAGCAAAATGTGTTGATGAACGGGTCCCTGAATTGTTTTCACACGATGCACCAGTGTGCTCTCAAGGACCAAAACATGAGTGCTGGTTTTTTAATTATTATTTTTGCTTTCAAATCTCACACTTAATTTGTCAGGCATGTGTTTTTGTGTTGGTTTTTTTTGTGTGTGTCATGAAAAAGAAATGAAGAAATATCATACAGCAAAATAAAATGTGGAAGTTTGATTTTGCATCCGAGGTCGTAGACGGAGGAAACTGGAAAGTTTTCTTAACCTTGTTTTGGTCAGGAGTTTATGTTATTATAGATCGTTCGATAAGATGTTCGGCTTCAGGCTTTTGTGAGTGTGATCTTGTTAAAATTACAAATTTTATTTCATCAACCCTGAAAACAAACCAAGTTCACCTGTGTTTGTACGACTTAAAAAAACAGATGTATCAAATCCAAAACGGTCTCTGTGGCAAGGTTCCAAAAACACTTATTTTGGATTTGAACCCGATGCTAATGAGGAAGTCTGATTATGCTAATGAAGGGAAAGAGATGCGGTGACCTCACTGAGGTGAAGGAGGTGTGCAGCCTTTCACCTGCAGCTCTCCATACGCATAATAAATTCTCTCAGGTCTACGAAACATCTCACTAGAATTTAAAAAGTCTCTTGTTCATCTGTGGACAGATTCACTGACGCAGAGCTTTTATTGTGGAAATACATCTGACACAAACGTGATCTCAAGATGACATTACGTCGAGAGAAGTCGGACTTCTCTAGCTTCATACAGTAAATCCCCATGGATGAGAAGTGTGTGTCGTATTCAGCAAGAACACATTTATCGATATTTCAACCATTAATTATTAATTATTTGCCATAAAAGTACTGGAAATGATAAAATAAAGTGAAATATTGTCGTTTGTACCCATTTAACGTGACGGCACATACGTCTCATCTACCATGTTCACGGAAAGTTCACTTAGAATAAAAAATGTCCACGCGTTTTAACGGGACAGGTGACTAGAATAAGAGATATTTCTATTATTATGCAATTGCCGGAGCTTTCCCAACGGGACCCTAACAATATTCTGCTCCACGCCGGCCCATCCATCATGATAATGAATGGCAGTAACTTATCCTGGGACATAAATCTGGCAAGCTCTGTGACACAGCATTTAATTACAACGCATGTCTAATTGAAAGACCCCCCAGGAAAAATAGTGGGATGTGTCTCCGGGCTGGAGCGTGGGTTAAAAAACTTAATTAATTATAAGACACCTCCCTCCCTCTTTATTCGTGGTCGCCGGCGTTGCTGCCTCAGTGGGCTGATGACATTTGCAGCCTCCCTTTCATCCTTCAGAGAAATGAATGACATGGCAGCAGCGCCATCAAATGAGCTGTAGAGCCAGCCAGTGAATGTGTCATTGAGTGTGACTGCTCCCTGAGTGAATTGTGATTTATCTCTGTGCTCCCCCCGTCATGTTAACTGACTGCCCGCCCTGCACCCCTCACCCCCGCACCTCCGGAGTTGACAGCCTCAGTAGATCATCGAGGCGGGGCGGGGTGGGGATCTGTAGGTGAGGTACCGTAATGCCGTCTGGGACCCCGGTATCCCTGTGATTGACCCCATGCCCCCCCACCACCACCACCGCCACCAAATGGAACTCTTCCATTCATTGTGTGGGATTCCCAATCGATAACACGTGACGCCCCACCCAACAAAAGTTCATTCTTCAAGTCAGGTGTGGAACACTGCTGGTGGCACGACTCGGTTATCAAATTAGCTGATAAGAACTAAAAGTTTTGCTGTTGATATTTTCATTCCTCCTCCAAAAATTCCTTGCCATGCCTCCTTGTGGCGGCGGCGCCCCCACCTGTATCAAGAAACACAGCGAGAAGCGAGCCGACCGTGGAAAACTGTCTGCGCTGAAAAAGTTGACGCTGCGTCCCGAATCATCCGTTATCCAGATCCGTGCATTTGTCACCCAGACTCGTACCCGCGCCCGCCCGCCGCCCCACTTGAGTTTGATGAGTGAACGCCTCAAACTGGGAGCTCGGCGTTGAAAGGCTGCCAGCAGACACTCGGCGCCAAATCAAAAGCTCCAGTGTCGAATCAAAAGGTTCAGTCTTTCTCTACATAAACATGAGAGCAGCGGACACGATGAGCCCCGCTAACGTGAGCCCGGCGCCGACCCCCCCTCCGGAGGCTCCTGCACGGATTCTGCGTTGTTGTAAATCCTCCCGCCTATCTTGTCGGGTTCAAATGACATTTTCAACTAAACACAGTTATTATCCTTTCGTTCTTTTTGCAAATATAAGAAGATAATATTTTCATTTTTTGTGTAACAAAAGACTTCCTGAACTTTCCTTTGTGGATTTCTTTCTCAGACTGGTTGAATATTGGAAGTAAATCTTTTGACAAGTAAGGAAAGAATTGCAGTTATTTATTATTCATGTGAAATTATCAACTGATAAAGGGAGAATCAACAAAGATTTTTTTTTTTAAATTCTAAATTTTGTTTTCAGACAGGGACGTTCAAGATGCTAAAGATACAGATTGTCAAACGGCACCATTTTTCTTGAATTAGTTAAAATAAAAATCACATCCTGCGCACTTGATGACGTAAAAACATGTCAGCCAAAGGAGAAGAAGAAGAAGAAGAAGAAGAAGGAGAAGAAAAGGCATCCGGACACGACAAGCTTTTATCGTATTAAAATAATGGGCTCCAGGAAAACGTGGTCCCAGCGCTGCTGTTCAGTCGTGAACAGGCTTTCCTATTAGTTTCTGCTCCGTTGCCACTAAGTGTCATGCAAAAAGACAGCTCATTTACATTTTTGATAAAATGATCCTGCATTTTTTATTTGTCTTTGAAATTAAAGACTTCTTTAATCATTGTGGACGGAACGGGACTTAGCCGACGTACTCATGTGTTTCTGATTTCATTAGAAGTGATGTGGCGTGGCATGATGGATATTTAATAGTTGCGCTGTCCCTCTGTATCATGTCAGGAGGAGACACACACAGATGCTCTGCAGCTCTTCAGCCCATACATGAATTGCTTTAATTATTAGGCCGATCATCTCGGCTTTGAGGTGGGAGGAGGGAGGAGGAGAGAAAGTATAGGCAAATCCCAAAACCAGCGTTGGGAAGGGCCTTAAATGAGTTTATCAGACATTTGTGCATAGTAATGTGGACTCAGACTGACATGCCATATGCTGTTTGTCTGCAGGACTTCTCCACAGGCCGTGCGGTGGGGCCTAATTGCTGCAAAGGCCGCAAAGAGCCCATGGCATCCCTGTAGCGCCCCGGGCTGTGCTGATCAGAACCTTCCATCTATAATCATCTTCTACAGACATGTGTTTTTATATTGCAGCATAAGTCTAATTTTGATTGATTTCATGAGTTCAAATATTGGACATCCTGATACGAGTACCTCAAAAGAATCGTCACGATTGCGTCACCGCGAGAGAAAAAAAGGCTCCACCAGCGCGCCGCCACTGGCACGTCTGTTCTTGATAATCCAGGGATATATTGTAGGAACACAAAACAGGCTTACAAATTTCAGTAGAATACTCTTTATGGAAGTAGAAAGGGACAGATGAGAGCAGAGGCCAGAGAGTAATTATGCGAGAGAACAGCCACTCTTATGTTGGCACCTCCAGCGCGCAGGCCATCTGCACCGATCGCCTGGAAATGAGGATGACAATGCTAATCACTGCCATGGACGCCTGACTGGTGTGGATGAATGGCCATCCCAGGCTCTATACACACTGAGTAGCGCTCATCACACTACTGTATGTTTTTGTCTGGCCATGCCAGGTCCACAAGACGCCACCAGCCACGCCCGTTTCCTGTACGCAGCCCTTCAGTCGGTGGTAACATGTGTACAGCTTCCTGTCGATTCAGGAAGTCTTGGTTCATGTCCCAGCCACATTAATGGACCAGGCAGAGGATACTTAGTAATTTCCTATTTCCCTATTGAAGCAATTGTTGTTGGCTATTCTCATTCATGCCCGCTACCCCCCCCCCTCCCCTCCCTAAAATTGGATCATAATCTGCTTCTGTATGAGTTCTTGCTTTCTTTTCATGCACAATCCGATTCTAGAGATCCTGGCTTTCGTGTCTTTTAAAGGTAGTCAGTGTGAGTTGTCGTGAGTGTGTGTGTGTGTGTGTGTGTGATTGAGCTTTAACAAGTGTCACACAAAGAGGCCGTGGCGTACTGTAGCCCCCGGTCAAATCCGATAATCAAAGCCGATGGAATTGTCTGGAGGGGGCGATCAATCTCGTGACACATGTATTTTCATGACTGATCAATCAAATGGATAATTAGATAAGCAAAGCCTTCGCTTGGAGAACATGTCGGGTTAATTTCTTTATCCTGAGGAACAGATTGAGAACGACACACTCATGTGAACAAATAAAAGACGAAGCGTGAAGGAGGGAAGACCCATAGTCTCAACTTTTCATCCAGATGGTTTTCAGCTGGAGTGGAGGCTGTTTTTTATTTTGTTTGCAGGTGCTCCCATGAGAGGGCCAGCTGCCTGGCAGCCAGGACCCCTTTGGCCCCAGATCTGGCTAAACCGTGAACCTGACGTTGCCCTTTGGAGGTCACCACCAGCCCCCTCTCCCCTCCGTTAGCTCGCATACAACAATATACAGCACTGACGATAACTTTTATTCTTCTCATTGATGGTTGCTCGTTGGATTCTGGGAGATTTCCATTTGGAAAATTACAAATTTGACATCTCATTTCCGGAAAAGATAACATTTTTGAGAGTTAATGGTTAAATTGATGCTAAATAAACTAATAAACGATATATCCTCTAAATTGTTGGACATTAGATGACTTTAATCATTCCCCGGTAAAAAGTTGTACCAGCTTTAGTTTGATGTTTAGCAGCTGTTTGAAAGTTTGCTTACGACCAAATTCACCATTTGGACTAAAATTATTGATGAGAAATATGTCAGATTTTTTAAAAACTGTAAACATTTAAATATATTTAGTCTACTTTTGTATTACCTTGGAGGAAAGTCCTCAGACCTACTTAAAATGCTCAGTTTTGTGAGTTGCTGGGTAAAATAAATGAGTAACTATTTTAGCTTTATAAATTTGACAGCCATCATAGATTGGGTGCCTCTTTTTTTTTTGCATAAGATTGTCTCATATCATTATAACACTGATGGACTGACCAGTCTGTGATGTGAACATCGTTCTCAGAAAAGTTGTCTTAAATCACATGAAATTCAAGATAATTATTTTATCAAAATAAGACGTGTTTTGTTCTCCATTGGCATTGAAATGGTTGAAAGATTTGTTTTACAAAGTTCATAAATTTGCTTTAAAAAGTCACAATAATGAACATTTTCCAATGTGTTTTAAAGTTTGACTAAACAACAATATAAATAATAGCATTTATCAAAAAAATACAGTAAAAATTTATCATCTTGCTCCAATTTCCCAAACATTTTAAAAGCTTGTCCTCATTCTCTTCTAACCTGGCGACCTTTTCTTTAGGCCACGAGAAGAGGCTTTCACTTCCTGTCTTGTAGCCATGGCTGCCATAGTTTCAACTTTCACAAGGGGAATGTTGTAAAAGCACTTCTGTCTAATGTGCTGTGGTTTTCAAAACCCAATCCCAAGAAAGAAATAAAAGCCCAGACAACTGCATTACTGTCCAACCTGTCAGTTTTGTTGAATATAATCTCAATCCTTTCCTGCCAGGGTCTTAAAAGCTGAGCTGGCGGAGCGCAGGACTCAAAGTGACAAAAGCAGATAGCTGCAGCCGTTATTTTGGGAAAGGAGAATGGACTCCTCAAGCATTTTTACATGTGTACAAGGAGATCATGCTGTTCTATATGAATCAGTAATAAGCAGAATGCAGGAGAAGTGAGATTCAATTATCCACTCAAAGCACCTCTCTTGTCACTGCGATGAGAATTTAAGTCAACATGCTGTCCGGTGCGATGTCATTCCTGTTTCCCCGAGTCTCTAGAGGCAGAAGGAACCTGAAAGTAACACAAATCCTATGTGAGAATCTCCCTAAAAAAATTATAATGTCCCTTTCAGTGTTACATGTAACAAACATCAACTAGAGGTAAAACGGTGGCGCCTGTTCGAGCGCTCTTTCGGCCACGTTTTAATTATCGTGTTAAGGTTTCACTGTCGTGGCAGTGAGATTTAATTAAATCATACATCTAGGAGCATCTAGTTGGTTGCACCACTTCCCTCTTTCACACTCATAATTTATTACCTTCCGCTTTATCTTTCACAAAGGATATAGTCACTTTTAAGTATATCTGACAAGTGCAGCTGTTCCTCAGATTGGCTCTCAGCAGATCGCGGCATCATGCTTCAGTCGGAAGACTCAAGTCCCATAGCATTACGTTCTGATATTGAGACGTTTCATGCAATTATGAAAACCTCATTGCTCACATAAAACATCCATAAATTCAATCACGGTCTGTCTTTTGGTTGTGTTGCACCACATCAATGCGCCAAGACATTTTTCTCATTCAATGAGTTGTTTGATCGACGAAGAAAAAAAAAAAGAATAGTCAAGAATAATATCTAAGCAGAGACATCCACGGGGGATGAAGTAGACTCCGTATCTGAGCCACACTCCAACGCATAAATAAATGAGTAAATCGGCTCCGGTTGTATAATTGGGATACAATGATATTCCCTTATCCAACAAAATTCTCTGTAGGATTGATGGAATCCATACTCATGGATATGGACTTGTTTTGAGCCGTGGAATTAATCACCACATTGAATATATATGTCAATTGAAACAAAAATTTATGAGGAAAAAAATCATTATGTGTAAGTGTTCATCTTAAAATCAAAACCAGATTTTTCTCTTAAACTTTTTATATCAACTGGTGTTACCGGACTCGGGACGGGTTCCCAGATGCAGAACTGAACAAATGATGCTCAAATCATTGGATGTAAACAGATGAGATGATTCTGATGTTGGATTCATCGCAGCCAAACCATTTGGTAACCTGCTGGACGTGCAGCAAATGTAGTCGACCTACGTTTAAAGGATACACTCTGGTCAACGTCCTTAACCAGAGGGACCAGAGGACGTGTCCCATCCTCACTGCTTCTGTTTCAACACGGCCTGGTTGTTGCTCGATTGATAATTAACCTGCATTCACATGATTATTTTCAAAAGAGTTGGGACGCTGTTTAAAAATATAAAAGACTTGGATAATTATTTTTGATATATTGTAATTTGAACGCAGTACAAGGACAATGTATGAACTGATTAGTTTAATCAAAACGACAAACAATTTTGAACTTTTTATTCAAACATTTATCTTGAATTATGCTTTTTTAAATATTTAATTTTAAACACTGGTGTGCTAATCTATTATATGTTCATAAATGCTGAAAATAATATTTCCTTTTAATTTTTCAACACAATGAAGCCTTTCTTAACAGTCAGGGTGTTGAGACGTGAATGTTAGCTTTAATCCTACGAATGTCTCAATATTTAATAAGCTAATTTTGGCCAAATAATAACAAAATAGAAACAATTTTTTTTTAATGTGGTGATTTCATAGCTAGAATCAGTCAAATAAATTCATTGCACACAGGAACTTCCATCGTAGTTCTTATGGGAATGAATCTTAATTTTAAAGCAACTTATACTTTTATTTTTAAATGCAATGAAAGAGCATACCGTAATGTTTTCCTGTGGGAGATAAAATTAGGTGAAATTGCTGTTTGAATTGTATGTCCGTGTATTCCTTCCCATTCGTATGCTCAAATGGCTTCATGTGAACTGATTACAATGCAGCAGCACAGGAAGTGTGAGCGGAATGGTCCAGCTACAATATGCTTGAAAGATGAGGAACTCACCCTTTTCCCAGCCATTTACTGCAAACCTCTTCTACAAAGTGCTCCAAACAGAGCCATTACACGACTGAGGTGAAAATATTTGCTTTTATCACCCATCTATTTGAACACTGGCCACATCCTCCAGCCGGCAAAAATGCTGTGTGGGAGCAATCACAGTGGAACATTGCTCCACCATCATTTCCAAATAATTTACCAGCTGCAATTAGCTGACTCCAGTTGTCATCACAGCGCTTTGTGAACTCCTTAGGAGAGGAGTTGATGTATTAAGAGACAAAAAATACGTCTTCATTAAAGGGAAAAATGTACACGGAAGTACAGTGAATATACGCATCGCTGATGATTGCTCACACCAATTGGAAATAAAAATGACCCGGGCCTGACAAATTAGAAATAAACCTGTTTGACAGGCCTCGTTTGGTTAGAACAAATGTGAGACATGAAAAATTGTTTGACACACTTTCATGAAAGCAAGTGGCGACAACCCATCCTTTAGCATGTGGTAATGGCCTCTCGTTGTTAGATTCAATGGAAAAAGCCATTCATACTGTTATGTGATTGAAAAGAAAATTGAATCCTTTTGATGTTATAAATGTGTCTATTACCGCATTTGCACACAAAATTTCTATGGAAATTATAGAGAAAGGAGTGATTCTCTGGAGGAAATGTTTGGGGATGACATATTGAATTCTATTCCTGCCTGAATATCAATGTAGTGCATGGCTTCTAGAACAACTTCAAAACTATATGATTTTTCACTGGGCTGAAAGGCTAAAATTACTACACTATATACATGAAAAAGGTTAATGGCGACATATTTCTTATGGTCTAATGAACAGCCTCTTCAGTTTGCTGCTGAAGTTTGAGAAACTTTGTCTCTCTCTTACATGACGAGGTTTATACCTGCAAAAAAACAGGTTTGATGGGTCAACCTGACATTTGGTACCTGACAGCAGGAGAGTTTGTTCTTTCGTCTCATTGGTTAAATCAACAACCCAGAGTTTTTGATTTTTTTTGACAATATCAGACATGGAAAATGTGAAATGTAATGGTTTACATTAGCGTTTTATTTTCTTACAGGGAATGATTTACTAATTCGTATAGACATCTTAGCTTTTTTGTGAAATATTGACATGATCCTCCTTACAAAGCCAGTTTCTCTGCTTCTCACTTTTTATGTTTTCATTTTAAATTCTACACGTTTTGTTTTATATGCTAGTAGAATCCTCAGGTCCCATTAAGGGACACATGTTCTGTATGTTTTGTTTGCGAATAAAACATTGACACACATGGACTGTAATCGAAGACAATGATGCTTCTTTATGCGATTGAACGACAATCAATAAAGCTTTGAAGTATGTTTGCCGTCAGATGAAAGCAGTGCGGCTGGAGGAAGTTGTGTGGTTAATAGCAATAATTAATGATAAAGTCAATTATTAATTATTAAATCAATGCGGTTATTCATTAATAATAACGAGGGACCACCTAGAGGCCGGTAATTGTTCGCTCGCTGTATGTTTAGAGGCCGTCGTCTGACCTTATGGTGGAGGTCGTGAAAGCGGTCGCCAAAGTTGAAGCTTTAAATTCTCTTGATAGACGTTAGGAAAATATTGAGTCGGTGTTTAATTTGACATCAGACATTAGGGAACTATTTTTAAGGTCATTGATTTTTGTCTCAAGTGTGAATTTGGGGCCGTCAATAACTGGCAAACTTCGACCTCATTTCCTTTTGCGAGCGTTTTTAATCGTACGTGTGAAGTACTATATGTCACATTCTACTGACAAAGCACACGAGGAACTAAAAAGGCATCTGTATTCAGGGCAGCACCTGATAATTTAACCCGTCGTTGAACACAAGCTGCTTTCTGATCGCTACACCACAACATTATTCAATTGCCTTAATGAGTGCATTTAAAGACTTTTCAGCTATGCTCATATTTGATGTTTTCAGGCCTGTTGTAAAACATTTTGAAGTCCCAGCAAATGGTTGTAATAGCTTCCTTTCAAAACGGTGATAATGATTATGGATGTATTCAAATCAAATTAAATCTCAAAGACTGGGATGCAAGCCACTGTGACTAACTCAGGCGCATCAATCATGTTGCTGAAACTTACAGGAACACTGTCAATTCACTCAGAGGTACTTTTGATGTCAGACACAAAGGAATAATAATTGCTTTAATTCAAAGGTACACTTTATACTGACGATTTCAATCACATTTCAATCAAGGATCAAAAGGATATGTTTGCATTATGCTCTGAAGCAATCCAATCCTTGAGTTGAGGACAGATTTATTAAATAGAAAAGCAGATGGCAGTTTGTTTGTTTTTTCTGCATTCATTACATTAAAAAGATGCACAAAGTTTCCACCCCACAGGATATAAAACCAAATCATCCTGATTAAAAAAAGGAGAATGTTCTAAGAGAGGTAGGGAATATAGGCTCTGATTAATAAATTCAGATTGAAATTATGCACTAATTTGGGTCATTTACTAAAAGCATGATCAGAATTGATGCTAAAGGAAAAATCTTTCAAGGCTGGACAGAAGTAGTCTTTGCATCATCACCCCCCCCCTCCCCCCAGGGATTGTTGAAGTAGTGGAGCAGGGTGGTGGAGTTAGTTGTTAAGGTGATGGATGTGACCCGAGGACAACGGGATATTAATTTACATGTGATTAGCAAGACTGTGATTGAGTGGATACAGAAGTGGCGTGCGTTGGTGTGTTGTTGCCGTGTCATGAGGTTGTCATCCGGCGTGTGTGTGTGTGTGGATGTGCATATGTGTGTGTTTGAGTGTAAAACAAGCTCAGTGGCTGCAGGTGTGAAAGTAGCCCGGGCTGTGAACTCCACACACTCCCCTCATCCTCTCTCACTTCCGCTGCCACTCGTTTCTTTTTCTCTTTCTCTGATTTGGTTTTAACGCTGCTGCACTCGACTCATTTGCATCTGCTCCTGACACCCTTGTGACACACACACACACACACACACACACACACACACACACACACACACACACACACACACACACACACAAACTCTGAAACTATCGTCTTTTACAAATAGTCCCAACCTGCGATGCACAGAAGCCACGCGGTCACATCTAATTCAGGCCAAATTGTTTTTTATTCTCATTGTAATTTATCATTATTTAAATTGCGGTCTGAACCTTCATCATCATCCAGATAGGCGTATAACAACTTGTGAGCTTCCTTTGTGTCTAATCTAGTCCGCTGTGTGATTTTCATATGTTAGCTGGGGGGGTTAGGGAGTCCCAAACATATGTTTGTATTTATACCAATATGTTAACGGCGAGGATTCAAGCCTGGGTGCACAAAAGGAACTGATGATCAAATCTTTAATCCAATGAATTTATCCAAGCAGCAGAATGAGCCGAATCTATCAGGCAGCTCTGGTCATGGAGCAGTGATTCTGAGAGTGCTGCAATGAAGTTCAATTAAGACACAATATAATAATTAGAAAACAACTCCAGAGACGAGTCGGGGTTTAGTTCTCCCAGCATCATTCTTCTGAGAACTGTTAGTTATGCAGTAACCGTTGTTCTCTGAGTGAAGAGCTCCCATTGCCAAAGACAAACCCCCACCAAAGGTGGAGGATCCAATCTGTGCCCTCTGTCCAATCGAGAGACCCTCGAACGCATCACGACCGGACGCAAGACCAGCCTCCCTGAGGACCAATCAGGGACAAGAAGGTCATGATGACCACCATGCGTGGTGTTGCCTACAAGAAGAGCATCATCTGCATATTGGCGCCTATAAACAAGCTGTGATCTTAAAGTTCTTCATGCACTTAGAGCATTAATTAAACATTTTATATACGAGTCCCGAAATTCACAATTTAAGAAAAAAGTACAGAACATTTTTAAGCATTTAAAAGTCACAGGTCGCGCTAATTATGTCTTCTACTTAAAAATAAGCCTGACCCCGTACGGCTGGTACAATCACGCATTGATTTTCTAAAGAGAATGTGTTTAATAGATTTAGCTACAGTAGCAGGACCAGGTGGTCAATCATTGTCCCGTTCTCAAAGCCCCTGATGAGCTGCCGAGAAAGATGGCAGAAATAATATATTGTTCGTCATTGTTCTGCCTAATTACAGCGTGCCACAGACAAGAGGACATTTGCATTTTAAACAAGCACTTGTTCTGATTGAGGAACAATTGTTCCGTATTTTATTAAATGTGAGCCATTCATTACAGCGAGAGGAGACGTAACCTACAAAGCATCCAGCTCGGTTCAGACGCGTTCCACCGGCGCTTCAAAACACGCTTTAATATAAGGCTGTTTGTTTTCATTTCTTTTACACTTATGCATGCTTTAGTAATATTTCCCAATGATTAATTTAATCGTGCAGCCTTCTTTAAAGTCTCCTTTGCTATCCCCCCCATGCCCTGTTCAAGTAGGAATGAGAGAGCGTCTGATGAGGAGGGGAAGAGGAAGAACTAAAACAAGACGCTGGAATCAAATAAGCTTTAACGGTTTTTGACTGCTCTTGCTTTATTTTCTTGGAGTGGATTTGAAGCAGGGCTGGGCTTCTTCCTGAATATCTTACAGCCTCCTCGGTGTCTTTATCTACAGTTCCACTTATTTACAGATCACTGGAGGAACATCTGCTCCAACATTTGCCCCAAATCTAAGAAATGATGTTTTGCAATATACCATTTAATTTTTAATGCTGAAATTCAGTTTTCCTTCAAAACAGAAGAACTTTCATAGATAAGCTCCTTTTGATGACATCCAAAGAGCATCCAATAGCCTGGAAATATACAGAATTCAAGGGGTAAACAAAACTGTGCCAAACAAACAACTACAATAAGAGTAAACACTGCAAAAGTTGACAATATCACAGCAGCATAAAAGTATTTTATCTCCATTATAAACAAGTCAAAACGCAGTGAGTTGCAGTAAGTCATCTTCAGATGAGATGTTTCAGTTGTACACAAATAAACAAGTATATATCTCCAACGGTCCAATGCTGTCAGAAACAAGAAAAAAAGGACCATAAATTAAATATACATAAATTTCAACACATAGAAGTTAAACTCTGGCTTTGGGAATAAAGGGAGTAGTCTGGTTCAGATGAGTCGGAAGTAGATTCCCGCCATTGTTATCGATCGCTTTTGTTGCATCTGCATCTGTTCATCGCTACGGCGATGCCGCCTGGCCTAGCGCCAACACTCCCTACTTCGTCTACTGCCAAATAATGCTACACATATTTAATTTTCAATACGGAATAATAAGCCATCAACTTCATTATCACCATGGCGTTATCTTCCCAAACCTTCGCCGTTGAATTGAAGAATGGCTCGTGATGCCAACGTTAGCATACGACTCAATAGCAGACACGCGTTTTAAGCTTTTAGCTTTGTTAGCTCAAGCTAGAAGAAGCAAAAATGAAGCTGGGACTCTTTAGTCTTATTCATATTCTGTTTTGATATTTATATTAGAGATCTATTTCCTGGATTTGTTGTATAAAAGCCAATCAAAAAACTAACACAACAGAATGTTCCATAAATGTGTTGTAAATGAAGAATCATTTCAAACCAAACGTTTAACTGGACAAAAACAGACACTGAACTATAATTCACATGAAGTTAAACTAAAAACCAGTAAAATAAGCAGCAAACAAAACAAAACAACAAAATGAGCTAATTTTTGTTTTGTGAGTAAATAGCAGTAGTTTGTCATTTTTAATCCGCTTTCCGTGTCACAAATATAGGATTAATATCTTTTATTAATAGGCTAATTATATAAATACATGTTAAACAAAGATTAAGAATAAACATTCTCTTTTTTCTTTTAATTTGTCATAGTAAGTTTCCCATTAGCTGCTATGTACCCACGCGTTTAAACACTCAGGTGTTAGAACAAGCCTGTTTCTCAGACAGCTCAGCAGTCAGATCTCATGTTATTGTAGGTTTGAGTCCCACCCTGACCAAACAGTCAGACAGTGAATGGCGTCCTTAGAGGTGGTGGTGGTGGTGGGGGGGCGGCATGTATGGGACGGTTTGTTTTGGATGCAGGTCATGGAAATGATTGGTTAACAACACGCCGTCTGTGTGTTGTACCGTTTATTGTTGCTCCTGTTAAAGTAGCTGCACTCAGTTTGAACATAAAATAAAAAAGTTTGTCCATCCTACACTGGACTACACTTAATCCCGCTATCTTACATCTTTTATTGTTGTTGTTGTGGAACCTTGAAACTAATCTCTGCTGCTGATGAAAATGCTTTTGCTTGTAAATATATTTATACGTTGTTTTTTTTTATTCCAGCATTTCCACTGATAAATGTACAATTTGGAATGTCAGCAGACAGTGTGGTGATCTCTTGAGAAGCCAGAGAGCTACCGTCTGTGTCTGCTTTGTGAGACCCCAGCACTCCACCCCCCCCAGACCTCACCCCCCTACTGTACCTGCCCCTCTGGGCCCGTTAGCTTGTTTTATTTGGCAGCGCTGGTCCAGCGTATCCATCATAGCTAATGTCGCTCTCTGACTTCAGTTATGTAAATGGAAACTTCTTAAAATAAAGTCTAAAGCAAATAGGACTGTTTAATCAGAGGCTGGGTTAATTAAATTAATACAGTAAGGGCACCTTATCAAAACCTAAACACATAAAACATGTTTAATGAACGCTACTATTCCGCTCCCAGCTATCGACTCAGGTTTTATTTCTTTGGATTCCCATTGCGTGAGAAGTACCTGGTACCTCGCTCTGTTTTTTTTGGTTCCACCTCTGTTGCTGAGCATGCACTAAAGAGGTCAGACCTCTGATTGGTCAGAGGGAATCATCAATGTCCGGAATGGCAAAAATCAATGGCCGCCAGTGTCATTTTGACCCGATAATATCAAACTGACAACACAAGAACTAAAATGGGTGATGGGCAGCACCGGTCACCGATTTCACACCAAAAACAACCCGACTGTTAGTTCTTCCTTGTTTTTCCTTTCTGTTCGGCTCCATTTGAACATCCAAGAATCAGCTGCTGGCCTTTTAATGTCAACAGAGCAACGAGAGTCCAACAAAAAAAACCCAAGAATTCAGAGTTTCTCCAGAAAGTAGGATCAATACATTGTGAAGAAGTTGCTCCCACTAAGAGAAGAATATGTAAACTTTGTTTTACACCCGCTGTCTTTGGGAAAAACTTCAAATAGAGGATACATCAAACAGGAGCAGAACACTTTGATCTCACTTTGAATGCAAAGAAGTTATGTTGCATTAAAATTTAAGAACTGGACTTGAAAATAGAATACTGTAGAAAAACCTGTATAGTGAGGAGAACAGAGTATTGAGAGGGATATCATACAATACCTTTGGAAAAGCGAGCATCAATAAAGCTGTGCCCTGTGGTCCTGAGAGGTGAGAATCCAAAGTGTGATAAAGATTTACTTCACCATCAATACCGTTTGTACTTTGAAATGTGATAACAATGTCACCAGAATATTGATATCATATAAAAATGCATGGATCTCAATAGAAAGATGATTAATGAACAGAACAGGGTGACAACACATCCCCATATGGAATAGTCTGCGTTATCCAAAGAAATGCTGGCGTTGACTTTTGTGTTGCTGTCGTCACTGCCGACATGCTTTTATTTTGACGGGAATGTAAAGTCTGATTGTTACTGTGCTTAAACAACAGTTGAATTCATTGCTTAAAGTTAATTTCTTACCCAGATGAGGAATTTTTCATCGATTGATTTATTGCTCTGGGGTGGTACTGGTTCAGTTCACCCCTTTTCAAGTATAGAACACTGTTATGTTAACGGTTTAACTGGCATACAAGAGTAAGTTGAAGTTTTTAAAAACAAAAAACAAAACATTAATTCATAGTGTAGAAAGACAAACACTAAAATAAAATCGAACAAACAGCGGCGGACCCCTCAGATGAAAACGTGAACAGAGGCTCCATGTTGTTCTTTCTTACCTCTGCTGTTGGTGGCAGACGTCAGCTCGCATTGATTAACGGCCCTGGCAGGTGAGCGGGTTTAATTCATCACTGATTAAACAGCCGGGCCTGAACAGAACTGGGGTTCATGCAGTCAACACAAATGATCTTTATGCAAGTATATTTTATTACCTAACAAGGGTGACATGCCCCATCTGCAAACAAGTAAATCCAGTTCCTCGGTCTGTCAGAGTGATGTATACTGTATATATACTGCATGATCAGAATCATAATAAGGAAATTGGCAGCAAAGAGAAAAGTCTATATAATATAAGACCGGATTGTTTTATTTATGAAGCAACTGAGAAACAACACAAGACATTGTTTTAAGAAAGTCAAACAAAATGGTCTAAACCTGACTTTGTAAAATAAATACCTTACTTTTGACATTTTCCACGAAGCTTTTCTTCAGCGTAAAGTTCAAGTGAGTCAAACTGTAACAGCGTTTTATTCAGGAATTTTTAAAAAACTATTTAATTGGTATTAAATCATTTTTTTAAGGATATTTCTGAACAGGTGCAGCGTCAGACAAATTAGTCTTCTATCTTATGTGTCTGAGTTGAAAGGCGGGACAGGCAGGCTGAGCGAACCAAGTTTACATTTACAGCTGTTAACATATCTGAAAATTAAGTTTGGAGGTGGGTCTATATTTGGGGTGGGGATCTTTTCCATTAGGGGATGATTAAATAATGATAGGCTTGTGAATATTTACTGTGATTTTACAGTGAATCTAGCGTGTGACCCACTTTAGGCTTTCACTTCTGAAAAGGATGAACCCTTTGATAATTCTTTGACTGCAGACACTATTTGTCAGTTTTTGGGGAAATAAAATATGCCTCTCCCATGCTGTTTTCCCTCCTCCAAGCTTCATTCTGTTGAAGATGGGCTTATGTTGTGGCCGGAGACGGACAGACTGGGGGTGAAAGTGACTGAGTGACATGTCATATAATCTCTTGGACACATCCAGAGGACGTTATTCCAGGAGAGGATATGGGGGTGGGGGTTGCTTCATGAAACATTTATACGGGAAGAGTAGCCGGGACGGAGATGACAGGATGGAATGAAGGAAAAATAAGGATGGTGATTGTATGTACATCTGTCCATATTTCTGCTATCCCCTTTCCCCGGTTGGGGTAGAGACTCTACAGAAAACATTTTGCCACCACAAACCCAATTTGCATTGAAAATGTCAATGCTATAATCAGTGGATGAGTATAGACATCAACAGATGACACCAACATGACACAATATACTCACACAAAGCTTCTAACGCCCTTTGAGAGCTTAGAGCAGCTTTGAGCGCGATGAATCCGAACAAAACCCCCGAGGCTGAGCTCCAGGATAAAGCTCATAATCTGGTTGAGTGTTCCAGCAGTGGAACTCACCGAGCAGCGAATGCACCTCTGGACATACTGTGTTCTGCAGTTCCAGATCTTTAACTGTGTTATAATGTAGCTCCATTATCAAACACTGATTCTGTTTGTTTTATAGACACGCATGATGAATGGAAGTGGGTTAATTACCTTTTTGTAGTCAGCAAGTCTTCATTTCATGGTGATAATTGTTGGTACTTTTCCAGGATTTGCTCATAAATGACCGTTGGCATCAGAACAATATGGAGGTCTTTATATATCCATTGATAGTCTGACGCCTTCAAACTATGATGCTCTACTTACCTCTGAGATTTCATGTCTGGAGCCCCCCCTTGTGAACAAGTGTTGTATAGTGTGTGGGTGAAGAGGTCATCAGATCGGTCAAACATGCTAGAGACAACAGAATTTTGTTAATCAAGTGTTGCGTATGTACTGCTTCTATATTGATGGAAAAGGCCTTCATGGGTCCAGACGTTCTGCCCAAACCCAAAAAGCTAAGATCATAGACCATGACGAACCGAGACACCTGCATCTGGACAGGACACTCAGCCAGTTTCCAAATATCTTACAGCTGTTTGCCATTAAAAACTTCCAATTTGTCAAAATCGTAGTCTAAATCTTTTCCTTGTGCAAAGTTTGGCCTCTTCGCTGCTCCTGGCTATGATGGATTTAATTCATTCTTGCCGAGTACGTTAGTTTAGAGTTCCTCTATTGTTCTGAAGGATTGCTGCTACTCCATTGTAATAGTTGCTAACCTTAACATTGCTAATAAGCTTTTTTTCGTGAGTCTGACCTGTCCTATCCGACCCTTAACCTCCTGAACTTCTCTGGAAAGACTGATCAGCTTTGAATGACATCCCAGAGTTGTTTGGTCATTTAGTTTTATGTGACATCACAGCGTGTTGGTGTGACGTAATACCAACCAGAAAGACCGTGATATCCCTTCCAACATCCTGTCTTGAAGTCTTTTGAATTCGTATCACTTCTGAGATTTATCGCCAGACTGACGACCTTGTAAAAAACCTCGATGACAAAAGTTGAAAACCGGGTAATACATCTTTATTTCTGTTTTGTCAAAAGGCTTTTGCGCTCCAAATATAAGCCTCTCCTGGTCCGGATTTGGGTACGTGGGCCATAAATTGTTAACCCCTAGCCTAGTGGGAGCCTGGTGGAGTGGCCTCTCTCAGGAGAAGGAAAGCTGCTCCCGCCCAGACAAGGTCATGCTGGCCTCTTGTCATTATCCTCTGAACAGACGGGGGAAAAAGCATTCCTATCTAGCAGCCATTAGTGCCAGGCAGAGACCAATTACCAGCAGGCAAAGGGCAAGCAGACAGCCGACGTGAATGAAGTCAGACGGGTCAGAGTGGTCGTACGTAGCAAAGGTCAGTGTTGATATAATTTCAGACAAGTTAAAGTTGTAAAAACCTTGAGATAAATCCGCGAGTAAGAAGGGTTAAATTAGGTATACATTTCATGAATGTAATGAATGCGATCCATTAGAGCTCTGTACTCTCTAAGACCATTATTGTCATTACCTGCACTGTCTTTCTCTAATCTCTTTACCAAAATCATTTGAATTCTCGATTCATCACAGAGAAATTAGTCTTAGGTCAAAAGGGACTTTCTTTAGGATGATATTCTTCTGCAGAGCTAATCTGAAGTAAGCGTTTTAAATGTCTTAAGAATATCATTTACCTCGCACAAGTGATACCTCCACTGCAAACACATCTATATTAGGCCTTCCCCTGAGACCTGTGCAGAGCCTCAGTGCTGTATGCACTCTCTGTATGTAAGTCTCAGCCCTCTGAAGGCTTCCTGTGCCATGCAGAAGTGTACTTGTAGGTTTCTTTGAAAGATTAAATAAAAACATGTACTTCTTGACAAGCAGCACTTAAGGTCACTGAAGCAGCAAATGTAAGTTTCAAGGGTTTTCATACACAAGGATCATGTGTTTCCAGGCTATAGGCAGCTGCAGAAAAATGATCGCACTTATAGATACACCTCCTTTTCTTGCTGCAGCTATCCTGAAGTGTGGAAAGAAAGATGTAACCCATTCATATCCCACGGAAAATGTTTCACAACTCAGATCCTGTCGGCAGCAACAGTTGTGACGGATGGAGGCTTTAGTTTACTGGATGTCTCCTCAGTGCATCTTTTAAACAGTCATGTTTTGCCGGTGGTGTTTTTATAAGACAATGATAAGGGTCCAGATACAGAAAACATTCCTTGCCTAAAAAAAAACTTGTGCAAAGTTTTGTTTAATCTCAATCATTTTGAAAGTGCACATGTCCGACTCCCACGCTTCACCCAATGGATGAAGTTGTGCTCTTCATCATCCAGAACATCAACTCTGCCTGGACCAGCAACCATGTCAAGGAATAACAAATGTGCATCTCATAATTGGTTCGTTCTTTTGGATTACTTTTGCATTTTTCTCACGTTTAATCTCAGGTGCCATTCACGTCATGTTCAGATCCACACACTAACATTGTGTAAATGTGGAGTGATATACTGACAATAATAACACTTGTATTTCTGAAATACAGTAAGAAATGGTAAATTTACAGTGGCATGTTTGACATGTGGTTATTTTTAGCCTTTATTTTTGGTACACACAATACAGTATATAATGGTGATATTTCAATCGCCAGTCATCGCACCCTTCAAATCCCAGAGACTCATCAATGCTGTTTAACTTTATAGCTCATATAAAACAGTTTACAAAGTGTTTCACAGTAATGTGTGAACAATAAATCTGAGTTATTTAGTTTTCACACGGCAAGAACAGCAGTAAAATTGAAAAGTACAGTTGGTGTTGATGCCTGTTATTGTTTTTATTTGATCAGTAACGGCGACTCATTGATAAGGGCTTCATGTGTTATAAGAGCTATAAGAGATTTAATCTACCTAATTTATGATAAATAGCTCAAATAAATAAATGAATACTTAAATGGCACAAGAACAGTCGTTAAAATCACGATGAGTAAATGCCTTTAAATTTGCGTTACGTTTCCTTTTTCAAAAAAGGCAAATTTAACGAATCTTCTGAAAGGTGCTTCTGCATATTTAGTATTTTATACATCTGGCCGACCCGGTTTGATGTCAGAGCTTTAAAGATCCGGCTCTGAAAGTCAGATGGAAGGAGGAGAAGAAGGAGGTGAATTCCTTGAATATCGTCCTCACGCATTTGATAAAAATTTCAACCCCTCCTTAGTGTGAGATATGTAACGGGAAATTTTCACACACCTCCCACTCTCTGCACTTTTATGCCACACAGGGGTGATCAGCTGGAGGAAATCAAGCCCCTCTCTAAATTTCCTCTCAACTGATTAAGATAAACTGCTTTTCAGCCATGGTTACCCCCCAACCAATCAATTAAAGTAATCAATTAAAGGCCTGCCGGCTGAGCCTTTGGTAATTGAGGGTTGAATAAACACAGACTGCGGATACAGATGATAAAGCCGTAACAAAACCACGGGCATGAAAAGGGCTTGAAAAATGCAATGTGTGGGATTTTAGTGAGTCTCAATTGTAAGATATCCAAGGAAATCCATGTTATTTATTTCTTTTCGTACCCGCTGCAGTCCTGGCTGTTGATCTGGCGCTGCCAGAGATTCTGCCCTAGGACATTAAATATTGAATAAAATCATCAGCTAGGCCTTTCCAATTGGCCGTGGCTGCTATTTGAATAAAGTGCCAGTAGAATTCAAACATGGCTCTGCGTTCCAGCGCGTTCTCCAGTGAAGACACATCCTCAGAGGAGGGTGAAAGAGACTCTTTGGGCAGCCTTGGCCTTTCCACTGCTGGCTCCAGGTCCAGGAGGTGAGGCGGCCGTCGGCGCTCAGGGATCCCACAATCCGGCCGCCGAGGCCTCGCTGAGCCGCAGTCACTCTCTTATGCATCTTTTTCTGTCTTCTACTTTTAATTACACTTTGACACACAAACTTGGCATGGCTAAATAAAGAAATAATTTGGTGTGGAGCATTAATATCAATGAAAAAAGTGAAGGGAACTCTTTGAAACTTGATTAATTCTTCATTATATTTTTTTTGTCTGGAAGGAGCCGTTTGGTTTTTAATGTGTCTGCTTCTGATGTCATAGTGAAAATCTAAAATGTGTTTGTGAAGTTAGCTTTTAGTGACAACACGATTTAAAACCATAGATCTGGAAACGGGAGATTCTTCATCCTTATCCATGTTTTTTATCAAGTAATATAATTTCAAAAGAACTGAGACATTTTCTCTTTAAATTCAGTTTAAATTCCTGTATTTTAGGGAATCTTCTTGCAGTGTGATGGGATAGGGTCTATCCAGTCCTCATCAAAATATGCTGGATATAATGAAATTAATTTTCACACCTGCTCTTCAGGAGCCCTAAAAGTGTGCATCTCATTTATTTATTTTTCTGGGCACATTTGAGCTGATTTCTGTGTTGATCCGCATCAGTTTTCCAGCAGTGGAAGCATCTTTGTCTGTGGAAATTTCTAAGATAGTTTTGCGTTCCAAAGAAGACGATGATGGAGTTTAGCCCCCCCACCCCAAGCCCCCACTTCATTTGTCTGTTTCCATGGATCCAATCAAACTTGTTCCAAATAAAAAAAAGAACAAAATACAAAAACTGCCCAAACAGACAGAAGATTGTTCGATCCTCTTTCTTACAGTAATACTCTATGTATGGACTGTACTTGGAACGTGGGGGGGGGGGTGTGCTTGCTCAGGCTCATTATCTAACAGCCACATAACGTAATTTAACATTTCCTTTGTGTTCAGGGACACCGCAGCAATTAGCAAACAAGTGATGGCCCTGGGAGAGAGATAAGCCTCCAGGGCAACACTCAACAATTCTGTGGAATAGAAAGGCTATGAGAGTCTATTAGTAAACAGTTAGGAGAAGTCACGTCTCCACGGGTAATTATATTATGGCTTATTTACAGCAAATGCACTCCGTTTTAGTCTTCCTTTACGGTTTTCCACATTGCTCTTTGCGTATTTGCAGATTGACGTGTATCTACCGTCAGGAGCAGCTAAATAAAAGTTAGTTGATGCTGACGGTGAATAAACCCCCCCGAGCTCACACACATCTGAAAGGCTGGGGCCTTTTGAATGCCATGAATAATGAACTTCTGCATTCCAGAGAGCGTAATTGTACAATTGTGCGGTGGGGAGGGATGGCAACCGCTCTATTGAGGAGCCCACCTTCGAAGCCCGGAAGGCCGACGGACGCTTCCTGCTATCGACGTTCACCTTTCCATTCTCTTAACCCCACCTACCCACCTACAGCTGGATCCACACAAAGAATAGGCAGCACTGTCAGGCCTGCATCTCAACAGGGATTATACGGTATTGAAACCCCTTTGAAATAGTTTACTTCAGAATAAATACTTAATGCGGCGTTCTTTTTCCTGATGAAATAATTCATTGAACACACTAACATTTGTAATAGCTAACCAGCCCCTCACAACGGTGTTAGAGTAAGACTCAAGGTTGATCAATAGAGGCCTTAGGGGTTTTATTTTCTGTTCCTTGATCAAGGCTGTCAGATTAGTATAGGTACAGAGTAAATAGGACTGCTCCTTGAGCACAGGCGGCGGCTCGGCGGCGCAGGTTGGAGCATCGCTGCCTCATTAATATGATTAGGAAAACAGCCTTCGGGCAGTGAGGATGCAGAGCAGCCCACACCAAGGCGCCGTGGATACCGGTGCAGCAGCACAATGGCAACGTCAGTGTTATTCACGGCCCGTCTCCTTCAATCCAAACACTCCCACCTAATTCATAAATATTGCACTCCGAGAGACATTCCTGTCACCGTAACCCGACGGGATTCAATTCTTCAGTGGGCGTAATTGATGGATGTCTTCTGGTGTTTGTGGGAATTTAACAACTGCAAGAAGTTCAGGGTTTTTTAAGCTTTGAAAAACCAGCAAATTCGTAATTTAAAAAAAAAAAAATTGTCTTTCGTAGCTCACTCACCAACAGCCAGCCTGCTTCACAGGATCCATTAAAACCACACATGTTGTGAAGCCCGTGTCATAGCAGTTTGAGGGTGTGAGATGTGGAATTACACATCAGACAACGTTTTCTGAGACCGAGACTGTTTTCGGTTTGCTTCGTTAAGTCGTGGAAAATTAGCAGAATTTGTGTATCTTATTTTTAAGCCAAATGGGGTGAAATACGAGCGATGATATAATTGATTAGTGGGAGTAATGCTTCGTTTCATTCGGTTTTTGGAAATCACCCGACAAGGTTTTTGTTTTTTTTTACACTTCCTGTCATCTCTTGAGTAATTATCATTGGTCGGCGAGTCACAAACCGGCAGGGATAGTGACACTTCTATTCATCTTTCAGCTCCAATGACATCTCCCTCTCTCTCTGTCTCTCTCTCCCTCTCTGTCTCTCTCTCCCTCTCTCAGTCCAAGAAACAGGTTGTCACCTCTTCAATCTAACAGACAGAAAACACGCGTGTTATTGGTATGTGTTCCATATTCAGCAAAACAGGTAAAAGTGAAAATGGGCTTCGCTTCTCCACGTCATAAAGTCACATGTTGATGGCAGGAAATATGGACAGTCGTGTTATAATCAACATTTTAATAGTATTTGGTGAATAACTTTTGAATCACTGGCATTGAGTGAAGCATTAAGGTATTAATTTGCTTGTAGTACAGCAGGATCTGTTAGTGGTTGATACATTTTCTATTATTGTTTTGTATTTTAAAAAAATGAATTTGGAGAAAATTTTAAAATAATTGTAATCATATTTTAACACTTTTTTTTGTATAAGACAGGATTCGCAGTTTTAAATATCAGAATTCAACAGTTTTTTGTGTTTCAAGCACAGTTTGTGCTATAAATTATACATTTCAACTGATTAGCATGTGTGTGGATCAATCTGACACTAGAGATAAAGATAAAATCATCCTTTTTGTATAATAATGTCTCTTTTGTTTTACGTTTCTTTTGATTCCTAAATTTAAAGACATGTTTTTGTTTGATTCCGCCGGACTTCAAATTAAGATCTATTGTTTTTTGGAGCTGATTTTGTGTTATGTTTTGTCTAAGTGGTTCCTGTCTGATGGCCTCGAGGAGCAGATGAGATCTGGTTGCGTGGAAGTGTTTGAAATGGGGCCGTGGGTTTTTGTCTGCAGTACCGCATACGGCCAGTAGATGGTACTCTACAGCGGGACTAAGCAGGAAAGTGGTCGTGTGCACTGTAGGTGTGAAAAGGAATAGTGTCCTCTGAATTGAATGAACTATCCCAATGTCAGGAGATAAAGTGTGTTTCCTGTGGTGCGTGTGTGTGATTGTTAAAGAGTATACACAGATTATGGCCATGAGAAAGTTTTGCAAACATAAACACACATTTAATTTGAGAGTCTGTTTATGTGGAGGTAATTATTGATGTATCCAGCGTTGCGTGCAGCAGACGTGCGACACGTGGCCGCATCCCCTTCGCGGCCCGCAGCGGCGAGCGCGTTCGGTGGAGGTTACTTTGTCGGCTGATGGAAAAAGCAGATTATTCTTCTCAAAAAGAGGGCAACAATGCAGCCCGGTGCTTTGTATCCCCGCTTTCAAAGGCATTTGTTCTTTGATAAGATGCCGGAAACATTTAACGACAAGCTGGTGGGAACCTGCGGAAAAGAATACAAGTTCTATCAATTGTGTTTTCCTTATCCCCTGGTGGCGTTTGCAGGGTGTGGGAATAGGCAGCATTCTGGGCACTGCTGCTCCGAGATAGCATTCACAAATTGGAGCGCAAGAACAGGCGGCATTCAGCCGGGGGTTACCGGGGGCCTGTGCTGCAGGACCGTACACAGTGACGGACAATGTACAATATCTTTGGTGCGGACACAAAGAACCAGGAAAGATTTTATTTTGTGCATTGGCAGGTTTGTTTGCAGATTCTCTCTCGCTTTATCTTTTCTCGCTGCTCTTTTTATACCTGCCCTTCCCCTCCATTTGCAGAAATTTTATTTTGTGGGTATTATTTTAGGTTTTCTGACTAGTTAACTAATGACAGACTGGTAGTCTCGGCAACTGGCGCTGTCTCTTTCTCACCTCGTACAAACTTTTTGACTTCTTTCAGCTTCTGTCCCTGCGTTCAGTCGCTCTTTTCCAGAGCTTCCAATGAATTCACAAAAAAAGAAAAGTCTTTGCGATGTTTTGGTGCGACACGTCACCATAAACTGTTCTATTTAACTCAGATAGTAGAAGTAAAACCTGGCGGACGGTGTCGTAATTGTTTCCGGTTAGTCGCCGCCCTTTCTCCGAGCGGAGCGTCTCGGCTGATTTGCGATCCGATCGGTGGCGTAGCCTCATCACAGAAGCGTTTTTAATGGAAGACGGACCCACTGCTGCCTCCCACGGAGTCGCCACATTGCTTTGGATAAATTATTATTAGGATTTTAAGGGATAAATTGCCGTCCCACCTAATTAATCCGCCACATCACAGGGGGACGTGACGCCATGAACCCCACAGATCAAGGGCCACAGATCAAAGACGCCACCACTGTTAGAATCCAACACAGGCGAGGACACGCTTGTTTTTATATACAGATGGCCCCAAAGCTAATGACTAAAGAATGCAGTAATACATGCAATTATTTATTTATTTTTTATTGCTTATTGGCCAATTGATGCGACATTGTTGGTACACCAATAAGCATGTTTAATGGGCAGCGACCGTCTGTTTTAAGTCTCGCTCGGAAAAACATTTTGTCATTAGCGGATTTTAGGGTTTAAAGAGTCTGGCTGGAATCAAACTCCCATTTGTAGTTGAATGCTTCAGATTGGCTGTTGGTTGATTGTTTGGTCGTATGTGGAAGAGGATGATCACCTGTTATATCTACAGGAGACGGCCACATTATACCGCCATGTAAAGCAGGTTTAAACTAAGGTTTACCTAAACCTGGTTTAACTGAACCTGCTTTAGTTAACTAGTTAACTAAACCTGGTTCAGTTAAACCATGGATTAGTTAACTAAACCTGTTATAGTTAAACTAAACTTGGTTTAACTAAACTAGGTTCAACTAAACCAGGTTTAGTTAAAACAAGGTTTAAGTAAACCAGGTTTAAACTAAAGAGATTTTTTTCCAGATTTTTTCGCTTTCAGCAGCAGGATTGGACGATGTCCACTAGCTGCTACTTAATCCTGTACCGGCAGGTGAATAAAACAAGTCACAACCGACCTTCGGAGCAACACAACCGACCTTGTGAACTCGTTTTGACGCCTCGTTGTGGTTGATAATAATCTTTGTCCTGCCTCTTTGCTCAACATTAGAGGTGCGACTTTAAAGCCCATTTAACACGTCGGCTGTGTTTTAAAATCGCCTTCCAAGCTCGCCACACATCCTCTGTTTACTGATGGCTGATACACATGTGGTTTTTGCATATGCTCTCCTCTCCCACTTAAATCATCTGCGGTCCCCCGGCTTTTCTTTTGACATGTGCAGCGTTGACACTGCCGCTGCAGCTTAAATTTTTCAAGCAAAGAAAAGGCATTTGTATGAAATAATAATGACCGCTTCAGACATTTATATTTTCCGCATCTGACTGTCATCTGGCCTTTTCTTCTCTCTCTATTTCCACCGCCGCGTCCCAAAGCTCCTACACATGACTCCGTCATCGCTTTATTTTGCGGTTTGTTTGTCGCAGTGGCCGTTGTCGTTTCCAGGGTAAACATTTGGTGACTTGTTTTTTCTTTGACTTAATCCTGATCACCTCAGTTCTCATCACTCTCCCCTGATTCATAATCTCATTAACTGATCAAGCTTCCAGAGGCAAAGAGGTTTTGAGACTGACTTGAGATGATGGCCTTGTCCTCAATAATTTAAGACTAGTAATAAGTGCTTCATTGATATGCTATAACTTGTTGTTGTTTTAAAAAGAACAACTATCTCTGAAATAAATGCAGGGTTTAGTTTCATTCTTTCTACATGTGAAAACAATCCTCTCTGAGAACTGATTTTTCTCTGTCGTCACAACACGGCGCTTTCCTTCTGTTAACTCTCAACGCGCTACTCAAAACATTCTCCATAATTTATTGGCGGTGGCATTGTAGAATATTCCCTCTCATGACAGGCGGCATCAGCGTAAATGATGTACACATGTCTGGTGGCATGAAATCCTTTTCAGAGAGGCACTATTTGTTTTGTCACCGTTGCTTTGTGTTGGCAGGCCTCCAGTCTCAGCAGAGTGTGGATGTCACAAAGCATTAGGAAGTATGAGATTCAGGATGTTTCATTTAATCTCCTTGACTTCCCCAGTTAGCGGAGCAGCCGAGCTGCAGCTGAGGGAGTCCCGGCATCCTGTAGAACAAAGCTGTTTGCCTGAGGGGTCTCCCGAGCGAGTCTGGGAGGGTGTAGAACAATGAGGAACCAGTCAGCTGACAGACTACTGAGCTGCAGTCGCTTTGAACGACAATAGCGCCGGGCTGGGATTCTGTACAAACAGCATCAGGCGTCAGTGCCGCTCAGATCGCGCTGCAGTAGACTTATCACGTCGCGCGGTGACAATATTTTGTCACAATATGGCCAATCGCTGTCTGCGTTGTGATGGTGAAGCATTCCCCCACTCAACAAGTGAATCACAGACATCGGTCCGATCTTTCCTCGGCTCTGGAGCCCCCATTTACCTCCATGAAGCAATGATTCGCGTCACGTTTGATCCCCAGTCACCTTGTCTTCTATGGCAGCGGTGCCCAACCTGTTTAGTGCCACGGAGCAGTATATCATCAGTCAATATTTTTACGGACCAGCCGAATAAATGCAGCTTTCTTTTTCTTAGAAATCTTAGGTTTGTCGTCTGTCATTGGTTCTTTTACCCTGCACAAAGACACTTTCCAAAGACTTGTTTTTGGTTGGTTCTGCTAGCTTTGGAGTTTCAATTTAGGTGTTATGTATTCAGTGTTAGCGACCAGAGCGGCCCCTTTAAGAAGGTAGTCATGTGACCGAGGCAAGCATCTTCAAAAGCGTCAGGAGTGACTCGTAGACGGATGTGGAGGAAAGAACCTGGAAATTTGCCAAAGCAAAACATCGTTCACAATAATAAATAAAATGGAAATAATGTGATTTATGTTTTCTTTCTGCATGGCCCGGTACCTTTTGACCTACGGACTGGTACCAGTCCATTGTCCGGGGGTTTGGGAACGCTGCTCTATGGAGTTTATTTTGATTGACCTGATTCGGGCCTGATCCCAGTTCCTCTTTCTCACCCCTCGTTTTCTAGCTCATGTTTCGACTCGTTACCACACGTACTGGTTGAAATCTTGATCCAGGAAACAGGAAGCCACTCATCAAGTCATCAGTACATCAGCTCCATTCTGGTTCGTATAATTATGACAGACAGTTCTACAACAGTCTAGTCTGGGAGAGGATTTTGTTTCTGCTTGGAATCAGATCAGATTTCTGGTCAGACATCAGACCGCTACCCTAAAGAAACGGGACACAGAACCCGAAACAGGAGCATCTGTTTACCTAGAGTTTGGTCTCATGGCTACAAAGAATGGATTGGGATTGACTCAGATTCCAAAGGCAACCGTGTCACACCAGAATTGAGACCAACATGTCAGAATGAGCCAATGAACAGGGCCAGGCTTCATCGGGTCCCCAAATAAATCCACAGATATACGAAGAAAACAGCTATTAAACAGTTCAAGAAAGCCAAGTAGACTCACAGCGTCCCGGGGGTGATCCGGAGGCAGCGCCACCGCTCCTCATTCAGGTAAGGAGGTCCACTCCAGAGGGTCATATGACGCAGCCTTTGGCTTCTCTACCCGTCCTCCTGTGCATCTCTAGGGTGCATGAGACTCCTCGGCATCCACCTCTCTCATTAGCACATGCCAGGCTGCTAGTTGCTGCAGCTGAATCCAGGGCATGTCAGGAGTCATGTCTAGGAGCCACTTGAAATGACAAGATGAGAATGAGGGCCAGGGGCTGGCATATGGTGCTGATTAGCAGTCGAGTTTACAGGGGTTCTCCATCCTAGGAACATAATAAGACCTACTCCGAGCATCCTGCCCACTGAACATCATCTCACCCGCACCGATTCCCCCCAGTGCATACCCCCGATGACTCTGAAAAATAATTTATATTCCATTATTTTGAACTTCTGCAAACACGTAAGTTGCATCTTTTAAACTACGTCTCGCCGGGCTGATATAAACACGCGTCAGACGACTTTCCTGGTGAACGGGTCTTTTTGGAAATGATGAAAATGGAAAGCAAGTTCTCTGGCTAACCACCAGGGACCTTGTCAAATGTTGATGGATTTTGTGTGTGCATTGACAAGTGAAAACTAATATCTGGAAAATAAGAAATCACAAAACTATTCTACATATTAATGAGTGATTTCAAACAGTCCACGTCCGCGTTGGGTGCACCTCCCTGCCCGCCAGCCATGGAGCACAACTACCCTCTAACAAAACTTTCAGCGCCACAGTGGAAGCAGCAACATCTGGCCCCTCATGTAGGCGCTTATTAGGATCAAATTAAGTAGAAATGAATGGGATGATACATGACAGGGTGCAGATGTTCAAAGCCGTGGTGTGAAAATCCGAGGGCAGAAAACAGCTTAATGAATTCCGCGTCTTACAGCAGGGGTGAGGTTTTGGGTTCGCAGGTTTAAAAAAAAAAAAAAAAGGCTAATTAATTCTAAAGCACAGGCTGAAGGAATAAAAATGTGTTGCTTGTTGGGAATGAGCCTTGGAAAATAGACGGACAATGTTGGGTTTCACACTTCCTGGAGGAGTTTAAGTGTTACTAACGATCAGATGAGCATCAGAATCGAACGGGTTCACCTGCTTGCTCTACCTGAGCATTTTAGCATGTGGAAATATTAACGACAAGCATAGTGGGGTTACTTTAAATCAGTATTCAATACTAGATGGAAGCAAAAAAAGAGAATTAAACATGGAGAAATTAATTTCTCTCTTTTTACATTCGTGATGATGTTAAATCTTAATTTGAGAAGACAATAGAAGAAAAAAAATAACATCCAAAGTTCTGAATTACTGGTTTGAGAATTCTCGTTTTTAAAAGCAGGACTGTTTCATGTCACTTTCAAGTATTATTCCCTCAGTCCACAAAATCATAAACAGTATAATAACTTTGCGCCTCCTCTGCCAGGTAGACGGGCGCAGTCCCGCTTAGTGGCGCGTTTCTTTGCAGCCATATGTCTTGAACCGATCATAAATGATGTCATCGTACATTTAAATGTGAGTTTTTGACCTGCTGTTGTGGCCAAGCTACTCGATAGTTACCTCATTGTTGAATCACAATTCTCTTAATTATATCCTTGAGATCTATTTATTTTCCTTACGCGGCGGCGGGGGCTGCTTCTCCTCTAAATCACCGGGTCCCCCCTCCCTCGTTAATGTGTCCTCAGCTTTCTAACGGAGCTGCAGAGCTGCACAGGGCCAAGTCTAATTTACACATTTTCACAGGCGTAATGTTAAAGGATGCCCCCCCCCCGACACACACACACACACACACACACACACACACACACACACACACACACACACACACACACACACTGAATGCATCACTTTTTGATTTTGTGCATGTGTGGAGGAGGTTCAGTGCCTTTGGAGGAGGATAGTGATTTTTTTTACTGAATAACTTGGTGTTTATTTATTTATTTATTTATTTTTAACATTTCGCAGCAAATCAATGGAAAATTAATTAACTTGACAACTTAAAGAATTTTCATTGCGTTTTTTGTGCATTTTTCCCCCCAGAAAAAGTAAAGGAAATATAGAATGTGAAGCAGCTGTTTGGTTGAATCTAAATCACATTTAAAAAATGTTTTTTGGCATTCTTTGGAAAAAACAAACAGAATTGCAAGAAACAAACCGCTGTTCCTCTTCTGTAGATGATTTTATAATTCATCGCAATGCTCGTGCTATCACAACAAACCTGCATGTCTTCAACGAACGCTCTGCATATTGACCTTAGAATAAAAAAACTATCCGAGGCCTTTCTACCAGTGGCATCCAGAGGGAGCAGTTGAGTGTAAACTCCATTCAGAGGGCAGGTGAGTTATTTCTCTGGCCGTTTGGCAGCAGAGAACACCCTATAAAAAGCGCCGCCCCACTTCCCTCCACAGGAGACGAATCAAACGTTGTTCTGGAGCATAAACACACATATTTTGGTCATTTAAAGGTGAGAAAAAACAAATTGTCTCTTTATTTTTTTTAAATGTTCACCACTTTCCTGCGAGAGCTTGCATCGGGGAATGCAAAGATGCTTTGCACACACTAGCATACTGTATACTGCGCAGATAGATACACACTTTTCTGAGTTTGCACACTCAACCTTTCTGGGCTGGCACTTCCAACAGGAAACTGAGTGTCTGACTGACTGTATTATGTGACACCATGGAATGTTTCTCGGGAGCAGCAGCCTAGCAGCGCTGACCTACTCCCAAAAACAATACTTCTTTTTGTCCCACTTTTCTCTCAAAAACCTCAGAGCCGCTCTCAAACGCAGGTGTGGTGCACTGCAACATGCATGCAACAGGCATAATTAAAAGAAGTGAAGTCAGTGTTCCTGTGCACAAATCAGAGCACTCAAGGGAATTACACAATTCTCCTTGTGCAGGGATTTACAAGAACAGCATGCTGCAGTACGCGCCAGCTCTAGAGTTAATTGATTGAAAATAGAATTTGATTGGTAAACCAATAAAACTGGGGGGAGAAGAATACTGGAAAGGTTTAGGTATTTGTTTTTAGAGTGTGGGCAAGTGTGATAGAATTTTTGTTCCTATGAGAGTATTAAGTTTGTCTCCGTAACGCCGCCAACAGCTGGATTTGACCGCTCTAGGGACAGTGTAAAATGTTCATTATGAAGCGAACAATGTTTAACTTTGCTAACAGCATACTTTAGGGGATAAATATATTTAACCTAATTGTAGTTCTTCCTAATACAATATATTTCATTATACAAATGTCATTACTTACAAATCTGCCTCCTGTGAAGAGTGAATTCCTCGCGTTGTAGAGTATAAATCTATTGGATTCTAATGTCTCTGTGTGTGATCTTTTTCCAGCCCTAAAGTTGTTTTACTCTACTTCCCCCGGACTTTTAGTAAAGAGCTTTATATCAGAGGTCATTAAACGTGACACTCTGCCAAGTTGCTTGTGGGGTTTGAAGACCAATCTTGGTTTTTTTGGAAGCTTTGAATTGCATCAGTCGGTTCCAAAAGCTTGATTGTCAAGAGGACAGATGGAATAGTTGTTGGGAATCAGAAGCAAATAAAGGACATGTTCTTTTTAAAGTGAGCATCTTCTGTTCGTACTCAGAGAACTCATATCTGCATCAGTCGCTGCTTACAAATCCAAAGGAATGAAGTTTTAGCATCACATGCAAACAATATCGTCCTTCATCAATTCGGTGGAGTCGTTATGTCTTTAGGATTTGAATGAGCTTTTCTCCCTGCTGGTCGTGATGTGAGGGATTTGAGGCTTGTCGTGGCTTCGCCGGGGTTTCAGCCACGCAGCAGGAAGAAGATAAAAAGGGGAGCTTTGGAGGGAAAGAACTCACAGCGCATTAAAAACAAATCTACCGGGGGATCCAGCAGAAGCTTAAGTGAGCCAAGACGATTAAAGGGTCAGCGGTCGGAGACTGCAGGTTGAACGTACCTGGTGCAGCTAACCTTGATCCACTGGAGGGGTAGCCAAAACATATCTGTCAAAAACATCAGAAACATTCAGAGGAGAGGCAGTGAAGGTCAGTGTGAAGTTTCACAGCGATGACGGCTCGCTCAGCACATCCGACGGACGGGTTGGTCGGTCTTACTCTGCAGGTTTGTCCTGACTTCAAGGCATCTCTTAGTTTCACTGGTGTTGGAATGGTTCATTTGGCTTTTTAATCTGATTTAAAATGACCTGGAGTGCAAGTTTATGTAGGGTGTGTCCAACTTCCTGTTTGCTGGAACGTAAAGGGTTGGCGTTTTGGTCACGGAATCTCCTTCGTGGTGCAAATCAACGGCCGCTGCACCCAAACAGCCGAGCTGCTTTAACAGGTGTGACTTCTGTTTCATTGCAGCTGCTATATTGAGGAGATGCAGATGTTTGTGTATTAAACAGCTGATGACAGGATCATGAGGTGGCCTACCTTGAGGTGAGGTACTATCCTGCAAAGGAAATTGACCAGCGAGTCAAGCAGAGGCAGAACTAGGCACTGGAAATGTGGCCTTTGACTGCAGTAACCCTCGCCGTGGATAGAATAATAAATCAAAATAAATACATTACCTCTAGCGGTAACCCAGTTTTGTTTCCTGTCCCGCTCCTGCTGAGGTGGGATCGCCACCACCGACACGTCTCAGCTCCAAGTAGGTGGTTCCCTCCGGAGTGTTCGCCGACTCGCCAGCGCCGCAAATAAAGTTGTGGAGCAGGGTGTAACTTCTAAGAGTTCCAGACAAGAATTCTGACGTTAAAATGAACAGTTGACATTGTCTTAATCCCCTTTTTCTGTTCCAAACTGCTAAAGAACTTTTTATTTCCGTGAAGCACAAAGGGCCGGCGGGCTTGACTCAAGGTTTCGCCGAATTAACGAGGGCCTCTTTCTTTCCTCTGTCTGGCGTCATTGCTGCTGATGCTCGGTGGTTCCCCGGCCAAAAACCTCCTTTATCAAGCAGCCAGTTTAACAAGATAGCTCCTTTCATGCTTTGACTTCTCCTGTGGTAATGGATTTCCTCAATGAGTGCGTCTCTTTCTCCAGGTTTCACACTTTTCTCCCTGCACTGCTGGGCCTGGCTCCAGATCAGATCTCTCGGCGGTGATTTTTATTTGTTAAGGTAAGTGATCCATCGCTCAGGCCTGACCAGCATTACCCGAAATCTCTCACTTTGGCTGCCAGTACTGATATCGGACACTCTAATGCAAAGCGGAGGAGCTCGTCTTAATAGCCTGTCACTCCACGCTTGGCTTCCCAGACCCACGGAGGTAAGCCCACCTCTGAGCGTCGCCGTTTTTCCTGCTGCTGGTGGAGGATTATTAACAATACAGGAGAAAACCGATGACATTTAGCTCACATAAATAAAGACAGAAAGCTGAGAGAAGGAAGGACTTAGGCAGCATCTTGTATGCGTCATGTCTTCCAGGCTTTAAAAAAAACAAAACCTTGAAGGAACTTTTGAATAATAATAGAAAACTTTCCAAAAATAAAAAAGTTTGCAGCTTTTTCTTGTTGAAATCCATTTGCACTTTCCATCCAGTCGCTCTTTCAGTAAACTGAAGACTCTCTCTACTATTGTTGTTCATTTTCGGCCTTCACAAAAGTCAAACTGTGTGGTTTCTGAGTAATCCTTTCTCCTGTTAGGAAACTCAAACCTGAATTTGCGAAATCTGTGTGTATATTGTTGTTCAATTGGCCAGCGGCGTTGCTAATCCTGGGCTAAAGTGTGCATGCTGCTTGGGGGGGGGGTGTTTCTCCACAGGAATGAGTAAACTTAAATCATATTAAACACAGATGATCTGGTTCTTCCAGGCAGAGAGGCCTGCTTTATGATCTCAGAATAAACCGTATCCCTGCCGACCGCCCCGCGAGCCAGAGACCGTTTTTAAAAAGCGAACAAAGTGTGAAACAAAGGGGATTTGCATCCCCGCTGGAACACAGCTTCTATCTCCAGACGATGCTTTGAAAGTAAAACTGATTCTTTTTTAAAAAGCAAATTTCATCAGAATTTGATGATATTTCAGTCATCTTGTCTTTTTGGTTCTTTGTGACAAGTTGTGGAAACTAGACAAAGATAAAATTAACTACATTTCCAAATAGAACCCAACAAAAACACATCTATTATAACCCCTACAGCCATCTTTTAAAGTCTGACTCCTGCTTGTATCCACCTCCGTCCCTCATCTCTGTGGGTCTGGTGGAACAAAAGCTGGTGGTCTTTGCTGCTTCTTCTTTTCCTAAACACAGACTTTATGAGGTGCTAAATCTCCACCCTGATACCCAGAAAGCCAACATATGCTTCTGTGCAAAATAAACACACTTTTGTGTTGCGTTTCTTTAATTAACCGTCTGATTTTGCACCACAAGGAAGAATCCCGTCCTAAAACATCTTAATCGGAATCACTTTTTGATCTTTTAGTCACAGCAATTATCATACTACCCTTCTAAAAGTCAGTTCTTTTCCTTGCGGAGGAGAGGGCTAACAGCTACCATGTGCTCTCAAAATCTACATGTGAGGCCCTGGATGGGAGGGGAGGGAGTTGCAAGAAAACAGGCAATTCTTCCAGGGAACCATAGTAATATTTAAGACCACAACATTACATCCATAAGTGAAGGAGTCACTTCAAGTACCCGGGTTCTGGAAAAGTTGCATTACAGTTTAGCGGACTAGTTGAAAGCTTCTAAAACCAGAGCCTTAATATGAAACAGAAGGCAGGGTTTGATTTCGCTGCAGCGATTCCAGAACTGAACATGTGTCTCAACAAGGTGCCAAATTTCTGACAACTCAGATATTACAGACTTCAACACAGTTTTTCCCCTGAATTAACAACATAAATGGACTGCAATAACTCATTCAGCTCTTTTATTCCACAGCAGAGTAAGCAGTCAGATGACTTGTTTCAGACAGGGGGGGGGGGGCTTCAATATCTTTAGAACACAAAACCACAGTGGAAACAACTGCCAAATCCCCAAATTAAATATCAGACTTAAGTGCAGCTTAACCAATAAAGTGATAAATGAATGCCTTTCGATATAATCTCAATTCCCTTTATCTAATTTCATATGTCAAGAACAGTATGTTTGGGGACGCCAATAGCATAAATAAATGTGAAACTAGTCCTGTGTTCATTAAGAAATTGTCCAGGCTCCATTCAGTTGGCACCGTGTCTTCCTCAATCGTTTTTCCTCTTCTTCATCATCTCTTTCATCTTTTTTAACCTGTAGCTCAGTGTGTGTATATAATCTAAAGTTAGTGCTCTTTATTTTAGGAATAAACTCATGCTATTTGATGCTGTCTGTTTCAGACCTGCTGTATTTCAATTCTTTGCGATCACCGATGGGTCATTAAGGCCAAGTATTCTGGACGAGCCTCTGATCTTCCCTGGTGTTTAGGACTCGCTGACCGGCGCTGCTACATAATGAGACGCATTAGTGTCACAGTAGATATTTAAAAGGCAGGGCGAATCAAAAGGTTTCACCACCTCTGGGTGGGGGCTAATTGAGCTAGCCTGCGCTAGTGGGTAGCTCTGTGGGACTGGTCGACAAAGCCTCACTAATCACAGGACTGTAATTGATGCTAAGACTCCTTTCACTTCCATCGGTCGTGCCACGGGCATCGCTGAAATGCTAACAATGAAATTATTCACCAACTCCTCTCGTGTTGTAAAATTACACTGGTTCAAAGTATGTTGGATATGCCATCTAATTAGAATATTAAAGATAATTGATTCAGTTCTGAGACCTAAACTCTAATCAGCTGTTTGGGGAGCCAGCGGGGGATCCTCCATTGGCCTTGTTGTGCAGTAATGAAGATTATTCTCTTCTTCGCTGGATGAAATATATAAACGTCACAAAGAGTTTATTCACTTACTAAAATGATATTTTTTCTCCAGCGTAAAATAAAAAATTAATTCACTATAAAATTTAATGCAAATCTATAAAAACATGTCTTGGCAAGGAAGCTGGAATTGTTCCAGCTTTGTCAATCAGCCTGAGATGCTAACGTTAGCATATGCGGCTAACACCGTGGGGATGATAATAATAATAATTCTAAGGGTGACCTGAGGCTCTGGCAGAAGTTGGTGATTGTTCAGTGTCGGCTACATACGCTGCATCAGATATGAATTATTTAAGGACACTGAGCAAACAGGCGTGTTCGAGGCCGTGTGTGGCCACCCCCCAACCCCACGCCCCCCCATCGTGGACAACATATTGTGTGGAAGTCGATACGAATGTAAGGATGTGAAAGAATAAACATGAATGCAGACAGAGGGAATATTTAAGTGTGTATCTTAACTATGTCCGTCTTCCTGATCCGTACCAACTGTGTAGAGAGGAATCAGTTTTGCTGTTTAATAAATGCAAATATATACTGTATGTATGCATTAAAATGTGATGACTGTTGTAATACATGAAGAGAAACAAGTTGGGCGGTAAACGTCTGTGAGTGATCACATCTCCGATCAGAGCTGCTGCTGGACTCATTGATCCATGCAACTGTTTTATATTGTTCCAGTGAATTTAACGCGATATGTGATATGATTTGATGCGATTGTTGATATGTGCTTTTATTTATGAGGATGGATCTGAAGCTACTGGACTTGTGTTTCTGTTCCGAAGGCGGTTCACCTCTCGTCCAAGAGGCTCATTTATTTTATATCATTTATTCATCGTCCGTCAACGTTAATAACTCCAGCAATTATGACAACATAAAGCTTCTGATCTACTTTTGCCAAATAAAGCTGGCTTGATCGTAACTGAGAGAGACAAACGGTAACCGTAGGATACGCTACAGCCGTCAGGATGTACAGCATACGATGGGGTTGAAATGCTGGAGGAATTTCAAGAAGGACAAAAATGGATAGTGTGGATATTTCTCCACATCAATGCACATCATTTTAACATTCTTTACGTCCTACGTACCTGTTACTGTAGACATTTGGATTCCCTGTAATCTGAAGTCATCTGGATTAGTTTATATTTGGTGTCTGATCCACATAAAGAAGAACAAGGGTGTTCTTTGCTTTGAGTGTGCGTAAATGACATATCATGAATTTCTATTTAAATAAAATCAGTGTCAAGTCATTATCGACAGAGCGTTTGTAAATCACGCAGATTAATCGCTTTATTCTTAATGGTCAGTTTCTGCTCACGTGCAGCTGATTTTCAGTCTGACATCAGACTGGAAATCAGCTGGAAAACTGGAAATGCTGGGTTTGGAGGTTGGATGCCCTTAATATGAAAAATGTAGTACGTATTAGGTTTTGTGGAAGAGTTGATGGTGAACGGAATGGATGCCTTTAATTTGTCCGAAGTGGAGCTGAATTACAACGGATCATTTTAAAAGTGGGAAGATCTTAAAGGCTGGAATATATTCTCAAGTTTGGTATTGACGGATGGATACAACATCAGTGAGACCGGATCTCGTTCTTTACCACGTGTTGGCGGATGGATACAACATCAGTGAGACCGGATTTCGTTCTTTACCACGTGTTGGTGGATGGATACAACATCAGTGAGACCGGATCTCGTTCTTTACCACGTGTTGGCGGATGGATACAACATCAGTGAGACCGGATTTCGTAAGGTAATGGTAATGGTAATGGTAAGTCTTAAAGTTGTATCTCGAGTTACTATCGTATCTTATTTTGGAGGGACTAATCAGGACAGAGGAATCATGTGCGATGCGTCACTGGAGACCCAAACAATGGAAGGAGGTAAGGCCTACAAGCTTCACACATTAAGCAAAGGTCAAAGGAGGAGGGAGCTGGGATCCAGATCCAGGATGGATTCCAAATCCTTGAAGAAGAAGGGAGAGGAGCTAAATTGATAGCACTGAGGCTTCAAGGCTCCTGAACAAGGAGGGAGCTCCATCAAGGACCATCACATGGCTCCTGCCAGCATGAGGGGTGAGGGGTGAAGGAGAACACCCTGTGAGATCAACGTGGAGGACAAAGAATCAAAGCACACGTCTTGTCAGGATGAAAAACAGCTTTTACCTCAAGGGAGAAAACACAACAGTCATCACATGACGTTTAGCCAAAAATAAACCATTGGCTTGTGAGAGGAGGACAGCAGCAGGTGAGAAGAACCAAAAGTCCTGTTGGGTCAATACAGAGGAGCAAGATGAGGGTTGACCTGGATGGAGAACCCTTCATGGATTCAACCAGAGGACATGTTGGTGGCTTGAAGCAAAGAAGTAGTCTCGTGTCCAGCTGGTTTAGACTTTCCCTGAAAAACAGAGATGTCTTTCTATACCTTTCTGGACAATTACCACATTTTAAAAGTAAAAGTACTTTAAGACAGAACAAAGAGTTGCTGGTTGTCGAAATAATTCAGGGCCTCCTCTTGAGAATTACGGAAGTTTACACAGATGGCAGATAGATGTTGGATCGGGGTTTTGTGGGCTGCGTACAAAACATGATCAAGCCAACTTTAGTGCACTAATGAATGGATGTATGCTCGTGTAACAGTCATCAGTGTGAACATCTCCTTTGATGCCTCATCGAGAAAGCTCTTAAACAAAATGTTTGAAGTGTCTGCCTGTGTAATAATGATTTATAATTCTCTTGAACTAATGCAAAATTTGCTGGCGAAATTTTTTTTGAAATAAAAATAAATTGTGCCCGGAGGGTCGAGCCAACATTCAAAAGGAGATCACCCAAGAGCAGCAAATGATTTAATAAGCCACCAGCTCCACTTGTGCATGGAGACGAGCAGAATGGAGGATTTCAAAGTATTTCTAATTAACATCAGTTTATTACTGTGTCAATCTTTTCAGTTGGAGCATGAATGAGCATTAAGAACTGCTTTGCTTAAATATATAACATTACATTAAACTCTCTGGGTTTGATAGTAATGTCTTAACCCAACTTCCAGGTGGAGTAAAAAAAAATCTCTTTACACGTTTCTATCATCACCAGACAAAATCTGAATCTCATCGCGGTGAACCTTTTTAAGCTTTGTCGAAAAAAAAAATCATTAAAAATAGAAAACAAGTTCCAAGATCTTCCCATCGCCATTGCTCCTCCAGGAGCGTCTAAATGAATATTTAATATCGCTTGCATCTATATGATTGCATAGTAATTATCAGAAACCCAAATGCTTGACAAGCTTGGTGTAATATAATTTGTAATATTTTAAATTTGCAGGGGAGACAATGATGAATTCCTCAGATGCCCCGTTTTAATCTTGCGTTGGTTTTTCATCACCACCGCTGCGTCTGCAGAGACCAGAAATGCCCCCAAAAGAGGGGCAGCGGATCCTAAAGAATCACAAGGAAAAGCAGCAGCAATTAAAACGCTGTATTTTAACCTGACGACAAAAACCAGGCCGCTTTCTTCTGCACTATTTTATTCATTCCCTTCTGTTCTCTGAAGATTAAACATGTCAGCAAACTCCTGCAGAACGTTTGTGCTTCACACACCTCTACAACACACAAATACACTGGCAGACACACACAGGTGCACTGACACACACACAATTCCATTATAAAATAACCCAATGTGAGTTTTCTGATGCTGAACGCAGGTTATTAATCCATCAACATCACGAGGCTCCCGCGTCGGTCCCTGGTGTTCGGCTTCTTTCGTTCCAAAACGGTCATAAAAGTTTAAATTCCGCGTTCTCATTTCTCAGAGGACTTTTGGATTGTCTCGACAATCACACACCAGACAACAACAGCTGTGTGCAACACCCGGTCGATCTATCCGCCGATCCGAACCCTGATCATTAGCATATTGATCACTATTAATTGGTGATTATACCCTGTGAATTACAAACAGTCTTGCCTTAAAAACTGACAGTTTTATGTGAACAAACCAGATGAAAGATTTAACGCTTCACACATTTGTTTGTTTCTTTAGCGCCCCCCACCCCGCTTTCCATTTACTTCTTGAACGTCCCTTGGCGCACTTTCCTCTGAGTACAGTCATGTTTACAACAAAGAGACTTCCCCCTCTACACATTTACATAAATATATATCTGTACCAATCAGGAGGCAGGAACAAAGCGGCCTCTTCCGTAAGGTAGCAGCTTTTAATCCACGACTCCTTCTGCCTCTATGCATTCATGTTAAATTCATGCAATATACTGGATCAGCACTCTGTCTCTCTGAATGGGGAGGAAAGTGTCCTGATTGTGGTAATTATTTAACAATAGGGCACATTTTAAAGCCACACATGCAGTAAAGCCCCCCAATATGACCATACAGCACAAACCATTATCAGACTCAAGGCTCGGGGGCCAAATGTGGCCCTCCACGTGATTTTTTGTGCGAGAGCATAAAAGGTCAGAGTGTCTAAAAATAAATAGGTCAAAAGTGTGCTTTGAACAAAACTACATTTCCCACAATGCAGTAATTCAGCCCATTTAACTCCGACAAAAACGTTGTGAACAAAGTTAATGTCCTAACTTGTGTTTGATGATATTTTTCTTTATTGATTGATAGTTTGATCCTTGATTGATGGAGTTCTGTGGGTTTAGTAACCTGACAAATTAAAAGGATTTGTTAGAACAGACGAACAAACAAACATGTTTTTTTCTGTGTAACTGTTACTTATTTTACATTTATTTTATATTACAGTATTTTCCGCACTATAAGGCGCACCGGACTATAAGGCACACCCTCAATAATTTGCTTGTTTTATAATTTATTTCATATACATGGCGCACCGGATTATAAGGCGCACACAATAAAAAATAAATAAAACTTTGATAAACTGCAGCGGCTGTAGTTGCGCAATCCGTCCACTAGATAGAGCCGTGCTGCTCATGCAGTCATGATTGCATTCATGACTTCCTGTCTACCTTTGAATGGCCCCTATTGTTATGTCAATAAGCCATTCTGAGCCTCATCAAGGAAACCTGATCACTTGATCACTTTGCCATCTTAGAAAGAAGTCAACACGCATATTAAAAACCTGACATTAAAAACTGGTGAAATTCATTACGAGTGCAGTCAGTGCGAACAGAGCGGATTATTTCCTGATCTGAAGTTCGAATCAGATATTTAAGCTCCGACGTTCGTCTTCGTTTATTAATTAAATATTGTTTCGATAGATCGGTAGTCCAGTCGGAGGTGAGGTGCAGCTATTTGCTGCTGTGTTTCCTAAACAAATATTTAACTAGTTTTTAATGTCAGGCAGCTAATTTACTGGCAAATCTGTTGTGTTTTACTCCTAGAGCTGACTTTAACGTCGGTGTCTCACCGCCGTGAATCTCACAGCACGTCGCTGCAGACAGAAAACACAAGCCTGAATGCGCCCCTCCGCCTCCCCCCCAGAGCTATCAACTACATTTGTAAATCAGTTGCAGCACACCCGTTGGCACCTTTGTCTAGCAGTGACTCCACTCTTGAAATTCCAGAAAAGGCTGGAAGTTCAGCTTTGAGGGTCTTTCATTCACCTTTATGCCAGTTTCTCCGTGTGTTTCCACAGACTAACAGAATGGACCGTCACTAGATTCCAGATGACAGCACAATGATATTTTTTAGACCAATTAAGTTTAAAGTGGGTTATTTCCGACGCCAAATAGTTAGTAAATACTGAGATCAGTCAGTCAGTCAAACTTTATTAATAGAATTGTTGAAAGTTCCTTATGTTTTGCTACATAATCACCGGTGCTCCTACAGTCTGCTCTACCGTCTGAGAGCAGCTCAGTCAGAGCCGGGACTTCGGTGACGCCCCTTGACTACCGTTGTTAGGGGGCGTGGGCCCGAGTGCCCTGTGAGGGGGCTCCTCTGGTGGCGGAGTGCGGCATGACTGGCGGCCAGACTGCCGGCTTTTTTTCAGCGATCATGTTTTTAACTATGGGATTATGAGAAAATTTTAGGCTTTTAGGTGCGCCTTATAATGCGGAAAACACGGTACTTGTAGTTAGATTTAGTTACATTTATAAGTTACATCTGGCCCTTTGAGGACAGTCATTATGTTGAAAATAAGTTTGACACCCATTCTATACACGGTTGTGGTTTATTGAAGTTAATATCAAAGCTGAACAAGTTGCACACAGTTTTGTCGACAGAGACACAATAAATGCTGCATAATTTTCTGAAAAGTTTTATTTGACTTCAGGGAACAGAACCCTGATTGTCACGTAGATATTATTTCTATTCACAGTCAGGATACTGCAGGAAGTTTAAACCTACAATCTAAATCATTTCTTCGTTCCTTCTCACCTGCGCTACTCCGACATTCTGGCATTCAAAATTCAAATAAGAAATAAATGTTGAATCTTTTTCGCACAAAGGGAAGATTGAAGCGTCAGCCAGCGCCGCACTAGAAGTTCTTTTCATTCTCATTCACGACTGCCTTTAAAGAAAAAGAAAATGACAGTTAGTACATCAAATAGGACACACATGGAAAAATAATTTTGAGACTCACTTTTTAATATTTCAAGCAGAATATAATGTAAGCAAACATCCACACGGAGGAATATGCCCATTAACTTTATAAGTGTACTTGCAGATTCCAAGTAGGAATCCATAGATCATATTATGAGACAGCTGCAATACACAAATCATATTCATTGAATTACACAAATTACAGATGTAGCTCAAAACCTCTGAAACGTGATGATGAATCCCTTTTTTAACTTCCGGCTGATAGTTCGTCAGGCTGCACTGCGCCGCAAAAGTGTTGCGCTTGTGAAAAATGCATGAATTACTAATTAATGAGGCATTCTTGCAACATTTACATATTTATAAAGGTATGTAATTCACATATGCATGAGAGCACTGAGTAATAGCTTTGAGAGAATGCCGCGTATTCCGAGAAAGAAATCTTTTATGTTTGTTAAATTCTTTAAAAAAAAAAAAAAAAAAGCTAAGGGAGCAGAGGATTTTTATAAAAAAAAAAAAACGAAAAGAAAAATAAAACATGACACATTTATTCTTTCCTTTCCGTCCCCCGTCCCCCCCCCCTGTCAGAAATGCATTTGAATGCTTTGGAGGACAAATGCACTAAGGAGGTGCGGTGATGTGAAACATTATGCAAAATGACTTTTTCTGAAATACTGTCCCGTGTGGATTTTCAAAAGTTCATTTAGCAACCCAGTGTTGGAAACAACTGCTCAGTAAATCCAGTTGATTTGCATGGACAGAAATACATTTTAGCAAGGAGACGCAGCCCCCCCTCCCCTTCTCCTGTTCTCCTGTAAAACAATCCCTGTGATGTATCTCCCTCTCGGATTCGTTTTTCAAAATAAACCCGACGCTTAGAGGTCACATATTGTCTCCTCAGTTTTAAATTGTAATCTAAAATCTTTTGCTTTGTCAGTTTCCACATCCGTTATTTGCTTTTGTCGCTTTTTGCTTTTGCTTTTGGAGTCGAGCCATTTCGGCGAAGCAGATCCAAACCGCTTTGGCTAGAATTCCGGCCTGTCCCTCTTGTGAATGCGCCCCCTCTATTGTTTCAACCCCATCACAAAGGCTTTGTGAAAGCTGTCCCAAATATGGGTCAAAACAGCACAAATAACATTCGGATGGTTCCTAGGCTCTCCTAAAGAATGACAAGTCCAACAAAGCCACGTCGAGCTCCTCATCCTGTGCCATTGTCTTCCCGTACGAACTCTAAGCGGGGCCTTTCCAACCATTCCAGATTTTTTGTCAGGGCCGCTCGGACATTGCCCAGCTTTAGCAGCAGGCTTGGCCTCATCAGAATACCACGCAGAGTCTGATCCTTTATTCCACTACAAAAATTGGCCTCTGATTGCTTTGTACAAAATGTCTAACGAGAAAGAACATCGAGTCACAAGGAAGAATAGTCTCTCTGGCCAGAGGGGCCTCGTGAATTTCAAAATAAAACTTCTTGTCCAGCAGTGAATTGTTAAATCCACACAGCAACAAAGTCGTATTTTCCAAGGCCACAAATTCCAAGGTGAAAAACAATCTAGACGATTAACTTAAGGAGTAAAGAACAATGATTTTAGATATTGAAACCTTTAAAATCTAAATTCAGAAAGACCTCAAACAAGTCGTCATAAATAGAGGCTCACAAAAGATTAACGACAAACGAACCTTTTCAAAGCGCGCAACCGGAGAAAAGTAGGTTTGTGCAAGATGTGGGAAAGCCGACAACAAGGATGCTCAAGTTTGTGTTTAACCTTGCAGGACTTTTGGAAGGCACTCCTGAGCATCAGGCGCAGGGTTTTGGCAACCGCACAGGGAGCCTGGTGGGTCAGCGCTTCTCCGGGAGCTGCTACTCCACACTAATCTATTTTAAACCATCTGTGAAATTAGCAAGATTTCCTAAGTCCTTCACCTCGAAGGATTAAAGCATCGCAAAGGGGTCTGGGCTGTTCTTCCACGCTGTTCTTCTGTGCATGTTTGATGACTCCGGAGATCAATCCCAAATTCCTTCCTTTGACCTGAGCGATAGATCGGAATGAGGTGGAAAACGGCAAATAAGTTAAAGAAGAATGCATCTATTTATAACAAATTTAAAATAATTACCGCGGTGGAAAATCAGGAAATGACCGGACAGGTTTTTCCTGCATCTGCTAACCAGGGAGAGCCGAACCTAAGCTCGGAAGAACCTCTGCAGAGAAGCCATGAGTCAACTGTAATGAGAGAATCAGATAAATAACAGCTGCTCACGGTGAAGCGGTGCCGTCTGACGGATTTGTCCGGTCCGACGGGCTGCAGCATCTGACATTTCCAAATGAGTAAAATATTGTTCTGGGCTCTCCTCGCTGCTCCGCGTCCTGCCGGTGTTTAGTCATCGGAGTAGTGAAATAGCAGCCCCGCCGCTCGGCGACAGCATCGCTGTATTAATTATTATCCAATCTTCAAACATACACATCTTTGCACAACAGTGACAGTTAATCCAAACAGGCCACTCACAGACGGCGGCAGCGCTCCAAATAGTCCCCCCACCTCCCCTCTTTTCCTGGTCTTTTACCCCGACCTCTCATTGGGTTTGTAGTGCTAAAGCAGAACCCATCGCTAACAGCAGTTCAGCAGTGTTACAGCTTCATTCAGACAATACGTAGACGGATGCGCGGAGATTCTCCGTGCCATTAATTGTCTTGCAGGCTCGGAAAATCACTATCAGATTTACTGTGCAGAGGTGTGTGTCGGGTTTTCCATCCTCTGCTGGAGAATGCTTACACAGACATCCATGACGGGGCCTGCAGTTAAACCGGAGCTTTCATATGCTCCTGGGAAGGCAGCCTGCAGCCGGCGGTAAAACACCCCGAGATTGATGAGGGCGACCAATCGGCTTCCCCAAATGTTTAAAAAGATTTTACTTCTCACTGTCTATTGATTTTTTTCCTCTTTCTAGAGGTGTAAATACTGTAAATCAGTGAAGTGTGTGAAGATAACACTGTCAATGTTTTGTTGTTGTTGTTGTTTAAATGAAGCGAGTGTTGAACTCCAAATAATTATGAAGATAATGAGCAATAGATGGCAGACGTCCAGAGCAGGATGATGGACGTGGTCTGGGTGTACAGTTCTCAAGATGACCTCCGGCTTTGGCACGAAACAAACACACACACACACACACACACACGAAACCTTCCTGTCTGAATGTTTGCTCACAGGAGGTCAAGGAACCTCAACCCCAACACGTGCATTTTTCTTGTACTAAACCACAGAGATAGCCGACGAATAAAAACACAGTTTGGTTTAAATCTGATAAACTGGATGTTTATAAGAAGCCAGCATCAATTTTTTTTACTCTTACTTTTTTATTTTTGTGTGCCAGGGTATCAGTATTGTTACGTTTTTGTAAAGTGTTGACTGAATAAAAGATGTAATGAGGACGATAATAGGTTTAAATATTCTCTGTTCCTCTATGAGTATTGTTTCCTGTAAGGACCGGCTTGTCAAACAAATACTGTTGGCTAGTCATTTTGCACTTTTTGAATATTAATCGACAATAACCTCCACCAACCAACATGGTGGTTATAGCAGCTAACATTACCGCTAGGTGCGGCTGCGCTAAACAATAAAAACATGCAAAACATGCAAAGTAAGACAAAAAAAATAAAGGGACGGTCCCAAAAATGACCCTGGTGCCAGTTAAAGGTCGTTTACATTAAAACCACGTTGAGTCATTCAGAAGTAATAGTTATCATTAAGGAGTTAACTATCTTTTTGATTTAAACATCACTGCTGTGAATAAATCTGTAATTAATGTTTCCTGCAGGAAGTTTAAATCTGTTCTACATTCAGTCATCTCCAACATGGACTTGAATCTGACCACGAAGGCTTCGGCGGTGATGAGTCATCATCCTCACCTGCCGTAGCTATCGCGGCCTCCGCCATCTGCAAATTGAACTGTTCAAAACAAAACAGCGAGCACTTTGAACTCGGCTGACGACGACAGGTATAGTACTCGGTTTTTATCTGGTGACGAACGCCGCGATGCGTTCGGGTCCCGGTTTTTAGAAAAGAAAAGATTCATCTGCCAACTTCAAAGCTGCATTTCAAAGCAACAAGCGGCGGGAAACTTTACAGGAATGTAGCGGTGGTTTTTGACAAGTGTGTAAATGTCAGAAATACGATATTTGTCTTTAAAATTGTGGAAACTTCTCAACGGAAAAAGTTATGTTTCCAAAAAAATACAATAAATGGAGTTGCCACTACCCAGCATATCCCATCACGAGCAGGTTTAGAGCCTTATCACTCAGCGTTTTTTAACGAGTTATATCCCATTACTGGTACTTAAAACCCACTTGATGCAAGCCGAGACGTTAATGCTGCCGTTATTGCTAGCTAACGATAAAAATAGGTGCATTCAATGTCTGCTTAAATTTTCCAGCTTCACTTACCTGTAAATGCGAAGAACCTCCTGTAGAGTTCGTTCTAATTTTTTTTGTAATTGTACACAAAGGATAATGAAAATTTGATGGTGTAATATTTTTACGCAGTATTTTCATTGTGTGTTGTAATGGATACGCATCTTTAAATGAACTAAAACAAGCCGACACTGTTTGGAAAAAGCAGGAAATCATGGGACAAATGCTTCCACAATAAAAGTAATCGCTCAGATCTTAAAACAAAACGTCTTTTTAATTTGTGTCAACAGCAGTACAAAAGATGGAGTGATGGGAGAAGTTTTCTGTAACACAATATTTTGTCTCTCACAGAAAAGGAGGAAATTCTTGAGGTAAATGAGCTTAGACAGGCAGTTATTCATCCCACTGTTGTATCGTGACGATGGACTGAGACATACAGAAAATGGTGCTAAATTAAAAAGTTGGACTGAATTGATCCTGTGGGGGTAATTTACTCGCGTATGCACATTCCTACAGTGCTGGGGCGCACCTGAACGTGTCGCTGAGCGGTTTGTTTTTACTTGATATAGTGTATTAATACTACCAAAGCCGCGGAGATGGCTCTCCACACACACCACGGTAAAATTATTCACCTTAAGTTTACCTCACGTCAATACTGCACATGGAAACCAAAGACTTGCTGGTGTACACTTTGAAGCCGAGCAAAAACAAAACAGACATAAAAAATAAAAATAAAAATTTAGTAACATTTTTTTTTTCTTTTTAACAATAATAGCCCTAGCAAATAATTGATCTATTGTACTGTGTAAAGAAGAATGTGAACACAAATGTGATGGCAACATTTTTTTTTTAAGTTGAATTAAAAACTTTACATTGGACTGTACAAGATATTATGATAAACTATTTACATATTCAGACATAAACTTTTTTTAAGCAGCAACAGACACTATGTATTTCATTTTCTCTAATAACACCCAAACAAAACTTGCCGTGGGCCTAGGTACCTGCCAGGGGGGGGGGGCGAGGGGAAATATTTCTACGCAGAAAATTGTATCAGGCTGCCAGCAATTTCAAAATAATGGCTCCAGTGATAGAAGAGCCACACACAGTGTTGCTTGAGAGACGACTCTAAAAAGCAAAAAAGTACCAAAGACAACTTTAAATGTTGCCCCGAACGACAACTTTTACACTTCTGAACAGCAGCTAGCATGTCAGTCCAGCATGTCAGTGAATTGTGCTGATTAAATTAACACAGAGAACATTCCCACCATATACATCACAAAATTCAGACAAAAAAAAAAGAAAATAAAAGAAGAAGAAATTACAGTAAGTAATGTCGAGACAGCTTTGAAGGCTTTTGTCTATTTCATTGAAACCGTTTCCATGACAGAGAAAACATTTTGAGGGGAGGGGAAGGGGACTGGATAGTTGTGAACATTAAAAAATCGGCTACGCGCAAAAACATGAGAGAATTAACAAAGAAGAAGAAGAAGACGACGAACGCACAATGTTTGTGCATTTTTCCACATTTAAATAAATATTTTGCACGCTCCCACCCATCAGAAAAACAATCGTTCATGAAGACGTGAGCGTGCATGCAGGATTTCAGGACGTTGTCAGCTCCTCATGAGGAAGTTTTGCCAAATACTATGAGGGCTGTAGTAAAACACAAAACACAGATATAGAGCATACCATTTAGATTGTGTCATGATTGGCAAGATGATTCATTAACTATTATACATCAAGTGCTTGTTTGAACGAGTACCTTTATGGACAACTTCTCTACGCCGACAAGTCTGAGTAGAGCTTTTATTTGATTGGTTCTCTGAGTATGGGATGGAGAAGGGGAGGAGGGGTGGGATTATCCAAACATAAGCAAACAAGTTGCTTCTCTTTGTGTCGGATTAAATACTGCTCTCTTCCAATAAGCAGAAAAACTCTGCATCTACATGAGGTACAGTGACTTGTCAGGTTTTAAAAATATGAAACCACATACAAAAATAAAACAAGAAAAAAAAATCAAATAAAATAGACCAGCCAAATACATAACTTATACTTCACTAATGGACAAAAATATATTTCCTATGTTATATTTACAATAAAACCTAATGAGATGGTGAATTCATGGGAAAAAAAAGTTGTTGTTTTTTATCTCAAATTTGCGATTTTTTTCCCCCCATTTCTGATTGTTTGTTGCTGAGATTTTAGAGCCAGCAGTGGCTAATAAATACAATATGCTGATAGTCGACAGTTTCAAATACAATATACACCGAAGTCAGGTTTTTTTGAAGGCCAAACCAGCCTGCTGTTAAATGTTCTGCTCACATTTCTTGTGCTGAGTCTCTCCCCTAGGCAGCCCTCACGTTTAAAGAAAATATTCATTCATCTTACGTGTCCTTGCATAAATAAACAAAAAATAAGTAGACAAACAAAATGTCTAAAAATCTGGCAACTGTGAGAGCAAACCCACTTGAGTCCGACGGGGGAATTTTGTTCATTCGGGGTGTTTTTCCTCAAACAGCTTCACATTAATCAGAATTGATAAAAATACAATTTATATCCAGTGCTTGTAACACTTATGAAATATTGTCTCCTTGTGAGTTCTTGTCGTTTTTTCCGTTATTTTTTTCCATTTTTTTTTCTTTTGCTCTTTAAGCACAGTCAAGTTTCAGTTCGGTGAAGAGACCTTGTTGTTGTTGGGTTTTTTTTTAAACTACCAGCCCACCAGAGCAGTGTGGCGTGGTCAAGAAAATATTTACAGTCACATACAAATCAATCTGACCACCGGCAAACAGGAGCGAACAGCTTAAAAAGACCAAACGGGTTGACTTGAATGGAAATCCACTTGTTTTTTGTTGATGTCGTTGTTCATCCTTAAAATATCTTGTGCCTCAAAATTATACAAAAAGATGTGATGGGGAAAAAAAGAGCAATTATTGATGGGGTGATTAAAAAGTAGAAACAATAGAAGCCAGCGCTGAGAATAAGACCGTAAGTGTACAGTAGATATGAGTGCTTAAGATATAAAGAACCATCTGTACCAATAAGAGCTGGGAGGGAAATGCAGTGACCAGCAGTGGGTGGAATCTTAGCCACTTCAATCCAGAAACCAGCCATTCAGGCCTTTTCAACACAACTCTCTACTTTCTGAAACGGACAGGTTCAAGGGCATGGGAGGGGAAGTAGCTGGACTCATGCATTAATAATGCCTTGTTTCAGATGATACCCAATCGTCAGTCATTTTAATAATCCCCCACAGCTTGATGTACTTGTTCCATCTGCTCGCCAGCGCCCGGTGATTGGGACGGGGTGGGAGCACCGCGGAGGCCTCACCGCCGCTACTTTGATGGAGAGCACAATGACTCCCGCTCCCCATTTTTATTGTTTCCCTTTCCTTGCAAGTGTTTCCTCCTCATCCGAGCCAGATGGCGCCCCCTGGGTGCTGAGGTTGCCACAGGCAGGGGTCAGAGCAGGGCAGGGCAGGGCAGGGCAAGGAGGGGAGCCACTTAGACCTTCTGCCTTGTAAAGAGGATCTGAGTCCCAACATCAAGGCCTAGGGTGGAGGCTTTGTGCCCCTTGTGTCTGTTCTCACATGTTGCCCCAAGTGCATTCCAAAGCCGATGAGATTATTAAAACATAAGGCTCAAGGGTGACAGGATAAGATTTTGAGCAACAAAAATCCATTTTTAAGTTCCGCCTGTTGTGTTTCTATGACAAGGTAATTTAAAGATATTTTAGCCTCTCAATCCGGTTCATAATATCCTCACAAACCTCTTAAGACTACAGCAGTAATCACTCTTCCGTGCTCCGATTTAAGACTTCTTAGTGTCAATTTAAGATTTACAATGTCGAAAAAGAATTAGGATTGAAAAAAAAGGAGTTCTAAGACCTAAGACTTTAAACTTGCAGTCTGAATGAGGCCAAAGTGTTCAGCGGAGCATACTGCCACCACACATTGAACAACATCAATTTGAGATTGTAATGCCCCCAAAGCTGCCTTTTTGCCTGTGCTTCCAATCCCACAGATTGGAGGCCCTTGTCCCGTTAGCATTCTGGCGTTATTACAAGCACTGATTAAGAACTTGGTGAGTCAGACTGGGATGCTGGAAAAAGAGTTGAGGATACCACGGTGTGCAAGGAGAAGGGACGGTAAAGACTGACCGGTTTCACCGATGATCACTGCATTGGACTCCCTGGAGAATAGCTAGCATCTCAAGCTACCACCCAAAAATGTTCCACACTGTAACCTCCTGCAGAGCCCGCTGCGTCTGTGTTCCTGAGTTTCATGTGTGGATTCTGTCAGGGCGAATTAAAAAAGAATGGAATCATGAAGCCGTAGTACGAGATCAAGAGATTGTCCAAGACTCACAAAGTCTCTCCCAAAAGACTTAGATTTTTAAAATGACTTGAAATGTTTGGCACTTCTGCACTAAATGCATTCTGAATAATATTGATAACAAAAAAAACTCTAATAATAATACAAATAATAATAATATAATGTTATTTTCTTTTTGAGTAACTTGGAATTACTCCACTCTGTATGAATTTTAAGATATTTTGTACTGGTAATCATTGAATTTTAATTAAAAACATTCACAAGCTGTTGGCTGGCACACTATACCTGAGTGAGAATATTATTCCCATCTTGAACAGTTATGCAATATATCAAAATCACCTAATTGAAGATGAAAAACATGGCAAATGTCTAAGAATTATAGGTTAATATCAAATATTAAATTTCAAGTTCCATCTTCAGTTCTTGGCAATTACATATTTGTGTCAATGTCCATGATCAAATGAAAACAATAAACAATGTGATAAAAAAAAAATGAAATTACCACAACCAAACTGCTTCACACACGTTAAGAAACACTTAAGACCAAATAGCTTTTGATTCAGACGAAGCCACGTCGGCATGCTGGCTCCTATGTGATAAACTATTGTTAATCTGAACATTTTGAAAACCTTTGTGGTGTCGTTTTATTTTGCTCTTTCGCTCCCTTGGGTCAGCCCTCTGGCCACCGTCCTGCTTTGTCGTGGCGTCCACGTTGGCCTGTTGGACGGCGGAGGTCTCAGTTGGCGTTGACTGGCTCTTGCGTGTCATTTTCACTACTATAGTCTGATTTGGGCTCGTCCTCGAAATCCTCATACATGTCCATCTCGTCCTCGCCGTTGACCGGCTCACTGTTTCCCATGGCGTTGGGCTCTAGCTTCATGTTATAGGTGCTCTGAATGACAGGGATAGACGGCTCCGGACTCGCCGAGGCGCTCGAGCACTCCGACGTCATCTGAGGCGAGGGCGTGGTGGTCGCCATGGTGATGGCTCCGGGGTAGACCATACTGGCGCTGGTAGTTATAGGAAGCTGCGGCGGCTGTCTGGATGTAAGAAGCAAAAGAGGAAATAGAATTTGATGCAAACATTCCTTTAAAAGAGGAAAGAGAACAAGGTTGGAGTGTGTGTGCAGTTTCTTATCAAATTCTTGCAGTTTTTGAGATCTGGGAAAATAATTTGGGAAAAGACAAGTTCTCCTGACAGTCTGCGTTTAAAAGTGTTGAGAAACACTACCCAGTTTATTGGCGACATAAAACAAAAGTACACTTGAATGCTGCTGTCCTGGATAGTAGGTTCTAGAGTCACTGAAACTTATGGCTGACCTGGGAACACCTGGAAGAAGTTTCATCGACTGTAAACTTCTACTGCTACCCCCTACTTCAGGTGTGCATGTCAGGCTGGTTCGTTTATTGACTGGAAGCCTACCCAACAGTGAAGAACTGCCTCATCTCTTGTCTCCTTGAGCGCATCATCTGCTTGTACTCTCCAATGCGGAGCTTCTTCCCGTCGATTATGCAGGTCCTCTTGGGCCGGGGCTTGTACTTGTAGTTGGGATACTTCTCTAGGTGGAGTTTACTCAAGCGGGCCTGCTCCTCGTAGTACGGCTGCTTGTCCTGGTTGGACATGGACTTCCACCGGGAGCCTGCGGGAACATTCAGATTTAGTTTTAGCGCTGCAGCTCTGTGTCCTACAAGCTGCTGGGTGACAGCACTTTTAACAGCGTTGATGTATGGACTCCAACGCTGAACGGACAAGACCCATTTAGCCTCTGTCATTTTTCATGTCAAACGCTTGTGGGAGTGATGGGCTATAAATCCATCTGTGGGTGGGGGTGACCCAGAGCACAGTGGCTTATGAGGTAATCGACACTCCTCCTTTAGATAGTTGGGACCAGATCAGCTCTGCTTATTGGAGAGCAAATCAAACATTTACCTTTACAGACTAAAGTTAAACCATCTGAGAAGGACATTATTCAAATGAGTAGTATTTTAATTTGAAAGGGCTTACCCAAAATCTTGCTTATGTTGGAGTTGTGCATGTCAGGGAAAGCCTGGAGGATCTTACGTCGCTCGTCCTTCGCCCACACCATGAACGCGTTCATCGGCCGTTTAATGTGAGGCTCGTTGTTGTTCCTTCCCCGGGCTTCCCTGAAGACTCGTGCCTCCGTAGATCCAGCGCCTCCTGTTGGCCAACAATAATAGGGTTGGGGTTTATCTGCAGAGCCATTTATTTCCTTGAACCCTACAACAACCAGAGCAGCAACAGGAAGAGAGAGAGAGACAGCAAGGCAAGACATCGGTTAAATGACGAGCCACGTTCGGGACTCTCCTTCATCGACCGCCATCAGCGAAGTCTTCATCGTAAACCTCCTTTCAGGTGAGGTCCACAGATCTTTCTGAAAGGAGGGAACCTCACGGATGAGTGGACAACCAGACTTGACATATCTTATCGTTTATGTGCTGTAAAAGTAAATACATTGTCAGCTGGGGGGGGGGTGCTCTTAAACTTAAGTCCTGTTCTATCCAATGGAGAAGAAGACCTTGGATTTCAATGGCAGTTAAATATTTTTCCTGCAGGCGTTCACACGTTGCTGCTTGGCCACAAACATTTCAATCTGACATTCATGGTGTCCATAAAAAGAGCAAGAATGCCAACATAAATTACAAAAATGGGACTTGAGGCAGTCTCTTAAAATTATTCCTCTGCTTTACTCTTTTTCCTCTTCCTCTGTCTTACTTCCTCTACCACACACACACACACACACACACACACACACACTTTTGCAATTTCTGCAAAGTGCCGTTTCTCAATCAGGGCATTCACAATCAGCATAAGAGAGTTTCTCTCAGTATTAAACTGTACATCAGACTGATAATGATTTCTGTTTGCGTGCGCATTTGCTTCCTTTTATATGTGAGATGTGAAAGAATTAAATAAAAGCTGTATGAATATTTAAACAAACAAAAACATGTTGATAAACAAGGCTTGAAAAATAAGACAAAAAAAGCCTTCCATATGCTACGATACATCTTTAATGATCTCAAATCTGGAAAAGAAAGCTCGGGATGACTCATGCATATTTCATCATCCACATGTGAAGCCTTCTCATTAGACCGTTCCTCTAGCAGCCTTGGCACGCGTTACCTGGGGTTTGATTTCTTTTATTATTTCGGCTGATAAACAAAATCTAACTCTTAATGAGTGATGGGGAAAAAAAGTCCGCAAAATCTCACTCCGCTCCGATCGCCCAAAACGCTGCTGCATCGTTTGTGAAAAGTGACGAAGAGGTCGGCCCCTCGGAGCCCACATCCGATCACACACGTCGGGTGGAATCCAGACGGAGGTGTGCTGGAAGGTTGGGTTTTTTTTATATGTTGGTTGAGAATGTTTGAGGTCCAGCTGCCCTCCAGGAAACCCGTTTCTCCCGGCACAAAAGCCCCGCAAATCGATTTTCCCCGGCTCATGTTTAACGGTTAAACAGCCGTGTTTATTATCCTCGGAGGCTTTTCCTTCACGTGGGAGGCGATGGTGAGAAATGCGTGTGTGTGTGTGTGTGAATGCAAGTTAGAGTAGATTTGTCGGTTTCTTCTCCAACAAAAAAATTTCTAACTCACCTAGAAGTGTCCTCAATTTCCAGATATTTCCTTTTTAACATAGAATTAAATTACAGATTGTTTCTGTACCCGTTGGTACAGTTTAGAAGTGTTTCTAGTCATCCTCTCTCTTCCTGGAATGCTTCTCCCCCTCAAAGCCCTCCCCAAAGCCTTCACGGATTCAGAAATAATACACTACCTCCGCCGCTGCCGAGCCCCGTTCATTTCATTTAGCATGCACTCACTGTACAGGATGAATTGATTTCACTTTGTTGGTTTTGACAACCATGTTTATTGTGCAATGAAATGTGGTGTGGCGGAGGGTTGACAGTATCCATCAACGTGGGGCAATCTGCTGACTGCCGAGGCCAGATGAAGGTATTCATTAGCTCAGGAGCGCGGCGCTCATTCAGACACGACAGCCAGTGTCTGCGCCCCGGGATCGCCGGCGGTAATTTACGACGCCTCCCGTGCCATTACTCTATCACTGACACTGATTCAGCAATTTATATACTGGTGTGCATGCATACGGGCAGAGGTGAGCTTCTTACAGGGGGTGTGTGTGTGTGTAAAGTAGGGGGTGGAGGAGGGCAAAACAACTGCCTGCCATCAGCTAGTGCCACATCCATAGTTAGCCAGGAAAGCAGACACGTGACCCGGTTCACTGGAGGGAAACCAGGCGGCGTGTGCTGTTGTTTTTTTTTACTTGAAAAGTGTGTATTCCGGTGAAAGTGTTGCATCATCTACACCCATACGGGGGCGCCGTCCTGGATTTGTAAAAAAAAACAAAACACGCAAAGCGATGAAGTCATCGCTGACCCAGACGTCAAAGCGACGCTAGTCTTCGCCGTCCCGCAGCTGATGCGTGTAAAACCATGGAGGCTAAATTTGGCCTAACTGAGCCTCCGTAACGCGTTTGCCTTACCCAGTGTCTCGTGCGTTAGCAGCAGCGACGGCCTTGACCCCCCCCCCCCCTACAACCTGCGTGTTGCAGTCGTTTAATTGAAAATCACGCCGCCACTGTTCTGACATCGCAAATGAGCGCCGACGATTCCTTCTGCAGGAGGTGCAGGACATTTAGGTTTCAGTTAGTTAGGTGTGTGATTGTGTAAATAAACACAGATGTTTACCCATGACGGGGGGCAGGTCTCCGGGGGGGTGGGGGGTAGGAGCGAAACGGAGGGAGCGGCACTTAATAGAATTTATTGTGATTCATGAGGCCCGCGGCTCAAGTGTGACAGAGCGATATGAGAATCCCCTTTTAATTTGTCTCTCCTGGAAACACTGCAGATGAGCGGCATGAATTACGGTGAGAAAGAGGGATTGTGTGAGCGTAATGGGGGGAGGAAGGGAGCAAGGGGGGGGTGTGCAAAAAAAAAAAAGGGAAAGGGAGAGGATGAGGGAGAAGAATGCAGCGAGGCCTGAAAGCCGATCACACCTGTGAGCGGCAGGCTCAGACTCGATGCTGCACCGAGCCAGAGGGGTTACCCCTGTACCCCCCCCCCCCACCCTGTACCACCCCGCCCTCCTCCTTCATCATTGTTTTTCATGAAGACACCATAATGTCACCAAAGAATCCTCTGGAGAGGATGAGCTTCACTTAGCAGGCAACAATCACGTAAACCCGTCGAGCCCTCCCTGTTGGATCAAACCTAACACCTCTGACTGAAGGCATTTACTGCCGACAATGGAGCCCCTCCCTCAGTGCAGGATCAGGCTGGATGGATGTGCACAGACCGAACTAGCCCCAGCTCCTAGCACGCTAATTAAACCATTACAAATTACAAGATGTATCGGGCGTGTTCTGTGCTTTATTTACGCTTTAGCTGCCTCCTAGTGTGTGTGTGTGTGTGTGTGCATGTGTGTGCGTGTGTGTGTGGGGGGGGGGTGTACATGGGAACTCCAGAACAAATAACCAACCTGTCCCAACATGCATGTGCCTCTTTTGTGTCCTCCATCCTTTTCCGTGCATTCACATTTACAGCCTTTAAGTGGAGTCTGAAGTTTCCAGACAAAAGGAGATGCATGCACAAACGGAGGGTGGGTGGGGGGGACACTTCAGTCCACCCATTTACACATGGTGGGGGGGGGTCTAGATACTTCAAAACAGATCTGTCTGATTGATCGCGGTGACCTTTTCAGCCATTGTTGTGGTGACTTGACGAATCGTTACGTCTGAGCCTCCTCGTCTTCAGTAATACGAAAATCAAAAAAAAGAAGACGATGCTCGATTCCCACGCCCCCACCCCCCCGGCGGAGAAAATAACAACGAAATCCTCTGCAAACAATCAAATCCATAAGATTTAAGAAGCCGCTCATCCTAATCCATGAGGAGTTTGTTGCTGCGCTACTAAAGCGTCTTCCCCCTTTAATCCCCTCACATCACCACCATGAGTCTTTAGATTACAGGTAGTCCTCAGCATAAGAACGTTCAGAGATATGAACAAACACGGGCCGCTATTTCTGACTATTATCCTGCAGTTCCGCCTTCTGCCACATCCCCCGCTGAGGCAGTGTATAACAGTATTCATGGGAGACTTCCTTGAAGTGCTTTATTCTTCTTCTCCTCACAGACTTAACTCTAAATAACTTTAACCTGTATTTTACTTTATTATGTGTTGTTTCATCCTCATCATCAAGAAAAAAAAACAACATGCAAATGAGTTAGTGGTGGGATCCGTGCCGGTGGTTTGTGGTGTTGTAAAATGAAGGAAATACTATCTGTTTCCATTCCTTTCCTGCTTTTCCCCCCAGAGCTGTTAGGACTTTGGTTTCCTTACGCTCCACAAATATTAGCTCAAGCGAGCCAAAGCTTTCTGAGCGGCACGGCGACGACAGAAGCCCGCTGTAGACGCGACGCTCAGTGTGGCACCAAGGTGCTTTCATGCCTCGTCTGAGGGTCGGGGGCTTCACCTGGTGATTTTCCTTTTCACTGATCAACCAAAAAGAAAACATGCGTGTGTTTTTTGACGTTATAAACTTCTGTATTGTTTTCATTGATTTGGCAAATCACAAAATGTCAGGCAGTTTTGTTAAAAGCACATTTTTTCTTTATTTAAAAGACAAAATGTGGCAGATTTTAATTTAAGACATATGGCTTATGGGTCTAAAAATGTAGATTACTTTTAAACAACTGTAATATTTCATATTTTCATTCAAATCTGCAGTTTTAAATACTCCAGTACTTACTAGAGTTTCTGCAGTTATACCAGAGCAATAATCCTGCTCATGCTAATTTTTAAATTATATTTTTCATCAAATACTGGCTTAATTTTTTTTTTTTTTTCCAAGAGAGTAATTGCATCTCAAATTTTTTCTTCTACCAGATTTATCCTGTTTCTGTGACATTTGCAGCGCCATGGCTGCTAGCTAGCTAGCCTGCCTCTATAGCATGAGGTGTGCTGGGGAGGCGCCGCTTCGATTGGCTCGGGGGAGGATTTAAAAAGCAAGCATGTCCTCAGAAGAGTAAACACTTTGTGGTTCACATCATAAAACCCCGCTTCAGTCAATCCTACGTGTTTTCCTGTCGGTGAGGTCGAGGGAGATAGATATATTTTGGGCGAAAGGGAAGAAATGGTAGCTGTTGTGTTTTGAGTTATGTTTGCTGCCCCCGCTCCCAGAGTTTCCCCCCTGGGAAGAGGACCTCTCCTCTCTTCTAACCTCTCCTTGCTCCTAATCCACATCCCGCTGGGAGCGCCGTCTGGCGCGAGCCTTTCCCTCGGCCCCTCCGCGAGACTTAAAAGGACACAACTGCCCTGGTGCGCGCTTTGTTTCAATCCCCGGCTCCACAGTAGCCACAGAAGGAAGGTTCCCACCGGGAGGGTTAGCGCTGGAAAGCGCGTCTGTCCGAGGAGTCAGACGGATTGGGATGGGGTCTGCTGTCGTGGATCGCATGGGAAACATGTCACCAATGGGATGGGATGTGAAACGAGGCCTCCTTTAGGGTCGGTAAAGGCAGTTTCAAATGAAATCTGTAGCCTTTTCTTTCTAATCTGATGGGAAATGTGTCTAAGATACTATTTAAGGAATCCGGTGGGTTGCATTGTCCTGAGAAATATCTATCCTTCGGCCCCCGAAACTCGTCGGGGGCATCAAAGATGAGTCAGAACCATTTTCACCTTTGCTCTGGCTCTGAAGTGCCATGGAAACTGACTCAAATATTTATGTTGGACAAACATGGGCAGGCGGAGGTGCTCCTCGCTCCTGTGTTGGAACCAGCGCCACAAAGGCAGATGATGCGTTGTCACTCTGGTGCAACCCGAGTTTACACCCCCGTGCCCGGCCTCAAATGGGCACAACAGCTGCAAAAAAAAAACGGCTGGAGAAAAGCCAGCTTTGTCCTCAGGAACCCTCGCCCTCTGCTCACCTACCTGTGAAAACTTCAGCGCTCATTTCAAACGGCATTCATCCAGACATCCATACCTCCCTCACACACACACACACACACACACACACACACACACACACACACACACACACACACACACACACACACACACACACACACACGGACACACGCTTCTGCACATGTCCCGTCTAAACCGCCTCCCTAAAACACCCACAATACTTGAAGAGGGCTTCATAATGTAGAGACAATTTTTTTGCAGCACTGGATTCACAAGGTGCTCATGCATTCACGCATCAACTTGCATGGCTTCACCTCATTCCGGATTTTTAGTAGGCAGTCATGTGATACCGTACGCGCATTCTATTGGCTGACGGCAGCCGGAAGTGCGCTTCGTTCCGTGAGTCTCGGACTTCCGTGAGACACAAAAGTGCTTTAAACAGTCTATCAGAGTGTGGGGAAAAGGTAATACAGATAGAAGGTGGTTTAATATCAGTATGGGGAGGGTTCATAAACGGTTAAATTCCCATAGCTAAGATAAACAGATATAAATTGGAACGAGGGATCACTGTAAAGACAAACACATCTTTACCGTCTAGATCTTCCGGTCGGGTGAGGTCGATGACTCTGTGGCCGATCTTCCCTTCCTCGCCCAGCTTGCTGAGGTGATGTCCGATGCTTTCGAAGTGCGCCCTTTCCTAAAAGGGAAACACAAACGTTAACACTGTTTGAAAAAAAAAGAAAAAAAAAAAAGAAAACAGAATCTGAAATTTCAAAAAAAAAAGAAAAAAAAAGCTTCTGATAAATAGAGGTTTCTTTGGAGGGAGATGCTCTTTTGACACAAACTGGATGCAGCTTTTCTCTCATCTCTCTTTTCAGCCGCTGCTATAATGGATGACAGGAGGCTGGGAGACAGTGAGGGCCAGGGGTGCCGTAAATAGATTTACTGAAGGATACTTTGTGATCCTGAGCGCACAATGGGGCCGCGGCCCTCTTTACAGCGCTCAGATTTTCCTCTGTAATCTTCTCCTCACATCCTCCCTTCCATTCTGCAGCGCCCAGAGCTCACCGGCCATCATTTATTCAGGGTTCATGCTTTGGAGATCACACAGAGTTTTCCCGTTTGTCATGTCGCTTTGTGCCGGGATTAAACTCGGCATCGTGTTGTACTTGACGCACAATAAAACCCTGTCATTCAGCGCTACGTGACAATATTAAATGTCATGTCCATGTGCATTTACAGAATAAAATAACAGCTTTCGGGGGGCGCTGAATAGTGGCACATTACACTTAATGTATTATGCAAGGGGGAGAGTGCCGACTGCTGCTGGCTCCATTGTCGACTGACCTACTTCCTCAGTGAATACACAGGGCATTAGCAAAAGGCTGCCTCCTTCTCTTAAGACTCAACTAGGAGACGGACACTTTACCTCTGTGTGCATCATCTCCAGGTTTGTATGACACACACACACATGCACGCACGCACGCACACACACACATTTGTTTCACTTCAGGATGAGCATTCACGAAGCTCAGCCTCCGACCTCTGACCCCGTCCCTTTCTGAACTTGTCCATCACGCCACTCCCGACAGATCCTCAGGTAGAGTTCCCACACAATGCTCACAGCCACCCCCCCCCCCCCCCCCGCCACGCAAAAACAACACTAGCACACGCATTAATCTTTCAGCCCCTCCTTTGTGATGCATCGCACCGTTTTACCGCCTGTTTTCTCCGCAGGGAAGTTTTATTTTCCCGCTAACGGGACATGGTGCTAAAAAATTTAGCGGTGGTAACCGTTGTGAATGTTCTATTCATTCTGTCGTTACCTGACAGATGAAATCGCTCTGGCAGCTTTCAGCAATTATACATTTAGAATAAAAGTTATTAAAAAAAAAAAAAGAAATCTGTCATCGTTCTGTCTTCTTGAGGGTTTTAAAAAACATGACGGACGGAGACAGTTCAAGTCCATTTGGGGGAGGCCTTCTCAGTGTTTTGATTCACCCCCATCTTTATTTATTCAAGAAGTGTTTCTCAAAAGAAAAGACTGCAGGAGAGACGGGAAGAACGTCGCAATTTCACATCGTACTTGAAGGAGCGGTCATTATTTATGACCAGCTGAGTGATTCTGATATACAATTAAGCACTACCTGCTTATGGCCTGTGATTAGAGCCTGTCTGTCTGACGGCCCTTTGGTTACTTAAGTGTTTTCTAATTATGACATATGCGGCGGTCCCTGCTGGGCAAGATGATGCTTTGTGAAAAGAAGATGGAGTGCGGCGCCTTTCCCCGTGTCACATTATGTGTTAAGCAAGACGTGCGTGAGCGTGCACGCACCATATTCATCACCCGGCCGCATTATTGCTCTTAATGAAAGAAGCTAGCAGCCCGATGACAACGTGACTGATGTGCGATTAGCTGGATGAGCGCCGGCTCTGCTTCAGATGCTTCCTGGACAGTCCTCCAGGAAGACGCCGGCGCGCGGCGGTAATAAAGTAGTCGTCTCGTTCCTCCTCCGCGCTTCTTTGGTCCCCTCCTTATCAATCAAGTCCTTTTATAAACTCATGATCGTTAAGCATCATGTTGGGCTGACAAGGAGGAAGAACAGGAGCCATCCATCAATGAACTTCATTAATAACCTGCTCCGTGTTGAGCTTCTTCTCTTTTTTTTTTCTCCACTGCACAAAGTCGCACGATTTGTAAAAACCAGCGAGAAACGACAGCGAATGAAGCCGTCGGAGCGCAACGTAACTCCTCAGAGCGTTTTTGAGATAAATAAGAAGAATGCACGTTCAATACTTCCATGACAACATTATTAAATTGGAGGAGTTGCAGAAAGAACTACCCTAGTGTACGCTAGCCATGCTAATTAGCATCAAACTATCTGTGCAATGAGACGATTCAAATTTTCATAAATTGTTAAACATATTGAGCTTAATATACTTATTGGTTATAAGTTTGCAGATTTATGTGCGTGAATTAGAATTACAGTTGAAATTAAGGCAATAAATTATCTGCACAGCATCACTGGTTTTGTTTTAAAGCTGCGAGATATGCAGTGAACTAATGCGTCTTTACTGCCTACGCATCAAGTGCTGTGATAAATTAATGGCACTTTTATTATTTTATAGTGTCATTAAATTTTTACTGATCACTCTGACGTGAGGAAGTAGCAAAGGACACAGTAGAATTCCACTGGACGTCCTGCCAGGAAAAGAGGGGAGTATACAACCGATATAAAAAAAGAAGGTGTTTATAACGTTGGAGAGAACGATGGAGAAGAAACAGAGAAGGTCATGCAGCTGTGAGGAGGTAAAGATGAAGAGACAGGAAACAAAAGATGTAACAGTACATTATTCCACTCCTTCCCTGACCATGACCGCTGGCAAGCAACTGATCTCTCCCTCAAATGACTTCAGCATGCAGCTCTCCACCCCGCAACTAAAATTATAGCAACGCACTCCGAGCTGGAGTGGAAAACTGCCACCCACAATAATCTTATCTGCCCTGCCTGAGCAGCCTTTTGTCTTCAAAGTTCGGCGCAGATGTGTTACGTTCAGTTTGCACATGGCTGCCCAATAATGCGGTGAGTTACTGCGAGAGGAGGAAGAGGAGGAGGAGGAGGATAGCGCAACTTCTTGGGCGAGGTAACCCAAAAGAGACCTTGTCAGTGCTGTAAAGAGAGCTTTAATCGGGCCGGCCGCAGAACATGTGCCGGAGGCCTGCTGCTCTGGCCACAGGGTGTATTCTGGGTAGAGGCGGGTGGCGGACGGCCCTGTGCATTGTGCCTGCTCCTGCTCTATATTTAGGCGACGCACTGCCAATCCTAACACTTCTTCACTCCTTCCTTTGTAAATAACTTCAGGCTATAGCGAAAGCAGAGAGCGTTCAAATAGAGATAGAATGGAAAAAAAAGGTTCCTCTCTAAAGGTGCACCTGATTCTCTGGAGTTTGCATCAGCGAGGGTTTTCTCCGGATTCTTCCCACTACCGAAACCATGATGGAGTGGTGAACTGGTGTGACTTGATGGTAGGTGTGAACGTTGAACCCCGACTCAAGGTCAGCTGGTTTCTTGTTGTGTTTGATTTCAAACACAAAATGATCGTGTCAAAAGACGAATGAGGTCAACCAAATGACGCAAGCTTGTGTGTTCGCCAAATAGTCTTGACATCAGGATCGTGATTTTTTTAATCTTAATGTAATTTTGTAGGTGTAACTCATTACTCCTTCCAAAACAAAATAAACCAGACAGACTTAAAGCCAAACGAACATCTGACGACACGCTCGACTAGAACCGCTTTCACTTCCAAGATCTCTTCACTATCTGTCGAATCTCTGCCACGTTTTCCCCTCATGGTGGAAAGTATATGATTACATATGCTTAAAACTTTCTTTCATTGGAAAACTTTAACAGCTGCAGGACCCTAAAGAGCCACTTTACTTTCGATAATGTGCTGAAGCGGCTCTGGTTATATCACACACCTGGTATGTGCCAAGTCAAAGGCAGTGGCTGTCCGACCACAATGCGAGGCTTTGTGTATCGAGTGTCAGTCATCGCTGTGGTCTGCGGCCCTCGCAGTCTCCTCCCCGAGGGTCTCAGACTAAAACCCCCCCAACAATCTGCACCAGCCCCAACGGAGACAAAGGCTGCACTTTAACATGGCTGCAGCTCGCCGTCACATCTGTTTTGTATTTTTATTGTAACCCGCTTCGGTGTTATTTATAAGTCTGCAGCCTTCCAGTAGTTTTTGCTAGTTTTGAACCGTTTAAATGTTAAGTACATCCAGCCATGCGGTGAAGCCACAGTTCCTTTCATGCAGGCTGTTGCTGTCTTTTTAGCCGGAGCTCTCCCTTTACTGAGGCTAATACAGGCAGCAGCAGAATCAACAGTAGCAGCCACAAAAGGCTGGCATCTGTTGTATAGTAATCGTCCTCCGTGTCACACGGAGCCGAGATGGCCAGCTATTCCAGCTCGTGCTGCCAGGGCAGCGGCTCATTGGTTAAAAGCAGGAGGGAGAAAAGGCCTCCAATTAAATTATGGGGCTTAAACTATGAAGAGAAACGGTGAGGTAACTCCGCTCCGGGCCGTGTGCCAGTTTAATGGTTATTGTTTGTTTTTAATAAAATGAAGACATCATTCAAGATGTCTTATTTTGTTGTTGCTGCGGTTGTTGAGACAGGAAGTCACAAAACTTCCAACAGTTTGAAAACTGTCAGGTTGTATTGACATTAAACACCTCGATCATACAAGACTATTTCAAGGCGATCGAGATTCGTAACCATCTCAGCGCTCTTCTCTCCTACGTTGACTTTGTGAACTCTTGCAGGATCTTCTGGGGAATGTTGAGTCCAACTGAAATCCAGCATCTTATCCAAGTCACCAGGATGCAAACGGCAGAATGAGAAAGTCCAGCAACGCTAACCTCAACCTCATTCGGACAAAAAACCTTAAGGCCTGCAGGACGCCGCTGCCATTATGTGTCCACTGCAACAATAACAGCAGCTATAAATGGTCCTTTTGTGGAATATTCTTTCCACCCGTCCTTTGTTGTCTGCACCTTCTGGTTACTGTGGTACCACAGGTCTCCGCTACCGGGGCCAGTAGTATTCCTGCGCTGGGCCAGGAATCCCCCACGCTAAACAACAACCGGAGGAAATAATGGAGCCACCACACGCCAAACGACCCTCCCAAGATGCAGCGTTGATGTCTTTCTGGGAAGAGGCGAGACGGAGCAAAAAAAAAAAGACCTGACCTGGGAAAGGAGCCTGCGCTCAGACACATCCACAGGAACACATTATCCAGTCCGACTTTATTTTTTATTCTTTTGGCAAACACGAACAACTGGACAAAGCATTAATGTAAGCAATCTTCACAATAGCACTTGCTGGCTACAGTCAGTGTCTGGGAGCTGAGTATAATCTAATTTGGATGGGCAAACCCTTGTATGCCAAGGATTTACATTGCAGCCAAAACGCCTTGGTTTGCAATTTCCAAGACAGCAGTCGAAAAGGAGCAGAAAATTGCTTCCAGGGCTGCAGACCAGACAAGATTATATTCAAAGCCTTTGTGAGGGCTCTGCCTGAATAGAACCCTGGCATTACATACACACACATACACACACGCATGCGCATGTATGCATGCAGACACACACCCACAGGAGGGAGCGGTGTAACCACTATAACCAATAGGTTATGAGTCTGGATTTTGAGGAGCACCAGCGTAAGCTCCATTTGAATATTTACAGGATGAGCTTTGGGACACGGGAAATGGACAATTGTAGTCATCAATACTGAGGAAGAGAGGCAGCGAAGGGCAGTTCAATAGGTTAATACACTGGCCTTTCACCTTTTGATTCCAGTTACGGACATGTCAGCACAGGAATATATTTTATCTCGCACAACCTCCAGGAGGAATTGATGCATTAGTGCAAAAATCTGTTTTACTAACGAGAAGGAGCTCAAAGTCGAGATTGTGGTCAGGTGACGTCGGGCCGTCGCCCAAAAAGTGACAAGACTTGTGTATTTTACTCCTGCACCCATGATGTGTTTTTTCTGCTAATATGTGGATCCAAACTAGATGAAGGGAAATTTATACTACATTTTCAGTTCATGAAGCTAAATATACTCAACCTTTTATTTAATTTTTGAAAATCATTTGAGCTTTTTTATTTATGCTATGGCTTGTTAGGATTCTGCACAATTTTTACAAATACACTGATGATGATGTAGTTTTTTTCCAAAGTCAACATGCGTGCGATGTTTGTACTGTAAAAATATGGAATCTGAATGCCGATATTTATTTTCCTGTGACCCTGAAGAGAAGCTCTTCCAGATATAGCCGGAGTGCCCGACAGAGGGAAGGAATTCAAACAGTTAGAAATGGGATGCGGCGTATTTGACTGCAGGCACATCGGAGGTAAGAGCTTCCACTGGATGAAGAGGAGATGGTAAATAATGGAACAAAGTAATTGCCCTCTGCAGACAATAATACCTTTGGATAAATATTTCACAAAGGTAAATTGCAAGAGTGTTGTAAAAGGTTTTATTGTACTGATGGGTTATAGTGAAACAGACAAATAAAAAGACAGGAACGTCCACCCTGTAAACTATGAATATTTCACATGTCCTCGGGTGAGAGGCGTGCAGACTGTACAGGGAGCGTGGGACACGCTGTGTTCTCCCGGGTCACGGGCCACGGAGAGTCACCGAGATAAAGATTGGGGTGGGAGGCATTGTGCTGCTCAGACACACTTTGTATGAAAAGATGAATTGATCCATTTGTAAGCAGCACTTAGACCCACTCCTCTGCCCGGTCATCACGGTGGGATAAATCAATATTTAATATCCCCCTCTTACAGCCACACTGGATGATCTTAACCTCTCCTTAATCCCATTTATGTTACCTTTCTAGAGTCTTATTCATGTAAGCTCTCACTATGATAAACTTCCAAACAAGAGACTGGGAGGGGAGCTATTAAAGCGCCCGCCGTATTTATGTCAGGTGAGGCGCTTTGCTGAAATATTAATATTCTAAAACTGACCAAAGTGAAAGCTTTTATCCGGGGCATTCAAACCTTTCTAGTTCGTTAGCTTGTATCAGCAAAAGCCTCTCTCTCTCTCTCTCTCTCTCTCCCTCTCTCTCTCTCCCTCTCATTTCGCCGCTGAATTACAGCCCACTGTTCTTTATGACCGCCGAAGGATGAAGATGATGGGGCGATTCTTTTAGCTGACTTGATAAAGTGCGCCTCTCATTTCGCACCATCCTAATAGGGCGGGTGTCACCGTAACTAAGAGGCGACGATATCTCAGCGTGATTTGCGGGCGCCAGAGAGTCAAGCGCGAGCGCCGCTAAGGTGTCATTCAACAAGGCCATAAATGTAACGGCGAAAACAGGAGGATATTACCTGAGGTGATTCTTCCAATCGTCTACATTAATGGATCTTCGTAAGAAACTCACACAGGTGTGTGTTTGTTGCTCAACGACCGTTGAACTCTGGCTCCGGTTTTTATACTCCGTTTTAATCTATCCTGTTTTTTGTAATGTAATGATCCTATTAGAGTTTAAATTTACTCAATAGATTGTCAATTATATTAAATTTATTATTGGCTTGTGTACGGTAGGGTGTATGGAGGGGTAGTGGTCATCCAGCCCTCTAGAGGGCCGTCTAAACAAAGTGTTGACTCCAAGTGGATGGGTAACAGAACAATCCCAGAATTCTTTGCAAACACACAGAGTAAATGAAAAATGTCTGCAGTGCATTTAAAAAGAGGAGTGAATGTTGTATATCTTTGGATCTGGTTACACCTTGTAAAGCTACTATATTTTCAGCACTGTAAGGTGCACCGGATTATAAGACGCAGTTTTGTTTTTTTCAGTTTTTGAGAAAATTAAAGGGTTTTAGGTGCGTCTTATAGTGCGGAAAATACTGTATTTGGAATTGGGCCTGATTCTTTACATTCTCCTACCTCCTCCATCTCTCCTTCTGTTTCTGAGCCACACTCTTTCTGCTCAGGTACACACAAAAGGCAGATTAAAGCCGACGAGTGACGGAGTATTTCTAGAAGAAGATCCCTCTGGGAAAAAAAAAATAAAGAAAAAGACTAAAAGAAGAGCATTCTTCTTTGCTGAGATAACTGCTTTTGCATACTTCCACCAAAAATTCAGAGGAAACGAAACCGTATCCGAACAAAGGCCGTGTAGGGAGTCAGAAAAGGCGTTAAGCTCTGCTTGCTAAGGACAATGCCATTGTGTTGCTACCTGTTGAAAATAACTCTTCACAACCATTGTCAGATTACCACTCTCATGTCCTGACATATCAGGCCGCTCTTTGACCTGCCTGTGACTGGAAAAAAAAGGTGCTTCACATAACTCAGACATAAAAACCAGAAAACTGGAAATAAAAGTTTAAGAATTGACTGATTGTTGGGAATCTTTTTTGTTGGTCTTCGTCAGGCCTAACGAGAAGGGAGGCTGCACCACTGCTCCGTGGGCTGCACCACTTTATCTGCTCCTCCAGCAAGAGCATCGCTGATTGCCACTTCATAGACAGTGATCTCTTCCAAACACCAAATTAGAGGGAAATCAAAATAGATATTCAATGACTTTTTTACATATACATTGACCTAGTTGAGGCTGTTGGTTGAAAGTGTCAGGTGCTGAAATATTAATGAGCATCGCTCCCAGTTCCTGCCTTCTCCTCACAGCCAACTGGCAGCGTGGCATCAAGCTTGAAGAGAGGAGGACAGCTTTTTTCTCTCCTTGATTGACTCATCGATTGAAGATATTTTTAAAGGGATTCCCTGGGAGTGTGTGTGTGTGTGTGTGTGTGTGTGTGTGTGTGTGTGTGTGTGTGTGTGTGTGTGTGTGTGTGTGTGTGTGTGTGTGTGTGTTTGTGTGTGTGTGTGTGTGTTTGTGTGTGTGTGTGTGTGTGTGTGTGTGTGTGTGTGTGTGTGTGTGTGTGTGTGTGTGTGTGTGTGTGTGTGTGTGTGTGTGCTTGCACTCCTGGTACAAAGCGACCCCGTCCCACGTCGGGGGACGGAGAAGGGTTGCTTTAATTGGGCAGAGACTTCAGAGTGTTCTTAACCACACCGGCCGGTCGTGGCCCTCACACCACCATCAACGAGGCCATGCCCTCTCCAAACACACACACACGCAAACATATTCATGCTAATTAATAAACACATATGTGCTCTCTGATGGATGCCAGCTCTTATCAATATGACCACCCTGGATGTGTTTTAAAGAAAAACTAGTTTTTGGAATCAACGCTGCATCAAACGCATCTACTTTTCTGCAGGTAGCGCCAAAACACTTTTTTGGAACCGTCGGTAGGATGCAGATCCTCACCTTGTCAGCTCTGCAGTTGTTGAGGCCCGCCGACGTGAGTGCGGACAGCTTGGCCTCCATGCCCTGCTGGTGATGCTGCAGCTGCTCCCTCTGGATCTGCTCCCTCATCTTCCGCGCCTCCTGGATGGCTTTCATCACCGTGTCCTGGTCCCCAAACAACGCGGTCGAGTTTAGGCTGGACAGGATATCTGCAGGCAAGCATATAAGTGGAGTTCGGGCGGCGAGAATTAGTCGCTGCCAAAAAGGCGAAACCCTAAACCACTTAACACAACAACCCGACAGCAGCGTTTATTTTTGAGATATTGAGGACGAAGCCCTGCGTTGTGGTCTCCCCGGATGTGAGCGCTCGCTGTAAATGTGTGTTTTGAACAAACTAAATCTGTGTGGGATGTTTTTTTGCCGAGTGTCTTACCGAGAGACGAGCCACGGCCAAGGCCTCCTCCCAGCGGACTGGGGATCCCTCCCTTGCTGGGGAGACTGTTAGGGATGCTTCTGCTGCCAAGGAACAGGTTTTGTGTCGGGGATGTGGGGGATTTGACCAATTCTGTCGTCTTTGGCCGTGCCGACAGGTTGAGCGGCTGCGTTCCCTCTTCCTATGGCAGCAGAGGGAGGAGTGTGAGAGAAGACAGATGTGAATAGACGCCGCATCCCCCTCCCCACCCACCACCACCTTTCCCTCCACTGCTGCTATTAGGGGGAGGGGGGGAGCTCAGGATTCCAAGACAGCTCTCCCCTGTTCCCAGTTAATTATAGGATCCCTGCCTTGACCCACACCTCCTCCTTGGTTGCTCTCGCTCTTTGCTCTTTCTCCTCTCCATCCCTCCATCCCTCCTTCTCTAGGAGGTTCGCTACTGTGATCTTCTTCACAGTTGCCCGGTGCCTTTGTTCATACTAATTAAAGCAGATTCTGTCTCTCTGTACGTCTTCATCTGTTCTCCCTCTCCTCCTCCTCCTCCTGCTTCTCGCTCAGAGTCTACACTGCGGTTGAAAGAATAAATAATGACCAGATAACGGTGCTGCCAGTGATCAAAGACAGCTGTTCCATTCATCAGATGTTGATGCTCTATTATCTACTTCATTAATTTGTTTTCTAATTTCAATCCTCATTTGTGCATACTTGGTTTTTTATCACAGACTTTGATATCAGCAAGTCATTCCAAACTGAAATAAAGAATGAGTGAGATTTGAGGAATCACTGAATGTAGTTTTGACATGAGAAGAGAAAGCATGAATCTTACTGTTTTTGTTAAGCGTCGTTTGAGTCTTTTCAACAGACGTTTTTTAAGCATGTTTTAAATTTGAACGCAAACCTAAAAGTAAATGCATACAAATTAGTAAAAGTTGCATGATGCTAATCAATGAAAAGTCCAGGATGATTGTCCTAAAATCATGTTAAAAATTTAAAAAAAACTAAAAAAAACAGGTAAATAAAAGAATACAAAAGAATATGAAAGAATACTGTATATTGGATATTCATTCACTTTAACCCTTTAAAGCCAAATATTCACTATTCTTGACCTTTTAGGATTTTGAGACTTAATAATAGGTTTGATCATGTTTTCCTCGAAAAACCAGATGTATACAATCAGACGCATGCATCTGCATTTTGCATGAAAATTATTGCATGCAAATTCCAGATTAAGCAAAAATTATACAGATTAAAGTTCATATATATACAAATTTATGAAGGGTTTTTTGACAATTTTGCCAGAAATTTCCATCAAGACCTTATTTTCCATAAAATTAGATTTTTCTGGCAATTATTTAATAGTTCAGGTTTTAAGCGCTAAATACGAGCAAACATTCTCACCCCAGAATAGAATTGTAATTTAGAATAAACACCGCCGTTCATACAGCGGTCCTTTAAACCAGATTAGGGCATGCTGCCATTAACAGTGTTTTTCAAAGCAGAAGCCTCTCCTTGTCTAAACATATGGTCAGACCTACTGCCCCCAGGCCTTGTTACTGCTGTGCCAATAACAGTTTGTCATGCTGAAAGCAGATAAACAAAACTAAAGGCAATCTGATCCATTAGACTATTGACACAGATGGAAAGATGCCAGTCTGTGTCTGCTCTCCGTTAAAGCACCAAATGAAAAATGTCTACAGTTTCTTTAAAAAGAGGCGTAAATGTATGTTTTTGGATCTATTTACACCTTGCAAAGTTACTGTATTTTCCGCACTATAAGCTACACCGATTTATAAGATGCACCTTCAATAAATGGCGTATTCTAAAACCCTTTTTCACATATAAGGCGCACTGGATTATAAGGTGCTCTGTTGGTTTTTGAGAAAATTAAAGGCTTTTAGGTGCGCCTTTTAGTGTGGAAAATACGGTACTTTCTTTCATTGTCGGAGGTTCGTTTCAGTATTTAAAACCTTTTGACTGCAATTAGTGTTGCTTTAATAGCTGGCATCCGTCTATTTTTAAATCAGAGAGACCAAATTGTTGAGGCTGCTGAATGGCGATATCCCCGTAAATCCCAGGAGGCTGGAGAAACCTGAGGCGCTACATGAGACAGAGAGAGCCGGAGTGGCTTCCTACCATGTCCAGGCTTGATTTATGGTCCATCTCCATTGTGATATTATTAAGCTAAACTGCTCCAAACGGGCATATGTTTCTGATTTTGACGTGAGGGAGCAGGGATGATGTACTGTATGTGGCCTTTTGTCTGCATGGAGGTCTGGTGGAGTTGTGCCACACAACGCTCACATCCAGCTCTTGGTTTGTTAACAGGAAAATAAGTCGATTTTGCTTTTTACTTTGCTTTTTGTCATTGTTTGTGGAGCACTGTAGGAATGGATTTCATCTAGTTGAGTTATAGAAACGAAGAAAAGCACTTTTTATTGTAAAGGAAATCTGGCTTTGAGCCTCCATGGCCCTGTCCACAGAGTTCTGGTTCATAAAGACCCAAAGATTGATGACCTGTTAGAGGTGTGGCTGCCATTTGATTCAAACAACGCCGATCGGTTCGAGTCCAGCACCACTCACGGCCTGGGCTGGTGGGTGGGCAGGGTGCGGAAGGTAAAGGTTGTACCTTGACTTGAGTGACGGGGCTGGATGAACTCTTGTCGTTCTTCAGGGAGGAGGGGGAGATGGGCCCGCTGGTATTGATTGCCGGGGGAAGTAGAGGCAACTTGGCTCCGGGAGAAACCTGCATGCTGGCGAGCTGGGCGGCATACAGTTGCTGTAGGGAGGTGGAGAAACCCACAAGGCGTTAACGTTCAAATCCAGCAAACATTCAGAGTCTTATATTCTGTCTTTTCCTCCCCCCCCCTTCTTCTTCTTCTCTGTCTGCCTTCATCTCCCCTCACTCACTTTTACGTCTTTCCTCTCTTTCCACGGGGCTGGCAGAGAACCTTCATCAAAGGTCTTAACTGTATTTCAAAGGCTGAACCCAGAGAGAGACAGCAGTCTTAAAAACCACACAGAGATGGCTTTCATTCAAGATACTTGGAGCCCCTGTTTTCCACTCATCACAGAGAAAAGTTTGCCGCCTGGATGCGGGAGTGTTAGCAGAGGTCTCTCATTTCTCCAGATCTACAGAGCCTCTTATTGAAGTTGTCCCATTCCACAATGTCAGAAACTGGAGCTCTACTGGCCTGCCACCGCAGAATATGTTAAACACAAGCGTTATTAAGGCTTAGAAAGCTGCACAAAGAGCGCTGATGTAATCACCTTTATTTTCCTTGGCGTTAACTCAGTGAGATGTCCAACTGTTGGTGACATTACCACACAAGAGGGCGGTTCAAGTGACTGGCAAAGAACTCAACAACTGTTGAGAACTCAATTTAGATTTGTGCCACTGGGCTTTGGACGTGGAATATGCTAGAAGGCGTGATTAAAGACGTTGATTTCAGGGTCTGGAAATATTTTTCTACCCATGTCCATCTGTTGGTTGATTGGTTTGGATTGTGCAAAAAAAAACAAAAGTTGGATGGATTTCTATGAAACTAAGTGGGAAGACGGGTTATATTTTTGTGTAAATGAGACTAAAGTGAAACATCCTGCATCTTTTCTTATCAGTTTCTTCAATTTGAGTTCTGTCTTTTTAGCTTTTCTTTTATTTATGATGGCGTGAATCATAAAAACCACAGATTCACCAGTTGATGGCGATTCACTTATCTGACATTCAAAAGCTGCTATTATTCCACCTGGATGTGATACAGAGATCCATCCTTTGCGAGCTTTATTCTGAAGTTACAATTAAATGTCTTGACATTAAGATTTGTGCCTTTTTTCTACACTAAACCCCCAAACACAAACCTCCAGACTGACTTGATTAGATGATTGTTTTGTGCTTGTTTTCCTGAACCCGGCGCTTCACCGCTGTGACTTCTTTTTGCCTCGGGTCTCTATTGATTGGCCACCGGGTAAGTGATGAAATTGGCTTTTGTCTCCTGCTGCAAATGGCGGGGGTTTGTCAAATAGAGCTACTGTCTGAGAATTAGTGTTACTTCGTGTAGCTTTGCACCAGCCCGGTAGCGCCCCATGACTCCCCCCGCTGGCCTGTTCACCTCTTCGAATTGAGGCGATCCTTACCATTTGCTGTCGGGAAGAATCTAATTTCTCTTTCTCCGGGCCAATCAGCAAACCCCGTCTCATTTCCTGATTCCACTGGCCGCATACAGACATGCATTTGTGCAGAAAGGGGGAAAAAGCAACCCTGCCCCACCGGCCTCACCTTTGGCAGTGTAAATGCAGACCAAAGCCAAACAAAGCACTTTATGTCCACTGACGTATCTCCAGATATAAACACATACATGCTTCTGTAAGAAACTTTATCGCTGTCGCATAAGCGTCAACACAAAAGCTCCATTCTTTCGGGGGACCTGAGGATAACAACGGCACATGGGCAGCGGAAATGACAGACTGATTATGTTCCCACAATGATAGCACTGCCCCCACCTCCCTCACAAACAGCCTTTTGTCCCAACAGGAACGGACCCAACTCTATTTTCTTCTCATCTTAGCTAGACTTTGTTAATGTCAGGAGTAAAGGCTCTCTGTGTGTCTCGTGGGTGAGGGAGGGGGGGATTGAAGGAAAGGGGAGAAGAGGTTGGTGTAGGGGGGGTGTCTCCATTCATTGGCTGTCACTCTGGGCTAACACACAGGTCTTAGCGGAGGAACGGAAGCTAAGTCTGCCGTACTTATCAACAGGCGTGTTCTTGATCTGACAATTTTATCATCCTGGAAAAAACCCCCAGCACAATTAGACTCTGATTTGACTCGGGTGCCGTTGGGGTGCCCCTTTCTTTTCAGCACTGATTACGAGGTTAGTGCCATCAGGTAAGTGTACGTCTTTGGCTGAACAGATCGACACCCAACACGCAAAAACAACTTCATGAAACATCAACGGTTGTGATGATGCCAGTCTCCTGAACCAGAAGACATCTGTCTGCTTTCCACTAATGACCCTCCCACCTTCTTCATATCTGCTTTTGTCTCGGGAGGGGGTAAAAGATTACGTGACATACTCAAAGTTACTGGTCGCGCCTTGAAATACTGCAGGAAAGAATAACAGCTTTCTGTTTCTCTTCCTCTTCGCTCTCCTCTGTCTTAACAGTATTTGTTATAATTAGTTTAATTAGTCTGTTCCCATCCTCGCGCCTCCTTGTTCGCATCCGTAGGGCTTTTAAAAGGTTTTGCCTTCTTTGTAATAAACAGGAAAACATCTAAAGACAGAAGCAACACAAAACCTCAGGTCTTCCTCTTGACCCCCATCATTCCCCCCCGTTTCCCAGCGGATCCCAACAAGCATGGGTTCAAAGTGAGCGTGGCACGCTCAAGGTCAGCCTGTTAGCCTCTGGTAATTAAAAACAAGCCCTCTGGAGGCAGCAGAGGTTAAATGGGGAGGTTCACTTTTCCGCCTGCGACATTTAACTCAGATTACACACTCTGCTGATGATGTTAGGCGTCTCCCAAGTATGAAGATGGACAGCGCTCTGTTTATTTAGCGAAACAAAAAACCCGGAGACTGAGATGAGCTCCACGTGCGACGCGAACAATTTGGAGTAAATGCACATGACCTCAACTCGTGCATTTAAGTGCTGGAGGTTTTTTATTTTCCAAAGAGGCTGGTTTTATTACTACATCTGCAGATATTTTTCAGAATTCTTGCGATGCGCCGTCACGACCGTGGAAACAAAGATGAACAAATTACCCTAAAAACCACAATGGCGATTAAAATGCTCTCGGTTTCCGGTGATTGGGCTGGTATCTGATGCCTGTCATGCTCTTTTAAACCTCTCTCTTTGTGTTGGAGGGTATCTGTTTGTCTTTCTGTGTCATGATCTCCCCCGGCCCGGCCCGGCTGCTGAGCGCAGGGCTGGAGATGAGGGCATTAACCATGCTTCAGTGCACCAGACCATTTAAAAGGCAGCGCAGCGCCAGCCCTGTTTGCCACAAGGCTTGTACAGGCTCATTGCCCAGGGCGACCAGGCAGGCTGACCCAGCCGAGGCCCAGATGTCGGGAGCAGAGGAAAGCGTCCTGGTGCAGTGTGCCGATGCTTTTCAGTCTGGCCCAACATCTGTCTCATCTGCTGGCACCCGGGCTGCTCCGCTGCCGCCCAGCTCCTCACCGCTCTCTAACTTAACACTGTAGATATTAAAGTTCCCGATATGTGTTTTTTTTCTCTGGCACATGCAAACTCATGTGTGTTTGGGTGGAGGGGGCTCTCCAGACCCAGCCCCCCCCCCCCCCCCCCCCCCGAGCCAACCCTCCCATTCAGTGCAGCTCACTGCATTATCCACTCTATCTGTCCATCTGTCCCTCTGTTCACCGCTGCCTCCATCCAGCTGCTCACCTAGCCGTCCTATTAGCTGGCCTTCCGCACGCAGCAGCTAGCCTCGCCCGCTCTGCTCTGGGTTACCTTCAAAGACGAAGCTGCTCGTCTCATAAACACAGAAACAGATGCTCTCTGCAGAGTGTCTGTTCTCCCTTTACCCTCCTCCCTCCTTCTTTTCAAAGTCAAAAAGTGCTTTACTTGCTAACGACGAAGCCGTTTCTTCGTATTTGCGCCACACAGGCGTTCACATCCAAACAAAAAGATAACACGCAGGGTTTTTTTTTCTGCTGGAGATGTGCAACACTTTGTCTTATCACGCCAGGTCGTCTGAGCCTCTGAGTACTCCTTCAGATGTGGAGATCGGTTTCGGATTTGTCGCCGAGCATGCGGGTTTCTTTTCATCTCAACAATAAGAGCGTGAGCCGGAGCCTGGCCCGGGTTATTGTGGGCCTGAAGAGACGCTGTGGCAAATGTGGCGTACCGTGTGATCTTTGCATCAAGTGGTGAATAAAGCAGCTTGAAAATGTGAGGATAAGATTAGTCTGGAGAGATAAGAGCGAGAGTAACAACATATCTAATAATCGCAAGGAGAATAGGAGGCATTTAATAAAAATACACAAATTAAGAAACCAGTAGATGATTTATTTTTGTGTGTGGGAAAATGGAAACAAGAAAGAGTCTCAACCCTAACATTTGCTTCCACTGATAGAAAGCAGGACTTTCTCAGAGGTCCTCCTCCAGTCTAGTGGTACTATAACAAGGCTGGGTGATATATATTAAGTTCATATTGGCCTTAAGTAAAATGGTTTTTCACCTGGCCACTGATGCAAGCCGCGGCATGCCAACAACACATTAAGCGCCATCCGAAACAGAAAAAAAGAAAAATCTTTTGTGGAATTAAGAGATGTATTCCCCTCTTGTCTCTTCACTGGATGGAATATCGTGGGTGTCGGGACAGATTGCAGCGCACCCCGAGAACAATTTCCTCTGTTGGGTGAGAGGTGTCAGTTGTAATCAGGGAAGGACAAGCAGGATCGAGCCATTGTTTCCTGCCGGTGCCGGGCTCATCCCGGCCCTGTGTGGGCGCTAATGAAGAGGGGCATGTCGCGCCGGGATAGGTTTACCCGCTTTCCCTCCTGTGACTTGAGGATGAGAGCCAATCTGTCAGGGAAACATTGAGTGAAATTGCCCCATGGTACAGCAGCGCCTGGTGACAGCCCCTCGCATACTGGCAGCCTCCAGAGCGATGCTACCAGCCTGTATTGACAAGCAAATTACAGTCTCCAACACTGAAACGCATCCGCGAAGATTCATTTACATCCATCAGCTCTAAGCCTTTGTTACCGCCTCGGGTCTCTGTCGCTCGGATAGAAAGAGTGAGGACTGTGGGGGTGTTTTGAGGGGGGGGCAGACTGTTATGACAGAGGAGATGTGAGGAGGCTGCGTGGTCAGCATTAAGACTGACAGAAGGGCTTGCCTCTCTGACTGGATGGCTGATCGCATTACCCCTGCAGCATTGTGGGAATTAATTCTTCCAATAAGATCATTTTTTAAGGTTCATATCATGCAAAATCTAAACGGAGTAAATGGGTGAAAATTATACCTTGCCATGCGGCTGACAGGAATTGAGGTTCTAATTGGGGGGGCAGCTTATTCAGCCATACGTGTGAGAGGAGAAGGTGAAACTGAACAGAAAGTTTAAAGGCTTGTGGACTAAATGAATAAACTGAAAAAAGCTCAGGAATGAAGGGTTAAATGAGTTTATATGTAGACCTCGGATCCAAGAGACGCGATGTAAGTCGAAAAAAGACGTAAGTCCAATTAACTTGTGTCCAATCTAAACTGTAGATAACCATTCCCAGTTCTGTACTGAACTCTATTTATTAATGCATTTTAAGTAATATATGGTTAATACAAAACATGTAATTTAATTTTTTAAGATAGTACAAAGAAAACGTCGCCGTCTCGTCATCAACAGCTTCTGTTGCATTGTGGGTCACTGGGGTTGCTACAGGCTAATAATATGATATACTGTGATCCCTCGTTACTCGCGGTTAATGCGTTCCAGGACCTACACGCGAATAACGAATTCCGTGATACAGCAAAAAACTATTTATCTTATTTTTTACAGTATTTTAAACGTTTATGAACCCTCCCCATACTGATATTAAACCACCTTCTGTCTGTATTACCTTTGATAGACTGATAGACTGTTTGAAGCACCTTTGTGTCTCACAGAAGTGCGCTGGTTTCCGAGACTCACGGAATGTAGCGCACTTCCGGGTGCCGTCAGCCAATTAAATGTGTGTACGGAATCATGTGACTGCCTACTAAAAATTCACAATGAAGTGAGGTCGCACATGTTGATGCGCAAATGGGCGAGGGATGACTATGTTTGTTGTTTTTTTATTATACAGTAACATAATAATATGTATTTCTAAGGTATACCAGTGATTTTACAGAATTTGTGGCGGACAGATGTAAAATGTAGTAAAACGGCATCAACTTGATTTTTTTATTGTGTATTTTTGTTGGAAAGCAACGTAGACACAAAGCGACGCGAGAGGATGTTTACCTGCATATGTTTGTCTTTTTTTAACCCAAACCTTAAAAAAAGAGGTTTTTAAAGTTGCACCACAATAATACTGGACATAAGAATAAATATTTAGTTCAACTAATAACCACACAGGTTATTGGTTACCAGCTTGTTTGTTTGTGAGTCACTTCATTTGCTTCATTTGTACTTATGACCTCTTCCCCATTACACACACACACGCACACACACACACACACACACACACACACACACACACACACACACACTGAATCAATCCACTTTCCAATAGTTTCATTTTCGGTACAATTATTGCTCAAAGAGGCGAGGACACTTCCACCAACTTAATTCCACGTCTGGCCCGATGCTATGTTTTTAATCACAGCCGACTTGGCGGTGCTTTGTAGAGGAAGTGGTGGCAGTCACATGGTTTGTTGATCCCAGCTATGGAGAAAAGGGCATGTTTGACTTGCCTTGCTGTTTTAAGGGGAGTCTCTATGCAGGGTAAATAGCAGCCAGCAGGCAGAATATGTGACAGCCTGACAGACTTCAATTAATGGAAAATGCTCGTCTTTTTTGTTTACTGTGTTCAGTAAAGGTCAGCAGAGTCATGGTCTAGGAGGCTCTGTTTTGCCCCTTCCCAGGGTTACACACATAATCAGAATTAATCACCCCCACCACCACCACTTCATCTGACCTCCCACTAAAAACACCCACGTCTCTCATGGACACACATCTTAAAACACGAGTGGACTCTTTCCACGCCTTGCGTGTTCTTCCCAAGCATTGCTCCAACTTGCTGGGGCTTGTCGGCGCTGGGGGTGTGGGGGGGGGTTAAGACCAGCGCTGCATGTACAGTAACAGTCGCTCATGCTCCAGCTCCCCTTGTTTGATCTTGTCGTTGTGTTTTTCACTCTTTGGCATCACACGTTTGCAGCTTTCAGCGAGTCTCTGCTGTTGTTGCGAAGCCACCACAACCGCTTAACCACATGTTAGGAAAGATTCCTTTTAATCCTTTGTTTCCCCTCTTTTGTTTCCAAAGATCGGCACTGATTCCCGTCTCAAATAGACCCTGTAATTACCCCGGAACTGTAACTGATATTTAAAAAAGCAACTGATGCAACAGCAGGAGCGCAGACACACTTGTTGTTCGACTTCTGTTTGTGTGTTTCTATTATTTAAAGCAGGTTAAGAGTCAGCCAGGGATTCATTACGACCAATTTGGAGACAAAGATCGCACACGGGGAGGCCCGAGAGGCACGGCGATATAACAGTAGTGAGGACGGAACACAGATAATTATCTGTATTACACATTATCGCCTCGGGTTAATCCCTGACCTGAGTTCAGCTATGTGAGAAAAGTCCTGGAGGAGCCTGTAGGGCTTGGAGCCCATCCCAGCGTTTTCTGAGGCTCAGCCTGGCTTTGTGCAACAAATCATGAGTTTGCTTTTACAAACACAAAGACGTGCATTCCCAAGAAAATTCCAGGTGTTGCCACTTTTGTCTCGGTGAAAAGAATTGCGTTTCCGGTCTTCCTGGTGTGTTCCCAAGCCCATTGGAGTTGCGTTGCACTCGTTCCCCTTCTGGTTATTTGTTTTCTCTGACTCGCGTAAAAGAAACATTACGGAGGGAGATTCTTCGCTCACACAGTCAATTGTCTCCTGATAAATTCACTGGCAGACGATTAAAGCAAAGCCAAGTGATTCTCATTTCCTCTAATAACTATTATCTTCCTAACTCCTGTGTCTGCTGGAGCCGGTGGGGATAACTCCTCTATAAAACGGGATAAATTACATATGTAAGGTGATAAGCGTGCGTGAGCTGGAGGCTTTCAGGATTATTTAGTGTGCAGCTCATTACTTAGCGTACAGCTGCTTAGCCATCCCCCTTTTTTTTTTGCCCTGGGCTTGGCGGGTGTCCTTAGCATTCTTTGTCGTGGGACTGTACGTACCTGGAGCTGGAGGGGGCTGAGTCCCGATGCTGCTGCAGCTGCCATTGTGGATGGAATGAACTGCACGGGGTAGTTATCACCTGTCAGACAGAGAGAGAGAGACAACAATGCGCACAGGTTCAGACAATGAGTCAACCCACGGCGACCAGACAAGTGCCAACACGGATCCCCGAGCCTTGGGTCGCCACGGCGATGTGGCAAAGAAGTCTCGCCTCCAAGCCCAAACATCTGCATCAACAAAAGTTGAGGATTACAGTAATCCCTCACGTATTCGCGCTTCAAGATTTCAAGATGCACGGCTTCACTACATTACATTTTTTTAGTATGCAGTCACGCGATACCATACGCGCATCCTATTGGCTGACAGCATCCGGAAGTGCGCTGCGTTCCGAGACTCAGGAAACGCAGCGCACTTACGTGAAACACAAAAGTGTTTTAAACAGTCTATCACAGTGTTTTAAAGGTAATACAGATATGAGGTGATTTAATATCAGTATGGGGAGGGTTCAGAAACGTTTAAATTACCCTAAATAATAAAATAGCTTGTCGCTCTATCGCGGAATTTCGTTTTTTGCGGGTGGTTCCCAGAACGCATTAACCGAAAGGAACAAGGGATCACTGTAGTTTGAGAAAATACCATGACAACTACAATCCATGTTCGCCGAGAATAAACGATAAATAAGTCAGTGAACGTGACCCGCTGCCTCCCGTGCTCGTCGGTTAGTGATTATGTAAGGAGCGTGTTCTCTCAGGCAGCGCTACAGCTGCCGACTTGTCTGGCTTTTGTTCAGAAGTGCATTGTTTCTGAGTGATAGCTTTGGCAGGCGAGTGAAAGCACTTGTATGAGAACTGGTTGGAACAAGTGTGCAGTCACAATAACAAGGTTTAAAACACACACACACACACACACACACACACACATACACACATATTCTTATCTCACGTATCACAAACAAGGACGCATCGGTCTCCATATAGCAGCGCTATTCATTACCGCCCGCTATAAAAACGCCTGCTATGTGAGTGATATTACACTGGGGGGAGGGGGGGTGAGAGTTGTATGACGGAGCACCAGACCCCCCCCCCCATCTCATCCAGACAGACCAGACAGAACAGCCCCAGTGAGACGGACGGGGGGGGGGGGTGGTTTGAAGCATGTGTCTGGAGGAGGAGGCAGGAGGGGAGGCGGGATGCACAGTGGGAGCGGGGATGGGGGGTTGGAGGGGTAGTTGGCCTTCGCTCAGACCCCACTTCTGGCTGTCACTTCTCCTCACAAACATATGGAGCCATTAAGCCACAGACAAGGTAAATGTATATACCTTCTCTTTCACTTTGCCCCCGCCCGCTAGCCTCACTTTGCAATCTTGTGCAGAGCAGCACAATGTGATACAGGCCGCGGAAATTCAATCCCCATTTAGTAGCAAATAAAATCACACAGCAGAAGGGGTTTCAAATAGCGCTGCGCTGGACGAGTGGGGGGGGGTGCTGTGGTTATTTCTACACCTCCTCTTTTTGGCATCGCTTTCCTTCTGTCTGTGACGTACGATTGGAGAAGAAAAAATGGTTCCGTGTCTTCCGATGTCATGTGAAACCTGGGGAGGGCAAGGGAGGCCGCCACGACCTCCGAGGGGGTCTCTGAGGTCTGGGTGTCTCCAGTTCGGTTGGAGGCACCAGACGCCAGCAGGATGGGCGGCGGGCCAGGTTAGCGTCGCCATCGGAAGAGAATGATGTTTAAAACCTCGTCTTTTTCCAATTTTTTCAACTGGACGAGACTGCTCCCATGCCCAGAGAAGGGACGCTGGGTTTTTTAAAGAAGGAGGGGGTGGCAGATAGGCCAGACTCTATCTGGCCTATCTGCCACTCTCTCTCTTTCTCTTACCCTGTCCTTATCTTCCTTTTATTTCTTTTCCACCCAACAGGTCAAGGCGGATGGCGGCCCAAAAGAGTAGGTCCTCAATGAGGGAGTTTTCCCTCACCACTGTCGATTATGCTCTGGAGGGTTCAGTTAGGTTTTTGTGTCTGTTAAAGCACTTTGAAATGTCTGTTGCCACGATTAAGCACTATATAAATAAAATTTGATTGATTGGTTGGTGCATGTGACATCGGTGTTGTTCATGTGGGGGCCAAAATGTAAGTCATGGATCCACAGAAGGCCAACGGATGTGGGCGACCTTCACAAGTTTCAAACTCAATTTTGCTTTCTGCTTGCTTCAAAATGCGATTGTGTCACCGAAATGTGTCGAGATAAAAGGCACGTCTTCAATATCTTCTAAAACATAAAACCGTTAGCTTGATGTCTCTTCGGTGGAGGAGCCCCAAAGACCTCCTGAAGTCGTGGAAGTCCAGCTCGTGTCTATTTGTTTAAAAGATGAGCTGCTGCTCGTGCGGCTGTGCTTACCCACCATGCACCATCAGGCCATTGAGCACAGCCAGCACACGTTTGATGACTTACCATCGCCGCACCAGAATGACTCTCTTGCCATGTGAGCGCCACGGGGGCCCAGGGGTCATAAGCGGCGGTCCCTGAGAGTTGTCTCATCATGATAACATCAGATTAGTGTGTCTTAGTGTTGGGAGTGAATGCTTGGCCACTCACTCCACGGAGAAAGGGCATCGCAGCGTCCTGTATTCCCCCCAGGTGGTGGCGATAACATTGTCCTCCCTGGATTTAATGTGTATATTGTGTTTGACGGCCGAAATAATAGAGGTTGTGAAATACCTCTCCAACTACAAGAGTCATTTTCGGAGCCCCCTTTGCTATTTCTTGGCGAACTCATGAATTATGCAGGAGCCGCGCACACGGCGACCCCTGACCATGACTCCATAATAGCTCCTGTTATTTGAACTAAAACATTTTCTGTGTCGAACCAATTGCAGAAAGCACACTGGTAAAAGACTCCCCCTCAGGCACTTTGTTTAAGCTGTCATGGCTCCACAGTTCCAAAGCAGCTGACTTTCTTTTTCGTCCTGTGGTTTTATAGTTAATTCATTAACTGCACGACCACACCTTTTAATGTTCTGCTGAGAACCTGCTGACTTCTTGCCGTTTTGTCGCTCCGTTTTTCAGTTGTTTCTGGTGCTGTTTTTTGAATTATTTTTTGTCTGATTCATAAATCTTTTTGTCTTTGATAGAAATTTAAAGGAAAACACGCACAAACTCACTTTAATTTGAATAGTTAATAGAAATTTCTTGATCCTGGGAGCAAGTCGGTTGAGTTAGCTTCAAGTGGATGTTTTTGTTTTTCTTTATTTGAGCTTGCGCATCTTTAATTTTCACAAAGACACAAAGGCGTGTGAAGTTACCGCTCTGGCACGACATCAGTCGACATGTTGGAATGATTAGATTTATTTTTGAATGTCAAGGGCGGCCCTTTTCTTCTCAATTTAAAAGACAAAGGCAGAGAACAAGACAAGCTGTTACAGGCAGTGAAAACAGCCTCCATGTGCAGGAAAACCTGTTTATTACTCCCAACTATCCAACTATCTGCAGTGTAATTGTATTTTAATTACTGGATTTATAAAAGCAAACGTTTCATCCAATTGTGAGAGTTGCTTTTCTTCTTAAACCGATAGTTTGACTTTGTTATTTGATCTTCAACAGAAGATTCTTAGAAAAAAAATGACAGGCAGCTCACTCCTGAAAGATAATTCCATGTGGAAGACATGTTTACATTCCTTTGCTCCTCTACCCATTTCTATTGTTTCCCATGGACTAGAACATTCCCAGGCACTGGGTTCAGAGCCCGCCAGCATAAATAAGGCGTGTACCTGTTGATGTATGTCGTTGAAAACTTTAAAATCACTTTTTTTCTCCGTAAAACGACGTAAAAGAGCATACCTGGTTTATACGACATCCCCGGGGGGAAGAGGAAGCCTTGCTGGGCAGCGGCCGCCGCCGCTAGAGCGCGTTGGTCGTGTGGAAAGATGGGGATCATGACAGGAGACACGTGACCCTGTACCTGCTGAACAGACAGGAAGTGGAGATCAGAGAGAGGCCTAAGCATAGTCATGGTACACAGAAACACACGCCCGTTCTGGGGGGGTCGGGGGAGGCCAGATCACAGGTCTTTTTAACGCGTGCTGACAGGGGGCTCAGCGGCTGGGGCAGCCCCTCGTGTGCCCCCACCAGCTCTTAATCCGGACCGCCATTTCTCTGTGGTACATCAAAGGCCCCCGCGTGCGCACGCTGTTCCAGTATCGGATGCAGGCGGCGACGCGCGAGACGGCCAGAAAACGCTCAGCGATAGCCTCGATGCTGTTAGCATGTTAGCAAAGCGGGAGCTGAATGCGTCACACATGTGCGGGAATGGTTTCCTGTGTCTGCAAGGGACACATTGGATCAACGTTAATTATCAGACAAAACAGACAGTATCATCCACTCTATAAGGCCACACCTAAAAGCCTTTCATTTTCAGTGTTTCTTATATATGAAAAATGTTTTAGAAATAGGATGTTCAATGAAGGTACGCCTTATAATCAGATGTGTTTATATTTCGGGGCGCTTCATAATCAAGTGCACCTTGTATGTGAAAATTATTTTTGGAATAGGCCATTCATTGAAGGTGCGCCTTATAATCAAGTGCGCCTTATCGTGCGGAAAACTAATTTAGAGTAACGGTTGTAAAATAGTGGCTAGCTGACACGTAGCTGCAGAATTTCATTTTAATGCCGTCCTCCGTCTGATTCGCTTCACATATCAACCCAGTCTGCTTCTCACTCCGCTGCTACAAACATCCCAACAAACCTGTGTGTGTGTGAGTGTGTGTGTCAGGTGGGTGAGTATCTCGCGTCTCAAAAGTGACATGTGGGGGGGGGGCTTTGCACACATGTTGCAAGGCCTAGGCTGACTGTCATTCTCCGCTTCCTGAAACTCAATGATGGGTAGCAGCGCGGCTACCAGGGCCCTCAAGGGTTAAACCAGCACTGAGTCAGGCCACCTCAGGGGAACCTGCCTGGAAAATGGGTTAATAAAGGTCACCCTCCGCCCCCACCCAACCAAAATAAACACTTTGCTGAATGTTTCTCCATTCACCCCCTCCTTAAAATCAGCTCGCAATAAAAAACGGGGGCCTGGGTGCAATTACCGCTGCTGCATTGGGGCATGAAATCAACCTGCTCAGAGCAACGGCTTTTCCCCCAGGTTCTGGCTCAGGTCTGCTATGATCTCCACTGTCAATCCCCCACCCCCCTATACCCCACCCCCACCCCATGGACCCTTCATCGAAGTACTCACTCGCAGCTAGTACAGTAAACCCACTCAAAACCACGTTATTGATCTGTCCAGAGGTGCAGAGCTAAACTGAAAACTAAATAAATAGAAGGATTTTATGTCTACTGAGCTTTTGCAGAAGTGTAACTGCAGACAGTGCATTATGGGAGAATGGGAAAGTATGTGATTCTTCCAAAAGTAATCTTGTATAAAAAAGTGCTGCTGCTGGAGAAAGAGAAATGTCGACGGAGACGACGACAAATGACCTTAAATCAAACATGGCTTTGTGTTTGGAGGGTCCAGGCCCAATGGGTGAGAGATGAATCTTGGCCTTGCATGTATGGAGCATATGGGAAAACACAATAATTAATGTCACGACATGAGGTAGGGCCGGTGACAGGCGGAGTGGTGGTGGTGGGGGGGCACTGGGGAACACAGCGTTTCTCTGTCTGCATCAGGACTGTAAAACCAGATGGAGTGTGTGTGAATGTGTGTGTGACGAATGTTTATAGGTCGTAAAAGTCACACTTTAGAAAATAAAATAAAATTAGCGACTGTCAAATATTCCAGTCTTTGTCTCCAGGTGATGAAGTTTGACCTTTTGACCTTTTTTGACATCAGATGAAGGAAGAAAAAAGCCACAAAGAATCACATGGAAGAAAAAAAATCTCTGAAATATTCTCCAAATATTTTACGTAATTCCCTAATATAATACAAACGCGACTTTCATTTACATACCTGATTATTCAAGGTATATATATTTCAGATACTTGCACTTATTTTCCTCCTATACTAAACGTATAATGATATCTTTTTATCGCGGATATCAGCTTTTATTATTATCATTATTACATTAAAACACGGAGCGGAATATACAAGACGTACCGAGGCAAGACGGAGCATTGAGGGGGAAATAAATGCACTGAGCTTGAATGGCTGTGATTTCCATTAATGAGCTCTATACATTAATGTTTAAATCACAACGGCTAATGTCAAAGAGAGGTGAATCCAGCTTCAAGGTGGCATCAACTGGTGGAGGTTAGCCGAGCTGCCTCAAACGGCGCCGGGGCCTGATCATTTTGAAAAGCATTTCTAAAAAATTTGATTTTAATGGAAAAAAAGAAAGAAAGACAAACAAACCACAAGAGATATTTTTCAGAGTGCAAACCCTCCTCCCCCACCTCCACAAGAGTTACCCTCAAGTTTATCTATGTATGGGCTGAGTGCCCGGGGTAGTTCTTTGCCAAGACGATCTTGAGGAGTTGGAGAATGAAGTGGAGCAGATGTGAGCGGGGGCACTCGGGCAGCATCCTCCCTTCTCCTCGAAAATACGGCAGCATTGTTGTGCTGGCTCGGCTCTTCCTTTGTCTTAACGCTGCTAAGTACTGGATAATGTCATTTCACACCATCTGCCCCAAGGCTTCATTAAAGATACATGAATGGGTTATCTTATGAGGAACAGGTGCTATTGTTTGTCCCCCAAGACCCGGCACTAAGGATCTGACTCGGAATACTTGAAGAGGAGCATCTGTAGTGATCAGTCAGACAGACTTGGCTGAGGTTCCCGTCTCTGCCAGCAAGCACTCCAACAGAGGTTTCTGGGGGAACTCAGCCGCCTTGCAAATTGTATCATCAATTCAGATGACCTGATGAAGTCTGTATCAGGCCAGCGCGCAATCTGTTTCGCTCTCAAGGAGACGCTGGCGTTTGATAAATAGAAGCGACACGCCACTCGCCTGCAAAAAGGAAACATATACATACGTGGGTAATGCGGTTATTTTTAAATATTCGAGATTACGCATTAGTTTTTGTTCTGATTCGTAACAAATTGCGAAAAAACATCTTCAGTCAATGTGGTGTTTTTTGTTGTTTTTGTGCGTCCCTCCACCTCCAACGCTTCGGATCGCTGCAAATGGAGACGTACAGCGCATTTCAGCGCTTACTTGGACACCCGTCAACACCCATGTTCCTCACTGTCTGTTCTACCCGCCCTGAAGCCCCCCAGGAGGTCTGGAAACCCCCTCTGGAACCCCCACACACAGAGAAACACACACTTCCACCGAAAGGTTTGTGACGTGAAAGAAACAAAGATTTCCAACATAATAAATAAGAATTAACCGGATTAGAACAACAACAAAAAAAGGGGGGGGGGGCAAATACCTTATTCTTATAGCAAAAACTTCCACACATCTTTTCCATTATGAAGTTGTTTTCCCAGAAACATCAGTCCCCGTTTGGATTCATGATTATCGTTTTAATAAAATCACTTCAGCCGCTGTCAGACCTGCAGCTCTCGCTAACGTTTCCTCCTCAGGGTTGTGTAATTTCTCTCAGGGAGGATGAACTCCAGCTGTTTCCGTAAGACCTGATAGTTCACACCTCACCCCCCCTCACCCCAGTGCCCCCCACACCGTACGCCTGTGAAATCACCTTTTGTGATCAATTTAAAGAGCAAAAGATCTTGAGGAAGTTGGCGAGTGTGGCTCCATCCCGGCAGCAGCACATGTAGTAAAACTGACACCAAACAGCGGGAAATGTTTTAACACACGCCGCTGAGCCACAGCCCGCCAGCGCACGCTGTTTTGAGTCTAACTAGCAGGAAAATCACTCAGCGGAAGAACTTCTGGGCCGATGAAGCCTCGGCTACAGGTTCCCCCTTCATCTATGAAACCATGAACGTGTTACTCCTTTACTAAAGGTTGTGTGTCGTTTGGTTGTGCTCAAACATCCAGATGTAACTAATAAATGCAACTAAATGTAACTCAATAAAATGTAAAATAAATGTAACTACTCCTTACTGTCAAATAACTGAATTTATTACTTATTCAAGTTACAAACATTACAGTTACACATAAGGAAAAATTGTTTGTTTTTCTGTTATAAAATAAATCCTTTTGTCAGGTTATTAAACCCACAGAACTCCATCAATCAAGGATCAAACTGTCAATGAATAAAGAAAAATAACATCAAACACAAGTTTGTTCAAAATGTTTTTGTCAAAGTTGAAATGGGCTGAAATACTGCATTGTGGGAAATGTAGTAGAGCAGTTTGACCTATTTGTTTTTAGACACTCTGACCTTTTCTTGTGGGGTCACTGGGGTGTTGTTGGCCCTTGTGTGGGCCACACTTGGCCCCTGGGCCTTGAGTTTGACACATGAGCCTTAAAAGAATTTAATTTTAGGTGGGCGGAGCCTCTGGTGAGGTGAGAAAAAGATAGAGAGACTTGTACAACCACAGTAAGACTAACAGCGACTTTAATCAAAAAAGTGAATTTATAACTATTCCAATGCTCGACAGCAGAAACAGTTCAGACACACATATTGATCGAGCAGAGATGTGATAGTGTTTGGGTTCGTCTGGGTATTTGTAATCAGACAAATCGATTGATCCATGAGGACCAGCACCTGAATGAACGTCTGGATGTTGGAAAGCAAGAGGGCAAATATATAGGCGTTCAGGTCACATGTCATGGTCACGCCTCCGACTGTTCTCCTGACTTCCTGCCTGTTTCTGAAACCCACCAGCCGCCACTGTTTGCTGCTGCTTTGAGAGCCATTGGGGATAAAATACAGCGATCCCAGACGAGGAGCAAGGTCAGGCCATCCAGAGGGAACGAGCAGGAGATGATTCCTGTTCCACTAATTCCTTACACAGTCAAACAAGCCCTCTTGGACAACAGCCATTCCAATATGTCTATATTAAGTCGATGGGAAGCTTGAAAGAAGGGTAGTCCCACCCTCTGACCCGCCCAACACCCCCCACCTCAAATCCCTTCACTCCAGCCCGCGTCCCCATCAGTCCTCCTGGCTCCTTTAGAATTCATGCAGCCTGGTGGAATTTAAGGGGTTTTGTTTTTGTGAAGTCAGTGGAGGAAGTTTTGTTGTTTTTTCTTTGCATCATGCATGATTTTAAAATGCATTTGTAGGTTTACAGTGTTGTGTGCGTGCGACAAATTGTGCTAGCCTTGATTGAAAAGAAGGATTTTATCAAAAATAACAATCTTAGCTAGTCACCCAATAGCTGGTATTGCATCATAGAGGGACCCCAAAGCTTCTGGGGTCACAGAAAATAACAGAGTTTGTCTCATATCCTCACTTAATGAAAAGACAAACAAGATCAAGACTGCATTATGTGTAGGAGTTACTTACTTTACACGCCTGACCTATAGAAAACAAACCTAATTAGAAACAAATTCTATATCGTACAAAATAGTTCCTTTGTTGTGTGTGAACTTTCCTCCAACCCCCCAAAAACAAAAAACACTCTTTCTACAGGGGCAGGGGGCTGAAGGCTTTGCTTTTCCACCCCAACCCTAAGAAAACACTCGGCCCTTTCTCTGCGCCGGCCGCCTGCACACAGTGGAGCCCGTTGACGCCGCCGAAGATGGCGGCCCCCGAGAGCCAACGCAAAGACAAAACCGTTTGCATAGCGTTAGCAGAGAAAACACAGTCCCATGGAGGGAGAGGGGAGTAAAGCAGCATCACAGTGGAGGATGTGTTCTCCCTCCACTGGTATTTTCCCCAACAAGGGCTCAGGGTACGGAGGGGGGGGGGGCCTTCATGCAGGTGATTCCAACAACGGAATGGATTCATTCCCTGATTCGATGATCTCCGGTGACTCTCCCAACCCGTGCAAAGCTAGTTTGGATCACGGATTGAATGGATCCGTGATTGAACAGCCTGATTGAGAGGAAACCAACGCTTTTCATTGGTTGATCAGCTGAAAGTCAATAAAGGTGCTTTTTTGTTTCGTTTTGTTGTTTTTTAAATCTCGTGTTCTCTTAAATTACTCATTTTTTTATTTCAATTGTGTTGAAATGACCAAATCAGAATAAACTCTGGAATTTGTTTCGACCGTTTCATTTGCATACCGCCACCACCATCCCTCACACCTCTCCCTGCGTCATTAAGTTTTAACGGGGCTGTGATGGCTTCATTGTTTAAATTGCACACGACTTTGTTTAACGTCAGCATTTCTTCTGCTTCCTGACAAGAAGTCACATTTCATAAGTAATTAAATTGATCCCTCCCTCCCCCGCCGATAAGGTCCACTAAATGGAATTATTTGTATCCAAGTGTCAATATATTAAATCAAGGAGGGCTAATGAGTTGGGTCACCGCTTTCCTTTATCTTCGGTCTTGCATGTGCACATCTTCATCAGCTAACAGTCTCCTTAAATGGAGGATGAACATGTTGGACCGACTCTCCCTGGGCGAGAGCCAGGCTCGTCTGACTAGGCTGTTAATGCCTGCACATAATCCTACAAGCAGGCTAACACAAAGCTCTTCAACACAAGGGAAGGCGCTGGCGGCTCGGCATCTACACACACACACATACTCGTGCACATGACGCCCACACACACACAATCATTTTTCTGCTCTATTATTCTCTTATTATCATGCTAACAGTTCCAATCTAGATGTGCTAATTGGACGACTTACACATTCCCTTTAACAATGTCTATTTTGGTGCCTTTTTTTGCCAGTGCATTAATAAGAGTCTCACACTGAGAAAATCATTTATGCCGCGGAGACAACAAAAACATCTGAGAATACACAAATTAGCGCTATTATCTTTGTGCAATTACCATACAGCCCTGTGTTTATTTAAACTCGTCAGATTGATTTACAATATTTACCATTATGTTGTACTTTCGCAGCCTTTGTGTCTCTAAATTGCCAACCAAATGGAATTTGTGCAATAAATTACTCTGTCGGATTGGATACCAGGCATTTTCTTCTATAATAACAAATCAGCACAACTAAAAGCAGATTTATCATATAGACCAAACACCAATTTGATGGAATTTGTTTTTGTTTATGCTGGAAGAGGAGGTTTAAATAAGTGTATGTGCCGATCTAGACAATGGTTTGAAAGGGCTCAGCTGCAGAAGGAACAAGAAATGGCGACGCAGTTGCTGCCGCAGGGTCCGTATGCATCAAGCTGTTAGGATGCTGTTAATATAGTCTGATAGTTATTAGGTGAGAACTGCTTTATCTACTTAGTGATTTATGATGCAACAGGACCACCTCCCGTACAATAGAACAATGTCGCCAAAAACCCATGTGAAACAGTGGCTTTGATTGAAAAATTGTAGAATCTTGATAACAGCTGCTGGTCAGACTGGATCGGATTCATAACAGATGTTTCACATCTACTTTGACCAATCTTGACAACGTCTACTTATAAAATTCAGATGTGCCAACATAATTCTGATGTTTCCAGAGAATTCAAAAGTCATATTTGATGTAGGGACTGGAATAAACCCGGAAACACATCCTGGATCTCACGGCAGAGTCAGGATTGACACATCAATGCCACGGCAATGACAAACGACGATGTTAAAGACGTCGTGATATTGTCAGTGACTGTAACGTTTAACGTGTTTTGGATTAGCGGCGTCCCTCTGTTTCATCTGCGGCGCTCTGCTTTCTCCTGCCTGTTTGTGGAGATAAAATTCACCCTGACCTTTCCAGTCTATTATCTATTTATTTATTTATTTTCTATATTTATTCTCTTGATGTGTGTATCAATGTGTGGGTCCCTGTGTGCCGGCGTACAGCACACCGTCGCTCTCTGCATGCGTATGAGTATCTACAGGTCGCCATGTGGGGGTGGGGGGGTGTGATTCATCGCGATTTGAATGATAAACTGTTCGTAACCACCCACTAGGGAAGAAACGCATGACGAGCTCAAGGTAAAAGAACGAGCTGATGTTTGATATCAGGTATTCAAAGTAGCTCAAGCTAATTGTAGTTCAAACCAAATCCAATAGGGGGTGATGTTGTTAACTGACTCCCAGGAATTGCTGGATTGCCAGTAAGCGGCTGTTAGTAAAGATGAAACACAAAGCTATGCTAGTTCGTTAGCAGTGAAGTTAGCCGCTAACTCAGATTGCAATTCAATGCCAGTTAGCCAATTACAAGGTGAAAAGCTAATTAGCATAGCGTAAAACTAGCATGTCTAGATAGGTGATAGGTGTTGGATGACCCCGCCCACTTTATGTCATCAATGCAAGACTAAAAAACAAGTGTAGATTAAAAGCAACAACCCACACTGAACACCACGACGAGACATGGAGAGGAACATATCAGCTAAGCGTACTTGCTAACATCACCCGCCCGCCTGTCTCCATAGCGCCACAAACTGCAGTGATAGGGTTCTGTTCTATCGCTATCCTCCAGGACGTGCATGAATCGGGGTCGTCAGGGGGTAAGCAAAGGTTGCATACCTCTGGACGGTACTGAGTTACTACTTGAGTTTCACGTCTCGGTTTGGTTTTGATATACATCGTGTGAGAGAACACGTCAGCTGACAGAGACAAAGGTTAAGTGGTCCACATGAGTTTACAGCTGCTTGTCCGTCACCGACGGAGAAGTCGTGAAAAAGAAAGTAAAATAATGTTGGGACAGTTCTCAATACGTATATGTTTAACTGTCTTGGTGGTGTTTCAGATTCACGACTGAATCAACTCAAGAGTTAATCTTCAGGACTGAATTAGTGCTAAGACGATTCCAACGACAAGGATGAACTGAGAGAATACAAACAAGCCGAGGGAAAAGCACACAAAGCCTTGAGCTTTAACTTTTGATAAGCCCCCAATGCTGCAATCAAAACATCTGCTATCTTAAAACAAGTGACATTGTAATCCCGAAGGACAAAGACTTAATCTTTCTCCTTCCCTCGTAAGAACGATGAGAGAGGATAAAAAAAGAAAGATGGCTATTCAAAAGGAAAACTTGATTAAACTGCACGCTGCCTCGTTCCAAACCTCACGTACTAAACGTCTGCAACCACACACTCCTGATGAATTCCCTTCAGTCCACATGCAGAAGTGCTTTCAAAGCATACATGTCGTGTGGCGACAGCCGTCTCCGGTTGCAATCCCCACAGTTTTACTGTTGGAGCTGTTTGCAATGTCCACTGAGGTGATCAGTTACATCACCAATACCAGATTCTTTCTGTTTCCTCCCCGAAGCCAAAACAGAAGGACTTTGATGGCCGGTAGTGTCTCCAATAAAGTCTAGAGCTCTCCATGCTAATAGCAGAGTAACTTAATCCCCTAACACTGTTTATCACTTTGCAAAAAGTCTGTGACACACCGACTGGAAGCTTATTTACAGAACTAATTAAGCCAAAGCTGCTGTATATTAAAATGGCCGAGGCATTTGGAGGCAGCAGTAATAAAACACAAACGAACTCGCCCCTGGATCTCTGTTATCTGCTCCCTAACTCTAAAGCAGCAATGGGATCGGACCCAATCCCAACTCCTCTAAAACTAACCCCTTGTTTTTTTTCTTGACGCGCCCGTCAAAACACAGTAACGAGGGGGTAGCGGTTGAAATCGGTATCCAGGAAATGGGACGCCACTTGTCACGTCATCAGCAGATCGGTTACGTTCTGGTTCAGGATAATTATCTCAGACATTTCTACAACCGTCGGGTCACTCGCTCCCGCAGCAGTTTGGCAGCAGATTTCTTTCCTGCTGGGAATCGGATCAGATTCCTGATTTGGTCAAATGAAAGTATTCTGGTTCTAGCCAGGCCTGGTGCTGCTGCCGTTATTAAATAGTGACAGATCAAATCATCAAATTTCATTTATATAGCGCAAAATTGTAACAGAAGTCACCTCATGGCCCTTTACATATAGAGCTGGTCTAAACTAGTCCCCAAGCCTATTTAAAGAAACCCAACAGTAGCCAGGAAAAACTTCCTTTTAACAGGCAGAAACCTCGTCTAGACCCTAACTCCTGGAAAATGGTTGTCTGTCTTGACCAGTTGGGGTAAAAGAGAGAACAGGTCTGACATCTGACATGATCTTGCATGCTCATTTGATATATTTTATTTAATTACCAGAACAGTAGCAGTCTTTCATTAACTCCTGTCTACAAAGCATGCTGGGAATTTTCTTCTATCGCTCTGTTATCAGTCTTCATGTGAAAACACTTAAATTCTGTCCATCTGGAGGACTAGATCATCACCCCTCCATCCTCTACAGAAACCCTAACACCCTGCATGGGAATGCTTGGGGTGGGGTGGGGGGGGGCAAGGACAGAAAATGTTGAAGTTTTTTAAATTTTGATATTCAGAAGTTCTGTCTGTTGCAACCCATCTCTAAAAAATGTGCGTCAAGGAGGAATTTTCAAGGGTAATCTGTCTTCAACTTTGTAATGAAAGTGGGGGGGATGCATTAGGGCTGCCCCCCCCCCCCAGTCTCAACAAGCATAAGTAAAGGGCCCTCAATGATAACGAGCATCACTATGCTCTCACTACTGTATAAGGTACTTCATCCAAGAGTGTTTTCAAGACAGTGTCACGCTCTGTGTGGTTCTGGAGTGGAGTTTAGTATGCACCCCCCCCCAATAGACTGTCCACTGTTGAAGTGAAAGGTCCAAGTTAGCGGTTCCACCAGAACCTGCTAACAGCGCCACCTTTCACTCGCAAGGAGCTCCTGTGAGTCTGGCTGTTGTGAAACCAGGGTTTTTGTGCGTGACGGCGATTTAAAGGAGTTTGAGGAACAACCTGAGAGCAGTTGAAGAGCTGCGTGCAAGAAAAAACCAAAAAAATGAAAGGAAAGAATGGGGAGTTGTTAGTACGAAGAACAAGAGGAGGAGGAGGTGGACGGAGAAGGATTTGCCTGACACCAAACACACCCAGCAGGATAATCTTAGCCTCTCGCAGCCTTGACCGCCGCCTGCGACCGACCCTGGATTACCCCGTACTGTCCTTCCACGTCCGGTTACGTCCCTCCTGGGTGGTCTGGAGCTGCACTTCCGCATGGCATGACACACACAACACGCTAACATAGAAGAACACGTAGAAGGAGGAAGGTCGACGTCGTCACAATGCGAGTTGGAGTTGTTCCTGGTTAAAGCGTGCCACGTCAGCCGGCTGGGACCGGCATGTTTCTGAGGCATTTACCAGCGTCTTTCATGTCCCCCACCTCCGGGCTCTTCCCCATCAACAGGACTCATTAGCTCCTGCTAGACCCCCCACCCCTCCGCTTTTTTTTTGTTCATTAAGACGTGCTAATTATTCTTCTCCATATTTTAAAGCCCTGCCGATTACCAACAGGCAATTAACATTTGATGAGCGCGATGAATGATAGTGTGACACCAAAATTAAAGATAAAAAGGCAAGTCTACACACACACACACACACACACACACACACACGGACAGACGTAGTTTAAATGTTATTTAATTCGATGTCTGGTTTTTATCAGACTGTACCGTTAAGTCCAGGCAACAACACCGAAGAGGAGAAACGTAATAAAAGAAGAGGAAGTGCGAGGCGTTGGAGGTCCAGCAGGATGCATTCACTGACCTGGATCTGTTGCTGGAGGAAGTTGATTTTGTGCTGCTGCTGAAGGAGCTGCTGCTGTTGTTTTGCAATCTGGTGACAAAAAAGGAGGAGTTAAATATTAATAAATAGGCATAAAGAAAAAATAAACTATAAATGACAAAATATTTGAATATTTAACCTGTTGGACCCTAAAATAAAACTAAAATAATTCAATCTAGTGTCAGGAACGTTAGAGAATTCTCATCTGATTGTTTTCCTAAAATTAAATCTTCATAATAACTAAGCAATTTAACAGAAAAGTATGTCTATTTTGAACAAAATACTGGATTAAGAAGTGAGAAAACATCATTTTCTGCACAAAAAAGACATTTTTTAAGCAAACTGCTTGAAACGTGAGGCTCAGCTGCTGGGCTGCATGTCTGAATTCAGTCTGGGGGGAATCGTACGTGATTTAAAGGACGGGCAATGATATGACAATGGTGACAACTGGTGCGAGAGGTGATGGAGACCCCTCCAGCCGCCGGCTGACGTGCAGCAACGATCTTTTTCTTTCTCCACGCCCGCCCCGTTGAGCGTGACAACCTAGTTTTAAGTGTCGTTTAATTTTCATTTTTAAATATAATTACAAAGTGTTCGCTGTTAGATATCGGCCGTCTGCAAATGTGTCAGGATTAATTTGTGCCGGCTTCATCACGAGTGTCAACAGTTAATTACTGTGTTGTATCTTGATGGATTGATGACATTCCAGCTCTCAGCAGGCTCCCTTTACCCCCACACCCCCACTCACCCACAATCGCTCCTTCCATTTTATAAATATTCTTCCATTTTAAAATATGATTTAAAAAAAAATATCACTGCTCATTTACGCTGCAATGTCTACAAAGCTGACGGCGTTAAGGGTGGAGCATCATTGATTGAAAATGAAATCAATACTGTTAATGTATTATTAGTGTACTATGACCAAATGCATCACTTCAAGGTAGATGGTCTATCTCTTCATTTCCCACATGACAGTCTGAGAGTGTGCTGAGAAAACTCTGAGTGAACTCCTCGCTGATAATTGACTCATAGCCATTAGGGTGGCTGCTGATAATAAAAGTGTCGCCCGTGTGGATAGTTTGTGTCCTTATTTCTTCCCAGACATTAACACACTTCATGTCCTCTGTTAATTTGCTGATTTGTACAATATGGCTCATTGGCCTGATTTGCGCTGCAAATCTAATGCCAGGCTTGTTCTAATAGGAGTCGATTTATAAGATATAGAGGACTTCCATGTTTAATATAACGTTTAATTCACACATTTCCCTCGCATTTGTTAGCACAAGACATAATAACGTTTTTCCCACCACGCAGCATAAACGCAAGCAGGAGACCATGACAGAAATATCCCAGGCGATAAAAGGAATAACATCTCTTAAATTTAACATTTTGAAATTTGATTTCCTGGTCGTGGACTCGGTTTTTTATTGGCACATTTCAGGCATGAGACTTAATATGGAATGGAGAGTTTTTGAAAGGGGAAGCAGAGTAAACAAGATAAAAGAAGGGTAGGAAGTAGTAGAAGAGAAAGGAATGTCATAAGACTTAATAAAAAAAGACTTTTATGTGGGATGTGAACACAAAAAAGTGATAATACTTTCGAGTATCAGAATATTTCAGTCTGTGATGCTGTATCAAGTCTTGATTTTTAATAAATAACTAAAGGTCCCGGATCTGTCGTTTACCTGCTCCTGCTGCTGACGTGCTAATTCCATTTGCTGCCTCTGCTTCTCCATCTGCGAGGCGGCGAGCTTCTTCTGTTCGTCGTGGGCGGCCAGGAGCTGCTCGCGGAGGCTGATCAGCTGGCTGATCATGGTGGAGAGCTGGTGCTCCTTTTCCGCCAGGCTGTCCGGAGTACCTGGTGAGGAAAGAAAGAGAGAGAGATGGGGGGCGAGGTGTTAACATGGGGTGGAGAATAGAATAGAAAGCCTTTATTGTCACTATACATGGTATAATGAGAAGGGTAGATGCATCTACATGTATGTGTTGTAGAAACCTGAAAGAGAAACGAGTGTAGTTTTTCTTACGGCCATGACGAAATAACCGGGGTGAAGACTTAGGTTATTGCACTGCTAATTATAGGAAAGTGACCTTGCTGCACAAACCGGTCGTCATATTGAGCTACAGAATCTTAACATTTTGTAAGAGACGGCAAACCGACTACCAAGAGTTTTGGGCAGTGTTGAGGTCCTACAGTTGTCCATATAAAGACTCAAAGAGTCTTTTCATGATGTGGACGTTCTGGCGACGCATCGGTGGAGGACCTGTCAAAGAAGTGAAAATACGAATACGGCGTGACGATTAAAGCGTTGGGATAAGGGATCCGGTGTTTATTATCACCAACAGACTCCTTCTAGTTAAATCTCCGTAGAGCCGGTGATGGAGCGAGCTGCTCTGCTGCACTGCTTCCTCCCTCTGCCTAATCAATGCTAAGTGATCCTACCATTGACTTACACCGCCAACATAATTGCCAGTGAGAGGTGAGACAGTAACTCACTCTCCTCCTCACTGCACTCCGGTGTGACAAGCTGATCCGGGGAAGCAGGAGATGGGAAAACAGAGAAGAGCGGGAAGGGCAAAAACAGGCAGATCTAGAAAACAGTGGAGTGAAGTCTGGCCGGGGGCCAGCGGGAGCTGAATTCTTTCCTGGGTGTCTTCCTCTCATCTCCGGCTACATCTGTCTTGAGTTTCTCCCAGAGCTCCCAGGGGCCCTCTCCACTCAAACTATTTTAATTTGACTAAACACCTGATTTATTTTATCTCTCCGATGAGGAAAGTCGTTTGTCTTAATAGGGCTTGTCAACCTCCAGAACCCATTCAGGGCAATTTACTAGCCGGCTTGTCTGAACCTTGGTTCGCCCGTGCTGCTGGCTGCAATTCTCCATTTATCCTACGAAAGCACCTGAGAGCTGTGATTCATCGGGGCCGCATGCAGCTTCTCTCCGAGGCCTGAGCTGACTTTATTCACCCGGCCTCGCTTGTTGTGAGGCTCGCGTCTTTAGAATTCGGTACAATCAACAGCAGTTTTATTAACCTTTGCTGTGTAGGTGAACGGAGCTGCCTTTTACAGGTCACCGGCAAGATGCATTAGTCTTGGTGGTAGTAAATCGCCGTTATCAATACCGTGGAGAGCTGCTAAAGAAGGCAATAAAGGATGAAAGCAAATGAGACGGGAGCGAGAAAGGATGGAGGAAAAAGAAAATCATTCAGATGAAGATGAGGACCGTCGGGCCTCAGGGTCGACGCCGATGACCTTCAGTCAGAAACCAAACATCTGGACTCAATGACGTCCTCTCAGCCTGGCTAATTACACGTTTCTGATGATCGCTCACTAGCATAGAAGCCTCAACTCTCCAAAAAAAAAAGTAAAAATAAAGTAAAAAGGACACAAAATGACGCTTTTATTTTTTATTTTTGTCCACAAGTGCGAAGGATTTTGGTGCTGAGGCTCTGCCAAAGGCGTGGAGAGCTCAGGCACGAGAGGAGCCATTGTTTGAAAGTTTGGGAAGCCAAAACTGCCCTCTATAGTGCACTTTAGGCCTTACCTATTTGCTAATTTTAACCGTGATTATTCAATCTTTTGCAAAGTCTACGTGTAAACGTAACGTTCGGTATCCAGACTCCTAAATATGAAAACGTGGAGCGCGGCTCCATGGAAAATAGAGGCACATGTGTTTTTTGTTTGAGGAGTTAGTGTTAAAAATCTCTTTCTTCCTGCTTTAAATTATGGATCAGCTTTAAAATGCAGATAAAACTTTTATTGGTTGGCGCTGCAGAGGAGAGTCGCGGTCTGCGTCCGACCAGCCCGCTGACAAAAGAAGCCGTTTCCTGCATATTGCATGGCTTTTAACAGCGGTGGGGCCGGGGTCGGCCCGTTAACTTGTCTCCTCACATTGCGCTTCCGATGGCAGACAGACAGCCCGGAGATGCTTTGGCGCTACATAAACCCCAGCAGTCGGCCCAGACCTAACGTGTTGTGACATCCTCCTGGTAGACCATTGAAGCCCGGTAGGAGAACACCAGACCGAAACAGGAAGAGGATCCCAGGAGTGAGTGCTCATGCGGCACTTTTCTTTTTTTGGGTAGGTTTTTCTTTCCTACTCCCTCAGGCCACCATGTTAACTTCAGAAATTCTGGATTGACACATAAGAGGAGGGGTTGCTGTTCAGTCGCATCCCATTCAGTGTTCACCTTTTGAGACCCCCTCCGCCCCTGTCTCTTTTAAAACATCACAATATAGGGCAGAAAACATCAACAGGCGATTAAATGAATGGTAAGTGGAAAACAAGCAGAGCCACGGTTGCTCCAGGGAAGGACGGGGGTATTTGAGAATTGGGGTCTTTGGATAAAAGGCACTTTGTAGGGGTGAGATTTGTCCTGTCCAAAACCCGCATCTCCCTCTCTCTTGGCTCCGTCCTCCTCGCTCTAATCAAGCAGTCTCTAATTTGGGTTCCAAGTCCAGTACCGGGGAAAAAAGACGGAGGCTTGTTACTTTGAAGAGTCCCAAGTGAATAACACAGATAAAAGATTCAGGCACAAAAAAACAGAAGAAAAAAGCAAGAGAGACGAGGGTGAAAAGGGGGGAAAACCACAAGGCACCCTATTCTCTTCCCTTCGTTTGGTTACGACAGCTGAGACATTATGACCTGATCTGAATTGAATTCTGACTGGAATTTCCTTGTCTTTCTATCAGTCGGCTATTGTGGATGCCTCCGTATGCTTCAAGCCAATCCTGAGTAAATTAAGACCCGACTAAATGCTGCGATTGTACCGAGCTCAATCCGCTCGCAGACCGCACATAGCTCGAATGCCTGGCGGGCTGCAGCTCTTTCTCTCTCTGGAGTGTGTGTGGATGTAGACATGAGCATGTACACATGTGCATCGCCGCGCCGATCGATAGAAGGTGCATGACTCCGCACCCGGTCTGCGGTCACCTGACCCGGCGTCCAATCCTTCTGTGTAAAACACAGAGCGAGCTAGACGGCGGCTAATGGCGTCCATCGTTAGCGTGGGAAATAATAGGGTCAGACCGTAAAACGGCTTCAACAAAGGCACGAAATGCAAATTTGAATCAAACACTTTAATGAGTGCTATATGCGTACACTTGTTCAGCCCTACTGTAAGGTCATGTGCTTTCCATTAATACGGCGTTAACGCGCCTCTGCGCCCGAGACAATACGAGCAACAGCTGTTTCACCTGGCTTCCTGCCTCTGCTGTGATATAAGAGCTGTTAATCACGCCAATAAAACCCATTAACGAGTACCAGCAGCACCTCACATGATCCACCGGGTGGGTATAGAGATCAGAACGCACATGGATCACCTCACAGCAAGAAGGTCCTGGGTTCAAATCCACCTGAGGACCTGGAGTCTGTCTGTTTGGGTTTGTCCTGGCTTCAGATGTATATGTTTAGTTTAAAATGAGAGGATTCTCTCCTCCACATCTGACTAGGACTCACTCTTGACGCTTGTGGAGATGCTTACCTCGATCACATGACTGCCTTCTTAAGGGGGCCGCTAACACAGAATACATTACCGCTGAAAAGGAACTCCCAAGCTAGCGAAATGAACAGAAACAAACGTTAGCACGATGTTACGAGGATGCTGATAATAAAGTTGTTATTCACATTGGAGTCGCATTAATCAGTGTTTATGCTTGTGTTTAGTTGTAATTATCCACCACACCTTAAAGGTGTTAAGGCTGCTCTGTAAAAATATTTATATATTTCTGACGTTAAACCGATCCGTGACGCAATAAAGGTTGGGGACCAATGCACTCGAGGTAAATTGACCGTAAGTGAAATTGATTGTTTTTCTTTGTGGCCCTAGGTGTAGTCCAGGAGGTCAACCACCTCCTGGGGGGGGGGGGGGTAAACCCTCCCCAATACAACATAAGTAGCAACTGAAAATGAATGAAACAACTTCTTAAATGTGACCTGCTTCAGATTTTTGTACTTATAATTAGCACTTGCTATGCTAATGCCACATCTCCAGCTCCTCATTGTGCCTCCATACGTCCATCTGCGTTCGCACACATCTTTCAGTCCTAATCTTTAATTTTGAAAGGTCCCAGCAGACGACTTTCAACATAAATATTCTGATTGGCATGTGGAGAGTCTATTAATGAAAGCACCCTTCATCCACGCCGGTCTTGCCATACTCGCCGAACACTGATGGAGACTAATATTTTGATGATAGAGGAAGCTTCACTCTTCAGTATAATTATGCTAATGTGAAAGCTCCGGCACTTCACTCTCTATCCATGACACTGGACAAGGTACTTCATCAAAGCCAAGATAGCGGCTCGACCTGAACATGTCATTCGGGGGGGGGGGGATACCAGCAACCCTCAAATTCACACTGTAGACAAAAACACAACTCGACGCAGAAACTTTACTTCTGTTCTTTCAGCGTGAATATATTCTTCTTTTGCTCTGTAACAAAGTGCAACAGCAGAAATTCTCTCACTATGGAGGATCGGGTACCTAGGCAAGGCCGCATAAAGCGAAGACAAAGAAAACAATTTCCAATCGTTCTATTCATCTTGTGGCCTTTATGAGGATTAGTCTGACCCCTGAGCCCTGGGAATAAAAGCATATACAATTCTCAAGGCCTCTTTTATACAAAACTCTCGAAGTCTTCAAGACAGTGATGAAGGCAGAAGCCTGTTGTTGACGCAGCCTTGTAAATGAATCGGGAGCTGGATGGTATCTCTTTCTTTTCACCACACATTATTCATTGTCTGTCGCTTCTAGGCTGATAATTAAAGAAATGTACTTGATTCCATCGACTATGCAAAGGAAGCCTTTCAAAAACCCTGTCTTTCCATTGTCTTTGAAGGGTGAGTGTTAACTATGTGCTCTTGGTGTTTAATTCACATGACAAGTGACGGACTGAAAAGGCCAAGAAAGGTGGCTGAGACCAGTAAATGTAGTTGTAGAGTAGAAATACATGTGTGACAAAGAAACATTACATCCAACAAGAGAACATAAAGGTTTGTTTAAAGAGTCCACTGACAAAAGAGTGGCTTTACGGTAGTCTGAACAATTTAATGCATTCCTTTTCCACTTATAGGAGTAATTATAAAGCAGGTCTTCCGGTATGTAAGGACGAACCTTAACCTAATGTGTTTTACTATTATAATAAATATATACAGTGTCTATTCAGTGCCACAATGCAAATGAGAGAACCCTCTACCAGAAGCTGCTAATTGAATTTCCTTTCGAGATGTATTTTTAACAAATGTAAACTTATTCTGAAGTGTTAGAGAAAGAGACCGCGGTGAATAGACATTGTGAACTTTCTAGACGGTCAGTTTCTCGTTGTCTTGTCTCCATGCACCTGCTGGCGTGAAATATATAAGGAGACTTTCAAAAGGCATGAAATAAATAGTCATAATAAGCCTCTGAAAATACAGAGAACTTCTATTCACACACACATGCACACACACATGCCTCTTTTGCCAGGAGCTAAATTCCTCAATTCATTAGAGGAGAAAACACACAGTCCAACACTTTCATACATTCATCTGGCAAATGTGGCCTGAGGAATAATGATTTACTGTGGCTCATATTTCACCTGAGTGCACAGAGCAAACAGTTGACTGAAGTGTTGGGGAGAAAATGCTAACTGAGGCTTTTTTTTTTCTCGACTGAGGCAACTAGACAGATACAGTTTTGTGCTGTTTGTGCGAACGTTTTGGCATGTTGGGGTAAATAGTGTGTGCATAATATTTGTACACAGTACGCTGTAAAAATACACCAGATATTTGAAGTCTGCCTTGCGCCACATTCGTCTTGCTCGTTTCTGGTATCTTTGGGGAACTGCGTCCTCGAGCGTCGTTTCCGAACGCCGCCCATATCTTCGGCATCGAAACAGTAAACGCCGAAGAATTCTTAAAGAGAATAATCGTGTTGGGAAGCCGAGTGTGCGACTGAACAATTTGGGTTCTGTCTGTACACAGTGGACCCCTTTTCTAGGGGGGCCGGCGGCAGGTAGAGCCGGCGTTGAATCGGTCTCAGCTGCCGCCCTGCCCTGTGTTCTCCTGCTAAAGAGCTTCCACTTATCTGCCCGCCACAGAACTCCCTGTTTGCACCCGACCACTGTCATGTCGACAACGCTCTGAAATCGATTGTGACAGTGCAAGAGCCGCGCATTTTTCTGCCTCGGGATCCAAGCTGCCGTTTTCAGTGCCGTCGCATAATACTGAGCTTTATTCTTATGTGTGTGTCGATTATAAGTGTGTTTACACACACACACATACACACATACACACACATATATATTGTCAGAGAATGAATACACCTCGTGTTCAGATTTAGTAACTACATATTTTCCTTCAGTTTGGGTAAATGCTTGAGCCTTTTTGCGTTTTTACCCCAATGGGGCGCCGGGAATCCGCCGCTCAGCAGGAGGAACTTAAACGGTTGGAGGCTCAGAGCAGGCACACATAGGACGACCTTATGTGCCACAGTACACCGTGTTCTACGTTTGAATCCACAATATATACATACATGCACCCTTATACATGAAGTGCAATAATGTATGTAATGAAAAGTGCCACGAATGGGTGCTTTTCATCCAAAAAAAGAAAGCTCTTTGAGGTATATAATTGTAGACGTCTCCGTCTTGCACCTCGCCTCCTATTATCTGCTACCTTCTGTGGTTTGGAACCCTTCCAGTCGGCCTCCCTTTCTTGCTCTGTGGTTTTGTTCGGGAGATTTCATCTCCTCATCATTCCTCCAGATTGACAGCAAAGCTCAGGTATGAAAACAAACAGTTAGCTCTGGAATCGACTGCTGAAAAGAAATCCGCCGCTAATGCGTTCCTAGCGAAGCCTCCCCTTTGCCGCCATGCTAAGCCCCCGGCCGTCGGCGTTGGGGAAACCAGAGATTTGAAATCATTACCCTTCAATAGCAGCCGTTCTACGTGTCCGGATTTAGCACGCCACCTTTGCTAGATTTGTGGTGCTTGTTTTGTCTTTAGACCCGTCGCACCATCAGACGCACGTCATTAAGCCATAATTAGCAATGACTCGTATTTAAGCAGTAAATGGCGGGTTGAGTGAGCGGTCCTGGAAAAGCGTATCTCTGATGTTCTCAATTGTTTGCTTTGTTTGTTTACCCTGCGTACTCGTTCGCCTAGGCAGGATAACGTATCCGGGGCATGTCGGAGCACAACCACAGGAAAAGAATGCGTTTCTTTCACTGGTACAAGCCCTGGATCACATTTGATCACACCAACATTTTTTTTTCTATCACAGTGTGCCCTTGCACATTCGTGCATCAACCCTCGCAACGTCACCTCATTTTTGGTAGGCAGTCACATGATACTGTACGCGCATTCTATTGGCTGACAGCATCCGGAAGTGCGCTGCGTTCCATGAGTCTCGGTCTCTGTGAGACACAAAAGTGTTTTAAACAGTCTATCAGAGTGTTTTAAAGGTAATACAGATAGAAGGTGGTTTAATATCGGTATGGGGAGGGTTAATAAACATTTAAATTACCGTAAATAATAAGATAAATAGTTTGTCGCTCTATCACGGAATTCATTAATCGCGTGTGGTTCCTGGAACGCATAAACCGCAAGAAACGAGGGATTACTGTATTATTTTTATTTCCAGGAGTCTTATTCAACCACTTGTTTCTGCAATTACGTAACTACTTGTTCTTGAAGGTTTTGACATCCTGGAATAATGTCAAAGGATAGCCTACAAGTGTAATTGGTTCAGGAGCAGACAAGCAGCCGGGACATAATACACAAGGCCGCTCTGCAGGTAGGTTCTACAGTCTGTCACTGCAATTCAACCTTTAGTCTCTGCGTTCTTTTATTCATTAAATCCTACCAGCGTGTTCGCCTGTGGTACCAATTTTAACCTAACGGTTAATGGAACCTCTGGTTCACCACAACACTTAAGATCTTCATCATAAGGTGTTTTCTGCTCGGTACCTTTGTTTGTGTTTTAATTAGCCGAACCTTGTGCATCTCTAACCCTGAGCTTCTTTTTAATTGCCCATATTTACATCAGGCAGACATCAGACGCAGGGGGAGAGAGAGACTGAGAGAGAGAGAGAGACATTTGTAAGGGGGGAGCACAAAGCAGCCCTTTGAAAAGCCTAGTCATATGAAATGGCATGCTAATTAAAAATCTAAGGTTGCCACTGTGATAGGAGAAGCATTTATATTGCTAACTGTGGTATATAGACTCTCTCCATAACTCATCAGCAGACAGAGGCCGTAGTGTTTATTATCAGACTCCCTACCTGTTTACGGACCGCCATGTAACCTTCCCGTTCCCATTCATCAAACAGAAGAAATGCCCCTCCTGTAATTTAACAGACCGGCTTTCAAAAGGCTAAATCATTTTAAACATTTTCCCCTGGCCCACTTTGATCTGCAGCATAATAGGGCAGGTACAATGAGTCTAGTTTACCAAGCGCTGATTTATCCTTTGGTTCATTAAGGTTATTGCCAATTAATATGCTTACTAGGACATCCAACGCTTTTCCCCGCCCTTCCTCGGAATACGATAATTACATCTAAATAGCGGTTTTATTCGGGAACGCTGCCATCTTTCACCAAAACGGAGGGTTATGCAAATAATCGGAGGAACGGGGAACTGTTTCCATTCTGTCCAGGTGTTTTCCGGAGAATAAGAACAAGACATAACAAGTCGTGTGCAGATCGGCGTGCGAGAGCGGCGGAGCAGGGACAGCCTGATGCTATCAGCCGGCTGCTGCTGTATAAACACGGCGGCGCTCAGTAACAGTCAGTGCTAAGGACTGAGCGGCGGCCCGGCCCATCCTCGGCCGGCGCACCTTCGCCCCGACATAAACAGAGACTTCGGAGGAGTGTGCTCAGAACGCCCTGCTGAGGGGCGGAGTCCAGGCACTCCGTGGAAAAGGCAGGTTGGTGTGCTTCAGCACCGTCTCCCCCCGCATCTCAGCGGATGTTTACATCAAACACAATTCGAGGTCTGACCGGTACCGGAATGGGACGTCCAAAGGGACAACAACACCCATGAACTCCTGACGGGAACAGAGACTCTCAGGATGGGATCAGAACAGTCTGGAATCTTGAAGACAGCACTTTGGACAGAGTTGGACATTCCAACAAGAGATAAGAGAGGAGAGAAGAGAAGAAGGAGGGCAGCCAAAGGCTTTTGTTTTATTTCAGAGTCCCAGGCTGCTTGTGAGATCATGCAGCACGTACATAATGTACGTCTGGATGGGATTGGGGGGTTGGGGGGGCTTGTTAACGCAGCTTAAGTGGTATGAAGCTGACAGTCTGACGGAGTCCTACCTTTAACTTCTGCCAGCAGCTCGCTGGTGTTCAGCCTCTCCATCTTCTCCTTCCAGTCTTTAGACAGAAGTTTCTCCATGCATGATGAATCTGAGAAACAAAAAAGACACGATTTTACAAATTCGCAAGCACAATATCAGGTTTAAATTTGCATTTTTGTATCTGGTATAAATCTCTAAATCTATTTGCTTAAGTGAAAATGAAAGCGAGTCCCGTGTGGGCTGATGAATGGGTGTTTTATTTGATGGTCCTGCAGGGCGGACATTAAAAGAGGCTCAGCCCGGCGGTGGAGAGATGAGCTGAGGAGGGACGCAAGGCATTGTGGGGATACCATAAGGGCAGAGACGAACATTAAGACGGAGGCGAGGGGTGAGACTGGGTATGTCCGACCGTTCACACAGCTGCCAATGATGGAAACAATTAACATTTGTCCGGCGGACAATGAATCAGAGGAGGAATGGCTGCAATCTGCCATGCTGTCGCTGGGATAGCTGATAAAGAACACAACGGGCCGGCTGACCCGGGCCTCCGCCATCGCCGCGCTGCTTAGGGGTCAGACTGTTCCCATCAAACACCGGAGGAACCGCCTCCACCTTGAGCCACCGTCTCCACCAACCACCTCCAATGTGAACCTGAACCAGACATCCAGTGACTAGCCACCAGATGAGACAAGTAGCGCTGCTGATGTTCGGTTCTGGGATGATATTAATGAATGTATTGGATGGATTGGATTACATAACGCCTGAGGATGATGTCGTTTGTGAAACTACGCTTCTTTAGATTCGGAACAAAATAGAAAACCGACTATTACGACCCACTATTACGACCAAAACCCCGATCTGACACTTAATCGTTTCTCATTAACGTCCTGCCAACGATACGACACCTTCGCAATGAGAGAAGTGTTTGACAGGAGGTGTCCCCCTCCTTCCTGTTTGTGAATCCATGTGAACGTGAAGCAGGAACAAAGGAGGGAGGGCGCATTCTGGTCGCCTCGAGTTCGGTCTTTATCATCGCCGACATCAAACAAAGAGGATATTTACGCTTTTAAGAATGTAAACAAGTGTTGTTTCCATCCGTCCGTCTGGAATATCTCTCGTCCTACGCATCGGCAAACCAAACACTGCCCCCCCACCCAAAAAAACCTGACTTCAGTCAGAGGGAGTAACGGGGGAGTCGGTAGCTCTTGTGGCCCTTGTTTAAGGATGACTCTCGGACGGATCAAGCAGCGACCGTTTTGTTTGATTGTCCACTTCCTCCGGTGTCTGTGTGTGTGTGTGTCTGAAGGGGGGGGGGGGGGGGTCGGCGGGACATCTCCAGCTCAGGGTCATTATAACATTACTTCTACTTTATTGACTTTCCAATTCCCAGCTCACAGTTTGTCCCCTTGACCCCTCGGAGGGGGGAGACAGAAAAAAGGGCTTCTTGTGTTTGTGTGCGTTCACTCCCTCCATGGCACACAGATCACAGATCTGAAAACAGGGGTGAAGGGCAGAGCACCGCTCCCCCACCCACCCCCAACCTCCACCCCCTCCCGGGTGAGACGTCTTCCTCTCCCAGAGCAACAGACTCCCCTCCGAACACAAAGCTACGACAAACAGAACAACATCAGTGACATTTTCTCCCCTGAAGCAGACAAGGCTTCTTTTTTTAAGTGGTGTAAAGGGGAATTAAACAAACACACTGAACATATGTTAATATGCAAACATATGCTCCCTCTGTCTCTCTCTCACACACACACACACACACACACACACACACACACACACACACACACACACACACACACACACACACACACACAGGCAAACATACACACTTTAATCACAGATGCTGCTCCAGCACTTGATCATTAAGGAATGCACCAACTGTTGGAGATAATGTGGTGCCAGCTTCCATTCTACTCCAGTCCTCCCCTCCTTTTCCTCCCTCCCCCCCTCCCAGGAGAGCTGCCGCTCCCTCGCTTCTCCATCCCCTCCGCCGGGCCAGACACGACCTGCCAAGTCCTCCAACAGGAGAGACTACAGCTGGAATGCAACCGCTGTCCTCCCTGCCTTCCACCTGGGAGAGGTGAATAATGACCTGGATTAGTCTATAAAATAACTCTCAAACATCTCTCAGCGTTTCAGCGCCGCCAACAAAACAGGCAACCAAAAATGGATTTGGTGAAAGCAAAAGAAAGTTTTCACGCAGGCGTGCTTTGAGGGGGGAAAAAAAAAAAACGGCAAACGAGTGCGATGTCTGGATTTTTTCAAACTCCTCTTCGGGCCTATTTTTTAGAAGAATTTTGATTAATCGAAGGAATGCTTCAGTTTCTAAAATGCCTGTTTGTTTTTTTTGGGGGGGGTTTGTTCTGGAGATATAATAGATGCCAAAGGAAACACTGGTCAGTATCAACACAACAATTACTGTCAGGTTGTCAAAAAGTGTCCCCCGTTGTTATCAGCGCAAAAAAAACAAAACGATTTCCGATAAAGCAAAAAAAACCACAGTCGCTATAATTCAAGACGGTCGTCGTTCTTGGCGTACGGAGGCGTTTCTGCCCTTGTCCCTTCAAAGTAGGACATCACATACAAGGGAATAAGCTAAAACAAGAGAGAAGTCCAGTGAGTTTATTTTTATTTTCCTATGGGGGCTCTTAAATCTCCTGCACCCCACCCCCACCCCTTTCATTTCTTTCCCCTCTCCCTCTCGAGATAAAATGCTCTGTGGCTGGGGAGCAGGCCATTCAGCTGGGATGAGAATGGAATGAAAACAATAGCCCTTATCAGGCTCTTATTTACATGTTCCCAGCGTCCCACCAGTAGACAGCTTGGCTTGCCACCAAGCCCAGATCACCCCACTGGACACCGACCAACTTCCTCCAGCCTTCCTCCAGCCCCAACGATTCCAACGGTCCCATAGGACCCTCGCCTGGCACGGACCCCCTCCGCTCTGCAGCTAGCGCAGATAGCAACATACTCGTACAAAACTACTGGAGCGTCTGTCCAAGATGTGTTCCCGTCCAGAGAGGAATGGTCTCTGGACTGCTGAGCCCGTCTGGGTCTCATTGTGTCGTCTGGTGCTGTAAAGCTGGAACAACGCCCTGAACTTTTCCCTTTTTTTAAATTTTTACCCAGATTTATTTGAGGGTATCCAAAATGGCACTCAGGAGAAAGTGAACAGTCAGGGATTTAATTCTGACAAATGTTGCAGTGCGTTTATCTCCCGATCGGAGCTGTCATTCCACTTCCTGTGCAGGTATTATGTGTGTTTGAACATTAGGATTGAGACACCTCCAGCTTTTTCTTTTTTTACTTTATTAAAAACAAAGCTGATCATCCTCATAAATCTCAACAAAGGAATGTTTCTGGGTTGATGTGTGACATAAACAAAGCTTTCAGCACCTGGCAGTCAGCGCTGCCAGAAAATCATGTTCAGTATAAACACCAGCGGAGAGGCGGAGGCAGGTTACCTCCGTCTGTCCTGACACCCAACATTCACCAAGTCCCTAGGCAAGATTTCTTTGAGTTTATCCACTCAATTTGTCTCAAAAATATCAAATGCAATGTGTATTTACAGGATGTAAGAACATATAAGGCAGTTTACGCTAAAATATCCATGTTTCAATCTCTACAAGGTTTATCCACTAAATTTGTTGACTTATTATTGGCTCAAAGTTCAAAACCGGTTTTTTATGACATGCAGTCATTGGTATTTTATCTCCAGCTTCTCTATATGAGCCGTTCTCCCGGGAGAACAGACACTTGTGTCTGATTGTTGTGTTGAGAAGCAGTCGCTGGTGAAAAGAGGGGAATTAAATTAGCCATAAGTCATAGATAACAGAGCGAGATGCCTCCCCTTTAGCATGGGCCGAGTATATCAGTGGTTCCGGCCTCCAGGGGAAACACGTAATTACCAAATCAATGAGCGACTGGCGCTGACCATATAAATAATTTCCTCCTCTGGATGCAGAAGCCTGTGAAGCAAACAAACGCTGGAGGAAGCGCAGCGGAGAAACAAGCAGGTTAAAGGGTTTTAAGGTGCAACTGTGGTTGAACCAATCACCAGAGAGCTGAGGAGGGTGGATCCCATCCGTACAAGACCTGAGCAATGCTAACCAATCAATCCATCAATCGAGTTTTATTTATATAGCGCTTAATCATGGCAACAGACATTTCAAAGCGCTTTAACAGACAGAAAAACCCAACTGAACCCTCCAGAGCATAAGAGACAGCGACGGGGGAAAAATCCCTCGTTGAGGAAGAAACTCCGGGCAGGACCCAGACTCTTGGGCGGCCAACCGCCTTGACCGGTTGGGTGGAAAAGAAATACAAGGAAGATAAGGACAGGGTAAGAGAAAGAGAGACAGAGAGAGAGTGTCAGATAGGCCAGATAGAGTCAGTGTCTTTATGGTTATAGTAATGCTAATGCTAAATGCTAAAAAGACTGTGTTTAACTAGCGCCTTTCTACAAACCACCTGCTCATTTGGAGCGGTAACCAATCACAGCTGATGGAACAGATGTCAGGGCTGGGATTCCAACCACCAACCTTCCAATGCAGAACACCGTTCGACCTCCCAGTCGTGAGCAATCAGGAAATAGTTTCCAGGACGTGTCTGACGTCTCCATTTTAAAGACTTTTCCACGTATGATGCGTTTTTAATTCTACCTCGGCGTCAAACTGCGAGTCTCAGCCAGACAATGATAGGCTGACGTTAAATTTCCAAACCACTCGGCACCACACGGGAAACAAATCAAAAAGATGGTTCAAAAAAAAAAAAAAAAAAGCAAATAACTGTGACACACTCCAAGGAGTCCTTTGAATATCTTAATCACAGACACACTAAAAACAAGACCCCATCATCACACTAAATAAAACATAATAATTACAAGAGGCAGGCAGGGAAGTGAAATGAAGAGAGAAAACATGTTTTTGTCATTCAGCCGGTACTCCCTGAGACAACAGCTGTTGGATGCTGCAAATACCCCTGAAGTCTCCATAATCATGGCGTTATTGAAGTGAGGACAAAAAGGGCACTAATTGCACGGGAGCAATCGGAACGCAATAGGTTACACACCCGGGTGATGTCGCACAATGCAAACGCTAAAGAGGGAGACGTTTGTGGGTGGGGGTGGGAGTGGGGGTAAAAAGTGGCAGGGGGGGGGGTTGCTTTCTGAGGACAACAGTGCGTTGTCACTCATTTTCAGGCAATTACCTTTCTTCCCTGTCGACAGTTTTAATAACCTCCACAGTTTCCACAAGACTTTTTTTGGGGTGCAGTTAAATAATTCCAGCTTTTTTATATGTAATTGCTACGTGTGGCGTGCATAAATAAAAAAATCCCAGACGTGTCAGTGTATTGTGGAGCGCACCTTGTGGTAGGCCTTCTTCACCTGACACGTAATCATTATTCCACTTGGTGAACATCTCCATCCAAGCAGGTGCTGTGAGATCCTGGTAGGTAACCCCGCGCTTCATGGGAGGTTCTGACACCTGTCCTCCATCATCCCTTACTTTTCTACTCCACCTTCATCTCAGCATGGTTGTAACCATCTAGCAGGGGTGGCTAAATCAGAACTCTTTATGGTAATAAAAGTTCAAATGGTCTTTAAGTTTTTATCCGTGTTCAACAGATCGATTCTGTTGTTTACTTTTCCTTTCCTTGATATGTGGCTAAAGTTAGTGTTGCTTGAAGTAAACATGGCTCCTTGTTCCAGTAGGAATTCAGTGTTACCGTTAAATGTCAAGAGAGCTGACACACCTCGACACGACGGGTCAGAACTATTACAACCTGTGCAGATAGAAGATAGAAAAATTAGGACTTTTATAATTATTTTAGTTCGTCCTCAGGCAGCAAAACACACCAGGAAGTCCTCCTTTATCCCTTACCTTTATCTGCACCGAGCGGCGCGTTAATCCCACAGCGCTGACCCGGCCATTCCGAGACGACGTCTACACACACGGCTCTCTGACCTCTCTAAATAGGACACGTGTCTATCAAGCATATATGAATTAAGCGTCCCCAAGGGGCCTCACCTCCTGAGCTGAGCAGCATGTGACCTCTCCCAATCCATTTTACTGCGGCACTCTGTGGCAATCAGGCTTGAATTATTAAAGTGGGCAGTGAGCAATGATCAATTCATTGCGGCCCTCGCCCGGCGGTACTTCAGCAGGAATGACATTGAGAACACTTGAGTGTGCCTCCAGACAATGTGCATAAATGTGAAATATGTCAGACCCGATATGTCAATAATCATAACTGGACAGGCTGAGGCCATGTCCAGGCTCGTCTTACAGAAAAGCTGTTAGATAATGTGAGCCAGCTGTGTGATTCCTGACCAGTGTGAGAAGTTGAAGGGCGGGTGGATTGAGGAACGCGTCGCAAACTTAAAGCCTTAAATGTTGACGCTCTTATAAATATTACAGTCTCGTTGATTGAACGAAACTAGAGGAAACACTATCAGAGAGCTGTAAGCAGCGCAGAGGCCTCATCTGAATTATAGAAAATAATAGGCAGAGAAGTTCAAACCGAGGTGAAGATTTCAGGAAAATGTAAAAAAACCGAAGGTAACAGGAAGTAGGAAGGAAGGTGAGAAAAAAATAAAATCGGAAACTTTGCTAGGAGCAGATGAGGAGCCAAAATAAACCAGTACTCAGAGACCCCAAAACTGCCATCTCCCCTTAAGCTGGAGAGTGGCAGCTGGCAGAACAGCTGGTGAATAGGATTAATGTCAAAAGAATGAAATAAAACTCAACATATGTCCGAGCCTGAGGTGTTGGGACCGCGCGTGATTGTGCCCCCAATGGATGCCATGTGTGCATCTGGAAGGAGCGACGCGCTGCTGCTCACTCTCCACCCCACAAGGTCACTTCTAAGAACTAACACCGTTAAATGCTTTCATAGCAAAAAATGAACTTTTCATTCCTCTCTCTCTCCCTTTTTGCTTTAAAGCCTCCATTCAGCGCGACCATTAATACAATGCACCCTACGACTCATCAGGGGAACAAACAATTCACCAAATTCAATTAAGGAGGACTAAATAGAACATGTATGAAGAACGAGACAAGGTCAAAGCGAGCCGGAGGTTGTATTAAAATGGACAAGATGAAACACAATCAATTTATTTCACTCGTTATGGTGGTTCCTGCTCAAATGGTGTAATTTAATAACAATAATGATCAACTAAATAAAACTGTTCACAAAGGGTCGTGCCTTGAAATATCTCATGCAAGTGGGTAAATGATAAATGGGTATTGTCTATTTTTTAAACCAGACAAAAATATAGGAGGAAATCAAAATAACATGATTTAAGAGGATTTTTTTAAAAATGGAGGCGCTGCTGCTGCAACCTGGTGCAGACGAGTAGATCAGCGCTGGTGGAGATGAACATTATCTGTGGGGAGGAATATGTGGACTTAATTTCAATTTATAATTTCCATTTGATGTGGGTAATCATTAGGGTCCACACACCGTAATAAATTCTAATAATTTCACACAAAAATTAAATTACTGGGTACCTTGCAGTGGTGATATTTTTCAGGGGTACCCAGCAATTTAACTGTCAGCTATAAACTCGCCGGCTAATCAGCGCTGGAAAACATTCACATTTATTCATCTATGTTAAATGAATAGACGTGTGAAGAAAACATGGAGCACTGTGATCATGGCTGTTCAGTGCGATTTAGTAAATTAATGGGTGTCTGAGTCTACAAGGACAAAAAGAGACTAATAGGATCCACATGAATGTAATGCCATTTGCAGTGAAGCCATGTGTAAGGTGTAGACACTGAAACTTTATTTCATAATAAACGGTAGATGACAGCAATGCGTTTGGGAGATTGAACTATAAAACCACGTATTAAAGAAGTGCAAATTACCAGCGAACGGCGAGTAATTTACTGTACGGCTCGCTGTAAACGTGCCGGCGTGTGAACGGCATTATGTTTCTGTGACAAAACAACACAATTAAAACTGAGTGAGGTCAGAGTTACTCATTCTTAATTCATTTGAAAAAGTTCTGTCTGGACTAATTTTAGGTTTTCCAAGCCAGCGACCGTTTGTTTGTTCCGTGGGTTTTGTGGAAATAGACAAAACCCTCTTTACTGTCATAACAGGCGTCAATGGAGACAAAGCTCCACCCAGAATAAAGGGCGAGGAAGAGACAGAGAGAGGAAGATGAGGCGCGGAGTAGAGAAAGTAAACCACTAGCTTCCTGTTTCCAACGTGATGCGAATAACAAACAAACAAATTATCAATGCAGATTCGAAAAACAACATCGTCTTAATTCAGGGGTGTCAAACTTATTTTCACTGAGGGCCACATCAGCATAACGGCTGTAATCAGAGGGCCAGATGTAACTAATAAATGTAACTAAACGTAACTCAATGTAATGTAACATACATGTAATTACTCCTTAATGTTAAACAACTGAATTTATTACTTATTCAAGTTACAAACATTACAGTTAGACAGAAAAATATGTTTGTTTCTCTGTTATAACATAAATAATTTGTCAGGTTATTAAACCCACAGAACTCCATCAATCAAGGATCAAACTATCAATGAATAAAGAAAAATAACATCAAACACAAGTTAGGACATTAACTTTGTTCAAAATGTTTCTGTCAAAGGTAAAATGAGCTTCATTACTGCATTGTGGGAAATGTAGTTTTGGTCAAAGCACACTTTTGACTTATTTATTTTTTGACACTCTGACCTGTTATGCTCTGGCGGTCTACATTAAATGATTTGGAGGGACACATTTGGCCCCCGGGCCTTGAGTTTGACACGTGTGTCTTAATTGATTGACTGTGTTTAAACATTTCAAACTAATCCAGACTTGACAGTAAAAGACTCTCTGCAGAGAGATGACGCTTGTCTAATAATTGCGATCATTGGCTCAATAAAACACGTTTCCCTTTACGTCCTCTGACATCTCACGCGCCGCCGCCGAGCGTTACGTTATTGAACAGGGAAGAAAGAAAAAGTGTGGAGTGGGAGGAAACATCTGTTTCATCACTGCTGATTAAATAGTCTCTTTGTTCCAGATGAATCCGTCAAACTTTTTGAGACATTCGTGATGATTAACAATGAAAATGTTAGCGTGTTCGCCGCCGCGGTTGTCATGTTTGCTTGTCTCTCCGCTGAATGGCTGACGTATGTCTGGCTTGCAGAACGAGCCTGCAATGTGCTCTGAAATCATTAGCAGGCCGTGGAAGCCGCCTGCGCCCGGGGTGTGAGTTACGCTCACACTATTTTGATCCTCGGTCAGATGACACCGGCTCCTTTGTCGAATTATGTGTGGAGAATGCCTCGGCTAGGACAGCGATACCTAACGGGCACACAAGTATCCCAATGTAACCCTAATGCAGGCACTCACACACACACACACACACACATAGCTGGACACATGTGCCCTCCCTCTGCGCCCCATCCCATTGTGGAGTTTACCCCGTTCTCCGCCCCTCCTCCTTTCCTGACCCTCTTCGTGCTCCTTTTAGCTCCATTTCCCAATTCTTGGCTCAGCGTCACATCGTCGACATATATAGCAACGCGGGTGACGTCCGTCCTCTCGTGTTTCGGCGCTCCTGTGCCCATCGGAGGACCGTGGCGTCCCATAAAAAGGGACTCGTCTCGTTACGATTTCAAAGATGCACGACGCTACGCTATTGTTTCTTTTCTTTAACTCGTAAATATGAGTCGTTTGCGACTTCCCGGCGGCGGCGCCCGCGAGGCGTACCTACGTGCGGTTTGTGTGCGTGGAGACAAGCGGGCCTCTGTGCTGAACCTGGCTGTGATTTGTCTCCCAGAGACACCCGTTTCCTCCTATCAAGGGGTTCCTGTGCAGCCAGCAAGCTGGGATCACAATGGGGGTTTTGTGCTCCATGGGAGCAGGGGGGACACGCTCAACAGCTGAAACCCAGGAAGATGGCCCCTGGAATGCTCCACAGCAGTTGTTGCTGTTGACTAATGGGAATATGAGACCCGGGGAAGGTGATCCTGAATGTAAAGAATGGCACAGTGAAGAGGCAGCTGCTTGTTTTGTCATCCGAACGACCAAGACAGCAGAAAGGGTTCCCGTTTTGAAAGGGGCAACAAAATCTATATCTTAGCTTGTGTAAAGTGAGACCTCGCCCCCCGTCATCCCAGCGTTAAGGGGTGTGTCGGGGGCGGGGGGGGCTCTGTTTGGAACAGATAGTAAATACATAATTCAGCAGTGGACCCGGCTCTCCTCTTGCAGACACTCCATTTAGACCTGGGCTCTGGCAGAGGCAACCCTGTCACCAGAGAGTACAACAGGGTGAGGGAGGGGGGCAAAAGTCTAGGAGGGGAAAATGTTTATCTCAACCGGGTAAAGGTGGCGAAGTGATTGGATGAAACACGGACAAAGAGTGGGAGGAAAGAAGGAGCAAAAAGGAGGAAGAAGATGGGGAAGTGAGATTAGAGATTAGGGAGGAGAAAGTTCACATGTCAGGCTGGCCGGCCGCCGGCGTGTCGGCATACGGCCGAAAAATCTATTTAACGTCTGCTTCAGGGGGCAACAGGGGGGTTGATTGGCAGCGAGCGGAGAGCTGCTTTTGATGGGGTGTCCTAACAAGATGTTCCAGCTCAGCCCACAAAGATCTGCATCACCTATTCACACTAAAGTGACAGACCAGAGCCGTGCTCCGCTGAGCCGGCGCTCCACGCCACAGGCCAACACAGAACACACACACACACACACGTATGCATGCACACACACACACACACACTCACGGATGCAAACATGCAGCACCGCGCCGATCAAACAGATTGTTGGAATCAGGTTGATGGTGTAAAGAAAACGTTATTAAAGGATGCTGGTGGTTGGATGCTAGCCTGACGGTTGTCCTGATGGGACGGTCCCAGCATCGGAGCGTCCAGTTTGGATGGTAGCGTACAGCTATGTGAGGGGAACACCCCCCCCCCCCATCAGCAGCCGAGGCGACTGGAGATCCATCCTCATTGCTTATGCATGGAGTCAGAGGCTCACGCTCGCATCATTATAACAAAGATTCCTATTAATTAGGGGGGTAAAGCAAAAGCAGATGACACGGCAGCTGGGATGAGAGGGAGGGAGCTGGAAGAGGAGGGGAGAAAGTGCGTAGGGAGGGTGGGGGGAGAAGGTATGATGTGGGTTGTATTATTCACACACTCACACTGCTAACTTTTCCAAGCCACATTTAAATTACATGCATTTGTGGGGTTTTTTTGTTTTTTTTCTAACACTAACACCTGCAGCCAATTTCCAGCCAGCCTCCATTTGCAGCCAGCAGGGGCCGTGACACTGATGGAGGGGGGAGACAGTGTTACAACAGAGTCAAGAGTTCATCAGTGCTAATCAGACCAGAGGCTTAGAGCTGATCCCATTCTCTTCCTCCCATCCCTGAATCTCATTACGCGGCCCGTTGTAATGGAGGATAATGACCTGAGGCTACGCACACAGATCTGATCGCTCCCCGCACTCAACCTACAGCACCGTCATTATACGGCGATAATACACAAACTCGCCGGGGGGGTTACTCTTACAAAAGAGGAGAGAGAGGTGGTAAACGCCGGATGATGATGATGAAGCAGGAAGAAGGTACCGGCGCGGCGTTCGTGTCACCAGCGATTGTCTGGTTACCCTTTGCTGTAATAACAGATTCCTCAGCCTCCGCTAAAGATGCTCCTCGCCGAGGTTTAAAAAGGAGTCGCTGTTCGTCTGAACGGATGCGTGGCTCCATTTTGCTCAGGTAATTATCCGTGACTCCGTCAAAGGGCTCCAGGTGCTGAGGATTCTGCTCCACTACCTGCTGCATCCACTCAGCCTGCTCTGAAAAGCCGGATCATCACGGAAGGGCATCCTCTCATTATGCCTCCACTTCGTTCTTCATGTATTTGGCTTTTAGCAAGTCTGCTGGGGAGTTTTTTTTTTTAAATCAGGGCTGTTTTTGGTATTTATAAGGATACGTTATGACATGAAGTCTCTTTCCAACAACGGCGGATTGGTTTAGAAAAGATTGACTTAATTAATGAGACACTACCACTGGAACATATGCACGCCTTTTATTAACGTTTAATGTCTAATGCCTCTCATACTGGTTTAACTGGCAGGAAACCAGTACCAAGCCCAGGAAAACCCTTACAAACGAACTGGGGAAGCTTAAACCCGATCATCCGACCTTGCTTTGGGAACGATCATAAAGAGACGAAGGGAAAAAAAATAGTTCCGTGTTGACTTGCGTGATATTGATTCATACTTTAGTGTGTTATATAAAACCGTTCTGATTGCATGTGAATCAAACCAAGGTCACCTTGTGTTTTTATAATGATGGTTATTTTTCTTTTTACCCCCCCTAATAGTTTATACAGAAAATTTCAACTCTTGACAAGTGCTGTCTGGAGACCTATCCATAAATAATACATTTACAATACCTAGTAAATAAACATGGGGCACAATCGTTAGCCCCGCTGGCAACTGGGCCTAAGAGAGCTTTTACAGCAAAGGTGACTATTCAGCTAAATGCAGCGCTTGCTGCTTTCATTCATTAGCACAGTCACAAGCACTTAAAGCACTTTAAGGACCAGAAATGGAGAGGAAGGGTGGACGGATGGAGAGGGTGAAAGGGTACTAATATATAGAGATTGGACGAATGAAGGAGTGACACTTATGATACAGAGAACACCTCTATTGTTCACATGTTGGGAAGTAGTAGGTTAATAACGGAAAATTGCCCAATTTTTTCTACTTTTGGAAGGAGGCTTACAGTATCGATAATTTTGACCAATATATAAATGTTTCTACTTATTCCAACATAGTTTTTATGTGTTTGTAGTCGAACTTGTGAAAGACAGGGATACAAAAGAGGTGACACAATTGCAACAGCAAAGAATCACAAGATATAGCAATGATATATCTCATAAAATACTTCCTGGAGGAGTTCCACCAGAACCATCCCACCAACGCGTCATTTTTAGCAGAATTCCACATTCCAGATTGTTCTTTTCGTTGCTTGAGGCTCCCGTGTTCATCCCAGGACAATGAACTGTCTTAACCAGAGAGAGAACCAGAGAAGAATGGCAGCAGATGGTGATGAGTCTCTGAGGGGACTCTGATCCGACCAGCCAGGCACCAAAGCAGCAGAATTAGATCCAACAGTTGTCATGCTTAGATAAGCGATATATTTAGCTCGTTTGTTGCTCGTTCCACATTAGCAACATCATTAAGACAACAAATGTCTCCTCCGGCCTTCCTGCCTGTTATTTAACAGCTAATCCTGCCCGTTTTCGACTTCGGACAGCTTCCCCTTTTACGTAAACACGGATATTAGATCCTGATTTCTCAAAAATTTCCTGGAAGTTCTCCTCCCGGTGCCGTCTGAGAGTTCCTCTCCCTCCGTTTTACAGTAATCACTGATCATCACCAAAGAAGCCTCCACGAGGGCTCTCCAGAGACGAGGATCTCTCAGTTCCTGCGGCTTGGGGATGGCACGCCGAACTTTGTGAGGCCCTTGTCTTCTGCCATGTTCCCTGCTCAGAAACTAATTTCCTCCGACAAGGGAGTGTATTTCGGCGACAACGGCACAAAGTGCATGAGACAGACCTGGCCTCTATTATTAACAGGAGATTAAAACAGCTGTATGGCACTCCAAAGCAGCCTCTCCTCTCCGCGTTAACATACGGCCCTGGATTACAAGCTGCACTTGACCATTTAAATTACTGCAGCAACCAGCCTTCACCAGCTGGGGCTCATTAGCATAACACCCGCTAACGCTATAGAGAGCACTGGCCATCTTCTCCCGAAAAATCAACTCCAGGAAACGCAAATGAAATACATTCTCACCTCAACGCGGCGCAAAGACCGGACAGCAGAACCACGTCACTTTGATTTGAGCAACCACAATCCAGATGTTTAACCTTAAGGAACCACCAGTAGATGAAATTTGATGCATTTCTCTCTAAAAACTATGAAAATACATCTTTTTATTTCATTATAGTTTGGCACATTTTCTAAAATTGGTGGTTAATGAATAATAAGAAGAGGAGAAATGATTAGAAATCACATTTCATTGGCAGAAGTGGTGTGTTTTGTGTGTTTAGCCTTTCTCTGTTGGTCATTTCAATCCAATAATCCACACTTTTCATCCCCCTTAAATGAGTATTCTAAAATAAAAAATAAAAATACAGGTGCTGGGATGAATGAGGACTAATTGTTCGGTCTTTTATTATCCGAACGACGCCATAAATTATCCGCCGCCTTGTCGGGATGCGGCTCAATGATTATCTGGTGATCGGGATGCAACACTCTGATACAAAGATCACCAAACGAACACTTAAAAAAAGAAGTGGCAAATTACTTTTAGGCTAACAGAGGTCTAATTTATTCATCTGATGAAGTGCTTAAGCTAAGAGCTCCCCAGACACTAAATGAGACACATGCATTCCCGAGGGGGTTTAACATTTGATTGGGTGTAGTTATATTACTACAGCCCTAATTAAGAAGGGGGATGTGTTTCAGCAGCTCTTTCAAATATTTGTTTTTGCTCTATACTCTTGATAGACTGCAGGCTGTGAGCGGGAGAAACAGGAAGCAGATGTGTCGTCGACCAAAAAACGCATTTCGTTTTTTCCTCCGGGAAGCAAAAAATCAAAATTGAGAAATTGTAAATGCATGAGAATGATTTTTCTTATTTTTTTATATTGTTGTTGTTTATGGGTTGTGAACTTTGATGAATACTTGTGCCGAGTGAGAAATGTCCTGTGTAGTAAAATAAGAAGAAATAATGTTCCTGGCGTCGGGTCGGCACTCGCAGTTTTATAGTGGAGGAGTTTGCCTTGGCACGGAGGAGGACCACACTTATTCTGAGGTGCGCCGCCACACAGTCTTTGTCACATTGGATGAGGTTCAGAACAAACTGGAAACACTGGTAACGTCAGAGTTCCCCGGCCTGGAAGCGCGACACGCAAAGATACTAGAGAGGAGAGGAGGACGGTCGGGAAGGTAGAACCCAACAAAAAGCAAAAGGGAAAATGTGCTTCAGAGGAAAAAGTTATTTCTTGGTACACACACACACACACACACACACACACACACACACACACACACACACACGCACATACCGTCTTGCTCTGTCTTTGTCATCTCCTCCAGCTTTTTCTGCTTCAGTGTGTCCACTACATCTGCCAGGCTTCCTTTGCGGCGCTCCGGAGTTCCAAACGCTGAACCGCTCAGCAGGTCGCTTCGCTCCCGGGCCCCCTCCTCCGGCTTGTGTGGGGAAGTGGAATTGTTCCGGAAGGAGTACAGGGAACATACTTTATTGCTGTCAGATTCCTGCAAGACAAACAAAAGTCAAGAGGGCCGGGATGGGATTTGTATTAAATGAGGAACGTGTTTTCCTGCTTCGTCACAGCAATTCTTTTATTTTATTTTATTCCAACTCATCGATTCGGTGGCTTTTTTTGCGTCTTTTCTCTCCTACTCCAGTTGCACCACTAAATGAGACGCCACACGTGAAACGTGGAGATGAAACTAAGAAGTGAACTTTCATTGTGCGCGTCGTCTCTTCGCTTCGACGCGGAGAAAAACCTCCCAGCTGTAATTTCTCAAATTGCTTTTGACTGCGCGTTCGCGTGAGGGCGACTGCTGTGTAATTTGTTCATTTTCTAGTAGAGACCTATTCTCAGCTGAGTGCCTGAAGTCGTCGTAAATCTGCGTCCTGTCTGGAGCTGTTGTTGTTTCTCGGTCCCACCTGTGTATGGTTTAGTATTTAACTAAAGGTCCCGTGTCTGGATGAGCGTTCCCCGTGCACAAACACAGACGTTGAGGAAGTGGGGAGAAGAATGGGAAGATGGGTTTGAAAACTCCACACATGGGAGCGTGGAGCCGGCACCCGAGAACCCAGTCGTTAATTATGGCCTGTAGACGGGAGAAAGCAGAAGGTAGCTAAGCAGCCTCCGACTGGGGAACACTTATCTGGGGTTTAAGCTTTGGCCCCTCGTAGTGAGGAAAATCAACACGACACACGTCTGAAACCGACGTATTGTGGAAGAGAAAGCTTGAATCAAGTGATAACGGAGTGTTACGCTAAATTATAGAACAGGTCTGACAATCTGAAGTCAGAAAAGTCAGGAATGTGGTAAACAGGGGAGCGTCGACGGCGCTAAATTCTCATCCCCATGATGCGCGTCCCGCTCCGGTGTAGGGTGGTCCGGTACCAAGCGCCAGGGTGGCACGACCTCCCGGCCCGACTGCGCACCTCCCAACCCGGCGCTGGCTGATTATGCAGCGCGGCGGAGAGGTGGAGGGGGCTGGAGGGGAGTGAAGCAGCGCCGGGTTAATCAGCTGGCACCGGTTCAGGGCACAGCCCACAGACACACGGAGCAGCCGCCGAGTCAGGTAATCAGCAACACTCATTCCTTTCTCCTGATGCTGCCTTCCCCTTTTCTTCTCACTATCTCTGCCTCTCATCCTCCATTCTTACCTCCCCTCCCTCCCCCGTTCTGTTTCTGTTTGTTCTTCACTTCAGTTTTTGTTTTGTTTTTTTGTGTTACCTTCGATCCGAGCCACTCAACTCACAACTTTATTTCTATAATGCTGCTGCGGTAAACTCATCAATAAAACCTTGTTTTTGGTTTTTGTTTTAAATTCAACAAAGCGCAAGTCAAGATTATTAAAATGTCACAAAACGCTCTGATTTTTTTCTTCTTCTTTTTTTTCCTAGATGAAGGTTGCTGTTAATTTAACCTTTTTTTTGTCTTTATTTCCATCGAATCTTTATTTCCTGACATTTTAATAATTCACTTTGCAAACATTATTTTGCAGACATGTATTTCTCAAAGCGTCAGTAAGTTTAATTAAATATCCTCTGCGTGTGTTTTATGCTGTTTCTCCGTCTGTTTCTCACATCATCCGGTTGAAAACAACACCGTCCGTCATGAGCGGTCCCCACGTTGGCCATCCGTGTGTGTGTGTGTGCGTGTGTTCGTGTGTGCGAGTATGTGTGTGTGTGTGTGTGTGTGTGTGTGTGTGTGTGTGTGTGTGTGTTTTACAGCAACAAGGCGGACATTCTCCTCCGTTGGGTTTGATGTGGTTTCATTCGTGTTCTGTCAGGAAGAGCGAGAGGACCTCTGTTGAATCTAATTATAGCTGATGGTTTAGCGTTTGGCGAGCTGCCTATCTGAATATCCAAGAGGTTCCACAGCATCAGGGCGGGGCGGGGGGGGGGGTAGAATATCAGCTGAGCTTCTTCAGGAGGGAACGAAGTGTAAACGCTCGCTGGATGTCGGTTTCTGATAAAGAGGCGAGTCGTGGGTCACACTGTTTTCTCCAAAAAGGAACTTTTGCTTCGCCATTTCAGCTTCTCGGCCATAAATATTCAAAACCATCTCAAAACCACAAAGTCGAGTCAGAATGAAATGTTTTGGTTGAAAATATGAGGATTTCTGCAAACTGGAGCGAAAAGTTTTCCGAAGTCAATTCAACCCAGGGTTTAGAAAACGTGTCAAACTCGAGGCCGGGGGGCCAAATGTGGCCCGCCCCAATAAGTAATAAATTCAGTGCTATTTAACATTAAGGAGTAGTTACATTTAGTTACATTTATTAGTTACATCTGGCCCTTTGAGAACAGCCGTGATGCTGATGTGGCCCCCAGTGAAAATGACTTTTAACCCCCCCCCTCCCCCCTGGTTTAGACGACTCTAAAGCAGTGTCGACTCTGATCAGCTGTTTTTTACACGCGTGTTGGATGCTGACGTGTCTCACCATGCGCTGCTGGGCCGACACCAGGCTGTCCCAGTCGCTGTCCGGCGGGACGCTGCTGAGGGGCTGCATCTCGTCGGGGTGGGCTTTACTGTGGAGCAGACTGTGCAGGGGCAGCTGGGGGGCGCCGTTGTCGTCAGCGCTCTCCTCTTTCTCCCATGATAAATGCTCCTGACTCATGGCGTCGTCCCCGTCGACCACACAGGCGAAGTGGGACGTGGCTTGTTTGGAAGACATGACTCTACTGTGGGTGGGGGGGGGCGAAAGGAAGGAGGACAAACATTAGGACACACCGCGGATGGTGGACACCACTGAACTACTTCCTGTTTATTTGTTTTTATTTTTGTCCTTCAAGGATCTTTTTTTTTAACACGTGTCACTTTAAACCGGGGGTCTCCAGACTTTTTCCTATTACGGTTACATAATTTTTCCTTTCTGTGATGGGGGGGGGGGGCTGGGATCAGGTTGTAACAGAAAAACTGGATCGCAGGGATGCCTAAACGTAAACATTGTCTTCCAGAAAGTCACACATAACCAAATATTAATAAACCTTTCTGAGATCTTAACAAAAAAAAATTAAAGAAATAAATTATAACACTATTAATAAAATAAATAACACTATTTATGAAATAGATAATAACCAGGGTGTTTTTCTGGTACTGTTCAGGGGGCAATGCCAAATGTGGTGGCAGGCCGTAATTTGGGGACCACTGGTTTTTACACATGAAAAATCAGACCCAGAGTAAACCTTTTATTTGTCATTTGATGAACGATAAAATCATGAACATTTTGGTATGACTGTATGACCCCCCCCTCCCCATCGGGGGCCATCAAATCCTATATAAGCAGCTTAAAATCAAAAGCTAACAGTGAAGCCCTTAATTCACAAATCTGTTACACGCGTTCATGAATATTACAGTGAAGAGCTCACATCAAAGCCGCTTGATATATCAGGTGCAGAAGAAACTCATATTCATTCTAATTTATTTTCTAATTTATTTTTCTCTCCTTTTACAACCCAACTGGTTTTTTTTTGTTTTTTTTGGTGCAGAATTTATACAACGGATTCTGCTTTTTTTTCTCTTTCTCTCGCAATTAATGAGGCCGCACACTGTGTGCTAGAATGAATAAAATTAAACACTGTGCCGGCAAATGTAATTATGCATTTGGTTTTAAATTAAAAAGGGGACAATATGGCCTTCCTATCCATGTGAAGTGGGAACAAGGAGCTGGAGCTGAACTTCTTATCTGCTTTTCCCTCAGCTATTGTTCCGCGTATTTTTCCTAACTACATGATGTCCGTCGATGAGAACGACTTGATCGCCATCTTTTTTCTGGAAGGTGTGTGTGTGTGTGTGTGTGTGTGTGTGTGTGTGTGTGTGTGTGTGTGTGTGTGTGTGTGTGTGTGTGTGTGTGTGTGTGTGTGTGTGTGTGTGTGTGTGTGTGTGTGTGTGTGTGTGTGTGCGAGATAGAGAGGAAGAGGGAGGAAAACTGGGCGTGAAGACGAGATGTGACGAAATGCTCAGGGTTTTGTTTTTTTTTTGTAGTTTAGATGGCTGATCGTCGAGGCGGGTGTGACGAGCCGTCAGCTGGACGGGGAGGTGGGGCCGTCAAGGTGGAGGCAGGGGGCGGGGCTAGAAGTGTTCTGGTACTCTGACTTTTATTCTAAAAGTATGCCAAACACTGTGTTTTCTACAAGTATGACTTGATTTTGTTTCTAAAAAACAATGTGATGAAAACAGTAAGCCGACCAATCACTGAAGACCTGAGAGGTCGTATCAGACGTGACCCAGAATTTGATTCTTATCATCCAGAAAAGAGAACAGAATATTCTGAAAGATCCAGATTCTCGTCGGCTCGTTCTCACTTCCAATCTGAGAGGTCAGAGGTCAGCCTGGACATAAAAACAACGGCAGCTTCTATTAACTCACTGGCTGCCAGTGACGTCTATAGACATCAATTATGTTTTTCAGTGGGGAGGGGAGCTGGCTAAGCTTGTCAGTGAAAATCAGGCTTCTAATCATAGAATTTAGCATCAGGACGTCTGATCCGGTGACAGAACAGTGGATGGAGAATCAAGGGAAGCTTCTGATGGAACAAAGTTTGCGTATGTCAGTGTTCACCGCGTCGCTCTGAGCAAAGCATCTTGGGATCGGTCAAGAACGGAAAGAAAACACCGATAAATGTCAGCGGAAAGTTGGAAAGGAGATCAGCTGCTCCGAGGTGCCGGAAGCCAAAGGGTTAAACCCGTGTGTCCCAGCAGCTGTTCAAACAGGTAGATGGCGAGCCAGGGGGCCCTGTCCTCCTGACCGTTTGCCCCGCCCCCCTGTGCTGACCCCGGCCGTCGGTTTTAATCAGCCATAAACCCCCCCCCGTAATTCTATTAAATAGAAAGTGATCTCAAAATCGGCTGCTGGTAATTGAACATCAGAAGTCAGATCAAAGTTCAGCACTGACTAAGTGTGTGTGTGTGTGTGTGTGTGTGTGTGTGTGTGTGTGTGTGTGTGTGTGTGTGTGTGTGTGTGTGTGTGTGTGTGTGTGTGTGTGCACATCCACGCATTCGCATTTCTTATTCATGCAACCCAAAAACAGCGCAGCGAGCAGCTCGTCCTCAATGGAGTGTGAGAGTGAAACAAAGCGCTGCTTTTGTTTTACGCCGTAAATCAAGTGGTATTATTTTACCACTAAAATATTCAGTCTCTCAGGCACTTTTACGCCGGTCTCCAGCCATCAGTCAAACTGCTGAGGCGTGAGAGAGAGAGAAGCGATGGAGACTCCGTCCTCCTCTAACATGTGTCTACAGCAATCTGGTTAAAGAATGCAACAGATCTGCAGCGGCTCCATAACACTATTTGTCAGCAGGAGTTAATAATTTATTAGCGGTGCTGGGAGGGCTGCGCTCAGGCAGCTCAAGAGTGCAGAGAACCCCCCCCGCCCCCCCTTACCACCTCTGCCCCACCCCCACCTTCCACATGCCCCATTCTGGACTAACTCGTGTTATTGAAAGGGAGAAAAAAGGAGAGGTGGGGCAACTATCCTGTGGAAATATCCACGGGGCGACCGTTGGCTTTTATATTTGAAGTCCTGCAGTCTGACGGCGTTCGTGTGCAGAGCGTCGGACAAGATGAAGATCTTTGATGAGGAGGGTGTGTGTGTGTGTGTGTGTGTGTGTGTGTGTGTGTGTGTGTGTGTAGTTTATTTTTTGCACAAAAACATAATTTCTGACCTCCATTTTTATAGAATTAAAAAATTTTAAACAGAATAACGACTAAACAACGATGTGGAAAATAGTCCCAACCTGTCTTGATATACTAAAACGGGTATATATGTCGAACTGAAGAGGTCGCTCGTAAATCCTGGACGGGCCGCCCCCCCCTCATGGTTGATTACACAACATCAATGGACGCCGGACAAACCAGAGGAATCAATAAGCGCATGAAACGCTACCTTCCTCTGTAAAAAAAAGACCCCGCGACTTTGAAGACTCCAGGCGGAGACAAGAGAGGCCCGTCGGCCCAAGAACCCGTCTATTTATAGTCCGCAAAATTGCACACATTAGAGGGATTAGGATTCTCCAGCCGCGGGCTCATGTGGCCCCGGAATGCTTTGAGTCATGAATTGTTCCCGGCGATAATGTTTCATCCTCGTGCAAAACAACCTCCTCGTAATTGGTGAGTATTAGAGGAGCATCGTGTGCCGCTCGTCTTTGGGGTCTTGTGATGCGTCCTCCGTGATCTGATTTCGTCCCACGCAGAAAAAAAACCTCTGACCGACTTTCACCCGCTACGTCTGCACCGTCACTTCTCGTTTCTTACCACGTGTTGGCGGATGGATACAACATCAGTGAGACCGGATCTCGTTCTTTACCACGTGTTGGCGGATGGATACAACATCAGTGAGACCGGATCTCGTTCTTTACCACGTGTTGGCGGATGGATACAACATCAGTGAGACCGGATCTCGTTCTTTACCACGTGTTGGCGGATGGATACAACATCAGTGAGACCGGATCTCGTTCTTTACCAGGTGTTGGCGGATGGATACAACATCAGTGAGACCGGATCTCGTTCTTTACCAGGTGTTGGCGGATGGATACAACATCAGTGAGACCGGATCTCGTTCTCGTTGGTTGAGTAGAGACATAGCTCGTGTGTTCTCGTGACCTTTACTTTTCTTTTCATTCTTTGTCATTATTTACGTAACTTATATATAATTAATTATTCACAGGTAAAGTCAGCGTGTCTATTGGTTGATAAAAATGTATTGTTGTTGTTTTTTAATTTAGGGTGTTTGGGGATTTTTTTGCAAGGCTGGAATGATTTAAAAGGATTTCGTTTATTTTAAATGGGAAAAATTTGTTGGACTTCCTAGTTCAGACATGGAACAAATTAAACTCATATCTGTAGGTACTACTTTATATCCATCTGTCATGTTAGCATGTTAGCTGTCTGCTCAGCTAACCCTAACCCTGGAGCTCAAATTGGAATTATTTTAATATTTTCTTTAACAATGTCAATAAGCTGAATAATAAGGCATAAAATCAATAGAAGCCTTTTACAGTGAGGCATAACGGTAGCTAAAAAAAACAGTGCGGGGGCTTTAATCTGTGTGTGTGTGTGTGTGTGTGTGTGTGTGTGTGTGTGTGTGTGTGTGTGTGTGTGTGTGTGTGTGTGTGTGTGTCATGTGACAGATACAGAGAAAATGGCGAGTGTGTGTTTCCCTTCAGGGGTTCCTCCTGTTTTAACAGGTGTGGTGGTTGGGTTCCTCTGGGTTCCTCACCTGCCATAATGAGATATTACTACCTGACAGCTCCCAGCTGGAGGAGCATTGACACGGAATCCACCGTTTAGCACAATTAAATTATCACCCTCCTTTGTGATTGTGCCACGCTGCGTGGCAGCCAGGTTTTCGGATACACAATCAACCCGTAACACGGGATGCACGCGACACATGGTAGTCTATTTTTATACATGCGATGTGCACACGCACGCACACACACACACACACATTAAAAAAAAAAAATCAGACAAAGAAGCCTCTTCTTGACAATCGGTTTCAATCTATCCAACACAAATTGATTTAAATCTCTCAAAACCTCAGCTGGAAAAGTAATTATAGATAATGACCTTAAAATAAAGTAAATGGTTGGGAAAATACAGATTTTTCAACAAGGCGACCTGAACGCACAGCGACTGAAGAGTTGTCTAAATGAATTTGTTTAAATTGTTCCTCCATTATTGTTGACCTTCCCTTGCAAAAAGTCATCTCAATTATGCCGCCACTTCATCCTCTCCTCATCCTCTCTCCTGGCGCCGCCTCTATTAAAATCTGCCACAGTTACCACAACTAAAACCCACACTCAGCTGATAGCCACCGGGGCAAATGAAGCAAGCCTCCTGAAGTGCTCACTTTACATATTGAGCAGAGCATTGATAATTACTTTGCAGGGTAAATTATTTGCAATAATATGCTGCTGGAGGAACTGCCTTGTGTCTCACTTTAAACACTTTTGCAGCTGCCATGGCAGCGTGGTTGGTGTCCTTGCCCCCCCCCCCACCCATGCAAGGCGAAGGCAGATGCAGGTGTGAGAGTGCTCGAGTGTCCCTGTCTGTCTACTCAAGAAGGGTCGATGAGCACTCACGCACCCGACCCCTCGTGGCCCACACTTCCTCCTTCACCACCCCCCCTCCCCCCCAGTGCCATTGGCCGTCTTCCTGATCCCCGGACACGAGCTCGGAGCTGGACGACATAACAGCCTCTCAACCAGTTCACTGGTTCATGTGTGGGATCTGACAAATGAAGGATAAGTGTCCTGCAAAGAGCCACTGGCCTTTTTTAGAGTCTTCAAGGGGAAGAAAACCTCAGTCCTGAGTTGTTTTTAACCCCAACTCTTTCACTTTTTAATTGTTACTGGGGGTAGCGCTTGAAATCTTCAACCAGGAAACGGGACAGCGTCATCAGCATATCGCTAACGTTCGGGTTCAGATGTTTAAACAACAGTCGGGTTTCTCGCAGATGATTCCTGGTTTGCTCTCCTTGAAAACACAGAAGTACTACGTTTCCATACAAGCGTGTTGCTGCTCCCGTTATCAACTAGAGACACGTCTGACCTCGTGTTCAGGTCAGGACGGGATCGGGCCAAAGGCTCACTGGATATTACGAATCAAACACACCAGAAGACGCCAACAAAACTGTCCCCGCCCCCACTGAGAGAGGAGCAAAAACACTCAGACATGAAAAGCTGTTTGTTGTCCCATCCCGCTTTCTTCCTCTTTTTACTCAGGCCTGCTCGGGGATGGAGTTCCCAAAGAGTCTGCAGTTAAGCAAACCTCACAGCGAGTCAGCCGTTTGCTGAGCAACAGTGAAGCTTTGTGGCGTCCCTCACCGCCGACAGTAAGTTATGAGCCTTTTGTGCTCAGGAGAAGGAAAACAGAGATCGGAATTTGGCAGGAACATAATAATACAGAATTCTCCTGTTCGCGGAACCTGAAATTTTCATGGAAACAATCGAGCATTGTTGAGGGAAAGAAAAGCGAGGGTGACAGATGAAATATAGAGCGGGGCCCCCTTTTGGTTAAACAGTAAACAAAGCGCTATTCAGGCCAGGTCCATTCTGTCATTTATAAAGATAACTTCTCCTGTGGGCTGCAAAGTTTGCAGCACTTCAGCAAATCGGGTGTAACATCTCTCACAATCGCAAGACAAGTGAGTTGAGGAGCAGGAGAGAGGGTGGGAGGCAGGGTACGACAGAAATGATGGGGTGCATCCCAAACAACTGAAAGGATAGAAGAGAATAGTTTTTTTTAAAAAAGGTAGAAAATCCCGAGTCCAAAAAGTCGGCGACTGATTCTGAAGGAAACGTTTTGCAAGAAGAAAGAAATGCTTGAACATTTGTCACGGCGGTTTATGAAAGTGTAGCTGTGTGTGGAGGAGGGGTGTGATTGTGCTCCCTGACGGGGGGAACTGTGGGCCTCAGTCTTTGGTGTTGCCATCATGAGGTCATCATTGGCAACTTTTGTGCCCTGCAGAACTGCGGTCGATGCAACTGCTATTGGTTTGGACATCTGGAACGTTCACTCCATCACTGGCTGGTTTTGTCCTCTGAGGAAAAAAAGTTTCTCTAAAATAGAGAATTTGTTGAAATTCTCAACTCATAAATGGATTTCTGCACGGGGAAAAATTACCTTTAGTGCTGTTGTAATTAAACAGCTCCATTGTTCGTCAAGGGGTTGGGGGGGAACAGCTCATTAGCTGCAGTTAGACCCAATTCCAATTCATTTTTCCCCCTTTTCCTGCTATTCTTTTCCTCTTTCTGAATAAATTAATGGCATTGATTGAGAACGCTCGCACGAGGGATGAGGGAGAGAGGGGGCACAAATGTCTCCCCCCTGTGACAACTGGACTTCTTTTCCCTCTTTGGCTTCGGGCCCTTGTTTCTTTTAAGGGCTGTGAAAAGGAGGGCCGGAATACAAGTGGGGAGAGGGAGAGAGGAGCCACGTTTCATGTGACACGTCAATCAGAAAATCAAAACGGGGGTAGTTCATTTGCTCCGCCCAGATGAGGCCATCTAGCTGAGCCGTGATGAATGGGGGTCAGGCCAGCCACACCTCAAAGATTTATGATTAGGGCTTATTATGTTGGGAAACTGACATTGATTGCTGATTTAAAGCACCGAAACCAATTAATTTGCCAGTGCTGAATAGAAAGCATGGTCAACAGTGTGTGTCATTCTGACAGGTCGGATGGGGGGAAGCGGAAGACCAAACGAAACGGTTCCGGCTCGGTTTGGAGGTGGTTAAAAGCTACCGCCGGTGATTGACAGCCGGTGCGGAGAAAAACGAGAACCGAGAGCAAAAACCAGAAAGCCCCGACCACTGATCTGAGTAATTGCCCAAAAATTTGGTTCACAGAAGACATGTACAAGCTACTGTTTTAGCAATGCTAACATGGTGTCACCCGCGGGGGGAAAACTTCGTAAGTGAATGCGGAACTGACAGATGTGGATGGACAGAAAAATGTTCTGTATTTCCTCTCCGGGTAAGTAGGTGGTGGATTAGACGCCGAGTAAAACTCAATATTGCTGAGCCTGATGCTAACCGTGTGTCTGAACGCTCACATCTGTCTGCGTTTGTCCAGAGTGATGCAGGAAGATTCAGGCGTCTACCTAAACACCCATTTACCCCAAGAGAGTTGACAATTAGCGCCACATTCTGCTCCGCTGCGTGTTATTTCTGTGTGTGGTCGCCAGGGAAGCCGGTGTTTACCGATACCTTTTCCCTCAGAACACATCATCGCCGAGCCTCCGTATGAAATCATTAACCAAGTTGCCTTCTTTAAAATGCCACAAGTGTGCAGCGGGATTTGTGTGTGTGTGTTTGTGTGTGTGTTTGGCTGCGGGCCACAGGCCTATGGTTCCCAGGCAGCGTCTCTGTTGTGGTTCCCCGCCACCACACTCATTATGCTGAGCCTCCGCGCAGCACGGTGCGGGGCCGCGGCGCGCCTGGCCCTCGCCTCGCTGGGACAGTAGGAAATAATCTGGTCATCTCAAACTACTACTACATTTCAACTGGGGCCCCCGCTCGCACAAAGGGGCCCTTTGTCCTTTGAGAGCTTTATGACCGCTCTCTGGATCTCAATCGGAGAAGCGATCAAAAAGATATTAAACAAATACGGTTTTATGTGTGATGGCGTCATCTTTTTCGGTTAGCGCTGACCTGAATTTATGCTCCTTGATAGCAAATGATTCCTGCGGTGGCGTGCCAAGATGCTAAGAAACTCAAAATATGACGACTGGGGAAAATACCCAGGTCTGTTCAGATCTGTAGGTTTCATTTACACACAGATGATTAAACGCACACCGATACACACCATCAACAGCAATAAAATATCTGAAGACTTCAGCCTCAGACAGATTTCAATACGCAAAGTAAACAGAATGGAGAGTAAATAGGCAGTGAAGGCCAGACAAATATTTGATAAGCAGATAAGGACTGTAGGTGGGCTGTACAACACACACACACACACACACACACACACACACACACACACACACACACACACACCCTGTCTGTCTCAGCTGAGGGTACCAGATGTGTCTTTCACAGCCTGATGTGTGGTAACTAATCTGCAAACAATAGCTAGAACCTGACAAAGGTCGCTGCCCACTCTTCACAGTGAAGTCTAGTGCAATCCATCGGCCGCTGAGGTGAACCCTTCCTCTAATTCTACCGACCACTAAAGGTCTGTGAAATTAAAAACAAGTCATTGTGTGTTTCCGCCTGTGTCCGGGTCCATTAGCCAGCCAGCAGAAGCCTCTTTACAACACTTGATTAACCTTTTTGACCTTCTCCTAAGCTATCAGTGGGTGTAAACATATTCTATTCTATTAGCCTAATAACACACAAGGGTCTGGCTGGAGTGCGGCGAGATAGACGCCCTGTTTGCATCTGGGTTACATCAGACGGTTATGACGGAGGAAGAAAATCCAACAGTAATCACGCTTGCTGACGCAACGCCAGCGACCACAGGATGAGAGTCATTTCGTTTAGATGAGCGCCGCCTTTGTTTCTGTACGGTTTTAAAGCACCTTTTGATTTTGTGTTCATTTTAAAGGGGAAGTAATCGTTAATAAAATGTGCCGACGGAATTCGGATGAAGGTCCGCGTTGCTGTCGTCTCCCTGCAGAAAAAAGTCGAGGAGGATTTCGATAAATCTCTGATTTAAATATAATTTTCCTGGTTTTTCTGACGTTCCACAGGTCAGTTCTTGACTCATCTGAAAACGACATTCTCTCTTATTAAGAGTTTCAGCAGCTTTCTTTACAGACTCTACTCCCAACAGTCTTGAGTGTGCTGTTTCTGCACCATTGAATTCATGAAAGGGTGTTGAATGCACCCCCAAAGCCCTTGTGTGTGGATGTTAGACTGTTTACCCAAAGTGAACTAGTAAAAATTAAAAAAAAAAGCTTTTTCAGATGTTAAAAATCTGATTATTTTACACCAGCAAACTGACATAGAATGTACTAGAAATAAATCTTCAGCCAAACATACAGAACAAAGACGATCAGACAGAGTAATGGTCACACAGATGTGTATCTGTGCTCACTTTGTGTGTTTGTGTGTGTTGCCACGCAGCACCTTGACATCACACCCCCTCTATCTGTCTTCATTCCCAATAACTCCCACAGAAATAGATTATCTCATTCAAATGATGTCCATTACTTCAGCAGAAACATGCAGTGATTTCTAGGCTCCGCCTCCCTGGCTCCGCCCAGCATCAGCCTCGGGTATCGGCTATAAACGGCGGCGACATCACTGCAGCTCCGGCTAAAAATACAGGACCTGGTTTCTTCCGCTTCCCTGTATTCTCAATTGTGTGTGAAACTTTATCTGAGAAACCACATAAGGCTAGATTTATGTGGAAGGAAAAAAAGAGAGAGAATTCATTTTTGGACTTGTTGAAGAGCAAATTAACAGCTAAAAAAAAAAAAAAAGGCAGTACCAGACCCGTTTCTGGTGAGCTTGGAACCATTTTAGTCTTTATTTGTGAGCCAGGTTTGAAGAAAGCTCTTTAAAAGCGATCGAAAGTTCCAGGATTTCCCACGACTCCCTCGTATGGGTGTGCCTGTAAAGTGCTCCATTCTCATCTCTTGTCAGGGAATTGCATCATGGGAGAAGATGATGGCAGCAACACACTGTAATACGGGGGAAATACCTCATGTTGGCTGATTCACAAACACCCCGTGTTACAACTGACCGGCCGTTGTTGTCTGAGCCCAACATGGAGCTCTGCTTTACCCGATGCTAAGCATTACAGCCTGGCTGTTTTTAATTGAGTTTTTAGCACTCGCAACGTCTGCTATTATATCTGACTAATAGCGTACGGCGGTCCTCTCTCATTATCAGAGTGGGTCTTTATCAGAGACCCTCGCTGGATACAGTCAGAGATGATGCAATATGAACCGCACACCAAGAGTCAACAGTCATCTGCATATTCAATAACTTCCGTAATTATATGCGCAATTCATCAGATGGGATGTGATTGCAGGGGAAGTGGGATAGAGTGGAATAGAGAGGAGCAGAGAGGTCTGATTCCTGGAGGACTAAAGTCTAATCACAAAACTAACATGATAATTGAAATCCAAATTGAAAGGCTTAGCTCTCAGGGAGGGAATGTCAGACATGGAGTGCACCGGCGCCGGCGAGAGAAAAATAAGATTTAAACTGTGCATGTAGCACAACAATACACAGAAGAGAAAATAGGGCCGCTTCACACCAATAGTATAACAAGCTCTCTGGAATGTCTCTGGAATCCAGTTAGGAGGGAAAACTGGCTGGAAGTGGAGGAGCTTTGAGCGGCTTACCGGGAGGCTGTGTGGAACATTCCCCCCCCAAAAAAAAGATTTTGAAAAATGAAAAGATTTTTTAAACATTTCTGTCACTTTTATTCAGTCACGCCCCACAGATCCACACTCCTGGGCGACACAAGACATCCGCTTCCTTTAGATTCACACTAGTCCCTGACTAGTTTGTCAGTTCATATGCAGGAAGTTGATTGATTTCCTGCAGGGAAATAGATTTTATTGCATTTAGTGGTGTGTGTTAGCATGGATGCTAATTCTCAACACTCAAACAATAAAAAAAATGTGGAGTTGGAGAAATCCAAATTTCGCTCCCTTTGCAGGGGAAGCAGGCCTTCAATGGAGGCTCGTCTGATTGGCCTGCGAGAGCTCGGATGCCTATTGGCTAATTCAGAAAACACAACGGATGAAACGCCACTGGTCTAGTGGATGAGACGTTCGATGCACCAACAATTCATCACTGACAGGTTTTTGCAACTTTTAGGGTCACATTTTCCTTTCATTTATTGCGTTCATTTTTTGAAAATCTTGCAACTTATTTCTCTGACAAATTCAAACCAACAATTTAAATGATGGTTTACTATTTACTACCAACATGATGATTAAAAGACAGGGAAGTGTCTGTCTAGTTTTCCTCACACTGCAGTCTCATCCTGGAGACTTAATATTTCTCATTATCGCCATCAACCCTCCTTTCTTTAGTAAATTAGCCATTCATTACCTACATTTATTAATTTACATTAATTAAGCACAAAAATATCCTTTTATTGCTCGATTGGATCCAGATCCAATCATTTATCTAATCAAAAGCCCATGCTGTGTTTGGGGACTGCGTGGACATTAAAGCGTCCTCCATTTTACCTTTAAGCCGCCACCTTCGCTCTCACGCATCACGTTTTCCTCACATTGAACTCAAGCGTCAGGAAGAACTGCAGAAAAGTCCTCTGTCTCATTCTCCTCCCTCCCCGACCTCCGGATTCATATTCATCCCGCAATAACATTTAATTAGTAATGCCAAATTCATTAACCTGTACTGCTGTAGAGCTGGCCTCGGCCATAAATTAGCTTAATGTGAGTGGACATATTGCAGCTGTAATAAGAGACATAAAACTCAAAGAGAAACAGATAGTGTTCCTTCGTCATGGATCATTATAACTCAGCAGGGTTTTAGAGCTTTTTTAGAGCGACGGCTCTTTAGCGGCGCTAAACGGAACGCCCTTCAACCATTTTTTAATTTTAAATGCTCAAGGAATCTGTTTTAATTATGACTGAAATATAAATATCTTTATGCAAATGATAAACGGTATTTCCATTGGCGCTTATCGCCTCAAATCTTTAATTAGAATCCAAATAATATTGTTAAACAGAAATGAGAAGTCAGAAAAGGAGGTGACGGGAGGTGGAAAATTAACTTGTTTTTAAGATTTGCGTGAGAGTACACGGTGTTTCCAGCGCCGAGACAATCCTAACAGCTACTGACAGCTCCGTCTAATTGGTCCGACTCTTTGGCATCTTGTTTGTGTTTATTTAATCAGCTGTGGGAGTGTGTGCATCCTGACTGGGGGGCGTGTTACCCCCTTTATCACCAGGAGACATGTTGCTAACGGCCTTTAGGTCAAATTTTGTTTTAAAAAGAAATAATCAAAAGGACAATTTGGATCAGCAGCGTCGGAAGACGACGTTCCTCAGATGCCTTTACCGTCCTGGGTTTTTCCGATGACCTCACCTCACAACCCCCCCAACCCCACCAGTGGTCTATTAGTTCCATTGGGTTCTGTCCACTTCCTCACATTCTCTGTTCTGGAGCTGAGATGCTGGAGGAACTGGAGTTCATTGTCCCCTCACATATGGAAGTTGCAGTAACCACGGTAACAGCTCTAATCTTTTTTTCTCCACCTTTAACATGAGAACGAGGCGGGGGCTCCGGCTCTCTTTTGATCAGGTGTGATTCCGATCGTTGGCGTGACGATCTGATCGAAAACCCAACAAACGATCTCCTCCAATCGCAAAACCCGCTGAGAGAACAACAATCATGAGGCCATTATCGAAGATCGCTCCGACAAAACAGAGGACGTAATTGTTCTCATCCTCTCCATACAATCAACCAACCATTGTTGACTGGAGGACTCAGTGAGCAGAGATTGGGAGGCTTAATGATCGGTCTGCACCGCCATGAAGATCCTTCACAGAAGTATCTCCATAAACTGCTGATTTGCTTGTGTGGTCTCTGGATGACGACAAATGTCTAGGAAAAAAAATAAAAAGAAGCCCTCTCTGCTTTTTGTTACTGCCCCCCGTGCCCCCCCCCCCCCCCCGGATTTGCATTAGAGGAAAGCATTCATGTACTGAAAGGCTGGGAGTCACACAGGCTCTTGTGAAGGGGCCACATAGTCGCCGAGAGAATGGCTATTTATATAACCCTCCCTCCGGTCGCAGAAAAACTATGGCCGATGTCGGGCGGGAGATAATAAAAGGTACGTCTGTCACGTGAACAGATTGTGTTTCCTTCGTTCACATCAGCTGAGCTTCGGTCTAGGATGACTCAGACAATTGCGTAACCTCGCATCCTGCCGGCGATAAAAACGCCGAGGAGATTACAAGAAATAAAATGTCGTGTCACGAGTTCGACGTGCATCTGAACCTCGGTCGGCGAGAGCTGGGAGGGTTCGCACAAAAACGCTGCACCGATTAGCAGCGCGCCATTGTATAGGAGAGAGAGAGATGGAGCTGCAGGGCAGGAAAATGCTAAGTGGGGCCCTTAGCCTAGTCAACCTTCAGTGGGTTTCATTTATCTTCATCTTGTTAGACTAAATTAATTAACAATCTCAATGTTACACACTTTCTCCTTTCATTACATCAAATAATGGCAGAAATGTAGGGGGAGGTCCTGCCTACTGGGAGCAGCGAGAGACTGAAGACATCTCTGTCTCTCTCTCTGTCTCTCTCTCTCTCTCTCTCTCTCTCTCTCTCTCTAAAGGCAAAAACAAACACGTTTAACGTCTGAAATAAACCGATTTGAAATGAAAACACGTACTTTTTAACGCAACAGCCAACAGTCATCTTTTAAAGACACGTCGGATCAGAGACGGGTTCAGTTTTTCTCGAATGACATCAACAATAAGACGCCACTCCGGTGCCAACCGGGTTGTCCCGGTGCCGTTCGGATACATTTGTGGTTTTGCAACTCGGTTCTGAACATTAAGATTCATTTGACCCAATTCACTTGCTTCTAAACCAGGGCCTTAATCTGGACCTGATCGGCTCTCCAGCCGGTTCGTGATGTCCTTCTAGAGCTTCATTAGAACAGACTCTGACAGAAGGAAGTGGAATAACGCTGCAGTGATGCTTCTACCAGCGTTTTATCACAGCTAAACCAACAATAGGAAACCGTTGAGTCGAGGTCAAAGGCCGTATTTTTCTCCTGTAGACGAGTGAAGGTTTTGTTGAACTGGAGATGGGTGGCGTTACGCCGACTGCATCAGTGCATCCAAAATGTAAAATGTTGCACGCCTGAACAACAAATCAAACAAAATTTGATTATAGTAAAGGCTTTTAAACCTGCTGGTAAAACAACAATGTGACTATTTTATAGATTTTAGGGGTTACCGGCCTGTAGGGAGCGCTCTAACAGGAAGTGCGAAAGCGAAACAGGGATGGAAGAGCGAGGGAGACGCTACCCTGGTTTGATTGAGTTTTGAACAGACATTTTACACGTGACACACACCCCTTTAGATTGAAAACACGCAAAGAATCCATATGATGCAGATTTTAAGTTAAAGACAATCGATCTGGTTGTTGAAGTAGGAAACGGAGCTGGAAAACAGTGGTAAATAAAAATTTAAAAATCTTTCTGTACAAATGTTACAACACCTCGACGCCTGCAGCTTATATTCAGGTGTGCTCAATATTCTGGAATTTACAGTAATATTAATTAATAATAATTCTAATTTATAAAACCATGCTCTGAAATAAAAGAAATACTGATTACACCCATACAGGAATAAGTGTACATAATAAATACATGTTTGTGTGTCAGGAATAAAAAGCTGTGATTTTAACAGTACACTGTGTGTAAAATATTTTCCTATCGTATTCCTGAAGGACGTTGCGACTATAGCGACAGTAATGGCGTCAAATTGTCCTTTCTTTTTAAAATGCCCCCGACGGTTCTGAGAGAGAGAAGGAGAAAAAAAAATGCTGTTAATTTAATCAAATAAGTGACCTTTTGAAAAAGAAATCAAAGAGGATTCATTAGCTTTAGTAAAGTTTGGCTGACAGCAGCTTTGAAAGGCAGATGCTGCTGCTGTGGCTTCTAATGAGCCAACCCTAATTAGAGCAGCGCCGCAGCCGAGAGAAGGTGGTTGACTCGGAGAGGAGCCAGTGGTAAATACACTCTTATTTACCCGCTCCGTGTGTAATCATGGCACACATTTTTAATTAGAATCACAGGAAGGGTAAAGACAAAAATGTAAATCTTTATGGTGGGTTGAATACAAACAGTGAACATCACAGAGCCGATAAAGGGTGGCGTGGGTGGAGAGTGGGGGGGGGGGGGTCAGGTCAGACAAAAGCATGCAGTGTCAGATGGTGGAAAGGTGAGTGAGGGGTTCAGGGTCGTAAACACGTGGTCCTGAGGTGGTGGGTGTGTGCTTTCTGTCTGACGGGCGGGGGGGCTATCGGGGTGAGCATGCTAGCTACATCAACACAATCATCACACACAGCTGGGGATCCACATTTGACACACACATGTGCACACAGGACAAACGGCTAGAGCTAACAATATGTCAGAATTCTTAACCCCCACCCCCACCCCCACCCCAACCCGACCTGTGATCCTGGATGGCAACAACGGAAATGAAACTAACCTCAGTAAAAAGCTGCTACGAAGAAAGCCCTCCATGTCAGCGTGTGGGGTTCTGGCAGGGGAAAAAAAAAATCACAGAGAACCATTTTCACTATGAAACGAGTGATAATCAAGAAGAAGAACAAGGAAGGAAGGAGGGAAAGGAAGAAGGGAAGAAAGAAAAACACACAGAGCATACATCTTCCTCCTATAATAAGGCATGTCTTTAATTAAAGCAGAAATACGGCTGCGAAGCCGTCCTCTCTTTTTTATGAACTGGCATCATTAATTATACCTCTTTCCATTGAGGGAGTGGATTTGCATATAACATCGGTTTGCACCGAGCGCCTGATGATACGTTTGCATCAAATAAACTTTCCCCGCTGATCTCTACACGGCCTCGTTCGTACAGCACATGTATGTTCAGCGTCGCCCGCCGCAGCTCCCAGAGCAGCCAGCGGTGGTCCAGCTGCAGCCCATGTGTGGCGAGGGCGCTGTGGCTTCTGGGAGCCCGGTCGCGGCGGTTGGCGGGTTAGGGGGGAGGGGGGGGGGACCCGAGCTGGGGACTCACAGCGTCAATGCGGCAAAAGGATGTGGTCATGATGTCATCACTTGTAGGGTTCGTTCAGAAGCTTCAGCCGCAAAAATCCTGGCGACACATGGCTAAAAATGACCGACAGGAGCTTTCCATTAGCCGATTAGTTATTGTTCCCTTTGGTATTGGCTTTTATGGCTTTGAGATTGTTGGAGAATTTATTAGGGTTTCCAGTGCGTTGTGTAAAGTGGTAAAACCAGCAGCGATTCCAGATCACCGATTTGCGAGCGGGACTTTTCTTCTTTTTTTTTATTTCAGATATTTAAATGTCTCTGAAAAAAGAAAATCTGTATTACGACAAGAATACTTGCAAAAAAGTCTGAAAATCTGTTTTTTTTAATGCACAAATGGAAACAAAGCTACAGGAATAACACAAAACACAACGACAAATTTCACCCGATACACACCTAAGTTTTAGTGACATGAGTGTAATTTGGAGAACCCCCCCCCCCCACACACACACTCTTATTGCTGGGGAGACAAAGCCTCTGAGAGAATGGAAAGAATGAATCGAACCCAAGGACACTGTGCCTTTCAGTCTGGCCAGCACTTAGCGAGGCAGCCGATCCCCTAGACCCAAAGGGCTCAGCGAGACTTTTCTCACAATGAGGTGTCTGGGGAGGCGGGAGTGGCATAGCTCGGAGGTTCGGGGGGGGGGGGGGGCTGCAGCTCTGCTCTTTTCTCCACTCAGCTGGGCCCAGAGCACATAATACCATCACCACAGCACGGCGAGCCGGTGACAACGTGAGAAAACAACCGTCAAACAGTGCAGAGCAGATCAGGCGTGTCTCCTCACCTCTCTGAAGTGCAAAAAGCACACGAGCGCCGGAGTGGCTGCACAAAGACCAAAACAATTACCCCCAGATGGATGTAAAGTCGCTTGGAAATACCAGCGAAAAATATAGCGTGGATTTTAAATGATGAGAACCATCGTTTGGGAGTTGAAGAAGACAAATAGACTCTTTGATTCTGAGCAAATTCATCCCAAAGCAGCAGCAGGAGAGGAAAGGATTAGCTGTGCTCGGTTTCTGTCTTCGTCTTGGGTCTTACTCCATAACTCTTGTTCTTTTATTCGCTGTGTGTTTGTGTTTCCTCAGCTGTGCCTGCTGTCTGCAGGCCCATTGTGGTCAAACAACTTAACTTAGCCTATGGAAGCAAAGGTGCGGTTTGGATCCCGAGCCGCCCCAGCTCAGGAAAAAGTGACTGAGGCGCGTTGTATGTGTTCTAACAGGAGTATCTTTAAATCAAGGCTGAGCCACAATTCAAGGGCGGGTGTTCCTCGGTGAAGGAGACACTGGGTGGGGTTGGGGGGGGACAGTCGTCGCAAAATTGGCCCGGACCGGTCCGAGAAGCAGCGACAGCCCTTTCTGCCAAACGCTGCCTCTGCCTGACCACGTCTCTCACCATCTGCAACAAATGGGCTCCATTAAAGCAGCACCATATGGACAACAAGCTAGCTATTAACACGGCTTCAGCGCATCCCCGTAACCCAGCCCACATTTCAAACTTCCAGTCAAATTGACTGCTGATTTAACGCTCTGCCAGCAGCCGTGTGGGTCTTTGGCATGAAACGCACCGTCAGCCATCAGTCATTAACGGGCAGAGCAAAGCGCAGGCAGGACCGAGGAGCTGCTAGCTTTACGGCTCTGACAAGGAGAACGCCATCCCGGGTTAGTTAGTACACTTTAACCATAAACAGTGATCCAAGAACTCCAAGAGTCGAGCCGACCTGGACTCAGAACGCTCTGATTTACAGACTGGAAACACGTCGATGAAGCAGGTTTTGCCCACAGAGCTGCTGCCGTGGCAACGTGAGGGGTGGCCCATGCCTCAGTTCTTCCAACGGCGATGGGGAGCGCGTGGATCCAAGATGGCAGAGATCACCCTGGCACGGCCCTGTCGACGCCCCCTCTCCTCCATGAGTCACGGCCGGGGGGGGGGGGGTACGCCCACCATTCACAAAACAGAATTAGAGTGGAGAAACCATCCTCCTCTCCAACGCCGGAACGCGTAGAAAGACGTGGATTCACAGCAGTGAAGTCGTCGCAATTTGATTAATTATTGGACAGTTTTTCTCCATAATAATAAAATATCTGACTGTACAGAGGCGTCTATTCAACAAGCAGTTTATAAAGTCAATACCACACACAGGTTATTATTGTTATTATATTATTACTATTATTATTATTGTTGTTATTATTATTGTTATTATTATTATTATTATTATTATTATTATTATTATTATTATTATTATTATTATTATTATTATTATTATTATTATCATTATCATCATTATTGCAGCATTGCTAAGAGTTTATTTCAAAACATCTGCGTTGTTTTCGGCCTTTGATCGGTAAATATCAGGTCGTCCTTGACGAGATAAACTAAAGATGGTCTGATGACGACTTAATTAAATATCCCTTCAGTCGATGTGTGAAAAGGTGCTGCTGGTTAGTGTGTGTGTGTGTGTGTGTGTGTGTGTGTGTGTCTGTCTGTGTGTGTGTGTGTGTGTGTGTGTGTGTGTGTGTGTGTGTGTGTGTGTGTGTGTGTGTGTGTGTGTGTGTGTGTGTGTGTGTGTGTGTGTGTGTGTGTGTTGGGGGAGTTGGGGTGTTCAAGAAATCCCAGCAGACACCTTCATGCCAACTCAACACCAAGTCAAGTGAAATACGATGATACCTGGTCCAGCACATATGTCTACACACACACACACACACACACACACACACACACACACAACTACTGTTACCGTTACTAATGACAATATTGCTTCACCGACCCCCCCCCTTCCCACCCTCAACTTACAAGGCTGCACATAAACATAGGCTTGAACACACACACACACACACACACACACACACACACACACACACACACACACACACACACACACACACACCTCAGTCAGAGCTGCCAGATGAGTAGTGAATTAATTTGTGTGAGCCACTCCAACATAAAAAAGGTGTGTTGAAAGGTGTCTGCTCATGTTTCAAATTAAACGCGCTGCTGGTCAGCATTAGCACCTCGCCACCCGTCGGCAACTGACACTTAGAGGGCTGGGGGGGGGGGGAGCCCATCCGCCGTTCACACTGGAATAATTAGAACATGTCAGGAAGAATTAATTTCCTCATTTTTCAAAAGGATACACAGAAATTACCATGTTATTATATGACAGGGTCCCTGGGAGGGTTGGATTAAATTTGATTTCTTGCGCAGCCCACACAACAAATTAAAGTCATAAATAAGATGGAAAGAAGCGGGGCACAGAGCATATGTTTATGGCAATGAGTGAAGCCAAGGGACCAGAAACAACTATCTTCATTTCATTTTATTTAAATCAGGCCGACACTGTGTGTCTGAATGACAGCGGCTGCTAATGGGTGGAGATTAGATGCTCCTTGATATTAACACAGAGATCAAATAATTTCAGTTTAAAGGCAGTGGGATGAACGTGATGCTACATTCACCACCGGGACGCGTTTTTGGTCCAAAACCAGTCCAGACTCGAAAGCAGCAAGCAGAAAGTTAGGAGCTGACAGACGCACATAAATCCATTTTAGTTCACAAAAGTGTAAAATTCTTCAATAAATACAGATTATTTTGTTATTTTGATAATAAAAGTTCCTCCAAATAAATATTAAAGGACATTCAGATGAAATAATCAATGCAGGATGAGTTTATTCGCCCGACGCCGACACCTCCCGGCGTTTATTGTTAGCTTACCTTCACAATTAATTCTTCCTTTCCTGGGAAGAGTTTTTCAACTCATTCAAAACAGGCTGTCATTAAACTCTAGCGCTCCCTCGGGCACCACAAACTTTAAATAATTTGCAAATCAATTAACTGGCTACTCTCAACGCAACGGGGATTTCACACTCCGGGATCACGGTGCATTATCAGCTGGAGACGTTTCATGGCGTTTTGGGAGAAAAGTTCATGGTTGAAATCATTAATTACTTTAACCGGACTTTTAGTTATGCATTACTTTCCACAGCTGGGGTAGCAGGAAGATTAGTGACGTGTTGGTCGGTCCTACCGTATATACCTACTAGGTGAAAGTACAAAGAGCGTACCTGGAGAGGCACGACAGGAACCAAGTCCATAATAGGCTTCTGACAATCCATCAAAGCCTAAATGCTCATCAGAGTAATAATAATGATGAATGTGATAAGATATCAATCACAAACTAACAAGAGTACCAAAATAATTGGATCAAATTGTGAAAATTCATATTTTACTCAGGATTTGTCAAAGCGTGGTCGTTCTTGAGCAGCCGGCCTGCCGGTGCCGGGCTCAGGAGGACGGGTGTCGTTCAGGAGGGTGGGTCGTTATTCTTTACAGGTAATGACATGTGACACGATTAGTTTTCCAAAGGCGCGCTGGGATCCTCTGATGTATTTGTGGCTGATGAAATTAAAATCTGTGCAAAAGCCATCTTTTGTCAAGCGGTCTGTGTTGAGCAACATGTTGACCATAATCACTGCAGGGTCAGTGGACTGAAGAGGCTCATTTGACAAATAATAGATGAAGAAAACCCATTCAAAGGTTATTCATTTTCATTTTATCCTGAAGTGCTGTTTATTTAATTTCTGACAAAACGACCCCCTCCCCATCCTCCCCTCGAGTGGAATCTGTCCACGGTTCGCTCAGAGCTGAGAGACCATGTGGCTGCTGCTTATTAGATAAATTACACTAACAAATAATGTATATGGTCCATTCTGGTGGGCTAACCTATCCTCAGGTGTCTCCCAACGAGATTACGCGAACGTAATTAAACATGTTCTCTAAGTGCTCCAGACGCAGACTAAATCACTTCCTGTCATGTTTGGGGATTTATTGGGGCTTCAGGCCCAGTGATTTAGATTTTGGATGGCGTGAGGATCCACCTTCATGTCTCAGAGGGAGAGGGATGGAAAGAAATGCGTGTGTGTGTGTGTGTGTGTCGGTGTCGGTGTGTGTGTGTGTGTGTGTGTGTGTGTGTGTGTGTGTGTGTGTGTGTGTGTGTGTGTGTGTGTGTGTGTGTGTGTGTGTGTGTGTGTGTGTGTGTGAGGGATTCATGCTAAAATCATCACCGTGGAGGTGGTTTATGAAATACGTCGGCTGCAGCGTTTCACCACATACCAGCAGGGGGCAGTGGACACAGCTGGCAATACATGCAAGTCGATTGTTAATCCTGTCGGTTTTTTGTTTTTGTATCCGTTAAGGTCTTTATCTCTGTTGGCAGGAATTCCCAAAAACCCAACAACAAAATCTGGATCCAGATCGAAATGTTGGTTTGGATCAGTTGTGGGGCACCCGGTGGTGGTGAACGCCAATGATCCTGTAGAACCGTTTAGTCATTTCCCTCATTTTCAGGGTTGAGAATTCAAAATATCGTGACTTTTTCTTGTAGGTACATTATAACGAGATGGTTATGTGTTGAATTTTGTCGTCTAGATTTGGTTACTGGTTTTGTCGAAGCAGCTAAAGATGCTACGTGAGGATGAGTTAGAATTGATGCAGTGAAAACTAAGATTTTTCCAACTGATTTATAAAAAATGATGCTATAGGGTTTTATTTATATTACATTTTTTGTCACCATGGAGCTTTTTGATAGGTATGCATTGAATTTCATACATTCATCCCATAATTCCATGCTGTATTTATGTCCATATATTCTTGTCGCACACATAGATCGACCGTTTTATGAGTTCAAGTCATTCACAGAAAACTCAACCAACATTCTAGCGACGATAGAGCTTCAGATCTTGAGAGAGAGCATAGGGTTGTGGTTTCTTTTTCTTTTTTATGTCAGAAGACCTGAAACGGGAATGATCAAACAATGGAAAATGGTTCTGAGCTTTGAATCCACACACATCCACACCGGCTCTTATTGGAGAGCTGCTCCGACACATTAATATACCTCCCAGGATATCAAGTGACATTTAGAAGAAAGAATAATATCAGCTAAGTTCCTCTCCTTTGTTTGCTTAATATCTAAGATGCATTTTTTATTAAAGAAGCAGGTCCCGCTGCATAAATATTGTTCTAGTAATATTTGTGTTGACGCAGATATATCCAAAGTTTTCCCATTCTCTTTTTTTTTAAGGCAAATTCTGCATTTTAGAGCAAATTACTTCAAAATCTGTCACCTAAGCTTCCTTTAAAGAGACATATTTTAGTACATAAACAGATAAAATAGTTCTGAATTGTTCAGAAGGTTATGTGCAGTTCCCTGCATGGGAAAACAAGACTACGACTCACGAGGAGTTTGACACACGAGAAAAGCAAAAAAATGATCCTGAGTAACCAAAACATAAATTTAAATTGAAAACAAAATGCAAAAGAAAATAAGGCCTAAAAGGCCCTGGTAGAAACTTTGCGTGTATGTAAGCGTCTAATTGTGCATACAATGTGTGCCAATCGGATTGTCCACCTCATTTGACGCAGGTGTTCGTGTGGGTGAAAGGCAGCAGGGGTGAGACAGGAAAAGCTGCGAGGCAAATTAATACTTACAAAAACTGAAAGACTCTCTTCCAGCAATCACTGGTCAACTGATTTTGAAGTCATGTAAAAACCTGAAACACAGGAAGACAGAAGTTGTTATTTTAAGCTTGTCCTTATGGGTAATTCCACTAATAAACAGCGTCCTCAAAGACACTGCTCTACCTCACGTTCTTTCTTCCCGCTCATCCCTTTCTGATGAAGTATTTATGGGCTGCTGCTTCTCGGCGTGTCTCGTTCAAGTGCTACAATGCTACAGTTTTAAGTAAAATACCCAGGAAGTTTTGCAATTCTAACCGAATTCCATCCACAGCTGAGAGGTTATGACAACACACAGATTCAATGATCGGATCCAGCTTGAGTGATGAAAATGCTGTAAGCTCATTACTGTTCATTTTCTCACATTATCTTGTGTTTCACAATAAGCCAAGATCTCATTACCAGCTGATTTATACAATTAGTACGCCTCAGCACTGCCAATTAAACAGGGCCAAGGGTTTTTTAAGGTCACGCTTAAATGGTCTGTCACTAATTTGCGCTGCAGAACCTTAGTCTCAGACCGCCAGGGCCAGCAAGCCACCACCAGTAAGACAAGAAAAACCCAATGTCTCCCGCTACATTGTGGGTCTGAACCCGTTTGTGACAATGAGTGAAGCACCTCCGAGTTAATTAATGGGCACCAATGAAAAGAGAAAAAAATCCACAACACCCTCCAAAAAAATGCTGTAGTTCACATGCCGGGCCAGTAGTTGGCAGTGTTCCGATAGAAACACCACAGAATGAGTGTCTGCAAAGCTGCACTGGAGGATCATAAGGAAAGTGTTCCCTTTGCTCGTTTAAAGGATGGAGCAGGTTTAAAAACTTTGCGATCGTGTGACGTAAAGAGTCGTCTTTGAAGAGTCGTCTTTGGCTGCCCTGTCCAAAAAACGCGAAATAATAACTTTAATAAAAATATAATAAAAACCAAGTGTTTTTTTTGTTTTTCAAATGTGTCTATAAATAAAAAGACAAAATGCAACCAAAATTTTCCGTTTTAAGGTCAAATCACCAAACACAATCCTTCAGTAGTCACACACACACACACACACACACACACACACGTTATTATCTCACATCAGCTCCTGTTGAGTCGACTCAACCGCTGGATAAACATCACATTACACGGATTCTCATTCAATAATCCAGTCTTTGTCGAACACCTTTTCCTACAGGATGGATTTCTGTCGTGCCAAAATAAACCAGAGCTCCTATAAATACACATTAACAAACCCTTCAATTCACCAGCTCACGTTAATTGAGAACAATGGGACTAAATAAAACATGAGGGAAATGAATTCCTTATTCATCGGTTACTTAAGTTAATTATTTGTCTGAGAGGGAAGGGGGAAAAAAAACAAAAGAATTTATAATGGGGAATAACGAGCGAGCCCAAATGATATTCTAATGAAGGTGGTGTGGTAATCCCTGTGGTGTAATAAGAGTCGGTGTCAACGAGCCCATTGTAGCGGCGAGGAGCGGCGTTTTCCTGCAGCGTTTCGACCTACAGGCAGGAAACATAAAACAGGCGCTGCCCGTTCCTCATTAGAGGATCAGGGGACTTATTAAACCCAATTCCAGCCAACTCACAGCCAATTCAAATTATTAATTTATTGCATTTTTTTAAAAAATAAATTGTCAACACAGTGAACCAGTATGTTTGTTGTTAATTCTTCTTTGTGAGGGACAGTAAAGAGACGCCAAGAACATTTCAGGCTCCAGAGGCCACAGAGAGAGTTTCCTGTTAAAATAATTTCCCTTCACTGAAAATAGTGTTTTATAAGATCCAAAAAGACATATATGATAATTCTATTTCTTTATTTTTGCATCAATGCAGCAGGGATAGAAGCCACCTGTGGCTGTTCTATGAGAGTGGCCCTTTCTGTAGCTACAACTAACACACACACACACACACACACACACACACACACACACACACACACACACACACACACACACACCAAACATGTGTTCATGCTCAGAGTGGGCCACGCTTGATTTCATTCCCCCCTCACCATAACAGAGAGTTGTGTTTTCAAGCATCGTGCGGCAGCGGCTCATTATCAATAGACTGCATCACCACATGGTGGGGGGGGGGGGCATGTGTATGTGTGGGGGGTTTGCACTTCATGGCTGTTCCGACCAGCTTCAGGTCCGTGTTGTGTAGTTAAACAACTGGCTGGCGTGTGGAGATGCGTTTGGAGTCGGGGTAGTTGTGTGCAGACGCACCAGGCGAGCCAGAACTCGAACCAACTTCTGTTCAGAGTTCATCCAGAACTGCAACACGTTAAAAAAAAAAAAATCCTCCCAATCCCCCACTCCAAATCCTCCCTCTCTCCTGCGTCCAAACATGCTAAAGTTGCAATTCTGCAGAGGTAGTTATTTTGACAATGAAGCTAATCTATGCCATCAGCCGGCTGCTGCTCACCTGGATGCTGTGTGGTTATCTCTGCGGCAGCAGCCACATGAGCAGACAGTCCAGGACTACTACTGGTGGGGGGACGGGGGATGAGGCGAGGTGGGGTTGTAACACTGGTCCCCAGGGAAATAGGGAAACGGGAGGCAGGAGCGGTGGGGGTGGAAGCGCTTCAACATTCTGGCGCAGACATGTCTGATCAGTAATTGAACACGTGTGATTGTCTGTTAAATATCAGCTCCATAAAGTCGCTCCCCGCCGCCAAAGCCTCATCTGTGAAATATGAAACGACAGCTCCTGTAATCACCTTAGCAGGCGGCGCTGCTGGTCAGGAAGCCGCCGCCGCCGCCGCAACTGTCGTTCAGGTAAAACTTTCTGAGACCAACGGTGGCGGCTAATTTTTGCTACCGTTCAGATAAACTCTGCAGTCATCTGCAAAGAAAATAAAGCTGCGAGAGACAAACAACTGTTTCCTGATCTCTCTTTTCTCCTATTTCTCTCTCAAACTGCCATTTTCCAACAAAAGGGGGTTGAACCGCGGCTGACAAGAAGGTCACAAAATGTCTAGCAGCGACTCGAATATCACTCTAGGATATCCCTTTAACCGCTTTGGAAGAAAGAAGAAGAAGGGACCTGTGTTCTGGCCGAGGAGAAGAGGCTGCAGCCATTCTGTCAGGAGTTTGTGATACGGATCTGACTAAACACGACCTCGATGAAGGCATTATCTGTCGATTCCATCAAACAAGACTAAAATGAGTTAGTGAGCAGCTGGGTGGAGGTAGAGAGGGGCTATTAATTCTCTTTGAGCCCCTCCAGAAACACAAAACAGCAAACACACGAAGACGAGTCGTGTTTTCTCAACTCTCCCAAACACACTTCTTTTTGTCTGTCTCTGTCTCGGCGTAGGGTTTGTGTATTCGCCCATGCTGGGGGTATGAAAACAAGGCATTCCCTCTCTCCTAGGTAATGTGTTGATTTTCCCTCGACCCATCTTCTCGTTTATTGCACGGTGGCGTTTCCGCCCTCTTATCGCCTGGCTCTCACGGGGCACTTTAGCCCAACAAATCCTGTTCACCACATGCTGGTTTTAGAATCTGTGAAATGAGTGCTAGAGAAGCGTGGCCACAATGTCTGCCTGTGTTGCTACCGGACTCAAATGGACTTGGTGGGTTTTTTTTTTTTTGTCCAGGGAGATGCATAAATGGAAGTTTTTAACACCTCAAAGGAAGCCGGGCCTTTGTGGAGCGGCACTAGAGAAGCCTGCCGGTCTCCTGAGGAGGCAGACGCACTGAGTGCTGCAGGACAAAGAGCTGGAGGAGCCCGACCAGCAGGAGCATCACTCTGCAACGACACACATGTGCACGAGTGGCACACATACAAACGCACACATTGCCCAACAGACGTTACAAATACCTGTCGAGGCTCAAACGTCCCGGTCAGACCAATTAATCAGCAATAAATTCACGCCTGTTAGCCGCCGTTAGCACGGTGACACACGATGTCAGAACGCGCCGGGTGTCTACCGTATGAACACGTTTAATACCACAACAAAACAGCATTTATTTATTGATTCATTTCATCTCCAGTGTTTTGAAAATAATTCCCTGGCTTCCATTTACATTTTCCTTATTGAAATCCTCCTTTTTATTCCCCAGCTCAGCCCAACAGCTGGCATTTACAATCAGTCTTTATGCTGTTAAGATGCCTACAATAAGCATTTAGATGCAAATATGTCTGCCTTTTACAATGAAGTTGCAACTTCTGTCAGGAGCAACATAATCAACCTGCAATTGTCTCCGGGCTCCGAGTGGTTTCCAGTGACAAGGCCCGACTGCAACCATCTGTATTCAAATGATTCCCCCATTACGGGCACGCTTTAGCGCGGATATTTTCCAACAGTAGTGCACTGAAAATCAATCACATGGTGGATTAAACCAGAAAGGGAACAGCTGATCCATAAATGATCAGGTTACAATGAGGCATTGGCGTCCACAAATTATTCCGTGTTTACCTTGTTTTCGAGGAAAAAGCGGAGACGCGGCGTTTGGCGGTGGCCTTTTCCACGGGCAACACACGTTTCCTGATTTTGACAAGTACTTATTTTAGAAGAAAACTTGAATGTTAAGACATTTTTAAACAAGACGAAATCTGGACGTTCATCCACCAGCCTTCCAAAAATCATAATTTATCCTCTGATTTTATAACCCGATGCCAAACCCTGTCTTCTTCAACTTCCTCCTGTAACTGGAAAGTAAAAAACGCTCCAGTGTTATTCTTAATTTAATAAAAAGAAACAAAAACACACACAGGAAGTCATTTTGAAGCTAAGCCTGTGGTTTAAGTCTGTCGCCTTTTATCAATTAACACTATAACCCCTGTCTTTTCTTTTATTTGTACTTAAAGACATCGTTTTTCTTTCTTTTTTTTAAAAGCTCCCAATTAGTAGCAGCATTTGCAAATGCAAATGAGTCCATTTAGGGGGAGGGGAAACGATCAGTTTGAGAATATTTCTGCCTTCTTAATCTTCTTAAGAGGGAAATGATTTAAAAGGAGGACACAAATCTCCAGTGACATGGCAAGAACTGACCCCCCCCCACTCTCTCTCTCTTTCCTCTCTCGCTCTTTCTTTCCATTCTCCCTCATCATGCTCATGCCCCCCCACCTCTCCAGCCCTCCATGGCCATTTCTCTCCCACCCTAATCAGCCTCTCCCCCCTCGTTGGCTTGTAGAGGTGGAAGGGCCAGGGGTAAGAGACAAGGAGCAAAGAGGAGGGCTATTACTCGGCCTGCCCCCCAACTCGACTACCACCCCCCCCATCCCGAAAAGGAAACAAATGTAGTGTTTGAGCCACTGATCGCTGGTGTAATCGAGTTGAACGCTCCTTTTCTGGATTCAAAAGGAGCGTTGGAAACGAAAGGTCACATTACCTCCACAGTCAGGCAATAAATAAGTCAAACAAGGTAAGAGGTCGCTGCTCGCATGCGCTACAGGCAAATTTCATTAAGGGGAAAACAGGAGGCTCCTCCATCCCACACGGAACAAAAGCAGCGCCGGAGTGCAGAGAAGGAATGAAAATATATCCATCATCACTTCATCCGTCTCATCGTTTCAGAGAGTGTAGCTCCGCCGCGCTGCAGGAACACCCAATGCTTCAACAATCTCCTGAAGCCAAAATATCCACAGCAACTTTCACAAATAATCACATTTCAGGGGTAAAACCTGTGTGTAGGTAACATCTCTGGGACTTTAGCCTGCACGCATTTCAATGCGCAATTTTTTCCAATCATGTAAGGCATCCTATAGGTTCGACGGCAGCGACGCAAGGAAAAGAAAACGGGCGTGAATGAAGGAGAACGCAGCCGAGCGATGCACAAAACAAGGGAAGGAGCGAGGGAGAACACGCTACACCCAGCTCAACGCCAACAATATGGCCTTTGTGACATAACGTGCTCCTGGAAAGTAATCCCAAATTTACTGGTGCGCATATCCAGCAATAACAAGTGACATCACGGCCCTGCTCCATACATCCCATATTTCTGGGCACGTTTTATATTTAGTGGCAGAACGAGGGGGGGGGGGGGGGTAAGAAAAACATCGTCAAGCGGTTATTATATCCCCGTCACATCTTGGGAGCCCATTACAGCATGGCACAGGCAACGGTAAAACTGAGAAACTCGGCAGGTTAGGGAGGAATGAGTGGGTGTAGGGGGGGGGGGGGCGTTTAGACTCTCAGTACAAACCTACTGTTAACTCCTGGGGCTGGGGGGGTGAAGGTGGTTCAGGCTCACACTTTGCACCTACAGATTATGCCTATTTTAATCCTGGTAGTCATTTACTTTTTTTCCATTCCAGCGCCAGCTCCCGTGCGCCGCCGCCATCGCCCCGATCAGACGGCGCTCTTTCAGGGGGAAGAGCTCCCTGGTAAACGGTGTTGAAAGCTCAACAGGTGGGTCTCATGAAAGATCGCTGTGTCCCCCACCCCACCCCACCAACATGTGCTTTACATTATTCTACAAGAAGGTCTGACATCGCTCCAAGCAAAAGACAGAAGGCCGCGACCGCGCACCGCAAGCTAGCCGTGGAGCGTATCTAGCGTTACATAGGGTGTACGTTGCGACCTGTTTGAACGTTCCGTCGAGACGAAATGAAAACGTAAATAGATCGGATTGCGTGTCCAAACATGCCGTAAGTGCTACCAGGTTAAGTGTGATCCGTGCAATAAAAGAAAAACATGTAGAAGGATTTAAGTTAAACACGACAAGCAGACGTTGGGGTAAAACTAGCAGGCGGATTGCAGCGGAAACGTGAGTTTAGATGGACGCTAAATGAAACACATGAGGAAAAAACATCCACAGCTTTGCTATTTGAATATTAGAATGTTAAAAATTAAATTTTCAGACAGTGTGTGTGTGTGTGTGTGTGTGTGTGTGTGTGTGTGTGTGTGTGTGTGTGTGTGTGTGTGTGTGTGTGTGTGTGTGTGTGTGTGTGTGTGCAGGCTGCAGGTTTCTCCACCTCACCTCCTCCTCCTCGTTGTATCGGGCGGACAGAGGTCTGAAAGTAAAAATGTCGAAATTGGAAAAAATACTACCCTACTTTCCGTTGAATAGCTGAGAGATAAGCGCGCTTTAGTGATGAAGCCAGCGGAGTTTAAGCTTATTATGAATACCTCTCGGAGCGCGGAAGCGTGTACTGTAGAAATCAAAGGGGGTAATAGGCAGGTAAGCCTGTGTCATTTTAAGGAGGAAGTCAGATGTGAAATTGTAAAAATGCAAAAAAGGCCCTTTTTGACAATCTGCTGCCCTCCGAGTAGCCACCGTAAATGATTTCTAACGGCGGTGGCTATTGCGTATCTGAAGCCATCTGAATTTTCTTTGGCAAATAAAAAGAAAGTCGGGTGCTAATCTCTCCATTGATGCTAATAAGAGCGTTTATCTGTGTGATTAAACAGCAGCGACTCAAGTTCAGAAGAATGTGCGATTCTTCTTAAGCTTCCCAAAGTAGACTCGGATCCTCATGACATTCCTCACGGATTCAGGTTGATCTGGGCTGAAACTGTACAGGAGTTACCCCCCACCCCCACCCCCAATCCAAGGTCATCTTTAACTCTTCGGTGCCCATATTCTCACAAGACTGACGGTTGCTTATCAGTTGGAGATCGCCCAGTTCTACCTTCGCTGAGTATTCCAGGCTTCCACATCAGCTGCAGGTCTTTTAATCACAGACACTTCCTGCTTTAATCACAGGGCTCTAATGAGGTCCTAATAAACCGCTTTGCTGTCCTCTTGGAGTGCCTGCGTGTCACTCACACATCAAACCCAGGAATCCTCCATTGAGGGGGCCGTCGACCTCAAAGGAAGGCCCCTCCAGCAGCAGCGGCACCAGCGATACGGACACCCCCGGCACACCCTCTCTCCTAATTGATTTTATCGAAGGCTCTGCTTACATGTGACACTCGGCTGAGTCTGAAACCACGGCCAGTCAAAAGCACTGTCGTCGTGCCAACGCCGAAGCTCTGCTGGCGTCTCTGATGTCTGGTAATTGTTTAAACCTGAGTGGATATGGCACCGGGCCCCAATCCGCCCCCTTCTGCCAAAACGGGGGGAAGAAAAAAATATTCTTACTCGCACTTCTCTAGTCTAATTCAGTCCTGCACAAAAAGCCCCGACAATCCCATGTTAATGTTTGAGAACCCGTGTTGGGTAAGATGAGCGCCGGCCACAGGTTGATAATGATGACTGTTTAATTAGAAGCCTTTCTTTGGCCCGACCACAACCCCAAACTCCTCCACCCTGCAGATGGTAACCAATAAATTTAGCCTCGCTGAGGGTGGGGAGGAGCGTCGAACCGCCCCTGTTTACCCTCAACCCCACCCCTAACCAAAGACATAAAGGCTCTCATGGCGTAGTGTGTGCCTATATGGGACTCCATTAACGTCCTCTGCAGTCTGAGTTCATCTGCATTTAATTTAGTTATTCAAATGTTTTATCGAATAAATTACTCATTTCCTTTCATTTTCTATCAACTTAAAAACTTAACATTGATCATTTCAGCGAGGAATCATTTGTTCCCCCCACAACGCCGACTCCTCGCAGCTGTAGCGTAATTATATTTTTTTGTGGTTATGTTTAGGCAACTCCAAACACTTGGTTAGCGTCGGTCAGGAGGGGAAACACTGCGGTCGTGATAAGTACATCACGGTTATGGTTGGGGAACTAAAACACTTTGTTAATGTTGGCAGAAGCATCGCGAGTCATTGTAAATATTAAACTAGAACGACACCCGCTGGAGTCCACCAGTCCCCTCTAATCCAATCAGGACCAGTAAAAGACCGACTGACAGTCCTGCAGCCAGAATTAAATCTGTAGTTTGTTTATCAGGATAACACAAAAAATACCAAACAGGATTCTGTGGATCCTGGTGGGAGGGGGGGGGGTCTCGGCTCAGAATAGACCCCTTCAGAAAGACCCAAATAAACCCACCAGTAAAGTTATTGCATCTCTAATGGCCAAGCATGTAATAAGATCCAGATGACATGATGATGACATCATGATCGGTGAATTATTCCCTGAGAAATTTCAGAATCTCTTTTTTTTTTAATAACAATGTTAACAAAAATATCCTAAATCCACCCCTTTATTTAGATCCACACCAGGATTTAATGGTTCTGATCCGTCCGCCCACCAAGACTCATGGACATCCAAGTGTCAAGCTTTAATCAAACTACATTCATAGATAAACACCCTAAATATTCTTTTATTTCCTTACGTATCGAAGAAATTCGAGGGTTTTTTAACTACCTTGTAGTCAAATGGCGAATCAATCAATAACGTGGATAAGGATTTTTATTTTGGATCAAATCATACACGCTGAAATATTTCTTTTGGTCAAGGTCGGTGCGTTATTTGCCTGAAAAATTTGAACTTTTATTTAAACGTCTGATGTTAAAGAAAATATCTTGGACCTGCCCCTTTACCTGGACCCGCCCCTTATCTGGACCCGCCCCTTATCTGGACCCGCCCCTTATTTGGATCCACCCCTTATTTGGAGCCACTCTAACATTTAATGGGATCAGTTGGAAAATCACTCAAATTTGTGCAACCCTGCAGCTGACACGCAGACAGGACAGGTGGGAACACAAAGGTAAACTGTTATGTCGGTGGAGTTGGGTTTTTTTACTATTATGAACATTTTGGGCCTCACATCATGTCGTCCCCCCCCCTCCTCAGCCAAGTTCCTGTAGATTTTATGGACCGTCTTGTCTAGTGGAAAAAATAACGAGTGTTACTGTTCCTCAGACAGGACAGCCCCTCCCATCATGCTCCTGCCCCCCCCCACCCCCTCAGTCCACACCCACCTCCTGTCAATCACCCTCCCTCCCCAGCACAAGACTCCTCTCAGAGGTTTCTACACCCATCCTGCCAAGAAGAAACAACACTCACGACTGTGTGTGTGTGTGTGTGTGTGTGTGTGTGTGTGTGTGTGTGTGTGTGTGTGTGTGTGTGTGTGTGTGTGTGTGTGTGTGTGTGTGTGTGGCGGGTGGCGTGTGCCAGAGTGGCTATCCCCTCAGATTGTCAAAGAGGCTCATGGGAAATTTTCTGCAGGGACCAAACCGCAGGCTTTCTCTCTCATTTTAGCAGATTTCTCTTTTTCAGTCGGTTCTAAACGTGATTATTTCTCCTCCGGTTGGACGTTCTGAGCTTTCCTCACCACCGCTGCACTTTTGCACGTTTCAAACCGTGCAGCGAGTCAATCAGGAGTTTCTTAAATGCCGTTTTAGACCGGACAAAAATGTTTCCAGCGCCTTCGACGGGATGTCAATTCACGGATGCTCAAGGAACGAACAGATGGCTCTTAATTAAAAATGTTGGCTTTTTTGGTTGAAAGTTCATATTTTCCACATCCCACAGCTCTGTTCTGGTTCTGGTTGTGTTCTGGTCTGAGCAGTGATGGATGAAGCTGCTCCAGGAGCTCAAACCAGCAGAACCCAGAGAGGGGAATCATGGAAAAAAGAAAAGAAAAGGGGAAAAATCACACGGTGCTGCGATAATATCTCCACCCACTACGTGTAATAAATACTCCCATCCAGCCCCCAAAAAATCAACGCTGAAACTGAGGGTTAGGGTCAGACATAAAATAATGTTTTAGCTCAATCAGAGGGAGAGAGAGGATAACAACGACCGACAAGCCGGGCAGGAGAGAGAGGGAGAAGTTACGGTCGGGTCTGCTGAAGACATTTTCTCATAAAGAACACGAAGGGCGAAGCTTTCAAACGCGTCCAAGTCGGTGTAAGAAGAAATTATTCAGAGAGGAAACAAAAGATCTCGACACGCCGCGGTTAACTTTATCAGAAAATGTTCCCACCTATCCGCCCTCCCCCCTCCTGTCTTTGTCACTTTGATTTACTTCTGGCTTCACGCGTTCACATTTTCCAAAGGAAAAACCGGCAGGAATCTGTTTTCTGGACCGACATGTCGGCTCGTTTCCATAACTTCCTGGCCTGTTTCAGACGTGACAGGCGGCTGCTCCCTGATGCGAGCGCTGCGATATCTGAAGGCCTTGAAAATCATCGGCAGCAAGGAACCCTCCCGGTTTTATTTTGGGGTCTGTTTAAGTTGAAGCTGAACTGGAGGTTTCAAACGTTCCAGGTCTACCTTTAAGTTTGGGTTTCTGTTCCAACTCCTCCCTGGAAGAGCAGCGGCCGAACATCTGGTCCGGCCTTCTGCGCCGCGCATCCAAGCACCGTATTATGGTGAAATCACTCATCATGGCCGCGCTGCTCGGGTGCATGCTAAAGAAGACGGCGCGCTATCGTGTGCACGACCTGAAGGCGGTCGGACGAAATGACTCCCGGCGTCCCGGAGGCTCGACCGCAGGGCGACGGAGCCAGATTGGTGGAGCTTAACGCGGAGCATATTTCACATCTCACGTCAGCTCAAGCTGGCAGGTAGCGAGCTGGCTGTCAACCTCCACCAACTGGGTAATGTCTAATCATTTAGCCTCCACAGACGGTCACAGACGTGTGGAACTCCAAATAACTACTGCTCTCCGAGGCCACGGAGTCCATAAATCACGAGGGAACCGATCCCTCGTATTTCCAATCAGAAAGGATGAATCACTATCCGGGTGGCTCCGGAGCGGCCCTTAAATGTTGGGGTAAATGTTCAGGGATTTTCCTGTGGAATGGTCACATGTGATCAATGTATAGAAGTGATTGAGTCAAAGTCTCCTCCACTTCCCGTGTTTCACTCATGAGGATCAAACTCAGGCCTTCAGAGCTTCAGCAGGAGAACACAAACCGCTTCTGGTTCTCCGTCGTGTTTTTAATATATAATCCCCACGTCGAGCCACAAAGTCACATAAATATAGACGTTTAGACTGTATGACAAGTGTAGACACTGTAAACACACACACACACACACACACACACACACAGCTTTTGGAAGACTGCGTGGCTGCAGCCGGTAAAAGCTGCGACTGAGTCAAAGTGAAAAATATGAATTAATGTACGAATGTCTCAAGCTGCTAACAAAATGGTAGACACACACACACACACACACACACACACTTGTATTTTGCACTCTAACGTCTGCAGGAGGAACACGGACCGGCGTGAGTGTTTGTTTAAAATTCAGTTTCAACCGCCTGCACTCTTTTTACAAGCTGACAGTTCTCAGCCTTGTTCCATATGCTGTGTGTGTGTGTGTGTGTGTGTGTGTGTGTGTGTGTGTGCGCGTGTGTGTGCGTGCGTGTGTGTGTGCGCGCAGGGGCTCCAAAAATCCACCACATTTTAATTACTGCCCGGCTGCTCTGTGTGACTCTTTGATATGTAAATAAAGGCGAGCATCCTCGCACGGCCACCGTGCAAATCTTCATCCGATTCATAAAAGACAATGATCCCGACTAATTCTTCCACATGATTATTACGGTCTTAGCCCGGTGCCAGGAAATACACACAGCCACCCCCCACCCGCCACCACCCCCCAATTAATTCAACACAGTAATGTGTGATTTTTTTTTAAAAATCAACAGAGGCGACTCACCGTACCGAAGCTGCTGCAGTTTTGAAGTCAAAGTTAATTATGCACCGCTATGATATGGACTAAAAGAAAATGTCCAATTATTTTGAGAAAAACATTTTCGGTGCATGAATGAATGGTACATATCAAAATGAGCCACTTAGGTTACATGAGCAATTATGCAGTTCTAGTGAAGATACACACATTTAGACTTTTTTTTTTTAATCTGTAATCCTTTAATGTCGGCGATACGGTTCACTTCCAGCAGCCAGAGGGCAACTAGGAACAAACCTGACCCTGTCCTTGTGGATGTTGGGAAAGTGTTTGCACACACAGATGGACTTTTTTTTTCCTGAATAATGAAAAAATACTACAGTTTAATCTTTAATGATTTGAGGACACGTGTCAGAGGGAATCCAGGCTCCGCAAATTAAAAAAAAAAAAAAGCAGCAAGAAGATGAAATCGTTTTTTAACATGGAGGTGAAGCCGTGCCGACGACATGATTTCATCAGCATTTACTCCCCCCCCCCCCCCACGACAGATGACGACGACGGCAATGGATTGAGAAAACCTATGATTTCTTGCGCTCAAGAAGCCGTGAAGCCGCCGTCGTCCGGAGGAGAGCGAGCCCTGCATTTGCCACCCTTAACGCCGCGCGACGCCCGACAGCAACCGACCCGTGGAAAGAAACCGAGGCGTCGGATCACAAGAAAACAAGCGTTATTACGTGTTTCCATCAGCTGGGATCTTTGTCGGAAGATTCTGCGAACAGACAAGCAGATGTGGAAGCATCTGCTGCCGTCCCTCCTCCACGCTCGCCGGCCTGCTGTTGTTTACCTCCTCACACTTAGTTCACCATCAGGTATTCTCTCACCACCACAAAGAGAAGGTTCAGGCTGCACACACACACACACACACACACACACACACACACACATCTGCGATGTGATGCAGCCTCTTCAGATCTATCAATCGATAGCTGATATTGGAAACTTCTGGCCTCACACGACACACCGCTGCTATTTATAATCCCATCACGGAACTGTTTTTTCCTCCTCCTCTGCCTGTAAAACCATCTTATCGCTTCTAATCTCTCGCTGTTCTGCAGGAATTCTCACACACAAAAAGAAAAAGCAGGGCCGTGAATGAAACTTTCATTTTTAACGTCAACGTTTGGCGTGAAGAGAGACGGAATCTAAACGTTCAGCAGTGACACGATGGAAGCCTGACCTACTGAAGGAGGGGTTTTTTTTTTATAACTACAAAACATCAGCTGGTGAATTAAAAGGATCCCATTCTGGCTTGAGTAATAAATATGCACATAGAAAAGGTAAAGGTCTCCTTTTATTTTGACCTCCCTCCTCTCCTTCCTCTCCTGCTGACCTTTGATCCCACTAATTGCTGGCACAAGAGCTCAGTTTAAACAAATCCTCCACATGATGAGGACGGTTCAAAGTAGATCCACGCGTAAATTCAGGCGGTGCCACCGACTAGAAACACATTTTAGGGTGGGAGATATTTCTCTTCTACTCAGTTAAACGGATAAGAAAAAAAATCTCCATTGGAGAAACGCGGAGGATAAATCACATCGCGGTGAAGTCTCTCTTGCAACACGGGAGACATTGGACCCGGACAGAGTGCAGGATATGTTTAGACAAGCTTCTCCCTCCATGTAGAAAGAAAAGTCCGAAAATCTGTGAACCTGCTGACTGATCCGCGTCAGAGTCCTTATTAAAGTCCAGCTATTTAAGTCTTATATTTATTTTATTTTTTTTTAAAAATCACCCGGAAATTACTGTTTTAAAATAAAGAAACGTTGCAGCATCAAATATGAGAAAAAAATATGTTTTTTCTCCAGCGTCGAGACAAATTTAAAATAAAACGCACGAAAAAATATCCAAAATCTCGATGCCTGAATTCAAGTTTGTGCGTAAAAGTAGCCCCAAAGGATGCAGGTGATAAATGGAGATGCCGGAAGTGTGTGTGTGTGTGTGTGTGTGTGTGTGTGTGTGTGTGTGTGTGTGTGTGTGTGTGTGTGTGTGTGTGTGTGTGTGTGTGTGTGTGTGTGTGTGTGTGTGTGTGTGTGTGTGTGTGTGTGTGTGTGCGTGCGTGCGTGCGTGTGTGTGTGTGTGTGTCCCCACAAATAAAGGAGATGTTAAATCAGGGCTGAGTGTGTTTCTGTGGCATCTCTGTCCTCTTCCCTCTTTTCCTGCGCGCCACGCGGAGCCGCGTTGATCCGTGAGACACAAACTCCCGTGGACACAGAGCCGAGTGTCCCTGTATAGCAATCAGGACAATGTGCTGAATAGGCAGTCTAATTATAAATGTCCCATTTAGACTCCAATACCGCCTTACCTTATGAGGAAACCTGCGATCAGAGCTTCACTAAAGCGCAACAAAACTCCACACCTCAGGGAAACAGGGAAGGAACGCGTCACGGTGGAGTTTAAACGCTAAAAAAAACACGTGGTGTGTTTTTATTTTAAAAAAGCCACATGTGTGACACAGAACGCGGGTTCTAGGTGGAGAAAAAAGGAAAACTAATCAGCAGGAATTTTATAATTCAATTAAGAAACGCGTCCGGAAGATGTGATTTATTAAATGTTGGGACAGACGCCTCACATTTCTTCTTCTTCTATTTAAACACAGGCAGTGTGTCTCACTTTGTAAAACGTGGAGTCATTTCCGCTCAAGGAAAGTTATTTCACTGAATCTTACATTTGTGAAAAATCTAAAAAAATATTTTAGAATCAGCTCAGGAGATGATTAAAAAAAATTAGAGTGAAATTCTTCAAATTAAAGTTAAGCTTGTGTGATTTTCTCAAATATCCAAACAACTGTTGTTTTTTTTAGAACGTGTGATTTATTTATTTTTTTAATCTTGGAGAAACAAGTGGAATAAAATAAAACTAGAGAACAATTAGTCCTCATTAGGATCGTGTTCTCTAAAGAAGACAAACTCCGTCCGTTCAGTCCGGGTTCACATTTTTCTGCCTGAGTAGAAAACTGTCTGTTCGAGTCCATCTTTTTATAAAAGCACAAGGCTGGCGATTGTTTGAATTTTATTTATTGCTTATGCATTCTTTTAAGGTCGATTCCCCTGACCTCCCGGGAAAGTTAAGGGAGAAGAGCAGAATTCCCAGGCTGCTGCTGCTGCTGCTGCTGCTGCTTTTTACGCGTCAAGACTCAGACAAAAAAAAAAAGAAAAAGAAAAAGAAAAACCCTGCGTGTGAAAGACGTTTGGAATAAAGACATGAAGGTATGAAGAGACGCGGGAGGAAGCTTCGGATGAACTTGTCCACCTCTCGACCGGAGAAGGACGCGCGTCTCCGTCAGTGGAGAGTACCGCTCCGTGGACGCAGGAGAAACTGCCGCCAGCGCAGGAAACTTGCGCGACAAGTAAAAACAAACACAAAGATGATGCCAACCTCTAAATATTTAGGTTTTAATAAGCTGGGCCGTTTGGTCGGGAGGTTTGGGGAAACGTTTTTCGGTCCCTGTCCCGGTTTGAGTCAGCGCAGCCTGAGTCCAAGTGCTCGGCTTCGCACCGCTGGAATAAACAAAGACAGAAAAATATGATTCCAAAACTTTAAACAACCATCAAAACCTTCTTTCCGCCACAGTTCACCTCGTAGGTTTACTGTTTTATTTCTTTTTACGCGATTTGCCGGTTCTCCGGTGAAACCGAGCGCCACCCCGACCCACCGCCAGCGCCGCGCCGCTCGTTCTGTCCGCTCGTTCGGCTGGAAGGGACGAATCAAACCGACGCAACCACTAAAAGTTTGACATTCAGTTTAGAAAGAAGAATCCGCGAACTCGCCTGACATTTAAACAAACACAACTTTCCAAAATCATTTTGACACAAAAACCCAAAGCAATGAAGAAACGCGCGCTGGAACGTTTCTCTGACAGCCGCGCTCCACTTTCAGAATAACATCCAGAATAAAACACAAAGTGGAACAAACACGGAGCTGGTTTTACCTTAATGATCCGCCGTGGAGCTGAAGGTTCTGCGTCCTGTGCGTAAAGACTAGGCTGCGCTGGACTTCGGAGGAAACGATCTCTGAACTATCTGTTGAGCGAAAACTTGCTTGTGTTCGCGTTGGGCCATAGGAGGGGATCCCGTTCACTGTCCGGGAAGTTCAGCTGTTCCAAACTACCAGCACCTTTTGTTGTTTGCCTATCTGTTCTTTCTCTCTCTCTCTTTCTCGCTCTGTCTCTCCCCTTTCTCTCTCCCTCTCTTCTCTTCTCCCTCCTTCTCTCTCTCTCTCTCTCTCTCTCTCTCTCTCTCTCTCTCTCTCTCTCTCTCTCTCTCTCTCTCTCTCTTTCGCGCACAGACAAGAGGAGACGATGGTAGAGCTGCTGTCAATCTTGGCAATCAATGCGCGCAGCCATGTCGCAAGTATTCAAAGCATTTCCCGTCGCGCAACATCAGAAAGTGAATGGCCAGGGCATTGATCTGAGGGAGGCAAGGAGGCAGGACTCCCCCCTCCTCCCCCCTCCTCCCCTCTCCTCCCAGACGAGTGATGCGCGGGTGAGAGAGAGAGAGAGAGAGAGAGAGAGAGAGAGTGTTGGGGGTGGGGGGTAAGAGGAGGGGGTAAAAGTGGAGACAGGGAGGAAGGTTGTAACTGCCCGCAGTTTAGTCAGTTTAATAAGCTTTACTTAAATGAACATCACTTACAGGCGCAGCGGCTGCAAAGTTGAATATGACCCCCCCCCCCCCCACACACACACACACACACACACACACACGCCACACCACCACCACCACCACCACCTTAAATCATCATCTTTGAATCGCTTTTATTTTATTTTGCTAGAAAACAAACGAGGATTTCTCCAAACGCGTCTGAAAATCTGTCCAAGAAAATTCCGTCAAACCGGTGACGGAGGGAACGCTTCAGAGTCCTCCAGCCTCCACCACAATTATTTAAAGTCAACTGAAACACACTCAACCGCGTCAACATTTTTAATCATCATAAAAGAATTAAACTCGGTAGATTAACAACATGAAATAATCCGTTTTCTCTTCGGATACTAGAAAATTTCACCGACACTGAAGTCCCGTTAAGAGAAAATAATAGTTTATCCTTTAGAAATATTTACATTCTTCACGTCTTTTATTTTCTCCTCTGTTTGTTATGACGTTTAAAAAAATAATTTATCACTTTTCTGTCAGACAATTTAAACCAGAATACTCATTTTGAGTGTAATAATAATTCGTGTGTAATTATTTGAAATTTTAGATTTAATGATAATTTTTTTTTAAATTCATCATCTCTCAGAGACGGAAATATTAGTATTTTTTCATTTAAATAAAAATTATTGAGAGTTTTAAGAAAAGAAAAACGACCTGAAATCGTTATTTTTTGCTGCAGCAGCACCGAAGCATCCTCCTGTCCCCACACACCGAACCCTTTATCCCAATTCATTTTTTTTAAAAACACTCAAATTTATTGGAAAACATCTGAAATGAACACAGAGGAGCCGCAGATTGAGTTTGTGCTTTAAAATTATCATCTGATCCTGGATTAGGCCTGCGCGTCAGGCGCGCAAAAACAGTCCAGAATGGGACCGTGCGTAAATCACACGGAGGTCCAAACAGAACCCTGAGGACGCTAAAGTTCTGATAAATCAGATCGAAGCACAGAAAGGAAATACCGACAGCAGTCCAACACCGCAACATCCCCCCCCCCACCCCCGAGGGAACGGACCCGCGAAGTGTCGCAACAAACGTGGATCACAAAATACGGAAATAATAAAGTTACTTACAAATAAAGGAGACAGCAGGAGGAGATGATTGTTAACTGTATGGAGCTAAAAGAAGAGCGAGGGGAAGCGGAGTGATGGTGTGGGGGGTTGGGGGTGGGGGGGGGGTCATCCACGACATGACATCAGCTCAGACTCCTGCGCGCAGGAAAAAAAACGCGTCGCATCTCCATCCGCTGCTCTGACGCGCATTTATTTCCTTTTCTTTTCTTTTTTTTTTGTAAAACTTTATCATCTGTTTTATTTTTCTCTCTTTTGTTTCTTCCTGCTGATATTTGTTTGAAGAAAAATCAGACTTACCTTCTTGGCAGAAACTTTTTCTCTACTCTCCAATTTGCGCCTCCTCAACCCACCGACACCCGCCGCTCGTTTTTACCGCAACACTTTATAACCCGGTGAGATTAGAGATAATCCCGCACCAACCGGCCGCTCGCTGCGCCCGTTCAGACCCACGCCGGACGGTTCTGCGTGACATCGGAGCGGACTTTCCGGTCCTGAAACTGGAGTTTCACGTGTCTAATGCGCCACCTTGTGGAGACCACAGGAATGACACGCGGGTTTCGCCCCCTCCACAGAAAGCAAAGCAAATGACAGAATTTAGGCCTCAACGTTTAAACTGTAAATCAGGATGAATCTGAATACAGATGTAAAATATAATAAATTATTTATTTGCTCATAAGCAGTAAAAAAAAAATCCTTCAAATGCTGAATTTGCTGTTTTTGTGCTGCGTTGTTTAAAATTATTCTAATTTGCATCACAAGAGAAAAGTGATGCAAAAAAAAAGACTTATTGTATTTTCTTAATGTGGTATTTATTACCATGATTTAATCTGGGAGGGGGGGTGACAGATGCTTATTTATGGATGCAGCTGAGCAGGTGTCAGCGGGTGCTGGATAGTTCACCATAACACAAATATAGACTAGTGTTCCTGTCGAGGTGGCTGTAATGGCTTCCTCTTTATAGCTCAGACGATGAAGGCTGCACAAGGAGCATAAGAAAGCCCAACTTGTTGGGGGGTAAGGCGAACACATTTGCATACCCTGTGAGTCTTTTGATGCATCTTGAAATTCAAGTCTAGCCCATAAATATTTGAAAAGGAGAGTGCATGAAAATCAACATTTTTGTTACATTAAATTAACATGTGTTCTTCTCCTGTTCTGCATGGTTAATTAGAGCGCGCCATTCAGTCAGTGTGGGGGTGGAGGTGCTGGTTGGGGGGGGTGTTCTGTGATTACAGTGCATCCAGAGCAGGTTCCAACGGTGTGCAGCTGATTCATGCTCAGAAATACGCTGATTAGTCGTCTGTGAGTCACAATTACCTGCTTTTTAAAAGAAGGTGTTAAAGTTCTGCTTTAAGCTTCACATCTAAACACAGACGCCTCTATTCAGGGTTTATAAAAGTTTATTACACATTTATTACACATTAAAATGAGGCTAAAAGCCCAAAATGACGTTTTTCAAGCAACTGAATCCCTTCTTATGAAGGTGTCAGAAGAACCATCTATGATTACAAGAAGAAGTGCAAAACTTAAATCTGAACAAATAAAGTTTAGCTTTTCTCGAGGTTTGAGCACAAAACCTGACTCTATATAAAATCTCCGGCGCCATGGAGACGAGGCTGTCATCGATGCTCCAGATAAAATGGACACACATCGTCGAATCCAAAGCAACTCGGTCATTATCAGAGTTATGTCATTAACTCCAACACGATTTGCATACATGTAAATCTCCTCTCTCTCTGCATTTGACTTGCAAAGTGGGAAGCTCTGTTCTCATTAGTTGACCCAAATCTTTTACTTGTAACTCTGGACTTCATCAAAGTTTAGTCAGGATCTAATATTTCCTTTCAAGTTAACTGAAAACCACTGATAAATCATGTTGGAATAAGGAGTGCTACATGCCATTTCTAATTATATACTGATCAGGGACGGCGTCACGAAGCCCGAGCCAACAGCAAACATCAACCCTGTGCTCTTATTTATGCGCCGCATTTAACCAACCGGCTGTTGTTGGAGGCTCTGGTTTTTAATGCACCAAACAATTTAGTAAATTAATGCCTAACGTGACTCGTGGATTCATTTTAAACCAGGATGGCGTTACTTTTTCATTGGAGTCATTAATTGTAGAATATTTCACTTAGATGTGCTGGATTAGAGAGGAGGCCCGGGGGCATTGGGTTCATTTGCAAAGCAATTGCTTTTATGTGCAAAAAAAAGAAGAAGCCCATTTTGCTGAAGGTCAGGGGTCTCCAAACTTTTTTCCTGTAAGGGCCACATAGCTTTCCCCCTCTCAGTTTGAAACAGAAATTGCAGGGGTGCCTAAATTTACACATTTATTGTCTGAAATTTTTTTAGACAGACCAACCAACAAAAAAAAAAGCACATTACCAAATATTAATAACCCTTTAATAACAGAAAAAAGTCATTAAATAAATAGTAACTATTAATGAAATACAGAACACAATTTATGAAATGGATAATAAACAAACATCCCTCTCTGGGATCTTCACAGAAAAAAAAACCTTGAACATTCTGACCAGCTGACCGACCGACCGAAAATAAAACCATTGGGGTTAAAGGTAGACTAGGATTAGTAACCCCAATCCTATACATTAGGGTTATGTTTAGAAGGTTAGGGTTAAGAATAGTTTAGGGTTAGGCTTTGGGTTAGGGTTACGTTTGGGGTTATAATTAGTGTTATGGTTAGAAGATTAGGGTTAGGTTTAGGGAAGGGTTAGGGTGAGGGTTGGGATTAGGATTAGGTTTACGGTTAGAGTAAGGGGTAGGGTAGGGTAGGGGGCATGGTTAGGATTATGGTAGAAGGTTAGGATTAGGATGAGTTAACCTTTTTTAGACCGACAGATTGACCAAAAAAAAAATTTTTTTAGACCAACTGACCAACCAAAAAACACCCAATTTTTTAGACCAACGGACCGACAAAAAACATTTTTTTATACTGACCGATCGACCAAGGGAAAGAGGGGGCTAGGGTTAGGGAAATCAGGTGTTAGGGTTAGGGCAGGGGTCATCAAATGGCAGACCGTGGTCCGGGTCCGGACCACGTGATGTCTCTGTCTGGACCCATGACCACTCTGATAAATTCACAAGAGTAGATTTTCTTGGTGGATTTTTACTGACGTTTGTGGATACAGACGGCGGGCGCTGCTCCTCCAGTTCATACGGTAATAGCTCCACTCAGTTCAGCCAATCAGATCGTTTATTTACCGGCTCTGTCGGCGCATCTGGAAGTGAAACAGCTCGCTACCGCTACCGCTATGAGTTTACCGCTACAGCGGAGCACAGAGGAAGGGAGACGGAATACAGAATGCCTCTAAACGAAGGGAGGTTAATGAGGAAAAGCGCTGGTTAACAATGAATGGACAGAGAAATTTATGCAACCAGAAAATCAGAAATATTAACATCTTGATGCAGCTATTCAGAGAGCACCATGCATCTATGTGGACATTGATGACTTGTAGTTTTTGTGTGTGTGTGTGTGTGTCAGGTTCCTTCACAAAGATAAGGAGCTCTTTGCTGAGTGTAACACCACTATGAAACACACACAAGGGGAGAGGACATACATGCAGCAATAAAAGAGATGCTGACAAAGTCCACTGGTTTCTTTCACCACAGATGACAGAGACCACCACAAGGTGTGCACAGGCACATCTTGTGCACAAGGTTACTTGTGTACAAGTAAATTACTGGCAGGCAACATTTCCCTTTCTCTCATGAAGAAAGTTCTGTTTGCATTTTTCCCCTGGAAGAGCCAGTTTTTATTCATGCTTTCTGAACATGTTAATGTTTTATACTTGAAGTTAAGGCCTTCAGTTGTTTAGGCTGGGATGTCTTTAATTTATGAGAAAGAGGATTATTCAGCTCTTTTTGCGCTTTATTTTTTTAATTCTGAGGTTTGTGTGTTCTTCAGTCTAACATAAAGGCTTAAAATGTATTTGCCTGGGTCTACTTTTATTTATGGTGAGGTCAAAGAGCTAGCTGTGCACTCAGTTAAACATATCCTGCATTGAAAATTGATAATAAATGATAATGCGGACATAGGGACTGGCTATAAGACACAAACTGGACTTGGGTTCGAACCTTTTACTAAGAAGAAATTTTTATAACTGCTCCCTACTTTTAATGGAATACCCCTGGGTTAGGGGGCTAGGTTAGGCTAAGGGTTAAGGTTAGTTTCTTAGTTTTCCCAGTTATGGGTAAATAAAGTATATCTATCTATTAGGGGGTTAGGGTTCATATCTATCTATTAGGGGGTTAGAGCGGACGCCTTGAAACCAGAAATTGTCCAGACATCGGTGGTTCGATTCCTGCTCCCACCAGACATCTTCGGAGTGTGAATTGACAGTGGGAGGTGTCAGCTCACACTCACGAGGCGCCACACCCAAAAGTCGCGACCCGTCCCTCCACCTCTCCTGTACTGATTGTTATTAATTGCATGCCTACAGGCCCCTAGTGTGTGTTGTGCCTGTTCAGGGGCCTGCATACGATGTTTGTGTGTGCTCTGACTAACACACACACACACACACACACACACACACACACACACACACACACACACACACACACACACACACACACACATATATATATATATATAAATATATATATATATATATATATATATATATATATATATATATAGGTTACTTGTGTACATATATATATATATACATATATATATGTGTGTGTGTGTATATATGTATATATATATATATATATATATATATATATATATATATATATATATATATATATATATATATATATATATGTATATATATATATATATATATATATATATATATATAAAAACTGGAGTGGATTTTCCCCATTGTGTGGATGAATAAAGTATCTTTAATCTTTAGGGGTTAGGGTTAGGGATCTTTACAGAAATATAGGCCTTAGACCAACCAACCGACCAACCGCCCAAAAAAATATGTTTTAGACCGACTGACCACCAAAAAATTTTTTAGAACGACCGACAAAAACAAATGTTTTAGACCGACGACCAAAAAAACATTTTTTTAAACTGCCTGAGCGACCAAAAATTTTTTCTTTCAACTGACCCACCAACAAAAAAAATCATTTTTTTAGGCCAAACGACCGACCAAAAATGTTTTTGTAGACCGATGACTAAAAAAAAAATTTTTTTTAGACCGACAACCAAAAGAAAATTATTTTACACCGACCGAGAGACAATACAGTGATACATCTACTTACGAATGTCTCTACTTATGAAATTTTCTATTTACAAAATTTCTCAGCAGGAAAATATTGCCTCTACTTACGAAAGAAATTTCTACCTACGTAATGTAAAAACACAGTATCGACTGATACTCGAATCTCCCACAGGTTCCTGAACGCAACATTGTCATAGCTGCTCTGCCATTGGCTATTACCTATTACGTATCTTCCTGGCTTCCCATTGGCTAAGAGGGATGCCACTCCACCTCTGTGTGGAGTTAGATCGGTGGTTATGGAGTGTCTTCGGCATTCGGCACTCGACCTGTAAGTGTTCTGATAGTTTTGCGCAAATATAATAACTTTTTGAGTACTTATTCGCTACGGATGCCAAGAAAGTGACGGAGAAAAGAGGAAAAGAAAAGACGAAGAAAAGAGTTTTTTTTTCCGTACAAACAAAGCAAGAGATAATAGAAAAACACGAAAAAGCGATGCGTTTGGTTGATCTTGCCAAAGAATATGGCCGTTATGCATCTACAATCGACACTTTATTAAAACAAAAGGAAGTTTAAGGAGTTTAAGGCATCTCGTGGGTGGTTGGAGAAGTTCAAAAGGAGGACTGGAATTCATTCTGTTGTTCGGCATCGTGAGACAGGAGCGCATGAACCAAAGAGGGCAAAAAACAATGAGGACAGCAGATAAAAGGTAAATGACCATCATTATTATTCTTTACTCTATTCTTTGTTTTTTACGTTATGCACAACTCGCATTTATTATGTAATAATCTAATCGTAACATGTATTTGTGACATGCTTTGATGCATTTTTATGCTTTATAATTGTCGGAATTCGTGGGGGCTTGGAATGGATTAGGGCATTTGCATGGAAAACGCGTCTCTACTTACGTAATTTTCTACTTACGTAATTTCTTCCGGAACCAATTAATTTAGTAAGTAGAGGTACCACTGTATGTCCAATTTTTTAGACCAACCAAACAACTGAAAAACATTTTTTAGACCGACCAACAGACTAGTCAAAAAAACATTGTTTTAAACCAATTTACCAGTCATCTTCAGATTACCACCGCTATATCCGCCGCAGCAGGTCATGGGGAGCCGGAGCCTATCTCGGCGGCATAGGGCGTGAGGCGGGGGACAGTCCGGGCACGATGCCAGTCCACACAAAAAAATTCAACCATGCACACACACTCATTCCTACGGGCAATTTGGAATGGCCAATCAACCTGAAGCGCATGCTTTTGGAGGCGGGAGGAAGCCGGAGAACCCAGAGAGAACCCACGCAGACACGGGGAGAGCATGCAAACTCCGCACAGAGCAGGACTCGAACCGGGGTCTGCCGCGTTGTGAGGCGGCAGCGCTAACCACTCCGCTACCGTGCCGCCCACCAATTAAACCAATTTTTTTTTTTTAAATTTACTGACCAACCAACAACAACAAAAAATTTTTAGACCGACAACCCAAAGAAAATTTTTTTAGGCTGAACGACTGACCAAAGAGAAACCATTTTTTTAGACCAACCGACCGAAAAAAAAAAAAATTTTTGACCGACAGATCGATCAAAAAACACCCAGTTTTTAAGACCAACAGACAAAAAAAACTAAAAATTTTTGCCAACCAACCAAAAAAATTTTTTTAGACAATCGACCAATCGACAAAATAAAATTGTTTACCAACCGACCCACTTAAAAAAAATGTTTAGACCGATGACCAAAATAAAAATTTTTAAACCAACCAACTAAAAAAAACAAACATTTTTTTGACCGACCAACCAGTCAAAAAACACCATTATTTTAGATCAACCGACCTACCAGAAAAATTTTTCTTTCACCGACCAACCGAAATAAAACATTGTTTTACCAGCAGACCAACAAAAAAAATGTTTTAGACTGACCAAGATAAAATTCTTCTTTAACTGACCAAACAACCAAAACAATGGTTGGTTGGTCAGTCGGTTAGTCTAAAAAATTTTTTTTGTCAATCAGTGTAAAAAAAATTTGTTTTTGGTCGATTGTCTAAAAAACCTACAAAAAAAAAAATTTATTTGGTTGGTCAGTCAGCCTAAAAAATTTTTGTTTTCCGGTCAGTCGTTCAAAGAAAATTGTTTTTGGTCGTTCAGTTGGTTTAAAAAAATTTTTTTTGGTCAGTCGGTCAGTCTAAAATAACGTGGTTATTTGACTGGTCGGTCTGATGGTCGGTCTAAAAAAATGTTTGTCGTTTTTCAATCAGTCGGTTTAAAAAAATGCTGTTTTGGTCATCGGTCTAAAAATTTTTTTTTTCAGTAGGTCGATTGTCTCAACAAATACATATTATATAATTTATTTTTTTTGAGCGGTCGTCCGGTCAGTCGGTCTAAAAAAATGGGTTTTTTTAGGTAGGCAGCTTGGTCTAAAAAAATGTTTTTGTTTATGTCTGTTGGTCTGAAAAAATGGGGTACTTTTGGTCTGTCTGTCGATCAAAAAAATTATTTTTTTTGGTCGGTCTAAAAACATTTTTTTGGTCAGTTGGTCAGTTGAAAAAATATTTTTGGGTCGTCAGTGTAAAACAAATTTTTTTTTGTCGGTCGGTCGGTCAAAAGATTTTTTTATTTCTGTTGGTCGGTCGTTCGGTCAAATAAAATTTTTCTTTAGACCGACCAATAAAAAAACATTTGTTTAGATTGACCGACCAAACAACATTTTTGTTAGACCGGCTTGTCAAAAATTTTTTTATTTAAACCCCCATTAATTTGTAGACTGACCGACCGGTTAAAAAAAAATTTCTTTCGACCAACCAACTTTTATTTTAGACTGACTGACCGGCCTGCATCTGGCTGGTGAAGGTCAGGTTCAATGTGAGTCACAGCCGGTCTCAAACGCTGCAGATGTTCATCTGTCAGTCTCCATCTCACTGTAGTTTTCAGCAGTTTCATGTATGAAAAGGTTTGCAAATGTAATTGCTGCCAAAAAGTGTAGACATCACAGGTACATGTTTTTTATGTCATTTTCTGAGAGCGGCATGGAAGTGAATGAGACTGTCGGGCTTGAATTCATCTTTCAGAACATGATTCTGTAACTCAGCTGACTCAAACTGATCAGGAGGCTTCATCGACGTTGGAAACAAAGGGGTTCTGGAAAAGACGGATTTCTTTTGCATTAGCATGTAGTTCACAGAATTGCACACGGAACTCTGCCTTAGCATTTCCAGAGCCTCCACACAGCTTCCAGCTGGAACAGGACCGCTGGGTTATCCACATCCGGCCCCCGGGTCCTAGTTTGGGGACCACTGCTGTAGGTACTGTAAAAGCCTCCCGTTCAAGTGAAATGAGATGAATTCATTGTTTAATGCATCGCAGCAGCTCCTCCACACAAGCTGAATCATTCATGCTGAAGGAGTAATGTTATCTTCCTGTTTAATCTATTAAGACAATAAACGCACCAGTCAATATTTAATATGTTCACGTTGCTGTTATCTCCCAGATGACATCACAGCCGTGAAAATAATTGCTTAGAAATAAAACATTACACAAAAGACATTGTGTAAAAGTCTGCAAACAGCCTGACTTTAATCCAGCCGGGCTTTTATTCTTTTTATAGTGTGTGTGCATGTTGGGGGGGAATATTCAGTGAATCCTAACTCTTTAATTATTCAACAAATCACTATTCCATTTCTTACATATTAAAAATGCACTGTGCGTGTGTGTGTGTGTGTGTGTGTGTGTGTGTGTGTGTGTGTATCTTAGAAATGATAAAACAGCATAAAATACTCTTTTGAACCACCTATTGAATCGGCTTCCTCGCTTTTGTGTTTGTATAATCGCACTACTGTACAATCCGGATCGCTGCAGCGGCACAGAGGAGGCACCGCCTGTGTTCCCCCCCTCAGACGCTCCTGTAAAGCAGCAGTAATATTTATGTTCTGTATAGCTGGGAGTCGGGGTGGGGGGGGTGGGTGTCCCTCTCAGGGGAGAACGTTATAAATGCAGTGTGAAGAGACGGAAACAATATGGACTTGATTCTTCATCCGTTCAAACCAGACAGAAGGTTAAGGGGTCAAGGGTCAGGGTCTCAACCCCATCCATGTTATAGATGCTTTTGTGATTTCAAGCTTCACACACTTCACCGTCTCTGATTGGCTCCTGAAAATCCCCATCAGAGAACGGAGAAACATGAAATATGAAGGCAGTGAGTGTTTAGGAAAGGATTAATGCAGGACGCCTTGATTGCATTTAACAGAACAGGACCCGATTAGCATAAGAGGCTCTTTCATTCCGTTTGAAGTCCAGATGATGGAATAACAAATGGATGTGAACCAGCAGCCAAATGTCAATACATGGAAACGCCACAGCCCTCAGCGGAGGATCTGGGGCCAAAGTTTCTGCAGGAGGAGGGGAAACATCCCGTTTTATTGCTAAATAAGCAGAATAGAGGATGTAATGGGTCTCCTAGCCACCAGGGCAAGCAGGCTTAGGGGGGGGCGGGGGGGCCCACACCCCCACACCCCCTGGATGAGGATGAGGCTGCTCGGGGAGCTGCATCCGCCTCTCTCCCAGGTTGCTTTTTTAAGAAGCAACAACACGATGCAGACGAACCGACGCGTCGCCGGGGAGGCAAACAAATGATTGTGACGGCAGCCAATTAAAAGGCTTCGATTAAAAGTGTTCCGTCAGCAAAAATAAGGATGACTGGTGAAGGAAGAGTTGGCCGACGACGGCCTCTTTGTGTTCCGGATTTTAAAAATTCCCCCACAATATTCTTTTCTTTTTGATTCCGCTTTTCTCTGAGGTCTCTTTTACAATTGCAGCCGAGACACAGTTCATGATTTAAAGATACGAGTTCCGCACTTCAGAACCGGCGGTTATTAGTTTCCACCTTCCTGGTTGAAAATGCACTGAATTAAAAATGCCTTTTGAGATGGAGCGCTTTGAACTTAAGAAACATTTGGAGGAGCTTCTCTTTATTTGTATGGAAAGTTCAGCTCCTTTGAGCTCGTCATAGTTTGATTCCCTCTCCAAATAATAGAATGACTTTTCATGGGGGGGGGGGGGATCGATGCCGAGGTTCAAACGGAATCTCCCGGCTATGATGAAGCACATTTTGTACTTTTCTATTGTACATGTTTAGAATGAAGATGGTTAATAAATGGTTTGCTGGGATTTAAAACATAACAAAGAATTTTATTTTTTTTTAAATTTGAGTAAAAGTTGCTGCTTTTTATTTAATTTCTCCATCAGGGGAAAGACAAACCAAATCTTTGCATTTAAAATCGTGGATTCGTTTGACGACGGGGTTTTGATGGGGTTTTGATGTTTTTCTGTTAAAATAGTTTTTATTTTATTTGACAGGAGCAACAAGTGAATTCATGTTGACCTCCCTCAAAAACAAATGAATTAGATGTTAAGACTTATTTATTTTCTCTGACTACTTGTCGGGTTCAAGGGGGTGGAGCCTACAGGAGGCAGGAGGCGGGGTTTTAAATCCTTCCAAAAATTCATAATAAGCATAATAATAAAATAAATACATGACAAGAAGCAGATATTATCTTTAACATCTTTATTATCCACATTTTTATAAATCCCCGTTGTGCGACCGTCAGTCACACGAAAAATACGTGAAAGGTTATTGTCATCCGGATGGAAGCAAAAGTAAAATCTGGGCTAACTAAACTGGGACTGGCAGTGCTGAAGGGACACGCAGATTATGTTTCCAGTGATTTGGTGTAAGAATAAACACAAAAACACTACAATTATGATATATTCAGTACCTAAGTAAAAATAAGAGCAGTCGCACGTGGAAAGATGATCGTTAACGGGTCAAAGTGCAATCCCGTGTACAAAATACCTTCCTCCTGAGAGGAACGTTTGAATGCAACTTCCTGTCGCTTCCAGAAGAAAAAAACAAATGGATGAACGGTTCTGACGCTGATGTTCGGTGTTAAAGGTCCGGTTTGTTCTCCCCGGGGAGCAGCACCAGCAGCATCAGCAGCACCAGCAACACCAGCAGCACCAGCAGCACCAGCAGCCTAGTGTCCGAAAAGCGCTTGAGCTGCGACAGAAGAGAGACACACCATCAGCCGATTGATCGCAAATACATCAGAGATCAATTTGATTGATAAAATTTCTTCTTATGGCGTACAGAATATAAAGTAAATAAAGATAAAACTGGAATTTAGAACTATTATTGCAAAAAAAAGATGTGTGTTTGTGTGTGTGTGTGTGTGTGTGTGTGTGTGTGTGTGTGTGTGTGTGTGTGTGTGTGTGTGTGTGTGTGTGTGTGTTTGATTGTGTTAAGCACATGTTTATATTGGAGGACTAATAACTAATCTAAAGAAATAAACGTGTATTTTTGTAACCGGTCTACACCGGTAACGGTTCTCTCCCGGTAACGGTAACGTCTGATGGGTTTTTTTCCCCTGACTCTGGCTGTGAGGCTGCTGATGGGAGCTAATTGCTACTGTGGGTTACAGCTGCACCGCCTGTTGAACTGTCAAAGTGTTAAATCAGAAGGTGATTCTTTTGTTAATTATACACAATGCTACAAACAGACCCTCCTCCCCTCACACACACACACACACACACACACACACACACACACACACACACACACACACACACACACACACACACACACACACACACACACACACATAAATATTTTGGCAGCGGCACAAAAGGAGGAAAAAAAAACAACAAATTTACACACAATTATCACAGTGGGACGATCAGACTGCCTGCAGATGTTTGGATTGTAATGGAGGGGGGTGGGGCTTCCCCCACCCACATAGGAAGCGTTTCCTACAATCAGACCAGAGCGCGGCCCCCCCACTCAGAGCGTTGTGACACGCAACAGGCCTTACGTGGTTTCTGGGGTCACACAAACGTGTAGTGAATCCCATTAGTGAGTGGAGAAGGAGGCGCCAGAGAGACGGGAGGAAGAGGAGGAGGCGGCGGAGGAGGAGGAGGAGGAGGAAGAGGAGGTGGAGGAGGGGGGGTGGGGGTGTTAGCCTCTGTCGGAACTACAGAGGAGAGAACAGAAGGAAGAAAACAACACGGGTGGTTAGTGGAGGGTGGTGGAGAAACCAGTAAGGTAGAACCTGGAGATACGAGAGTTTAGAGACACGAGACATTCGTGTTTATTTTTGACATACGAGTCAAAATCTGAGATACGAGTCGTGATTCAGGACAACACCGCTGGATGGCGGATTGATACATCAGTGAGACCGGATCGCGTTCATTCTTTATCATTGTTTACATAACTTCTTCATAATTAATTATACACAGGTAAAGTCTGTGTGTCTATTGTTTGATAAAAATATGTTGTTGTTTTTTATAATTTAGTGGGTTTTTGTTGCTTTTTTAATAATTTTAGTTATTTTAAATGACGTAAATTTGTTTGACTTTGGAGCTCAGTCATGGAACGGATCAAACTCGTGTCTCGAGGTTCTACTGAATCTAGAATCATTACCAATAATAATTTGAGCTAAAGAAAAGAGAAATGAACGCCTTCATTTGAAGAAGTTAAACTTCTCAGTGTACTGATTAAAATTAACGGCATTATTGTTTCATCATCTGAGAGGATCAGATTTGGTTTCTCAGCGACAGAAGAAACCCTCCCATCACATATGTCCCATTGATCATTTCAGTTCTGCATATCCAACCTGTCCTGCATCACACTGTGAAACAGAAACTGCTCTTTTCAATCTGGGGGGGGTTTGAAATGGGACCAGAATAACTTCCTTTAACACCAAAGGGTTGATCCGCTGACGAGACGCCACTGGTTATAATCTCTGACATCTCGCCGTGTGGAAATAATGTTATAATTGTTGACTTTGCCTCGCTGTGCTTAATAAGCTTCCTGCATGCTGACAGCTTGAGTGTGTGTGTGTGTGTGTGTGTGTGTGTGTGTGTGTGTGTGTGTGTGTGTGTGTGTGTGTGTGTGTGTGTGTGTGTGTGTGTGTGTGTGTGTGTGTGTGTGACGACCTGCTGCCGTGGAAACGAACTGTCTGCTCTGGAGGATGAAGGAAGATGAAACGTGAGCGAAGCGTCTTTTATGCGGCTTCAGAGAGCCGTTCAAACGGCGGCGGCGTGCGAGGAGAGTTTGACTGGGTCATTGATCAGCACACAAAGTGTCCTCATCAAGCGATCCCCCCCAACCCACCCTTACCCCCCCACCCCACGTCTGAAGGATCTTCATGGTTGTAATTAGAAGCTATCTGCACTCCTAAGGAGGAGTAATGTTCACTTATTAGCAGAGGAACGGCCCCATCGCTTCACCTCAGGTCCCCCCTCATCTCCACCCCCCCACTACCGACCTGTTTGTTCCTCTGCATTCTGACACCCCTCCACCGACCTGCCACCAGTTTGCTCTTGAGCGACGCCTCCGAGGCAAGGGTGTAGGACATGGTGATGATCCTCTCCTGCTCCTGCAGAGCCGAGCCCCCGCTCTCCGGTCTGTCTGGGGGGGGCGCAGGAGCCAGCTTCTGAACGCTGTCCCAACACAGGAAGTAAATGAATAAATGGCAGCACACGATGCAGCGATGCTTCAGTCTACAGGGAGGGATCAGCGACGTTCCTCACCTGGACTTGGTCAGGATGCTCTTGATGCGCTCCACCTTACGATGACGATCCTCCACCTCCTGCAGGCTGAGAGGCTCCTCAGGTTCAGAGTCCACATAACGCTCTGGGATCAGCACCTTCTGAGGCTTAGAGAGCTGCAGAGCATCACCATCATCATAAACATCATCATCACTATCACCATCATAAACACCATCATCATCATCATCATCACCACCTTTATCACCATCATCACCATCATTACCATCATCACCATCATCATCATGACCATCATCATGAACATCAGCATCATCATCATCTTCATCATCATTTCATCATTATCACCATCATCATCACTATCACCATCATCATTATCACCATCATTATCACCATCACAATCATCATCATCACCATCATCATCATCACTATCACCATCATTATCACCATCATCATCATCACCATCATCATCACCATCATTCTCACCATCATCATCACCATCATTATCATCATCACTATCATCATCACCACCTTTATCACCATCATTATCACCATCATCATCATCATTATCACCATCATCATCAACCCCATCATTATCATCACCACCATCATCACCACCATCATCATCATAACCATCATTATCACCATCATCATCATTATCACCATCATCATCACCATCATTATCATCATCACCATCATCATTATCACCATCATCATTATCATCACCATCACCATCATCATCATCATCACCATCATTATCGTCATCATTATCATCATCACCATCATTATCATCATCACCATCGTTATCATAGTCATATCATCATCACCACCTTTATCGCCATCATCATCATCATCATCATAATCATCATTATCATCATCATCACCATCGTTATCATCGTCACATCATCATCACCACCTTTATCGCCATCATCATCATAATCATCATTATCATCATCATCGCCATCATCATCACCATCATTATCATCATCACCATCATTATCATCACCATCATCATCCTCACCATCATCATTACCATCATTATCATCATCACCATTATCATCATCATAACCATCATTATCACCATCATCATCATCATTGTTATCACCATCATTATCATCACCATCATTATCATCATCATTGTCATCACCATCATCATCACCATCATCATTATCATCACCATCATTATCATCATCACCATTATCATCATCATAACCATCATCATCACCATTATCATCATCATAACCATCATCATCACCATCATCATCATCATTATTATCACCATCATCATCACCATCATCATTATCATCACCATCATTATCAACATCACCATCACCATCGTTATCATCATCATAGTCGTCATCATCATCACCATCACCATATTCATCTTCATCCCACCTCCCTGTTCAGGTCCAGGTCGTATTCCAGCGGCTCCAGGTCGTCCTCGTGGGTGGGAGGGGTTGTCGCCGTGGAACAGAAGGTCAGCCATTCGTCGGAGTGGGAGCGGGGTCTCTCCCTGTGCTCGGGGGGTCTCTCCTCCCCCTGGACGCTCCTGACGCTCTGTGACTCCTCCCCCTGGACCGCCCTCTCCAGCAGCTGCAGGTCGAAGTCCTGCTCCCGCCTCCACTGGAGCACACGGAGAGAGATCAGATTACCAGACGCCAACGAGAGGATTCCGGTGTGTGTGTGTGTGTGTGTTTGTGTGTGTGTTTTTGTGTGTGTGTGTGTTTGTGTGTGTGTGTGTGTTTGTGTGTGTGTGTGTGCAGGTGTGACAGGGAAAAGGGAGCATGCATCGATCTATCAGATACACATGCATGAGTGTGTGACACTGACAGCGTGCAGCAGAGGAGGTGAAAACACACACACACACACACACACACACACACACACACTCCAAAAATAAAACAAAGCACATGGCGATTACTTCATCAGAAAATAACGTTTATTTATTAGCAAACATTGACATCGTCGCTAACAGTTAGCAAACCGCTGAGGAAACGCTGACTTCATCAGCTCGACCTGATTGGCTGATGTCACCCCGCCAAAATAAAAGTCTGGGATAACGGTAACCAGGGGCAGCACGTTAACACACAGGTCGCCTTCATTCACTGGACCCAGCAGGGATTAGTCTGAGATTAGCCACCAATGTTTGGTCAGTAGGAAACAGGAAGGCACTACTTCACACACACACGCACACACGAACGCACACGCACACACACACGCACACACGCACACACACACACACACACACACAGGAAGCCATCAACGGATAGAAAAGCGTGGTAAAGCGACTATGAGAGGAAACATCAGTGAGGAGAGGTGAGGATGAAAGGATGAGGAATGTTGGGATTAAATGTGATGGACTGAACGTCTGTGCAGAGGTCATCAGAGCTAATCTAACAGCCAGATTAGATAAATTTTACAGATTTAATCAGAAATAAACCCCCGGTCGGTGTGAGGGTGATTAGTCCCACACATTCTGAACATTTTCCGACACGTTTGTGTTTAAAAGACGACTCTCATCCACTCGTCCCGGGCGTCACTGGCGTCGACCGGTTAGATTCTAGATCCCATTTAGTCGCTACAGTTTCAGTCCTGACGTTCTTCACTCGTCGTGACAACTAAGACATGTGTGGTCGTCACGCGCGGTCGTCATGCATGGTCGTCATGCGTGACGGAGTAATTCTAGCGACATACTGATCCCAGGTCTGCTGACAGCGGGCGCAGGGAGGAGGAAGAGGAGGATGAGGAGGCGGCGCGTGATGAAGGGGAGGCGTGGCGGTCGCCGTGGCGATCGCCGTGGCTCAGGGTGCGCTTCCTCTGGCGGATGAGGGCCTTCTGGTGCCTCTTCATCCTCTCCAGCTGCTCATCGGCGCTCATCCTCCCCCTCTGATGCTGATGATGCTGCGGCTCCGCGTCCCCGGAGTACAGACGCTCCAAGGCACTTTTGGGTCTCTCCTGAGAGGAACGGGGGGGGGAGACGAGTTCAGCAGGGGGGGGGGGGCAGGAAGTAGATGGACGGAGGGATGGCCTCACCTTGGCTCCGCCTGCCGGCGTCCCCCTCCGGAGCGTCACGTAGGAGGAGATGCTGGAGGATTGGTGGAGGCAGAGCGACGCGCCGGACGCGCCTGAAGGGGAAGACGACGTTTAGACCAAATAAAATTAATAAAATAAGAACGATAAATAAGCGTCATAAACCCCTCGCCTCTGCTGGGGAGCGTCTGGTAGCCGTCCCGCCCCGCCGCCGCCACGCCCACGAAGTTGGAGCAGTCCCCGTCTCCCACGAGCTCCGGGTCGCTCAGGAAGGGCCTGATCTCCGCCTGGAGACACCAACAGATGGGGAACGCTGAGTCAGCGCTGCCGGGTGGGCGTGGCCCGGTCGGGTGGGCGTGGCCCGTACCTTACTGTCCCCGTTAGAGCCCTGGACCACCTCCCGGTCCCTCTTGCGCTCGTCCGACTGACGTTTGAGGCCTCGCACCGACGTGTGCCTGATGACCGACGCCTCCCGGGGCAGGGGGGGCACGGCGGGGGGGGGCTCGTCGGGGCTGTAGAGCTGAGGTAGAGGAGGTCTGGGGGGCACGTCATCCTCACCCTGCACGCACCAGGGTCCACGTATGAGTTCAGCTTGCAAACACACACGTGCAATACCGCTGGGGGGGGGGGGTTACTCACCCATTTGAACCCACTGGCGACGGTGGCGGAGTGGCGCAGCAGCTGGCTGGGGCTGGAGCAGAGGGTGGGGGTGTGGCCCCCGGGGCTGAGGTGGGGGCTCCCGGACACCGAAGGCACTGAGGGCACAAACGTCCTCTCTAGGGGGGTTTACACACACACACACACACACACACACACACACACATATACACACAGGTGGGGAAAAAGCGTGGGGACGCTCCACACAGTGACGCCAGCAGGGGGCGCCGGCCTCACCTGGGGGGGTGAACTGGTAGCCGTCTTTGCCGGCGCTGAGCCCCGACAGGACGTCGTCGATCCTCCACAGCTCCTTCCTGATCTGGAGCTTCTCTGGCTGGAAGCAGAAAACATCGTCTGAGAGTCAAACGTGTGTGTGTGTGTGTGTGTGTGTGTGTGTGTGTGTGTGTGTGTGTGTGTGTGTGTGTGTGTGTGTGTGTGTGAAAACACACCTGGGAGAGGTCGCCACGGGTCATCTGGCCCTGCAGGGCCGACTTCAGCCAGTCTACGTCTCTCTCCAGCCGGACGTAGTCACTCCAGGCGTTTTCCATCTCCTGGGAAACCAAAGCGTCTCACATCTCATCAATTTTTAGGGTTTTTAGTTGTTTTTTTTATTTGTTTCCGTCTTACTGTGGACACTTGTGAGATTTCCGCCCTGATGTGCACCACGTCCTCCTGCAGCAGGCGCTGCTGGTAGGCGATCTTCTCTGCGTGGGCCGGCTGATCTCGGTAATGCTCCATCTGCTGGTGCGACACGTCCAGCACCGTATCCAGCTTGTCCTGAGAACACGACGGGAAAAATACGGTTAAAAAAATAAAAATAAAGACAGGAAGCAGCAGAGGGTGACGTCAGGAGGAGAAACGCCACACCTTGTCCTCCTTCAGCGTCCGGATGGTGGCCTCCAGCTCCTGCAGGATCTTGTCTTGTTCACACAGACGACTGAGTTTCACCTGAAGGGAGAAGAAAGGAAGGAATGATTCCTGTTTATCTGTATTACATATTGATTATTGACATTAGCCTCCGCCGTCTGTAAATATGTCAATACGCTTCATCTGTGCCAAAAAAAAAAATTTTTAAAAAGCCCAGAGGAATTGCTCTCGTCGGCGCGGCGGAGGAATATCAAAAAGCCTCGCGCCGCCTGGTTGGTGGGCGCGATCTGGTGAACCCCATTATGAGTAATCAGAATCAAAAATCCATATTTTCAAATTCACTTTTTGGAGAAAAGCGTGTTTATCCAGAGCGACAGATTTGTTTTCCCAGAAATGGGTTATGTGTGTGTGTGTGTGTGTGTGTGTGAAAACAGCGTCAGATCGCCTCGTTCTTCCTCACACACACACTGTCTTTTTTTTCCCCCTCATCCTCAGATCTATTTATCATTCTGTTCAATTAATAATTAAGCTGTTTTTATTTCCCGCCACCGTATATTGTTGTTTTTAATTGCATGAAATATTCATTATTCAGACAAATTTAATTTTTTTTTAATTTTTAATTTTATATACTGGTTTGATCCCCGAAGGGAAATTAAGAACGCACACTCTAGCTACTGATTACAAACGCATGCATACATATTTGTGAGTACAGGCCCCTGTATCACACACACACACAAGGGGGCCTGTAGGCATGCAGGGGAGGTAGAGTGGCAGGCAGCTCCTTCTTGGTGCGCCTCAAAATGAGCAATTTGTAAAGGGGACGGCACCTTGCTCAAGGGTGCCTCGGCAGTGCTCCGGAGGTGAGCTGACACCTCCCACTGTCAGCTCACCTCCGGGTATTTTTGGGGGGGCGGGAGCGAGAATCGAACCGCCGATCTTAAATCATAGGACGACCCGCTCTACCGCCCGCTTTACCACTGAGCCACTGCCGCCCCCAATTTACTTGCAATTTCTTATAAATTGTTAAAGTGGAACAATGCTAATGATGAAAAGCCAGGACATCCATGTTATTTACCTCCGTTCAGCAGAAAACAAAGAGGGAGAAAAAGCAAATGGGGGGAAATCAAACTGAAAAATTTAACAGCCCCACATCTAAAAACTCCCATTACATGTATTTTTCTCTTTAAATTGCAGGGAGGAAAATAAAAGCGCTGGTCGATGCTGTGAATCCGTCACTGGTTGGGTGTCCCCCCCCCAGTGCTGCAGCACATGCGTGCCTTTCCACACGCAGCCTCTGTTTACCACAACTTAAGACAAACAACTCGCCAAAAAAAACCCATAACGCGTAAAGTAAACAGCTGCTTCTCTGCAGATGACTTTAAGAAATCAGAAAAGATCTGAAGGACCAGAAAATGTGTGACAAGGAGACGGATGCTCCTGAAAAAAAGTGATGTAAAAAGTTCCACTGGGGCTTAAAATGTCAAACCAATTATGAGACGCACACCTTTAAGGCAAAGGGTCAGATGTAACTTATAAATGTAACTAAATGTAATGCAAAATAAATGTAACTAGTCATTAATGTTAAATAAATGTAAGTAAATGTATTACTTTTTTTAAGTTACAAACATTACATTTGAACAGACAAAATATGTTTGCTTATTGCTCTGCAAAAATCCTTTTATAACTTTTTTTGTCAATGTTAAAATGGGATTAGTTACTGCATTGTGGAAAACTTAGTTTTTGATCAAAGCATTATTATTATTATTATTATTATTATTATTATTATTATTATCATCATCATCTCATTAATCATTATTATTATAATTATTGTTACTATTATTAGTTTCATTATTTGTTGACACTCTGACCTTTTTTGCTCTTGAGGGCCAAATAAAATCAGGAGGTGGGCCACATTTGGCCCCCCGGGCCGTGAGTTTGACACACGTGTTTTAGAGCATCTACACACAAACCAACAGATAAACGCGCCTCATCCTTTAAATCCCGATCACGTGACGACACACTTACATCGGCATCGCTCTCTGCTATTTTCACCGGCCTTGATGGTCTTTCTGTTTTCAAACTTTCGAGTCCAGTGACCTGAAATTCCCAACCGTCACAAATACAGTAAGATGCTTAAAGTCACATTTTGAACGACCGTCTTCTCAAACGTTTCTGCATACACTGAGACGACCGGACAAATCAAGCTGGAATGACGTCGATAAAACAAACAATAACTGAAAAAAACACTAAAAAAGTGTTTCCAAAAATGCATAATACAAAAATGTTTCTGCATTCTTACCCACAAAAATCCCCAACGTTGCTCTTTGGTGGTGGATTATTACCCAAAGGATCGCATGTTTCTGCTAGATTTGGTTCATATCAACTTGATTTAAGCTTTCATTTCAGCATCACCGTGGTAACAGCTGGAGGTAAATACCTGAAAAGGTGTGTGTCGCTGCTGCAGCCACGGCAACAGTAAACCTGTCTTTAAAGAACACTTTTAAGTTCTACAGGGAATACTGACTTTGTCGTGTCAGGAGCTGTTTATTCCTACTTTATATAGGGACCCTGAACGTATCGTGTGAGCTTTAATGTTTTTCACACCGAACCTCCTCTCGTGGGAATTGTTCCGTCTCTGGTTTTGTGGCGGTCGTTGGTGTTTTTTGTTATCATTTTCTCTGTTGCCGTCGGTAACACGACAGCCAACCGTCAGTCTGACGGCAGGGGGGTGGGGGTGGTTCAAGCTTCGATGTGGGGAGGAAAATAAAGGGAGGGACGGCGTGGGCGGAATAATCGTATTCATCAGGATCACCACAACCGACCAGCGGAAAGAGATGCTGTGTGAGAGAAATTTACAGCTCTGAGAACAGTTTGCTTTGTTAAGAAGTCTGGGAAAAAAGTGTTCACAAGACTGCACAATAAACTAGAGGTGTCAGGTTTAATCCAGATTAATTTTAGTCGTAACTTCAAGTCTGCTGCTTTATTTCTTTGGTTTAGTCTGAAAAAGTAAGAATAAACCTTTATAAAATCTATTAATTTTAATTTTTTAAAAATTTTATATACTGATTATGATCCCCGTGGGGAAATTAGGAGCACACTTTAGTTAGTTTTTAAATCATATCGGGATTTATTATTATTATCTATAATTGTTATCGTGATAAAATCAGCAAATTGTTGCACGAAAATGTCTTTTAAGGCTGCGGCGAACACACACATCCTCATGTCGTCAGCATGTTACCATGGTAACCACGTGTATCTTAAAGAGCATCATCGGGTCTAACGCTCAGGCAGGCAAACTGAAAGGGAAGGAAACGCTGGATGCATTCAGAAATGCCGCACAGCATGCTGGGAAGCCCTGTGGCAGAGCGACTTCCTCTCATGGCATGGCATTCCTTTTCTGAATGTCATCCCACTTTTTATTTTATATGCACACCATCCTTACGTTCCAACAGCCCCCCAGAGTCGGAGCGGCGTTTTCGAACGCGCTGCGAACTGAAACGATCAAGGGGTCGATACTTTGGATCTGTTTTTGGAACAGGAAGTGGAGAGGCGTTACTGACCCTCAGATGACCCTCAGTCATTCCTAAACAAGACGGAGCTTTAAGGTTGACGCGTCGTGGTGTCAAACATACAAATAAAGACAGAAAGAACATCACGGGTTCCTCTTGCTGTCATTCATGCTGAAACATTTGTTGGTTTAAACAGACAATTAAAGCAAAAGATCCAAAAATGGACGTTTCACATCAGACATGGATGAAAGGAAAGACAGGAGGGAACAGGTGGGGGGTGAAGGAGGTGAAGGAGGTGAAGGAGGTTTGGTTCGGGGCCCACCTTCAGATCCAGATACTCCAGGTCCTTCTTCAGCTGCGTGTAAGTATCATCAGCCTTTAAATGAGCAGCGGAGAGACAAATCATTGGAGATGAAGCTGCAAACAATAACGGACGACCAGATGTGTCCTCAGGCCTTGATGTCGCGTTCAGGGTCTGCTGGGAGAACTTTAATTAACCCCATCTTAATCACAGTTTGCTGCTACCGCTGTGGTTTTTATCCACAGTGAATCGAAGCCAGGCTGTCGTAAAGTCATCGTGTCATTTTCTAACTGGTTTGACTCCAGTTTGACCTCATGCACGACTGGGGGAGAGCTCGTCTGCTGAGCTGCATGCGGTCCAGTTAGAATCTACGGCGAGGAACCGCTGCAGGTTAAAATAAGAGTAAAAGCATGGAGAGGAGAGTAGAACACATTATGAGACAAACCAGATGTATAAAAAAAAGCAGCTCATGCTCAGATGCGACACATCGACCAATGGGAGACGAGCTCATGTGGACGAGCGTCACAGACGATGAATCACGACGGGTTCCACGCCAACACGCAAGGATGAATGAAAGGGAAGTGATGGCCGGGGGTGGGGGGGCGGACGGGGACCACAATGCACTGGGGCCCTGACCTGCACGCCGGGACCCAGGAGGTCGCTGTGGCGGCGCTGCTGCAGGTCAGCGAGGGCGTCGCCGGGGCCGATCTGAGCCTGGTGCCGCCGGAGCTGAATGAGGAGGAGGGTCAGCTCCTCAGGCTGCAGCCACGGCCAGGGGGGGAGAGGGCAGGTCAGCGAGGTGGGGGGCAGAATGCTAATAATAACTAGGTAAATATATATACATAATCCAGATAGATGCATCAGAATGGATGCGCTTCTATGAAGAAATATCGATAAAGAAACTTTAAAAGAAGCTGGTGGTCCGGTTTTGTTAAAAAAAAAAAAGTTACATTTTCAAATTTTAAATGTTTAAAATTACAAAAATTTCCTCTGCAATAAATTGAAGTTGTACATCTACAGATTTATCCTTTTTTTAACATAGGCCTGGAAATCCCCAAATTCAACCTGTAACCATGGCAATAACAACAAAAAAAATTCTTTACAGTAGAACTTCAACATTTGAGTATTTTGAGACACGAGTCGTCGTTTCCATCAACATTTTTGTTCGACATACGAGTAAAACCTGAGATACAAGTCGTGTTTCAGGACGCCACTGCTAGTTGGTGAATGGATACATCAACTGAGACCGGATCTCGTTCTTTACCACGCGTTGGCGGATGGATACGACATCAGTGAGACCGGATCTCGTTCTTTACCACGCGTTGGTGGATGGATACAACATCAGTGAGACCGGATCTCGTTCTTGTTGGTGTGTTTTCTTGACTTTTGCGTTTCTTTTCATATTTTATCTTTTTTTTTAACGTAACTTAATTTTTAAATATTAATAAGCCTCATTTCAGTTCTCATTTGTTGCATTTGCTGAAAAAAAAAAAAAAATTCCGATCAGGAAACGACAGACGGACCCATTCCTACATCCTCCTCATTCTCACTTTGCTGTTCCAAACCCTCCCTGACCCTTGAACCGACAGACTGATACCGTTTTCCCGTGCAGGCTGGGGGCGCTGACGGTGTGTGTGATGTAGCCCACGGCTGGCGTGGATCTCCTCTCATGTTGGGACGTCTGTGGAGAAACAGAATTCATCCTGTTACCGATGGAGTGGAATCAAACGGATCCTCCGTGTCGCCGCGAATCAAAGTTAAACCTTTTGCCTCCAAGTCTGAAAACAAACTTGACAGCGCAGCAGATTTATTTCTCATCCGTCCTTTTCTCCCTTTCATCACCCCGACTCTTATTTTGAAACAAGGTACGCCTGGAGTTTTCATCGCCACTGGGTTCGGGAAAATTTGACGTTTTTGCTTAACACACAGAATTAAGGAAAACCAGGCCCACCACCCAACCTTAAAAGGACACAAACAACAAGAGATTTAATTAACTACACATAAATTATACCAAATCTGCTTTCTTAAAATAACATTTGTTTGCTACCAGCAAGAGCAGCTCTGTGAGCCGTTCCCTCTGAGATTCCCATGCCACTATTTTTTTTGCTGTATAATAGGTTTTTTATTTAAATGCGAGATCAGAAGAAAGAGACCGCTGCTGATGTTTGAGATCGAGTGGAGATGTTTATGGGATGCTGAGGTGCCCGAGGCTAATTAGATTAGCCGCTAATAAAACGCACTCCTTAATGATATTCCACAGCGGTACACACTCTGTTACCTAAACACACTCCAGGTCTCTCATAGATTAAACTGAACTCAAAAAACTGTTATTTGCCCCAAAAGAACTTCCTGTAATTGTGTGGCGTTCAATGTCGTCGTTATAATTAGCGTCCTGACACTCGGATGAGTGATGGGGAGGAAGCGGCGCATCTGCAGCGCTGTGTTTACGTGTCGGCGGGTCAGCGGGTCTCTCCGGAGGGTTGTGGGTTTATAAATGTGGCGCCGGGTTAGAGGGTGTCCCCCTCACATGCGGAGGGCGTGGACGCGAGGATCGGCCGCCGAAGTGTCCTGTGGTGGCAGCGATGGTGATGTCATGATCGCAGGTGTGTGTGTGTGTGTGTGTATGTGTGTGTGTGTGTGTGTGTATGTTGATCGATGATGTCAGCTTTAAATAAAACATTAAATAAAGACGCCTCTCACTTCAAAGCGACCACGAATGAAAACATTTCCTATAGTAGCTTGGTGGCGACGGCCTGCTGACCACCGACTAATTATCAATCTATTAGTTTCCATTCATGTATCATTAATTCTGTGGACATAATCGTGGGGAATCCAGGGATTTCTCCTTCAGTCACTGTTTTTTAGAAATTAGCATAAAAAGACATTTTTATTGTTTGTTTATTTGTTTGTTTGTTCGTAATAAAATGGTCGCATTGGGGAGCCTGAGATTGAAGGATGATTTTATACTTTAAGGACTTGATTGGAAAAGGATTAAAATTCCTTCATTCATTCATTTTAATGCTTATCTTGTGTAGGATGGCAGGGGGCGGAGCCTATCACTGTTGACGGGGTACACCCTGGATGAGTCGCCAGTTTATCACAAAGAAAGACTCATCACACTCATGTCCACCAGCGACTTTCTGTTGCGTGTGTTTGGTGATGGTGAGCTAAGAACCGCCCCTTAGGGGGCGTGTCAAATCAGCAATGAGAGGAGGCGTCTCACCTGTGTCAGCTGGGCGCACACGTGACCCGGGGAGCCGGATCCGGTGCTGTTGCCGGGCGGCGCCTCACCGGGTGCCGCCTCGTCGGGCGGTTTGACGCTGCGTCGGTCGGACGGCGTGTGTGGCCGGCGGGGGGGGGACGAGGGTTTGAACACGGACGGCGGCACCTCGCACGGGGACGGGGGCACGGAGACGGAACGCGGCATCTCCACAGTAACCCTGAAGGAGGAGGAGGAGTCCGTGAAGCCTGGGGGGGCGTAGACGGTGGCGGTCGGGCTGCCGTGGCGAAACCGCTGGCGCTGCTGCCACTCATACAGCCGCCACACTGTCCCCTCCCTGCTGGCCAGGCGCTCGTCCGTCGACATGCGGAAGTGGCTGAGGCGGTCGTGGGCGTACTTGTAGTCGCTGGGGAGGCGGCACGCCGCTGGGGGTGGGCTGCTGCCACACGGGAGGAGTGGTGACTTTGGTAACGACTGGTAGGTGACGTCTGACGCGGCGGCTTTGGGTTTCAAGGGAGGGGTCCGTCCAGCAGGGGGCGCGCTGAAACAGAAAAGCATTAAATACTCAGACTGGCCACTAGAGGGCAGCATTTAATCAAATATTCACAGATTTTGGCGGTGCCGCCCTCAAACTGACCTTCTGGGCGTGTCCCCTTTGTGAACTTTGACCCACTGCTCCACCTGAGCCAGCGTGGTCTTCCTCTGCGAGTGTTTCTCCGTGTCGGCCCGTGAAGCGAGGCCTCGCTGATAGACCACGTTCCCGTTCTGCTCCGGCGGTAGGGTCACCTGGATCACCGTCTGCTGCCCGTTCCTGTAGGGGGCGCTGGCGGCTGAGTCTGACGATCGCCGCTCCGCTCGCCCATCGGCGTTCGGCCGGCTGGGTCGCCCCTGGACCTCCAAACCGAACCGGGGGTCGTCGCCAAGAGGCGGTGGGACGCCGTTATCGGTGGGGTCCTCTCTGTGGCCTTCTGAGGGAGGGGGTGTCTGGTTGTGGACGTGGTTGGAGAGAGGGACCGGCTGCTTTGGCTTCTCCAGCTGTCTGTGAAAAGACCAGATGATTATATAAACACCCCCTAACTCGAACACCCCCCCCCCCAAAGTCTGAACCTAGAGTCGCGCCTGACTAAAGAATCTATCAAACAATCATCTACGCCACATGTGTCAAACTCAAGGCTCGGGGGCCAAATGTGGGCCGCCACATTGTTTTATGTGGACCTCGAGAGCATGACAGTTCAGATTATCTAAAAATAAATAGGACAAAAGTGTGCTTTGACCAAAACTACATTTCCCAGAATGCAGTAATTAACCTATTTAATTAAGTTACGACTTAAGGATTTATGTTATAATAGAGAAACATATTTTTTTCTGTGTAACTGTAACGTTTGTAACTAGAATAAGTAACTAAGTAAATTGTAACTAGAATCAGAGTTATTTAATATTAAAGTAGTTTCATATATTATACATTACATTTATTAGTTACATCTGGCCCTTTGAGGACAGCCATTATGCTGATGTGTAAATGATTTTGACACCCCTGATGTGCCTCCGTGGGGCATTTATCCCTGAAATTGGGATCACAGAAAGTGTAATGACTCCCTGTGGCCTTCAGGTGGCACCAGAGCCCAGATCATTCAAACCAAACCATCAAACCCGGATCGTCTCCAACATCCAGGAATCTGTTCACACTGCAGTCCAACCTGAACCGGTTCTGTTTCGTCTCAGATCTGATGTTGTTGCTTTGACTGTTTGAATTTGAACGGATCTGCTGAATCAGCAGAAAATGTGAACGGCACAAGAGCCAAACATTTTAAAAAAAGAGTAGTGGTGCACTAGTTTGACTCTTGGATCGTTTGCTTTGACCTTAGAGGTGATTTTAGTCCACAGATGACAGTTAAAGACAAAATGGAGAATTCGGATTCAACTGTTCACATTAGCAGGAATCAGATCCACTTTGGATTTAGAATCATCTGCGAATGAAAAGCTCAGATTCAGTGTGAATCCCATTCACACTGGGTTAAACAGAGATCCAGATCACTTCTGAGGACAAAAAAAAAACAGATTTGGATCACATCAGTCTACAGTGTGAACGCAGGCTTAATGCAGCTTGAAATGCATTTAACACACACACACACACACACACACACACACACACACACACACACACACACACACACACTAACCTCTTTACGGTGTGACTCTGCTGCATCAGCGCCGCCTGGTTCATGGCCCGGATCCAGCCGTTCATGTCCTCCTGTGTGTCGGCGCTGAAGAAATACGTCCGCATCCCGTAGTGTTCCGCCTGCGAGCCAATCACAGAGTTCTTATTGTAAATGTAGGAGCGCATTCCCGTGTGGCTCGCCTGTCGAAGACACGGACACAGAGAGGCGGCAGGCGTGAGGGTTTCTCAGCGAATCAGTGCAGAACTTTTCATTAAAATCCTCAAAAGTTACAAGCGAAATCACATCTGTGTTTCAACACAGAAGAGCCAACACTTCAGGTCAGGACAGCAGTCTTCCTTCACCTCAAGGAAGAGGGACACTCATTTCAGGACACAGATGTTCAGATCTCGGACAGGGAAGATAAATGGTTTGAGAGTGAAAGAGGCCATCCACGTCAAAGTGGAGAAGCCATCTCTGAACAGGGGGGGGTCTGCGACAGCACCTTTCTCCCTTTTACAACCATGTCCTTTCAAAACTCCCAAAAAGATTGTCCTATGCAGTTTGACCCAGGCATACAAAGGTGAACCTCAAATCTCAGCGACCCCCTTTGACACCCCCACCAAAAATCATTGAGGAGCCAGACGGGTGTCAACGACAGTCGTTGGAATGTGAATAGCACTGACCACACCCCACAGGGGTTATAAACTGGGACATGATCAGCCACCCTCTGAACTGAAGAAGTCTCTTGGATGAGAGACGAAACGTCTTCAAGAACTTTCTTAACGTCCAGTGGATTGAATTAAACAGCTTGTGGATAACCATGACCTGGATGATTGAGAACCTACACAGACATCAAGCGAAATCACACGCTGTTTCATCCTTAATGAGTGTTTTTCTGTTAAATCCCGTCAGGTCTGGATGTGATGTAACGATATGATAAGGAATAAACCCACAAACACATAATCCCTAAAGGAATCCTGGTCTACAGAAACAGCTTTGGTTTGAATCTTCTCAAACGGCGGTTCAAAATGAAGCGTTTTTGTTCGGTACGACGGTAATACATCAGGGGGTCGGGGTTGCTAACGACACCCAAAACACCCAAAAAGATGCAAGGACATCAGAAATGACGCCTTGTGGCCTCACAGCTCCAGTGATGATGATGATGATGATGATGATGATGATGACGGTGATGATGATGATGAGAGAAGACCTGCAGACGGGTCCAAACATTCAGTTTCCTCCAATGCAAAAACTGCAGGAGTATAAACATGTCGATGTCCCAATACTAAAGGCCTGTTGAGCCGAGTGTTTGTTGACTTTAATGAGCCCCCCCCCCCTTCAATGAGCTCCTGCACTGACCATAAATGACTGCAATCGTTGCGGTGAGGGATGCGGCTGTGATGCTCACTCAGCATCCAGATGCGCCTGGTGTGAACGTCCACTGATGACACTCAAATCAGACACCTATTCATGCAAGACAGGAGGTTCGTGCGAGTCGGGGTCGCTGCTGCCGACCCCCCCACCCTCCCACACACGCACCTTTTAAGCATTATAAGTGAGCAGCAGGGAATAGAGATCTCAGGTACATGCGAGCCGGGGCGTCACACGTGTTCTCTAACATGTGGTGGGAGGAGACGGCCGAACCAGAGTGAATGCATAATTAATATTCCCAGCGGCGCAATTATCATACAAATTGCATTGTGGGTGATATGACCTTAAAAAGACACGCCAGAGACAAAGGAGCTACACGGAGCTGAAGGGATTGCAGCAGAACGCCTCGGAGCTGCAGTGGTGCAGCAAACCAACGGGAGCTGCTGCTGCTGGGAGCTGGGGGGGGGGGGGTTGAGCATGGAGGGGGGGTGATGTTGGAACAAAAAGGTATTATTCCTCTTTCTGTCCTGTCAGGATTCACAAATAAAAGATGTTTAACCAGAAATTTATATCTAATGATCAATCGATAAGTAAATCTGGTGAAGGAAAAATAAAGATGTGATGAAGGCCCACGTGTGTTCCAAAAGTGATGGGTGGTGAACATTATGTAACACTTCCTGTGTTTAGTCTGTGTGGTGTGTAACTTCATGTGTGTGTGGTGTGTATCGATCCTTTTATTGATTACGGTTACCTTGAAGGCAAACTTGCGGTTGATGTGGTCGTCGGGCTCGACAGCTGCGATGACGTAACTAGGCAACGGGATGCTGCCGAGCACCGACTCCTCCCGGCTGTCTGCAGAGCAAAACATGCAACACGGGACGGTCAGAGGCGTGTGAAGGAACACAAACTAGCCCCGCCTCCAATGCAACGTTCAGGCGCAGCTGATTTATGATCGACGTCGTTCAGGTGTGTGTGTGTTCAGAGACTCACCTTTGTAGTAGAACAAGCAGTAGTCCGACAACACAAACCACTTCCTCTTCCATAACCGCATCCCGGAGCTGTCCTGAAGGGAAAGAACCACAACGGTGACTCTGCATCTCGTTCTTTACCGCATATTGACGGATGGATACAACATCAGTGAGACCGGATCTCGTTCTTTACCACATGTTGGCGGATGGATACAACATCAGTGAGACCAGATCTCGTTCTTTACCACGTGTTGGCGGGTGGATACAACATCAGTGAGACCGGATCTTGAACACAATACCTGAGAGGTGGGGTCTTTCTTCCAGACCCCCTATAAGGTCATGGGGGGCGGAGCCTCGACTCACCTGTTTATAGAGCCAGCCTCTCACCACCACCGGGACGTTGAGGTTTCTTTTAATGGCGTGATCCCTTTTTCCAAAGCTGTGAACTTTTCCTGTGCCTCTGGAATTCTGGGAAACAGAAGAAAGCGTAAGGATGGATTAAAATTAAATTTAGTTACCTGGAAAAAACAAAGATAGATCCCCACCCCCACCCCAAAAATGAAAACAGGAAATGCAGACGGTACATTCCTGAGGATACCTGCATCATTTCATTTGCAGGAATATTTTTAGATAACTCCACTGTCATAGAAAATGTAATTAAATCACGCCAGAACCAGGATATGATGGATAGTCTGCTTTGAGAACATTGTGGAATAATCACAATGCTTAATTCCAAACCGCAACTGGAACACGAGCTAAATAAAAGAGACATAATGAAAACTGCGCCCGCGGGACGTCCGCGTTTTATCACGTCTTCAATCGCCGGCTGAGGTCATCAATCAGAAAGAGATAACATCATCCCAGCTGATTAAAGCAATTCATCAGCCCGAGCAGAAATGGTCGTCACGGGAGCCGTAAACTCCCCGAAAAACAAATGTTTGGTCGACGGCATCCAAAAAACAACAAGAGAAACCACGGAGGAGCAGATTGAGGATAGATCTACACTCTGAGCATCGTTTGAGCGGATTATAACTTAAACATCAACTCAAGCACTCACCTTTGACCCCGTTGCCAGGGTCACGGTCTTGGAGGACTCTGCGACCATGCTGGGGGATCTCTGATTGGCTGCTGACTTGGACATAGGCGATTCCGTCCTATAGGCGAGAGGTAGTGAAGAAGGTCAGCATTCCAGAACCAACGGACGATATTCCCCCTCTCGGACAAACTCGAGCCACTCAGGGAGGGGGGCGGGGGCGGCTTTTGCTGAGCTTTCAAATATAAAGGATATGACCGCTTCCTGGCGCCGCCTCGCGACCCATCACAGCCAATGGGCTGACGAGTGAGAATTCGAAGATACACACCCCAAATTATACAAACCGAGATAACCCAACGCCAAAAAAAATATGATATCACATTCGCTGATGACATCACCGTATTTCTTTGAATCTGGACACTACGGTTACATAGAAAATGTGAAAATGCTAAAACTAAAAACCAGTCTGGTTTCAAATTCGCTAAACTTTTGTGCATTTTATAATTAGCAGGCACCCTTCCAGGCCTCCAAGAATCCTCTTCCTGTCAGGAAACAACCAACCCCCCCCCGACCTGTGTGTGACAGTAACTGCAGCTGTAACCCTGCTGTTGTTTCCTGTTTCGTTGGGCTGCGTAACGCTAAAGCAGAGAGGTTAGAAAGTCGTGTCAGAGACGAAAGCGAAGGAAGACAAACGCCGATGGAACGAGGGGGGGGCGGACCTCAGCTGGACAGAGAGTTTGGAATGCGGCCAAACCTTTCTACAGGACGTCTCTGTCGAATCAAGGAGACTCTGGGGTTTTATGTGAAGCGTTCACACTGTTTACCACCACTGTCACCACGATGGTTCCCCTGGAGATTTGTGGTGGAGTGTGTTCAAGAGCAGCGATTCATCACCTGGTGTATGGGAGGGGAAAAGGCCGCCGGAGCGCCATCTCTCACTTCCTGTTTTGCCCTGATGGAAATGAGGGTGTGTCTGACAGTCTTGAGGAGCCTCGAGGAATTGATCACCGCCCGATAATCCATAAAAAGGTCAAAGGCTTCAGGCCGGTGGGGGGCAAGAGGCAGGTCGACCTCTTGAAGGGGAAGAGTGTTTTCCTGCCTGGGCTTCAGTCCAGGGAACACGCTGAGCTTCTCTGGTCTGGAAACGGAGTCAGTGATTCATCGGAGAACCTGACTTCCTGTTCTGATATCAGAGTCTCTACGATCGTCATGACGATGAACAGATTCACACAATAGTGGTGAGGTCACACTTGTGTCGAGGAGGAGAAGTAAACGGACCTTGAACAAGCGTCGAACTACATTAGTGTAGCGTTTCAGAGCGAGGAACTGAACAGGATTGTGGGTAAGGGACAGCAGAGGGATTAGTGTTGAGATGCTTCAGCAAACCTTGTTTAATTAGAGGACAGTTTGACGAGTCTGACTATATCTCTGCTTCAGGAGGATTTCTACTCTATATTAGTTATACTCTACTCTATATTAGTTATACTCTATTCCATATTAGTTATACTCTATTCTATATTAGTTATACTCTATTCTATATTAGTTATACTCTACTCTATATTAGTTATACTCTATTCTATATTAGTTATACTCTATTCTATATTAGTTATACTCTACTCTATATTAGTTATACTCTACTCTATATTAGTTATACTCTACTCTATATTAGTTATACTCTACTCTATATTAGTTATACTCTACTCTATATTAGTTATACTTTACTCTATATTAGTTATACTCTACTCTATATTAGTTATACTCTACTCTATATTAGTTATACTCTACTCTATATTAGTTATACTCTACTCTATATTAGTTATACTCTACTCTATATTAGTTATACTCTACTCTATATTAGTTATACTCTACTCTATATTAGTTATACTTTACTCTATATTAGTTATACTCTACTCTATATTAGTTATACTCTACTCTATATTAGTTATACTCTACTCTATATTGGTTATACTCTACTCTTTATTAGTTATACTCTACTCTATATTAGTTATACTCTACTCTATATTAGTTATACTCTACTCTATATTAGTTATACTCTACTCTATATTAGTTATACTCTACTCTGTTAGTTATACTCTACTCTATGTCCTCTGGTATCAGTTTACATCAGTATAACCCTGAGTAGACACCTGCTGCCTCACCTCTGGACCTTCAGCACAGCTGTGGTGGCATTATGGGATGGAATTCACAGAGATATTATGGGATGAGATTCACACAATGGAGCAGAGATGAACCAACCAGCAGAGAAACACCAGTGAGGGTGAGTCCAAGTCTCTAGGCCCAGGTGGGACGTGTCTAAACCCAGGTGGGACGTGTCTAAACCAAGGTGGGATGTGTCTAAGCCCAGGTGGGATGTGTCTAAACCCAGGTGGGACGTGTCTAAGCCCAGGTGGGACATGTCTAAACCCAGTTGGGATGCATCTAAACCAAGGTGGGACATGTCTAAACCCAGGTGGGACGTGTCTAAACCCAGGTGGGATGTGTCTAAATGCAGGTGGAAAGTGTCTAAATCCAGATGGGACGTGTCTAAACCCAGGTGGGACGTGTCTAAACCTAGGTGGGACTGGTGTAAGCCAAGGTGGGACATCTCTAGGCCCAGGTGGGACGTGTGTAAACCCAGGTGGGATGTGTGTAAACCCAGGTGGGACATGTCTAAACACAGGTGGGACATTCGTAAGCCCAGGTGGGACGTGTCTAAACCTAGGTGGAACAGGTCTAAGCCAAGGTGGGACGCCTCTAAGCCAGGTGTGACGTGTCTAAACCCAGGTGGGACGTGTGTATAATCAGGTGGGATGTGTCTAAACCCAGGTGGGACGTGTGTATACCCAGGTGGGACGTGTGTAAACCCTGGTGGGATGTGTCTAAATCCAGGTTGGACGTGTCTAAACCTAGGTGGGACAGGTCGAAGCCCAGGTGGGACGTGTCTAAATCCATGTGGGACGTGTCTGAACCCAGGTGGGACATGTCTAAACCTAGGTGGGATATGTCTAAGCTCAGGTGGGACGTCTCTAAGCCCATGTAGGACGTGTGTAAACCCAGGTGGGATGTGTCTAAACCCAGGTGGGACGTGTGTAAACCCAGGTGGGACGTGTCTAAACCTAGATGGGACAGGTCGAAGCCCAGGTGGGACGCATCTAGGCCCAGGTGGGAAGTGTCTAAACCCATTTAATTCTTTCCTCCGTTGCTCATCTTCCAGTTATATCTTGATTGAAATTTTTAAAATGTCCACTTTTTTTTTTACTTCTACTTAATAGAGTAAAATATTTCCACGCAGCAGGAACAGCATCAGGCTCCTTCAGCTGACGGACGAAGCTAATTCCTGTCTGTGATGTGAACGGGGGAACCAGATGTCACCACCTTCACGTTCACCTCCACAAAGTCATTTATACTGAAGAGTGTCTGCAGCCCCCCCGCTGCTGGGGCAGCTCTGAGTTTAATCATCTGATCCTCCTGCGGTCTCAGCCCCCATGTTCTGCAGCTCCTTTTGTTTGCTCTGCCCCACACCACCACCACCCCCACCCATCATGATATGCTTTATCAGAGAAGGCAACAGCCTAGAGTCTATTTCAGTACTCCCATCATGTGACCTTCAAGTGACCCCCCTGGTGCATTAAAGCAGGCATCCGCATCCCTGACAGGACCAAACACACAGAACACACTCCCTCACCTGCCTTGCAGCGTGTACTCGGTGTTTTCGGGGGAAATCTGTCCAGTCACCGGGTGCCGAAAGGAAGTCGCCCTGAGGTTGTGGCTGCAGAGGGGGGGGGGGGGGCAAAATCAGCAAGGGTTAATAATTGTATTTCTGCCTGATCGTGCTTTTCTACTTCTATCCAGATGCAGGAAAAAAAAAAACTTCATCTGACAAACAGGATGTATGGTAGCGCTGGAGCTAGGTCGCTAACGCAGCGCGTGTTGTTTTACACAAAGTGTGCAGCTCAGCATTCCCTCTCCAGCCGTATTGATTCCGGTTAGATGGGACCATTCATTGCTTTAAGCAGGGAATGAACGCATGTTACTGTCACAAGGCACAAAAGGAAGGATTGCAAAGGGGTCCAGCTGCTGGAAAGAGGGATGAAATATTCCTGTCTGTTGTTTATCGATGTTTAACGACAGCATTTGGGCTCATTTTTACAAAGAAACACAACAAAACGTCTCATCTGGAGCTATAGATGCTCTTTTCTGTAAATAAACAAATAAACAAAGAAGTAAATAAATAAATAATAAAAAATATAGTTAAATAAAAATTCTACGACTACAAATGCTCTTTTCTGTAAATAAATAAAAAATTTAATTATGAATAAATAAACAAATAAATGAATAAATAATACCAATATCAATAAATAAATAAATAAATAGAAAATCTGCAGCTACAGACGCTCTTTTTTGTACATAAATAAATAGAAATAAATAAACAAATTCAAATTCTACAGCTCCAGATGCTCTTTTCCGACGCGTCTTCGTGATCGACAAACGGATTAATGAGACTGATCGACTTCTTTCTCATGTTGCACTGAGGTAAAAAGATAATTAATCCTGTGATGTATTTACCCCCCTGCCCGACCCCCTCATCCCAGCATTCCAGCAGCTTAAGCCTCAGTCAATCACTCATTGTGTTCAGTTTTCCATTTCCTTATCTCTCCTGCTATTTATAGGAGATCCCAACGGGCTTCAAGGTGGACGTTTGAGTCTCTGAAATCCTCAACCTGCGACCTTGAGACGCGTCCAGCTTTCTGATCCTGAGCTGTCAGAGAGTTTTTCTGTTTTCACTTGAATGCACAAGAATGTAGGGCTTTAATATTGAAATATAGTCTATGCATAACTGTAACATTAGGATTTCAATCCTGGCGTTTGTCCGCATCACAGTTTATTCCCCTTAATCCTTTAGTTTCCTATCTCACTGCAGTAAATTAAACAAAAACACACACCTTTGTTCAACAGAGGACACACACAATAAATACGTTATCGATAAATAATCAATGTATATCCATCAGTAAGACTCAATACTCTGCAGGAGAGTTAAAAAACTTCTGCAAAGTTAGCCAACGACACAGAAAGTGTTGGATCATCACGCAATAAAAGGGGGAGGGGGGTGAAATGGGGGGGGGGCAGATTTATGAGGTGACATTTCAGAAAAGTTCAGAGGGTGTGTTGAACAGCGATAATACTGCACTCACACACACACACACACACACACACACACACACACACACACACTGATGATTTGCTGAGCTGCACTGCACCAGCCCCCCCTGTTCATTAGGAACCTGCTTCTTTCAGCCTCTTGTTTCAGCTGCATTACTTCTGAACAATTTGTTACGGTATGTACAACATCCCCCTCCCACACACACACACACACACACACACACACACACACACACACACACACACACACACACACACACACACCCCTTTCCCATCATTCTGCAAACACCACAACACACCGGGTCTATTTGGCCCGTGCAGCAGCGACTAGAATTTAACGTCAAACATTCAAGAATCACTGACTGTACAACATCTTTTAATCTTTTAATCATAACACTGTGAGATTAGACTGATTTAAAAACTTTGTTCCCTCCATCGACGCCTTGAAAGAAGGAATCCACTGTAACTCCCCTCCAAATGCTTTTTACAAAAACTTCACACACAACTTTAATCACGTCTGTGGAATCACAGCGGCGTCTGTCCACAACACGGGAGTGTATTCCTGGTGAATATGTGCTCATGCTGTCGTCCCGGGGCCCCAGAAGCCCCGAGCGTTCCTGCCTCCATCGGGGCAGATAAAGACCAGGAAAGAATGACCGACATCTGTGCTGTCAGGAGGCAATTCGGAAACAAACACGAGAGTCAGAAGGGTCGGACTCGGACGGGACAAACCTCCAGCGCGGGGCTTGATTTACAAAAGCTTCTCGTACAAAAATGTGCAGGAACAGCAAACCTGCAGCTCAAAAACACAAACCAACACACACACACCTCAACACACACACATACACACACACAGGATACGAGACTCACACTCCCACCACACCATCGGAGCGCTACGCTTGTCGCTAACATCTCACCTGAGGTGAGGGAGGGAATCATCCTGGATTGGTGCGCCGCTGCAGGTCACGGAGATCCTCCAGATATAATGATCAGGATGGGATGGGATGGGGGGCTCTATCAGGCAGCTGGCATCCGCAGAAAAGTCACGAGCCAGCAGGATGACAGCAGGAGGGGGGAGCTCTTCATCGCTTTCTGCTCAGCGAGGCTTTCGTCCCCCCCACCACCACCACCAACACGGTGGAGCTGCAGCTCCCTCCCACCAGGGGAATACCTCCAGTGCTTATCAGATCCTCCTCCCTGCGCGTTTCTGCTTCACTCCCCCTCGTTCCCAGAATTCTCCACGCCACCGTGCAGAAAGTGAGTTATAAAGCGGTTTGACAGTAACGTGACCTCTGACCTTTGCTAAAACAGAATGCAAACTAATCCAGGGGGAAGAGCAGGAGGTACCAGCTACTGGTAGTTACTGATTCACTTCCTGTTGTGTGTCTTTATTCACAGGCGTGTTGATTGGATGACATGCCTCCAATTTAAATCCTCACCGAACAAGGAGGCAGACAAAAACAAGAGCTCTTCAGTCGGGAAAATATTCCTCAGTCGAGTCTGAGCATAAATTGTAGGCTGGATAATAAACATCGCAACATTTTTACATGATTTTATGTAAAATAAAGATTCAGGTCCGTTGGGATGAACATTCAGACAATAACGGACTGATGGAGCAGCTGAAAGTCATTGGGCAACACCCTGGATGAGTCGCCAGCTCCTCGTGATCGTGAGGAATAAATCCCATACAAGCTTACGAAAAATAAATTAATGTTGTGCAACCAGGAAACACACAACAACCGTTCCTGTTGAATCTGCTGAATCCCAGACTAATTCCATCATCGGTAATGACCGCTAATATTCGCCGTTAGCGTGCAGACAAGGCGCCACCGGTCAGGACATGACATCACATGACATCAGAGCGAGATCACGCACATCCTGGAGAAGCGAGCAGAGAACGAATTAACCCCGAACGGCGCCGCTTTGTGTTCAGGCAGCCGTTAAGGAGATAAGCGTTCTGCAGTAGGATGTGAGATGTTTCCTGACCTCTAGGAGTCTCACAGCGGAACCCTGGTGAGACAGGGGGGTTTGGCTGAGATTGTAAGAGTCTCATTATTAAAATTCAACAAATTCTGACACAGCAGATTTAAACGAAGCTACGATGGACCTTCAGGCCATGCTGCTCCAAAACACCAGGGAGGAGAGCTCGTTATATCGCAGCGAACGCAAGAAAGAGTCAGGCCAGAAATCCAGACAGAGGATGATGAAATTTCCGAGGAGCTTTGCAAAAAAGGATCGGTTGGGTTTGTTTTGTCTGTTAAAGAAAAAACCTGACAGATTTCCTTGAAACTTTGCAGCAGCGTTCTGCAAAAGAACCCGTTTGATTTTAAAAAAGAATCCAGAAAACTTTCTTTAATGGAGACCGATTAGAATGGCTACACACATTACCTAATCGGGTCACAAAAAGGTCGTCTTATAAGAGTGTGAAAAAAAATGTAATACAGAAATATATTTTTCTTTCAATGCATCAGATCTATTCCATTACTTCAGACTGATCCGTAGATGTAAAGTTGAAAGAAAATTATTGGCAAAATTTCATATACAGTGGTACCTCTACTTACGAAATTAATTGGTTCCGGAAGAAATTACGTAAGTAGAAAATTTCGTAAGTAGATATGCGTTTTCCATGCAAATATCTTAATCCGTTCCAAGCCCACAAAAATTCAGACATAAATGTTTTATAAAGCATAAAAATGCATCAAACCATGTCACAAAAACATGTTATGATTAGATTATTACACAATAAATGAGAGTTGTGCATAATGTAAAAAACAGAGAGTAGAGTCAAGAATAAAAATGATTGTCATTTACCTTTTAACTGCTGTCCTCATTGTTTTTTGCCCTCTTTGGTTCATGCGCTCCTATCTCACGATGCCGAACAACAGAGTGAATTCCAGTCCTCCTTTTGAACTTCTCCAACCACCCACGCAATGCCTTAAACTCCTTAAACTTCCTTTTGCTTTAATAACGTGGCGATTGTAGATGCATTACGGCGATATTCTTTGGCGAGATCAACCAAACGCATCCCTTTTTCATGCTTTTCAATTATCTCTTGCTTTGTTTGTACGGACAAAACAACTCTATTCTTCTTCTTTTCTTTTCCTCTTTCCTCCATCACTTTCTTGGGGTCCATAGTGAATACGTACTCAAAAAGTTCATATATTTACATAAAACTATCAGAACACCTCATGGGTCGAGGGCCAAATGACGAGGACCCTGCATAAACACCAATCTAGCTACACACAGAGGTCCCTCTTAGCCAATGGGATGCCAGGATGCTAGCTAATAGCCAATGGCAGAGCAGCTATAAGAATGTTGCGTTCAGGAACCTGTGGGAGCTGCGAGTTTCAACCCATACTGTATTTTTACCTTTCGTAATTCAAAATTTCTTTCATAACTAGAGGCAATATTTTCCTGTTGAACCATACTGTGTGATTATCGTATGGTTAAAGGATGGTGAAGAACAAGATGGTGTGCTGTTTTGTGTACCAGTCTTGCTAGTGCTGATGCAAAAGAGGCGCACGGTGGACGTCGTTTTTCATAGTTGTCCAATGGAGTAGAAACGTAAAAGCCAACGTTCCTTACTCCTCCATCTGAAATCATCAAGATGTTTTTGGTGGTCCTGTTTCTGCAGGATGTGGATGCTCTCAGGTAAATAAATGTAGTACCAATCAATGGGAGCGCTCCATCACCCAACAGAAAGCTGGGACCCAGGTTTGGTGATCAGTCCAGGAAAAGTCGCCTGGGTTTGAAGAAGATCGACACGCTGATGGAACCCAACAGGAATGCTTCTCCCGCTGACATAAAGGAACGAGCAGGCAGAAAGGAAGACATCCCGACTCATTCCACCGTGTCTTCTCTGCAGAAGATTTCCAAAATATAATTAGGACATGTAATCTGATGCTGCAATCTTATTTACTAAGTCAGTAATACGGACTGAGGCGCAGTCCTCATTTGGCCCTTTAATGAGGCACAAATCATTTTAACGTCATTTAAAATGATTTAAGGAGCATATTTAAACTGGCAAAGCAGATAAAAGCGACTTCTCCAGCCAGGGTACAGAGTGTCCACCCGACACACAAAGCCAAGAGTAGAAAATCACTCAGAGAGAGAGTCAGGAAAATCCGAGGAATGTTCAGACTGGACGATTGAGACAGGGAGAAAGACGAGAGAAAGTGCAGCTTCCTGCAGAAAAGACAAGCAAGAATGATTCGCTGCTGAGAGAGGTTTAATCTGGAGCTTTATCTCATTAAACTACGGCTAGAATTCACTCAAGAATAATAATAATAATAATAATAATAATAATAATAATAATAATAATAATAATAATAATAATAATAATAATAATATAGGTTACAATCTCACCGATATCTAAAAATAGTCCAAATGAAACATCTGCATCATGATTCAGCCAAAATTAGGCAAAGTCTGCACTACACAGCATCCTACACACACACACACACACACACACACACACACACACACACACACACACACACACACACACACACACACACACACACACACACACACACACACACACACACACACACACACACACACACACACAGATTGCATATGTTCTCCATGGGATTATCGGTCTGATCTCTGATCCCAGTAATCCTCTAACATCAAAAATAAATCACAAATCAGAAAAAAAACCACTGAAATTGTTGCAGACAGACACACACACACACACACACACACACACACACCCACACACACACACACACACACACACTCCTGCTGTAGGCTTGGCTGCACAGTAACAATGCAGTCCTTAATGAAGCTCCAAATAAGGTAATGGTGGGAGGTGTGCGGGCAGGTGGGAGGGTAACTAAAGTGAGGGGGAGGTAACCCCCCCATCCTGGCCGGGCGACTGGATGGGTTTGATGGCTTCCCTGGCATCCCATTTGTGAGTCTAATGCCCCAATAGGGCGGGAAGGCTGCAGGCCATTCGGCTAATGGGGGGGGGGGGGCAGGAAGGCGGAGCGGCTCAGTTCAGCTCCTTCATTTTTATTTCTAACCAGCTCTGGAGGAAACGACGCCGTGGGATCAACGGGTCTGAAAAGATCAGCTCCAGGCAAAGGGTTTCCTTTCTAAAATAGAATGAATAAATAAAAACCGACATGTCAATCCAGCTTTACCACGACGGACATCTGATCCGTTAATAAAGACAAAACAGACACAGGCCTGAAGAAACCAATAATGTAAAATTATGTAATAAAAGTCCTGAAGTGATAACGGGATAACTTTTGGCTAATAATGTAATAAATAGGTGTTAGGGTTATGATAACAGGTTAGGGATTAGGATTAGGTTTTAGGATTAGAGTTAGAGGTTAGTGTTTAGGGTTAGGGTTACAGGTCAGGGGTTAGAATTAGTAATAGATTGTGTTATTGGCCAAAAGTTATCACATTATAAATTCAAGTTTTCTATTACGTTGTTGGTTGTTATTACATTATTGGCTTTTATCATATTAGTGGTTATCATTATGTTATTGGTTGTTATTACATTATTGGTAGTTATATGTTATTGGCTGTTATTACATTACTAGTTGTTATTATATTATTGGTTTTTATTGCTTTATTGATTGTTATAACATTATTGGTTATTATTACCTTATTGGTTGTCATTACATTACTGGCTGTTATTACGCTACTGGTTATTATTATATTATTGGCAGTTCTTACATTATTGGTTGTTATTACTGGTTGTTATTACATTATTGTTATTATTACATCATTGGTTATTACTACGTTATTGGTTGTTATTACTTTACTGGTTGATATTACATTATTGGTTGTTATTATGTAACTGGCTGTTATTACATTATTAGTTGTTATTACATAATTGGCTGTAACAAGATGTAGTTGAATTTTGCTGCATCCTTATGGATTAAGATTATCTAAACCTGGATAATCCTTCTTTTCCAGTATCATTCCATGAAAGCCGTTCCCGTAGCAACCGGACTGGGCTGGACCTCCTGCTGTGAAACATGTCTCATTCCTTCACACAATCCTGTCAGAGGTATTATTACCCCAGCCCATCCCTAAATACCCTTCGTCTTCCTCCAACCCTCGACACTGACACACAACATACACCTGCTAAACGTCAAACACACACACACACACACACACACACACACACCAGTACAACACGTCCTCTGGGGAGTTGCGTCACAGCGACGCCCGAGAGACGACAACGATTAACGGCTCCGCTGCAAATAGATTTTTTTGTTCAGTCAGTTTTTCTTTACGCGCAGGATGAACAGGAAGTCACCTGGAGTGTGTCGCCACCTGTCTCCTCTGAGTCATGTGTTTATTTAACTTTGAACCGCATCATCATGGAGGTGAACTGTGATTTCTGTTCACCAGCACGACTGAAAATGACAGACGGTTATTTGAATGTAGCACAGATTCCATCATTCAGTCGTGACGATCCGTCGCTGCCCGACTTCCTGTTTTGGGTGTAAAACAAGCCTGAATCTGGTTCTTTTTTTCTCGGGGAAATTCAACAGATGGATCAAATTAATTAGTTGAGGTTCCACTTGGCTGGCGGAGGGTAAGTGAATCTAGAGGCTATTTTTAGATATCTGGATCCTGAGAGTGTCAGGAGAGCAGGTTTGGACTTAGGAAGCTGATTAAGTCAGGAATGGAGGAAGGTAGGCCACATCTGGTGCTCACGCCTGAGCGCTGGCCGGCAGAGCCTCCCTAGAGACATTCATACCACTCACAGAGACTGATATAAATCACAATTCCAGGAATTTAAAAGGTTATGGACTGAGAAGCACTCCCTGTTTGGAATGCCTCGACTTTAGAGGCATCGCTAACAACGAGACCGGTTTCCAAGGATATACCTCTGTTTTCAGCCGAGCCAACGAATGAAGCGTCGTTTGGTTTCAGCCCGGGACCGAGGGGAGAAAGCAGAATCGAGGGCTGAACTGGGTGTAACCAGGGGTGGAATCACCATTACTGGAACCATCAGACATTTCCCAACAACATGAGTAGAACCAGACCGGCGCTGAAAGTAGCCGTTGCATGATGCATCAGGAGGAGACCACCGTGGAAGCTGATTGGCCAGGAGTATGAAGTAATAAGGCCGTGTAAAAATAATGGCGATCCGAAGCTGACCCCAGTTGTCAGCGTTATGCAGATGAGCCTCTGCTGTTCGGTAGTTGGACTACCAGGACCACGAGAGGTGGAGCTGATGACGGGTCTCACGTGAGGGATGATAAACAAGTCAAACCACGTGTTCTGATCTAGAAACGGTTTCTGTGTCGCGACCTGAAAGCATCACGTCCTTAAAACTGGAGGTTATCAGTTTGTACACGGATTTTCTGCTAACAGATAACGCCCCAGACGCATGATGGGGCCGCGCAGCGCTGACAGGTGAAACAGCCGTATCCATGTTATCGTGACAGTTTGGCTGCCGGGCTGCGACCAGTCACGTGATACCGTACGTGCATTCTATTGGCTGACGGCATCCGGAAGTGCGCTACGTTCCGTGAGTCTCTGACTTCCGTGAGACACAAAAGTGCTTTAAACAGTCTATCAGAGTGTTTTAAAGGTAATACAGATAGAAGGTGGTTTAACATCAGTATGGGGGGGTTCAGAAACGTTTACATTACCTTAAATAATAAGATAAATAGCTTGTCTTTCTATTGCGGAACTCGTTAATCACGTGTGGTTCCTGGAACGCAGTAACCACGAGGAACAAGGGATCACTGTACATTCCTTTGTGAAGACTGTATCTGGTTTTCCGGGGGGGGGGGGGCTGCATCAATTCTGCATTACGGTCTGAACTATAGAGGCATCCTGCATTAAGCGTGTTTATAGAGGAGCATCATCACCAGCGTGAGGGATCACAGTTCTGCTGACATCGACACAGCAGTCAGTGACCTGGATGGTGAGGCACTGCAGTGAGCATCTCCACCCCCCCCACCACCCCAACCCAACCCCACAGAAGTGGGAATGCATTCATTTAGCCGCAAAAGAGGAGACTTTCCATCATGAAAAAACTCCACGAACAACTCCGTCTCCTGCAGACACGCCTCCCTAGCAACTATGTTAGCAACGCCATTCCATGTTCTCTGATGTGTCTGATGGGACAGGGGCGGGGAGGCTCACATGTGCCCCCCCCCCCCCCACACACACACACACACACAAGCTTCCTGGTTGTGTGAGGTCGCCTGTGAGACACAAATGATGATGATGATGATCCCTGTCACGCACTGAGGCGTCCAGTCATTAGAAACTTCCTTTTTCTCATTGGACCTAAAACATACATATGACCAATGAACTGTCACGATGTGATTGGTGTGTTTTAAACCCAACCCCCCACCCCCCAGAACCACACACAATTAAACCACAGGTATGTAGCATCATTGATAACTCCTCCAATCCGTGTCCTTTCGGTGCATTGGATGTGATTTCGCTCTGGGACTGATGCGTTCCTGCCGGCGGAGCGTTTTCCCTGAACCGGACCCCGTCTCTGCTCCATCCTCTCTGCAGTCATGCAGGCAGAATGCAGAGCAAAGCAGGAGGAGGGAGAGCTGGGAGGAAGGAGGAGGAAGAGGAAGCCAAAGCCAGCTACAACTTAAACATCCCACATCGTGTCACCGTAGAGAATGAAAGATCTTTTTATATTCTACAGCCCGTTTTGTACCAACTACAAACCCATCATCATAATAAAACATCTCTTCTTAACAACCTGCAATCCCACGTCTCCTTGGATACGGTATTATTTTACCCCACACACCAGGAGGCCACCCCAGAGATTACACCGACAGTATCTGCAGGTATTAGCCTGGTCCCACGGGTGTTAATCCATCTCCGCTCACCTTAGCATCTCATTAGCATAACACAACAGTCACGGCACGTGCACTGCAAGTTAAGACCTCCACATCGGACCGATTGTTCGATCGCGCGTTTGACTTCTGCTGCAGCAGCTCATTGTTCTGCATGGAGGAAACCTCAACATGCATGTTTTTAGCTGCACATTTCTTGGTCAGACCCTGCAGATGTGTCACAAAATATGAAAGCAGGACAAACGTGTAACAGAAACAGAGCAGGAATCCAATCCTGATGACAAGTCCACGCTTTCACAAACAGAAAGCAGGATCCTGAGAGTTCAGCCCGACTGACTATAAATAATAACACAACACCAGATCAAGTGAACAGCTACGACTGCAATGGACAAACAGTCTGAGTACTGAGTTTACTCTTAAATAATGCTCCTATAATAAAGATATGTGGAAAAAAGCATTTACAGCAGAATTTGTGGGGTTTTTGTTAAAATTTCATCATTCTAACACCTTATGTCTTATAATAAAAACACCTTTGATTCATCCTCCTCCTGTTCTTCTACTCATATTCCAAGCCATCCCATCCGTCTTGATGCTTATCTACTTACCGATGCAAAAGTTTTAGATGTCCAAGTCGGTCCAGATGCTGAGGGGAACGGTGGACAGATGTCTCCTCTGTGAGATCTGTGCTTGGTGGGGATGGACAGCTTCGCCTGATAAGGAGCAGAACTGCTGCTTCAGCCCTCTCTCCTCGCCTCTCAGCACCGAAATCCACTTAAGACTTTCCATGGAGTAATAAAACCATAACCTCTTTGTCCGGTCCCGACAAGGGAGATGGAGACGGAGGGAAGGGGAAGGGCCAGCTCTGCCGGAGCGGCATTAACTGTACTGTGCTGTCCGGTCATGTAAACTGCTGACCTCGGCGTCTGACGAACCATCGGATCGTATCCCAGCCTGGCCGGGGGGGGGGGCAGAATGAACCCGAGAAGCCGGCTCAATAATCCACAGACAGACGCACAGATAAGAGCAGGGGGCTGGACCAGGGGGGGTCAGGATCAATAGGTGTAATGGACAGCCTGGTCAACAGTTATGCTTCACTCTGTCACCTAGAATGGAATGCTCCCCAATCGTAACGCAGGGTGGGGACGGCGTGTACATACAGAGGAGGTGCAGAAACAGTTAAAGTTAAACAGTCTGTTTTCATTCATTTATAGTTATTTGTTTCTAACTTAATCCTGAGTTAAACCAGTTTTAGTGACTCAATACAAAATAGACTCAAACTCAACAGTAGCCTCTAGTGGCAACTGGCACAACTGCATCCTCTGACAGTCCTCGTTCCACTGCGAAAACGTAACTTTCTCACACGATCAAAACTTTATCAACAGCTTGAAAACTGATCACATCTGAAACCAGACGGCATCCAAACAACAAAAACTCCCCCACAGAACCTCATCCTCCCCATTATCGTGGATTATTACACCTAGAAGGAATTATATCTTAATATTTTAACCCCCATAACGTGACTCAACAGTGAATTTCAACGGGAATTATACATGAAATCAGAATTTAAAAAAAATCTTATAAGAATTAAGAACTTAAATCTTCTGTCTTGGATCCAGATGATTATCAAAAAACTATCATCAAAAATCCACTCTTGACTTTTTGAGCTATCCTTCAACAAGTTAATTATCAAATCAAACAGATATAAAAGAGGAAAACTTAGAACCGATGTGCTCCTGAATAATGAATTAGCCTTAAACCGATCAGACGTCAGCCTGACAGCTGTGTTCGATAAACGCTGCAGCGAGAGGAACTGTCTTCACCACAGCGGTAACACTTTCCATTCATCTTTTCCACACTCAATATTCCGTTAATGGGAACGGCGATAATCAATCAGGTCATCTGCAATGAGAAATATCTTCCAGCGCTCACACACTCCACCTGCAGAAGAACATAAACTTATTGAAGCGTTGAGTCATTCAGACAATAGATGATACACCTAAAGGAAAATGTACCGAGTGAACCATCATGAAGCGACCCCCCACCCCCGTGGATATAAATTCTATGATCTGGTGATAAACGTCAAATTCATGAGCTGGAATAAAAGTTTTACGATTATCTGTCAATCAGGATGTGACATCATTTCCTGTTCTCTCAGACACCAACCTGATCGATCAATCAATCGATTGATTGGGCTGAGATTAGAACATCTACCCCAACAATGTGAAGTGGTTTTATAAAAGGAGGATAAAAGTTTTTCAGATCCAGTCCCCGGAGACGTTCGGATCGCTTCTGCTCCGTCTGGAGGGAGGAGATCTGACTCTGCAGTGGCTCCAGCTTCTAACAGAATGCGGCAGAAAAACTGTCATCTGAATTCAATCAAGGGGGGGTGGAAGAGGGGGTGGAGGGGGGGGTGGAAACGACTCGTGTGCAGTGGAAGTAGCCTCAGTAGCCACATCTGTTTCCTGCTTGCCCCCTCCACCGGCCGAGGGGCAGATGCGAGAGCAGGTCCCCATCTTGGCAGGAGGAGGTCATTGGGAGGGGGTCACCTAAACGGGAGGGGGTCACCATCCACTGAACATTCAGGGAGTTACAGATTGGAGACCCCAGACTCTCAATCTGCTGTTTCATCGCTCTGTTCCAGCAGCGCCGTGGGTTTAGTTCGACATCAGCCGGGACATGATGTGAACAACCCGGCTCCTTGTATCAAAAGACACCGCCTTAAGGAAAAGCTGGAGAAAGACAGACATACGGGTTCGCTAGCTGGAGACGAGGACAGGTAAACGGGGATTATCGTGCGTTAGCACGTCGCTCCTCTCTGGATTAAAGAACAACGCTTCAAAGAGAGAATGTGTGTCTGCAGGAGGAAGGAAACCAGGACTCTGTTTTTACGATGATGCAGATGCCCTACATCTCCTCCACGTCCTCCTGATCTTGGAATGCAGTTAAAATATTCTGTTTTTTATTAATTCTGTGCTAAAAATTCATCGAATTCACGAGTTAAGGTACAGATAAAGACTTAACAAGACAGTCAGAGACTGCAACATTCCTGCGACATCCCTGAATTCAAAATTTTACCCTGACCTATTTTCATAATGGTCGCAGCAATGAATTCTATATTGTACTATCGAGTATTAGGCTTTTTATTATATATTTGTAAGTTGACCAGTATACTGTAGCAGACAGACTCAGGACAACCTACAATATTGTTGTGAGCATTAATTTTTATTTTATTTTTTTTACAAATGTAAATGTTTTTAATCCTTTTTACAAATTTTTTTTTTTAAATAATTTTTTACAATATTTATACTTTTATTACCTTAAAAAAGGTGTTTAAAAAGTGCAAATTTGACCTTGACCTAGTTTTCAAGGTCAAGGTTATGATCTAATTTTCATCCTTTGCCTCCCTTTTGTTTCGTCTTTCTATCTTATCCGGTTCCTGAATGTACAAAAGTTGAAATTTGACCTTGACCCAGTTTTCTCAAAATCAAAAAAGTCATCGTCTCATTTTCATTCCCTTTACCGCCCGAGTAATGTGCTTTTTGTTTCATCTTTCTATCTGCAACGGTTGTGAAGATATTTGGTGGATGAATGGACGAACACACGAACACTGACAATTACAATCCATCACCGCTTTGAAGCGGGATGTCAAAAGCGGGATAAACGTGATGACGCCGGACCTTATCACATAATAACGACCCCCTCTCTTCATTTCATCCAGACAGGAATGGGCTCATCCATCTGGTCGTCTCCCATCGAACACGACTGTAATGATTTCTATTTTCTGATGAAGGTCATCGTCTCCACAAAACAGCTGCAGGGAAAACGCTTACCTGTGTATATGAGCCGTATAAAAAGACCCTATCGATATAAAATCACCTGACGGTGACGAGTGTCCAGGAAAATGTCATCACATGAAATGAATCACAGCAGGGGAGGAGTCCATGTCTCTTTTACATGTTTATTACACGTATACATTTAAACTGTGGAGGTTTGAAGACCACGTCATGTTTTGAAGTACGGATTTGCTGTATTTGCAGAAAAAAAAACATAATTAAACCCGCATTAAGATAAGGGTCTGTAGAGATATTAGACTTTTTTTAATCCTCTAATGAAACTCCTTGCTTACAAACTCTTAAACCAACTCACAGATAATTAACGCGCTCTCTCGATTAAAGATAATCGACTGATTATCAAATACAAGCCAAACGTCAAGAAAAAAAGTCTGTAAACGGGGCGTGGAAAATCCTACAGCGAACAATGTGAACTGTGTCTTCACTTGGGGGGGGGGTCGCTTTCCCCTCAGGGAGATATAGGGTTGCATAGTTCCCAGGTACCAGTGAAGTGGTGGCGAGTGCACCAACCTGAGATTAGATCCATTAGGATTCAGTTTGGGATTAAAGATCCATGAATGTCAGAAATTAATCCTGAGACACTTAAACTATCTGTTATTGGTCGATAATGAATTCATGGACTATAAATACGGCCAATCATAAAAAGCACATCCTCCTTGTGCTCCAATAGAGTAGGTTTTGAAATCTTGTGTGACAGCCAGGACCTGTTTGGGTTGGATTGACCCGTCCCAAATCTACACGGTTCAGTAAATCGATTAATTAGGGTTGAGAGTATTATCATTACTTATCTGAAGGTGACTTTTATGAGGAATCATTAAATCATTTGACCCATAACATTTCAAAGAGCTGGGAGGGAACTCAGTAGAACAGATTCTCCCTGAGGTACACCCTGATCCATATTCCAAATATTGATCCAAACAACCGTCGAGCTACATCAGGAAGGGACCAAATCCACAATAATCTGAATCATAACATTAATAATCTGCCTTTTAATCTGGATCCGCTCCAGATTTAAGTTTTCATCCAATCTGCTTCACTGACCACCATAGAAAACCCAAAGAGACATCGTCTGTTTCCTTCTATCAAAGACTTCTTCACAGTCTTACATTAATTATCAGCAACCAGCACTTAAAAAGCGTCTTAAACTTGTTTTTGATGGATGAGTAAATTATTCAACCACTTGTTGCAGCTCTGGATGAATTATTGAAGGTAACGGACGCTCAAACTGTTGGAGGATCCACATAAATCAGTGCAAACAATTGTGCAGGTCGGCCTACAGGGGGTGGGAATAAACCAGGGTTCCGCCACAGAGGCAGCGTCGGAACAATCCTCCCTTTGTACCTCGGCTCGGCCGAATTCCTGCATCAACACACCAGCGAACCTGCTGACCGTTGTCACGGCAGCAGCGTGTGAACTTCAGGCCAGCCTGGGTTTGTTTGTGCTTCCTGGACACAGATGAGAGGAGATGGACGGCAGAACTCTGGCCGTCCTCCTGGAGCCTGATGTTTACCTCGAAACCAAATGAAGGTTTGTTGAGGAAAGAAAATAAACTCTCCTGAACTATTAACTGTCCCTGAAGTATTCACAGGAATTTTAAAACACTGAGACGCAGCCAGTTATGATTCAAAAAACAATTGTAATCATTTTAATGGAGGTGAACGACAGCCACGGCTCACATTACTTCACCATTTATCTGGCGGGAGCTGGAGCAATCTTCACCATCTTTGTTGGGGGGGTTGAGTTATGCCAGTAAACTTTAATCATAAAATATCTTGGGCAAAATCTGTGAAGATATTCCTGAAGAGAACGTTGTTTTTTCTACCAAACTGAAGCGTTTTGTAAGAGTAGAGTAGAAATGAATCAAACAGGAAGCGCTCAAAGAGGAAAGATGGACTTCACGGCGATGCTTCCTATAATTAACCCCCCGACACAAGAGACCAGAACAGAAACCTGTCGTCCAGGTGCACCATAAATCAAACGCACCACCAGAGACGCACCTCAGGATGATTAAACGATCACATTAACTTTAATCCCACCCCAACATTGGATTGATCTACCAATCATTTACGTCTAAGGAACTATCCGATAGTAGGGATAGACTGGTTTAAGGGTTAAAATGAAGACAAAGGAGTCCAGAAGAACAGGAAATAAATTAGTCTGGAACACAAAGAATCAAGAGGCAGAATCCTTTCACCGGCCGGCGGCGCAGCAAGTCAACCACGAGGCGACCGACCGTCACGCTGTTGTGTTTTTCTGGCTTCTTGTACAGGAAAGGAACGTGAACCGGGGGGGAACATTAGGGCAGCCTTTATTCTGAGCATAATTCAAGAGTCGTCAGCAACACTCAGGCGACCTGAGAGAGTTTGACGAGGGTTTTTATAAAGACGATGACGAATGGAGGGATGGACACCCCTTAGTCTAACGTTTAGAATTGGATCTTTAATCGCCCACGTCCAGAACGCTACAAGCCTCAGGTTCCCCATCAAGACTTTCACCTCACCCGGTGTGACCCCCATAAAATGACTCTAATGACTCCAAGGATTAGGGGGGGTAACCCTAATTCTAACCATTCCCAAAAGCTGTAAACCCAGTTCACGATCGTTTTCAACAATCCTACCAACAAACCAACAAACAAGCCAACCAAACCCTGATGAAGCATTACCTCCTGTCTGACGTAAATCCTCCAAATGCTGCCCTGAGGGGGGGGTAAAACTTCATTATAAAGCCCTTCTGTTTGGAACAAATGGAGCAAACCAAACGGGCCGTGACACGACTCCAGAACCTTAAATAAGCTGTGGTGGGAGAACTGGGACGCTTCACGGCCAAACCAGTGCAAACCAAGGATTTTAAGAAGCTTCAGCAGGATTTATCAGTCGGTTCTGATCAAAGTCTGCAAATTAGAATATCATGCACATTAATCCTGAGTCATCAACACACACACACACACACATGAGGGGCGTGTTGGTGCGGTAACGATTAGTCGGCACCTAAAAAATGCTGATGCGTGAAGGACGGGGGCATCTGGGCAACTTCAGTGTTGGTCAGTGACTTTGTAAATCCTTCAATAATGTGATCATAGCATACATCTCTGTCATCACATGGACACACCCCTCACACACACACACACACACACACACACACACACACACAGAGAGACACACCTATGTAATGTGGAGAGTAGAGGTCCTGCATGGAAGATGTGAGGAGAATTTTAATGCCCCCCTCCGTCCTGTGCCACTCTCCACTCCCCACGCAGCCATCCATCCATCCATCCATCCATCCATCCATCCATCCATATGATGTGAGTCCATATGATGGTGCGTTCAAGGCACGCGGGACGTCAGCGAACGATAACGGATTGATTTAGAGGCTAACTCAAAAACATCAAGTAGAAACAGCTGACGGTGACGGAATGCGGCACTCACTTGATGAAGTAACTGGCCCCTTCGTCCGTGAAGCCCTCTTCCCATCCTCTTGGTAAATCTGTGAGGAAGTAGAAAATACAAGACAGTGAACGCACCACCACGGGCATATCGAGAGCATATTGCGGTAAAAATAAATAAAAAAATAAAGTACAGTAATAAAAAACGATAACGTCCGCCGGTACCTGAACGTATCATGTGTCCCGAGTTAACGGGCTCACCGGAGCGCGGATGGAGCCAAGTTGTGCTGCGACTTTTATCACTGGAGGGAAAACACCTGTTACTGGTCGGTAATGAACCTCATCTGCCGCTTTATGGGGCATTTACCGTCACAATTAAATAGAAATAAATAACAGCCGCGCTCACTTGATGAAGAAGACGCGTCCGTCCCCGCAGACCCCGTAGGACCAGAGCTCCGGGAGGCTGTCCCGTCCGAGCGGCGCCGCCATGATCCCCCCCCGTCCCCCTCTGCTCCCTCTCCGCACACTTTTCCCGGCAGCCCGGATGGAGGTCCCCCCGCTAGGGCTGCATGGTTTTAAAGGGGACGAACACAGAACCGAGTCGAACCGCTCCCACCAATCCGCTTCATAACGGGTTCGGAGCCGAACAGGACCGGGAAGCGGGTCCCGCGTCTGACCGGAGGGGACAAGTCCGACCGAGGGGCGTTAATTAGACCCGATGCGAAGACTCGCAGGCACGGAGCCCGACCGTGACCGGGACGTTTCGGGACGGTTGTGCTCTGTGATGTTGTAAGTAGTAGAGAAAAAAAACATGAATAAATTATAATATGATTCTACTATAATATTATATTATAAAATTATAATATTATTTTACACATGCAGCAAGATTTAAATCCTCCCTATAATGTGATTGGATGGTGTGTTGTGTGTAAATAAAAAAATAATAAGTTGCCATTTATGAAAAGGTCAACGTCAGCCAACACACACACACACACACACACACACACACACACACACACACACACACACACACACACACCTCGGGACAACCAGGTGAATTCTGCTACTGCAGCTCAGGTGAGATCTTACCTGGAGGTTTGATGAATCAGATATTAAATTATGATGACACAGAATAGGGGGGTCAGGGTATATTGTGACCCAGTTACGCCTGTGTGCATTCTGAACACATCATGTCATCGTGTGGGAATGAATGAATGAATGTTCTTGTGTGAATTGTCCGGGAAGCTTTATGAATCCTTTGCTGCATCACGCTTTGAGGACATGGAGCCTCCCTGACCTTGGAACAACATAATAATGCTCTGCATCAAAAAAATAAAAAAAACAAGACCTGCCCATCTTACCAATGCTGCCCATAAACCCCAACGGGTCTGGTGAGGGCAGGTGACATCCAAGGTCACGGCCGTGTTGATACTGAAGTTATTTCACTGAACAATCAAGACGGGAGCAGCCAAGTCTGACTTTATCACACCAAGCTGTCTTATGTAAATACAGCATTATTGATATGATGGTATCCATGTAACTGTGGGTGTCAGTCAAGGAAAAGGTCAAACCACTTAAGCATGACCTGCAGAAACACCTGATTATCTGGTGTTTACCATGACATGTAAATTACAGTAATCAGTCATCCTGTCCTCTGTGAGTGGATAATCATTCTGTAAGTCTACTGGTCGACAGGGAGCAGCTAACATTAGAAATTACATTTTTTATTTGTCTGCAGAAACATCATTAAAACTCCAAGATTCTTCAGACGCGAGTGAAAGTTTTAATTCCCTCCAGAAAAAACAAAAAAGTGCAGCTGCTGAAAAATGGATTTAGTTCTAATGTGTCGTCAAAGTCAGATGTTCTGATGCAGGGAAAACATATTTAAAAATAGGCGACCAGTTAGACATGTCATTTTCACACTTAAAAACATAGCAAATTTATATATTTTAAAAGCATAGTTTTATTCAAACTACATAGTATTGAACACACTATGTTTGAAACATTTGTAAATCCTCCCTGTATTATAGATATTACAGTAGTTGAACTTGGTGTAATTTTTAGGCACCAAAAAGCTGTATTCCACAGCCGCCCCAGCTCAGTGTAATATAGGGTAGACCCCAGAATAAACATCTGGTTTCCCTGCTATTATATGACCTTGTCATGAATTATCATCATTCCCACTAAACACATACATCCACTTATAGCAACATGGTCATTTACACCCAAATGCACACATAGTTAATGCGCAGTTTGCTGCAGCTCTGCAGTACGGTCTGCTGCTGCTGATTCCTGCCTCTTGGCTGCCAGAGGCTCCCAATGCAGCAAGGTGACTCAATGCTATTGTCCTCCCCTCAGAGAGGCTCCTCCTGCTGAATCACAGCTCTCTCTCTCTCACTCACACACACACACACACACACACACACACACACACACACACACACACACACACACACAAAAGACCAGCATTGGAAATTACAATTTATTTCTCCTGAATGTAATTCAAATCGACCAAATTAATAACGGTGTGGAATGAAATTCTATAATATATTTTTTCACTATTCAATGCATCGGTGACGAAAATGAACTCCCTCTATGTCATAGCATTCGTTCATTTTCTGAGGCAGTGATTAATTAACTCACACCTCATTGAAATATTCCAGCTCTACCCACAGAGCAGGGGTCATACATTTAGTCATTAGTCAACTCAAAGTAACATGTTCATTTAGTTGTCTTTCTGTACCTGCGTCGACTTTCAAATATCCCTTCTTTAATTATATTGTTAAAGCTCTTTTTAACAATATAATTCCAAGTTATCCAATCTGGTTCAAGTATTCAAATATGACCGCTCATTATCTCCAATGTCTTCCAAAACATTTCACCTGTTAAGTCAACTGGAAACATGTCCTACAGTACAGTACATATACAGTATGTCATCCAAAGTGTTTTACAGTGTCGTTTTCACTGATGGGGGAACTTATATCGTCCCAATGGCATATTGTATTACACCTACACGACCTCTCAAGCCACAACCAATCAAATATTGATTCAATTACTAATCCATGACAATAAAGTTTGAAATAGTTTTACAAGTAATGCAGTTTAAGCTTGCAATTAATTTGCGCCACCTAGTGTCTGAAAAGGGAACTGCAGTGACATTCGGTAAATGACTTCGAAAACAATCACATCATCGATTCAAAGAATTTTTATCTTATGAGATATTACACATCTTCTCTTTTATAGTTAACAATACCAAGCGAATTTGAAGCTAATTCTATATTATTCCAATAAAATATCATAAGTTGTTATCAGTAAAGTTAAAATGCGGCCCACCTTAAACCTGATGATACATAAACACACCAGAAGTAATAAAGATGCATCATAATTTTAAAACGTTTCACTGGTTATACTTAAAGATATTAACCTCTACACATGGAGCAATTTGATTATGACGTTAATTAGTTTTTTAATGATTGTAGCAGCCTGACCGATATTAATAGAGTATTGTCTGTTTACTGATGCAGCAAAATAAACTTTAAAAAATTATTTGTAAATTCTATTGTATCTTTCTTTTTCACATTTGGATTAATGAAGCAGATACATGTGCAATGTTATTGTTAAAACGCACTGGAGAGGGTGCTTGATAATAACTGTGATAGTAAATCGTATTTTTTAAATTGTGAAAATAATTTTGCATGAAAATGAGCGGAAATTACACTAGAAAACATAAAATGTAATAAAACACAACTACCGCCATCACTCCCGTATCGTGCGTCGCCGCTCGCTCGTTCGTCATCATCTCGCCACGTACGATTCACCTCAACCTAACTTGCTATGTTATTGGACGGACAGCCAAATTGACCAATGGCATGAGTTGTGATCACGTCTACAACCTACCGCTGCTGAGCTGCTCACGACTGACAAGTTCAGCTGAACGGAGGAAAGCAGAAGTGATGAGGTCCGGGATTCACAATAAAGTGAGTAAACAATGGATTCCAGTATTTATGGAGGTGTTTCACCCACCGGTGAACGTCATCAACACGTAACAGTTGCCGTACCGCTCGCACCGACAGGAGACACGACTACCTAACAGTGCTTGGCTCCCATTAGCGGAACCTATTCGGTGGCTAATACTAATGCTAACACCGCAGCTTCCTGTGGAGATTATTCGCCGTCAGCGCAGGCTGGGGGGGGGGGGTTGTTGGAGCGACACCCCACGATCCCTGCGCACACACCGCTGCAGCTGATGTTAAATACCTACCGACATGAATTATCCTGATGTTTCAGATGTGCTGGAGCCGGGCGCTTTTCACCGCGGGGGTGCTGCTGCTGGTCCAGCTGCTGTGTGTGGAGGCAGTCCCCATCAGTATGGATAAGACCAAAGTGAAGGAGCCCGAGAAGTCCCCCGAAGAGCCTCCAGCTAGTGTGGTAATAAGACAGGAGATCCATGGACAGTCGGGTTTTTAAGCACAAAAGGAGCTTGAAGTAAAAACAAGACTCACAGATTTATGTCACAACCTGTGACGAGCATTTTAGTGTTTCATTTTATATAATCTATAAATCTTAATGGACAGAAAGCAATCGAAATCTATTTGAGTCCTTATGGTTATCAATGATGTTGGTGACGTGAGCTGTTTCACCAGGAGCAAAACCAATTGATCTTGTTTAAATCAGAGATGTCCAGATGTCTATATTTAAATCACCTCGCTTACACATTCTGCTCAAAAGTTATGACCCCAAAAATCCAATTTTTATCTATTGTAACAGGACAAAAGCAGCAGATGTTGTAGCGTCTGAAGCACTCAGATTGTAGTCAACTACGATCGCCTCAGGGGAAGGGCGTGTTCATGTTAAACGTTGAAATATTAGCTTTGCAGAGCTTAAACAAATACCACACGGATCCCATTTTGGAGTAAGAATGCAAACACCTGCAGTTTTATGAGGAAATGATTTGAGTGTTAACCACGAAGCAGCTGCAGCATATGGCGATTTCCACAAGGCACTAATACAGTTTAGAGACATTCATGGTAAAAGCTGTTCTCTCTGCGTCAAACATCTGGGCAAAGATCTGTTAAATTGGTCAGCAGACGCACTTAATCTGTTCTCAGTGCATCAGCTCCTTCACAGTGTCCATTATAATGTACTTAAACATTACGCGGTGACGTATCTGTGCCGTATTACCTGCGGTTTTAATAATCTGACATGTGATTCATTGCGTTCCACAGGACACCGGGCTTCACTACGACCGCTACCTCAGGGAAGTCATCGATTTTCTGGAGAAAGACCAGCATTTCAGAGAAAAGCTCCACAACACAGACATGGAAGACATCAAGGTGAGCTCCTTTCCCTTTTCTTTAGTCTTCCCAGTATTGTGGAAATGTGATTTATGTAAATGAAATGTTTTATTTATTATACAGCAAGGGAAGCTGGCCAAAGAGCTGGACTTCGTCAGCCATCATGTCAGAACTAAACTGGACGAGTTGAAGAGGCAGGAGGTGAATCGACTCCGCACGCTGATTAAGGCCAAGCAGGACCTCGAAGGAGGGAATGGTGTGTTGTATTTTGTTAGATTTTTATTTAAAGTAAGATGTTTAAGTGAGTAATGTTAAATATATTCACTACAAAAAATATCAAAGTAGAACAAATGAACAAACGTTCACAAAGTTGAGTGTGAAGGAAAAAACTGATAGAGATTAATCCAAGATATCATTGGGAAAATCAAAGGCTGCTCTTTGCCCCAGATGTTGTCAGAAACGGATTTTAATGCTCCTTTAAAATTAAGAGATTTTTTCCATTGTATTTTAAAGTAAAAGGAGATACAATCACTGAAGTTTGGATTAGATGATTCCTTTTCATCGCTAATAGTAGTTTTTCCGCTGCTTTTATGTTCATAATATTATATTTAACCTTCACACAGTGCATTAGATTCTCTCTGTAAAGAAAGTGTCGTGTTTTTATCTGCCTGCACAGACATAGCGGTGGACCATCAGGCTCTGCTGAAACAGTTCGAGTACCTGAACCACATGAACCCACACACGTTTGAGGTGGACGACCTGGACCGGCTCATTAGATCGGTAAATCTCCTGATTATTGACACCAAGACTAGAGGGGGGGTGTATATAAATGTGATGTTGTCACAGCAGTTTGGTTGTTTCGGATGTCGGAGCATCCAGTCAGCACAATACAGACCACCAGGTTCAAATCATTGTTTATAATTATTAGATAAAATGATTTCTTTGCATTAAATGAAACTTTTGCAATAAACTAAGTGGATTTTCAATTTGGGTAATTTGTTTCCCTCTCCATCAAGGCCACTAAAGATCTGGAGAACTACGACAAAGAGCAGCACGATGAGTTCAAAAGGTACGAAATGATGAAAGAGCATGACAGACGTGAACACCTGAAAACCCTGGACGAGGAAGAGAGGAAGAAAGAGGAGGAGCACTATGAGGAGATGAGGAAGAAGCACGCCGACCATCCGAAAGTCAACCACCCGGTGAGCCTGAAGGCTTTAAGTTGTCTTTCTACTAATGACAACACTTTTTGGAAACGTTCCCTCGTGACTATGGGTAGTCACAACTACCCATAGAAATGTGGGAATGTGTTAATTTATCCCGCTGTAACTGAACTGAAATTCCTCTTACCTGCTGCAGGGCAGTCAGAATCAGCTGAAGGAGGTGTGGGAGGAAGCAGACGGCTTGGACCCTGAAGATTTTGATCCCAAGACCTTCTTCAGTCTTCACGGTAAGACCTCTTATGATCCATTCATCCCATCCCAGACAGCTGTGTGCTTCCTCACCTCAGTCTTCTTCGTTTCTCTTTAATGCAGACACTAATGGAGATGGCTATTTCGATGAGCAGGAACTAGAGGCGTTGTTCACCAAAGAGGTAAAGCCATACCACCTGAAAACATTTGTGCATCTCTGACTGGAGTCTCTAACTGTTCACTCCTGCGATTTTAGCTGGAGAAAATCTACGACCCCACAAATGAAGAGGACGATATGATAGAGATGGAGGAAGAGCGGCTACGTATGAGAGAGCACGTCATGAACGAGGTAAGGTTACACAGAGCCTTCCATCACATACAGAAGTTTTTTTTATTTTTTTTTAATAAAGGTCTTTGCTGCTGTTTTCCTCCCAGGTGGATTCTGATAAAGACAGGCTGGTCTCTCTGGATGAGTTCCTGGTTGCTACGAAAAAGAAAGAATTCTTGGAGCCGGATAGCTGGGAGGCAAGAGTCAATATATATTTCTGCTTTTAAAATTAATTAATATAAGCCTCAAAACAATTTGTAATAAGTAGGACTGTAATAAAGTGTTGCGTCCACTTCCTCAGACCCTGGAGCAGAACCAGGCTTACACAGATGAGGAGATGAGGGAGTTCGAGGAGCATCTTGCTCAGCAGGAGCAGGACCTCAACCTGAGGGCCTTTGACCTCCAGAAACAGAGAGACGACCTGGAGAAGCAACAGGAGCAGCTGAACGCGCAGAAAATCGAGCTCCAGCAGGTACGGAGGTCCACCGTCGTTTGAGATGCTTCAGTTGTGGACAGAGAAGTGAGAACAGCTTAAACAAACTCGTCCTTTTGCAGGCGGTGGAGCACATGGAACGGCTGAAATCACAGAAAGTAGAACCCCCCCCAGACGTTCTAGGTGAGTTTGGATCACACCATTGTCTTTCAAAGTTGTTTTATTTCTTGTATTAAAATGATTCTCTTTGCTGCAGTGGAAGGAAACGCCATCCCAGAGACGCACCAACTCAACCAGGAAATGCATCGTGAACAAGGTCTTCAGTCACAAGCGCATCAACCAGCTCTTCAAGATACACTTCAAGAACACCACCAACAGCTAAATCAAGTTCCAGTCCAACATGAGGTCCCCCAAACACACCAGGAGATGCCACCAGGAATACAAGACGGCGCACAAGGCCAGCTATAAGGACGCTGTCAGAGCTCGGACCTCTAATCAGACACTCCAGTGTGCAGAGGAGCAGAATATTAGGCCTCCTGAACAAGCACGTTTTACTGGTTGGGAGGACACTTCAGATTAAGGAACGCAGCACAAAAGGAACCCCCTACTGAATGACACCAGTGTTAAGAAATGTACTATTTGTTTTACACGACAGTTTCAGCCAACCAAGGATGTGCATCTTAAAATGTGCATGCTTACTTTTTTTTTTTTACACAACCACTCGGTAAAAGCTCATGAACATTGGTTGTCGTTTTCTCTTAATTATGTTTAAAACATTGTCCCTGCACCTCGCCCCTCCTCCATATTTGGTTGAAAATCCTTTCTGTAGTTTTTGCACAAATAGAAAAACGGGTGAAGAAATGGTCGCTTTGGTAGAGAAGTTGGTTGATTTTACAAACCATAGTTTTGAGGAGCCGTGAAGTCCTGAGGAGGATGGAGCGAAGAAGATTGGTCAAAGCCACCAAACCGAATAATGAAAAAGGAAAAAGCCCGGACCAGTTTCTGGCTGCAGCATCAGGAACCAGATCTGAAAGTTCTGGCATCAGGCTGAACATCCCTCACAGACCCATCCATCTAGGTTTTAAAGTATTTCCTGTTGAAGAATCTAAAAACAACTTCATTAGTTTGAGCGCCTCGGTCATCATGATTTCATTCTTTTAACTTTGACTTGGGAACTCAAACTAACCCAAAACCTTTTTATAAAAAGCTGTTTATGCCGGTAACTTGTGGTAAAATGTTTGTCGCTGGATTGAACCGACATTTAGAAACTGAGTGCAATAGATATTTGTGAGCTCATCTAACACTGAGCCATTCTAACCAGCGTACAGGATTCTGATACCCATTCAGGGATGCAGTCAGATGTCGATCTGGAGCCACGCAGGCCTTCGTCTCCAGCTGGCGAGTCAGCACATCGTCTGACACAGATGCCACCATGTGGCCGGCCGCTTGGGAAGCTTAATTCATTAAAAAAAATAAATCATTGAGACGTTTGCTTGAATCTGGTTGCTGTCAAGTCCTAAAAACAGATTAGAAGATCCTCATTTCTCATCACATGGTTATTGTCGTATAAAGTACAGTATTTTCTGCACTACAAGGCGCACTGGACTATAAGGCGCACCTTCAATGACCTATTCTAAAACATTTTTCATATATAAGGCGCACTGGATTATAAGGCACACTGTTGGTTTTTGAGAAAATTTAAAGGCTCTTAGGTGCGCCTTATGGTGCGGAAAATACTGTATGTGGTCTCTGAACGACGCATCTTCTCTGATACTCTTAACAGTATTGTGGACATGTTCCATTTGAGTCTACTCTGCATGTGCAAATGTGTCTAGCATATTAATTTATGAGTCGATCAGAATCGATCATGAATTTATTTGAATAATTAGATGTAAAGGTCATCTGGTGTCTTTACTCCATTAGCTGCATCAAAGTTTCTCATTCAGACTACTGCTGGGCTTTTATGTTTTGAGGTCTTTTAATTTACACATTTGACCTTATAAAAAGGGGCAATCTGGAATTGACCAGACCGAGTCTGATATTACCACTGTGTCGATATTGTCTGCTGAAGTCTTAAGTGTGGTATAATTAAACCTCTGGATTTACATTCAGCTCATGTGTTGTATTTGGCTCTAGGTGTGTAATCCCTGGTATAATCCATGTGATATTGGGGTTCGTTCTACTTGGTAAAATGGGTGCTGGCTCTCTGTACCCGTAGCTTCATTTGCAAGTCGTAAGATCAGTTTAATTTAATGGTATGGTATACATTCTGCCTGTTTCATTTGGTGTTTCTTTGATAATTTGCACAAAAGGACATTTGTTTTTGGCTTGCTGACTGATGCTGTTCACCTCATTTCAAGACAATAAAGCGGTTCGGACTTTTCAGCTTTGCGTAACTTTTTGTGATTACTGGAAATACCCGAACCCAAAAAAAGCACAAAGCAAACAGTCTGCAGCACAAACGAATCTCTGGGGGGAGAACAGGCCGAATCCAAACACATCTTTGTGTTGTGAGCGCCAAAATCTACACAGTGAGACCACCACTCTTTCCAAACCCCTCCCACCCAACAAAAACGTGAAAAGCATCCGTTTATGGAACAGAATCTAGAGCCTCAAAAGGAAACTCTCGCAATAAAGCAGTTAATCCTTGAGCGGAGGGTAGTAGAACACAATTTTATTGAAACAGTCTCAACCAATAACATCAGCATACAAACAGGTGATGGTGCAAGAGGTGAGATATGGGTACAAATAAAAAAGTTAAATGCGATAATGATCGAGAGGAAAAAGTGTCTGACAGCACAGGAAAAAGGAGGAATATCGTTCTCACGGAATCCGATCGACAGCGGGTATTTTTTGCATTTGTTTTGTACAAAAAATAAATTAATGAAATCTTTCAAGTTTACAGGAATATCTATTGTTTTATATCACACAGACGTGCTGATAAACCTACGTGTGGTGAAGTTCAGCATTTTGTGTTAAAACGTTAAGAGGATCTAGACAGACCGAAGCCGGCGCGCTCTGAGCAGCAAGCCGGGAGTTAAAATAATAAGATTACCGATGAGAAAGAAGATATTGTTATAAAAGTGAGTCGGATGGGGAGGGAGGGGGGAAAACATTCAAAAATCCTGAATGTTAATCATAGTGTGACGAGATGGTCTTTAGGATCGCATTGCTTGAGCGTTTCCTCGAGACAGACCTCGAGGTCCAGGGACGGCCCCCCTCTTGTAGCTCTGCTGATATCCTTCCTTGAAGAAGTGAAATAAATATTTACTTACCGTGTGATCTTTAAAAACATAAAAATAAAAGTACAGAAAGACACGTTCGGACAGTGACGGATGTGAGTCTTACCCGTTGATAGGCGTTACTGGAATAGTCTCGAGATGTGTTAAACTGGGTTTGGCCATAGCCGCTGCTGGGGGTGTTTGAAAACGGGGGTCGATACCCTTCGTATCCCCCTGATGACCAAAGACATCACAATCAACCAATTGTGTCGTTAAACAATGGTGACGCCGCGGAACGAGAGGCGGGAAACTCCTACCTCGAAATCCATTTGAGGAGCCCCGGTATCCGTTCATTACGGTGCGAGAGTTCCTGGGCCCCCCCCTGGAAAGAGCCCTGCTGTTGTAGAAGGACTGCCCCGACTGCCCGAAGCCTGCACCTGACGGCGGCTCCTCGTGGCCCCCTGCTGATGGCATCGCCTGGTCCTGGGGCTGAAATCCACTCACAACTGCAGAGAAATGAAGAATTAGTCCATCACCCCCCCTTGGTTCTGTTGAGTCAGCAGCTTTTCCACGCCCACCGCCCCCACCTGACTGTAACGTCTCCTGTGGGATGTCAGGCTGGTCCACGGTGCCGTCCGACGGGCTGAAGCCCGGTCCGTAGCCCCCAGGGAACGGAGGCGGTGGCTTCAGGGGGTCCGTTTGTCCATCGGTGGACGGGGGTACGGGTGCGTTCAAGTTAAACACCTGGGGGGGAAGGTCACAACAAGGTCACGCATCCGTCCCAACAAACATCTACAGGTGTTGAAGAAGAGGGAATTACTGTGGCGCGTGTTTGCATCACTCAAAGAACGATCAGAATAACCAATCAATCGATTACCCCCCCCTAAATAAACACACGGTCACTGCTGATTGGTTAACTGGTTAAACTGGTCCCGGGTGGGATGAGTACCGTTTGCACGGACTGGAATGGGGCAGCGTTGACATTGATGCCACCGGTGTGGGAGGGTTTGGAGACGGGTGAGAAGGCGGGGGACAGGGAACACGGGGCAGGGGAAGGCTCGGACGAGAGAGACATCAAGGCCTGGGGAGGGAGAAGGGGGGGACGCAGAAGGAGGAGAAACAAAAGGTGATTTTTGGATTTCCATTTCCACCTTTGACTCCATTCTACCTTATTATTTTCACACGGACATAACGGACGCCCGAACTGGGGGCGTGTCCTCTCCCCTCACCTGTGTGGACTCCTGTCGGCCAGACACGCCACCGGATTGGGGAAGTCTGGACTCGGACAGGGCTGTTTGGGGAAGAGAACACCAGAGTGAGTGAGTGAGGGGCGTGTCGGACGCGTCTAACAGGTGGATTCGACTCTCAGGATGTCCACAGGTTCTGACCCACCTGTTCAGATCCTGCTGCTTACCTGAGGGGCAGCCCAGCTGCTGCAGGTCCACCGTCTGGCCGGGCTTCATGGGCTGGGCAGACACGATAGCCGGGTCCAGAACCTGGCCATCAAAGTCCAGCATGGAATCCTGGGAGAATCAGACAGGCATGACTTTTTCCTCTGAGCTCATCCTGAGCAGCTTCTTTTATTTTCGGGTCAATTTAGTTTTAACAAATGCCCCATAAATACTGTTTTTAACCGTCTTACGAGATACTGTGTTCAAACTGTTTTCTTTGCACCTGCTGCAGGAATATAGCGCTGCAGGAATCGGTAAAGAACACATTCACTTTCCATCTCCAGGCCGGATGCGGCAGCTTTTACCTGCATGAAGTTGTACGTCCCCTGCATCTGGGCCATGAGGTCCTGAACAGCCTGTTTTCTCACAACCGGGTCGCTGGCTGGGGAGGCAGCGACGTGGCTCATGGGAGCAACCGGTTCCGTATCGAGGTGGGCCGGGGGCGGGTTCTGCAGGGAATTCACCATCTATTCCACACAGAGCGCAAGAATACAGAAAGTTGAGACGAACGCACGGCAAAATCAAAGACCAACAGGGTAACGGTCTACCTGAGCCTCCACGGTCCAGTCCTCGCCCTGCTCTTTGTCTGTGCAGCCGTACGTCGTCTCTGGAATGAACTGTCTGTTTATGAACTGCAACCCAAGAAAAACAAGCATGAATTACTCACCCCCCCCCAGATACGGGTGCGTGACTAAAGATTATGCAACTCCAGGAGAAATATCACCTCTGTGGTTTCCACTTTAACCGCTTCTGCGTATTTTTCAGCAGCTGATCCTTCTGGATGAAAGGAAAATATATTAAACAGAATAAAGACATAACACACACACACAGACACACACACACACACACGTTACTCACCAGGCTCTGATGGTTGCATCCCAGCCTTGGCCTCGGCCACCACAGCCTGCTCCTCCGGTTTCTCCTCCTCCTCCTCACACGTCCCATTCTGGTGAGTCTGCGCTCTGTCCAAGTAGCCGCTCAGCAGGACTTTGTCCAGCAGGTCCTTCAGTGACTTGTCTGGAACGACGGCGGGGTCAGAAAACCAGGCTTAACGACACGCATACAGACGATGTAATCACCTGTGTCAGCGGTGGGGATCACCAGCTGTGGAAATACTTACATGTGCTACCTGCAACAGCTTTGTCTCTACCCTCAAGCAGCTCCCACCAGTGTAGTGATGCCTCTTCATACTGAGCAGTCAATCTTTAAATTGCACAACAGGTAAAGTTTACTGTTTGGTAGAAAACTATTGGCCCTCCATTTTAATATACGGTATAGAAACTCTACAAACGCTTCAAACGGGGTCGCTCGCACCTGATGTCATTGTTCCTTTCTGGTCCCACCAGCTTGTAAAACTCATCCAGGGACGACAGTTCAGCTTCAGTCAGCAACGAGGAACCAGAGGCATCGAGGCGCTTGAGCTCCTGTCGGACGCCATCGTCTCCCAACTGGTCCAGTAGAAACTGAAGCTCCAGAACGGTCTTCAGCCTCCGCTGCTCCACCTCCTCCCGCTGCAGCTGCTCCCGTCTCGCAGACTTCTTCACCGCCTTTTGAACCTGAACACACACACACTAACGTCTTTCAGGCGTCCTGTAAGAAATGCTAAGATCATCAACACTTGTGTGACGAATCATACTGTTAGCAAAGGAATGGGAAACCGTAAAAACTTTGATCCACATTGCTGAAGTTACAGCGATATGGATCTCAGTTATAACAGGTTAAGAAACATAAAAATACAGGAAATTATTCCTGGTTGGAGCCGTTAAATGTTAATGATTTAACAATTAAATGATATGAGCTCAAAATAAAAAAAAAGGAGAAATTGTGTTAGGTTAATTCAGAAGCTGAGGGTAAACCAAATAGCTAGTTTTAATTTATTTGAAGTACAGCTGAAGGAGTCATTTGTCAGTTGTTAAATGTTTAAATCTCCACTGATATAAATGGATGAAAAAGAATTCACCAATTACGAATTCACCAATTAGTAAACGCCTCAGAGGTGTATTTAGCTCACAACATCAGCTGAGTGTAGATTCATTTGCTGCGTCATAATTGAAGTTAGAATCTGTCAGTGCTTATATTTGAATACAGACGGCTACGCTATGCTTCCAGCATTCACACCAAAATTACAAGTTAAGAAAACAATCATCGCTCAGGACTCACCTCTTGGCCCAACGCCAGGAAGCTCTTCTGCAATTCTCGAGCAAACTCAAGGTTGTTGATGATCTCTTGATACTTTGACAAGGCTTCCTTCAGGCGTTTCATGGGAGAACAAGAAGGTACAATTGTATATCACTGTGTTTGAATTTATTGTAGCAACTCCAATTAAAAAAAAATAATCAGAAGCTACAACTTCTGCTCCTTTTTACCAGCTGATCCTGATTCAGTCGTTCTCCTTTATTTTTCTTTTCCTGGTAGTCATCCAGTTTGGACTGGAGAAACAGACAATGTGAAATTTAAGAGGCTCAAATAAAAGAAACAAAAATACTTCAAATTAGATATTTGAGTTCAGGGACCATTTATTTACTGTACTTGAGCCCACATACCACTGTTGTATAGCAGAAGAATTAGTTCAGTCCTTTAAGAGATCCAGCTTATTTTCTCTTTGGTATATTATTATTCACTAATCACATTCACTCAACCAAAGCGTACAAATCTCACAGCTTTCTTTGGGTTATGACAGATTATAATATGATATTAGGATTTTTATTCCACTAAAATTACCTTTTTCTTTTCCATGTTGCGAACCTTCTTGTCCATCACGCCAAGTATCTGCTTCATCGTCTCAAAGTGACTGCCATTCCCCAGGTCTGGAAAGGCAGACTGGACAGCACTGTTACCAACCGTCACTGAAGGCATCTGCAGGACAACATATGAGACAGAACGCTGTAGCGAACGTACGGGCATGTGTTCCATGTAGGAGGATAAAAAGTCTCAAAAATAACTGCAGCGCAGGGAATGTTATGTTATAAGTAGTGCTGCTCTTATGATTACTAAATTCCAGGTGTTTGACCTCGTGGGAGGTCATCAACACCTCCAGAGAATGACGTCACCTTGAATCTATCAGAGGTGAATCGACAATAGATTATTCATGTTTTCTCATCCATAATAAACAACAACAGGGTGATTATTTTCATCATGGGATTCCAGCCTTTTATTGATATTATCGATAGGTCTAAAATACGAACTCTTATCAGATTTTCTTATTAGATTTTCTTGACATTAAAAACAGAAGTTCGATTAATTCTGTCTGGAGACAAGAACGTGTTGAAGACATCAATTAGCATTTGTTTTCGTTTGGGGAATAAAATAATTATGACTACAACAATAAATAGCGGTTAAGTTGCTAGTATTAACTAACATTAAACTAGCTGGTTAACTGAAGACAGAGACATAAAGTAGATTAGATCCTGAGTGAGGAAGTTAGCGCACATTAAAATGTCGGTTGTCTGTTCCACGTCAAAAACCTTATCGTCCACATACTTGCTAATCTTCCTGACAGATGTTAGCAACACGTAACTAAGACTAACCTGGTCTCAGATAATGTTAAACTTTTACATTTTTGTCCTATTTACAAGTTAGCCTTTCCCTGACGAGAGGTAAACAACGTCCGCTAGCTAGCATCGGTCTACTCGTTTAATAAACCTGGAACACTTGTCATCTCCTTGTTCTATTGTTAGCTGAGAAGCTAACGTGTCCGTGAACGTTACACGGCAAATACATAAAATTGATCCGATTTCATTTAAATAGTAAATAGACCAATACCTGAGGTGGAAATATCTATATAAATTACTCTTTTCTACAGCGTTTATAAAGAGAAATCCCGCTGCGACGACGCGTTGCAGACAGTCGTCTCGAGTAAAAAACGACCAAAGAGGATTTATTTTAACAAATAAAGACATTTTTCGGTGATGACATGGATTTCTACCTTTATACTCTTGTCTTCGAAGAGATTCCCTTTGTGCAATTTGACGGTAACTTTCTGACCGGCACAATTTGTAAGATATGTGACCGTATCTTTTAGTTTCAGTTCTATTTCTTCTAGAAGGATGCTCAGGTTCACACCATCCAATAGCTGACTAGCTGCTGCTGAGCTAACGGTGGCGGCTATAAGGACCCCTGGCTGACCACAAGAATGCCTGACAGTAAAACATGTTGTAGTACTGTTCGTATCTCATTTAATACGGTATACTCTACTAATTACGCAGTAATTGTAATAATTATGGGATTCTATTTTTGTTTAAATGTTATTTTCAATTCATGCATAAAAATGGTGTGATATATTAAATTATTTTGCAATTGGACAAATTTAGAAACAGTGACATTCAAATGAAAACCCTGTCATAAATGTGTATGTGTGTCTATTTGTTTGTTTGTTTGTTTATTACGTAGGCTTGTCTATTTAGTCAGTTACAGGTAAATTCTTTACAGATAATGTTCACTGAACAGGACTTCAGTGTATATTATCTGTAAATAGCTCAGACCAAATGAGATAATTCAAATACTGGTAAAAGCCTCCCCCCATAATAACTACAAGGCTAAATATTTCATTTATTTATTTATTTTTTTCAAATTAATTCTGCCCACATATTGGAATAATCCTATAAATGCTAAATACCCCCGATTAAACTAAAAGTGTGATCTAGTGTGTACTATCAATTTCCCTCCTGGTATTAGTAGTATAATACAGTATAATACAGTATAATACAAGTATAATACATTTACATTATATTTACATGATCAGCTAACACCTAAATCCCAGAATGACACAGGGCATGCAAATGTCAGCTTTCAGAATTTTATTGTTTGTGGATTATTTTGCGCCATGATGAACTTATTTCTTAAACATGCGTGACTGTAAATGTAACACACGCTGTAATTACTGAGTTTGAAGGGGGAAGTCTCCTTGTAATTGCACAAAATGAACAAAAGATGGCGCAAGTGTTCAATTTTACTGGTCAGGTGCAGGAAAACCACCTTAAGCGAGATGTTGTGTTCAGTACTACGATATTCTCTCGTGTTTATTCCCTGTTGTGTTACTAAAATTGTTTAAATAGTTGTTCTTGGTTTTTGTAGCTTGTCCTTTGGTGAAAATGGACACAAAAGTATGATAAACTGAAATGAAAAAATGGAAGCAACTACTGGATAAAGTTCTACATTTAACTTTAAATTGTTTTAATATTTTAACCTGGTTTTAATCCATTAGGATTCGGGTTCCTTTCTGATGGCAGGTACATTATGTCTAAGTGAGCTCCTGGTGTATGGATTTCTGTATGTCTCTGATCTGGCTGCCAAATAATGGCCCTGCATCCATCATCCATGCATCCATCATCCATGCATCCATCATAGCATCTTCGCTGCAGCATATTTGACTCAATTAAATATGTGCAGAGGATTTATTGTTTGAAAATCCACCAGAGCCCCATAAAATCTTTGGCCTATGACCACTAGGTAAGTACAGGAATTCATCTGCAGCCCTTCTTTCTTTTATTTCTACTGTCTTTTTCAAGTCATTTATCTTTGTCCGTGACCTTCTTCACCATCACTCATCTTAACTATGACAGTATCTCAAAAGAGTTTTTAGTTTTTTTTGATGAGTCACCAAAAATGCAGAGGTGAACTGGTTTGCTTCCAGACCTTTTTCCACTCACAGTCTCTGTCTTCAGTTAGACAACATTAATAATTCATAGGCCACATGTGTTACAGAGGTATTACAAGCATCACCAAAACACCTCCATTACTGCTTTACAGCTGGGTAATTATTCATCACACTGCAGTTTGAAGCTCCTGCTTTTTAAGTTATTTATTTATTTATTTATTTATTTATTTGTTGTAATAAGGTTGAGAAGTTTACAACACAGAACTCTGGTACAATCATTTATCAAGAGTCTCCAGTCAAGCCATTCCAGTAGACGATGAGCAGCGTTTATTTTTAGTTATATGTCATTTACTTTTAAGAGAAATGTATTTTTTAAAAATTGTTCCATAAATCTTAAGCATTTATTAATATTATATATAATATATAGTTTAAAAGAAATATTACATTTAATGTCAAGTAATATTTCAGTGAATAAGTTGATTATTTCCATATCTACAGCAATAGAATAAAGTCACTTATGGAACTCTTGTGTTTTTTCTGCTCGCATTTGCTGTTCCCAAGTTTAGGTTTCTTTTCGTTGCCAGTTGTTGATCTGAATCCGAACGCCACAAGAAAGACATGAGGATTTGATATTAATGGGAGCCTATTCAGAATTGATGATGTTGAGCTTAACTTCAAACACATGATTTGTGTATTTTATAGTTCAAGAACAGTTTGTGTAATTTATTTTCTTTTGCTATCTGTGAAGGCAAAAGTGTGTGTTTGATTAAAAAAAAGAAAGAACCAGAATAATAACAGCTTTAGTTTAGTGTGAAATGAAAGCAGTTATAAGAGAAAGTTTATGGGATTAATAAGACAGTTTATCAGTAGTCATGACCCGGATTAAATAGATTTTATTAAATGAATGGAAAGTATTTCTGTATTGTTCAACAAATTTGATTTGATCTAACATGAATAAAAACTCACATAAAACAAAATGTATGAGTTCCACTTTTTCACCATTAATGTTTACTCTTCTTTTGGTAGGAGATATCTTTTTCATGCATCGTTGCTTATTGACAGACGAAAAGGGAATAAAGTGTTTATTTAAAAGAATTCTTTGAATGACAGTGACCTGGTTTCATCTCCACATTTTAATGTTGAAACTTCTCCGACGCATAAGGAGAAGAAGTCTGTCTGTGTCGGTGGATGTTGAGCTGTCACTCTGAAGAATTCGCTGCGTGGTAAGATGGAGGGAAGGTAAGACATGACCTTTGACTTCCTGTTCTTGATTGCGTGACTAGTGTCGGCTCCCGAAGCCCAAACTTTAGGACCGGGTCAGCGCTAGCCTGGTCTGCTGTGTGATGGGAATCCAGCACACAAACAGATTTTATCTGGCAGCATGAAACCAGAGCAGACCTGGCACTTCTGTCCTGCAGAGTCTGGCCCAGGAGGCATCGCAGGAAATCAGATTGGGGATGAAACTCCAGCTGAGGCTCACAGACTTAGGAGGACTTCTAGAACTATATTTAGAAAAACATCTGTCAGTCATGCTCAGTTAGAAGAGCGCTCGTGTTTCAGGTACATAATTTGCAGAAAATGTCAGAACTTTCACCGCTTTATCAATCATCGGCTAATTGTTTGATTTCTTTTAGCATTTCTGCAGAGAAAAAAAAACCTGACGAAACAAAATGCATGTTCAAGTCAAGATTTTTTATAGAAGGGAAACATTAAAGGTCGGCAAAGGAAGGAAAATCTTTTCCAAGATCTACTGTGGCATTCACTAAATGACTGCAAGATGTGAAATCAGTTGAAAAAAAGAATTTTTTTGAGTAAAGATGAAGTTTATTGAGCTACAGGCCCAGTGTCGAGAAAGTTTGGACGCTGGAAGTCGTAAAGAAAACTAAATTAGCATGTGCTAATTCGCTAAATGTTTCTGACACAAGTAAAAAACAATACAAAAACAACAAATTCAATTTTTTGCTTCGTCAACTCCGTTGATTTTTGTGCTTATTCTGAATTTGATGGATCAACAAAAGACCCAGAATGTTGTTTGTGAAAAAAGGTAAATTGCTAACAGGCCTTATCATGGTGATTGGGTATGAAATGAGCATCCTTGAAAAGTTCAGTCCTCGTATGAGGTTAGTTTTGTGAAACACGAATGTAGTTTTCAAACACACACATTCCGTGTTTATTTGTTCTTCAGCTCATCCCAACGTTTCTCAAAAAATCAGCGTTGTAAACACAAATGTATGGCAAGAACAACATGGAATCAAAACCGTTCACGTCAAAACGACAGGATGCTAAATCGTGCATCATTCTTTTCTAAATTTCGATACGTCTCGCCGTGGAGAAGATGGAACGTGTCATGTTTACCCCGTGTTTAGATTCAAATCAATTTGGATGGAAATGGAAACCTAAACTGGGCGCCAAAACAACCAGCCGCTGTCGGTATACGTGTGTTTCAAATTGTGAAAGAAAACTTTTCGACTTCCACTCTTTTTTTTTCCCGGCTGAAAATCTATCCGAGCTATTGCAAAACAAGACAAAACGATGTGGAGATAATAATGTGGCGCTTTGTCCAAAAACGTTCAACATCCTTGGACGCGGGCCGACAGAGGAGATGGTATCAAACCCAACGACCGGCGAAGGCCGCAAAAATGTCTGATCGCCTCTGACATTAGCTGAAATGACACAGTTTGTGCTGCAACGGTAGAAATTCTGTCTATTAAATATCAAGTATTGGACTAGAACTTAACTTAAACCCTTCCAGCCCTGACCCATTTTGGTCGTTTTTTGGTACCTTTGATATGTATGTATATACCACATTAAAAATGATTTAACATACCCATGCTTGGTATGTATATCTTTAGTATAACTTCAGCTATATGAAGAGATGGTTTTTATTTCCCTATAACTTATTATATTGACATATTGAGGCAAAATAGACACGCAGTCAAATTCGGAAATGGAAAAAAAAATATTTTATTGCACATAAAAACCAAAAACATGCTCATCGAATTGATTTTGAGCTCCTGAAAGGTTGCCATAGGCTTCTAATATAATTATTTACAGTTTGTGTCACTTATGCCAGTCTTCAAAGGAGTTTTATGGGCCAAAATAGACACACAGTCAAATTGGAAAATGGAAAAAAAATGTCACTTGTGCCACTCTTGAAAGGAGTTTTTCAAAATAAGACACAGTGCAACGTGAAATGCACAAATCGTGAGGCATGTTTGCGTCACATTTTCCATTGTCAGTCGGCTCCAAATAAAAACCGAAAGACAGTTTCACATCTATACTGTCAACGTAAACATGTGTACAGCAATGCACGTGACAGACTTAATTTGTTACGAATGTTTCAAAAACATCATGTGATCTGATCACAGGGGCACGATCATAGGGCTGTAAGGGTTAAGGTCAAGAAGGGTGAAAGCTCTCACTGATAGAGCTTCAATAGCAGCTTGAATCTCATGTCTGTATGAATAAAATGTTCTGTACACAAAAGACCGGCCTGGAAAACGCAAATGAGAAACGTGATCCACATGCCGGGTCCGCCGAGCCGAGCCTAAACAAACACGTGGAGACCTGGACAATGACAAACGCACGTCTGTGTTCACATGATCGTGCACAGAGCTCTGATACACGCGTGATTGTTTCCTCAATGCGTTCATGCAAACATCGGGACACACAGGCGGCTGATGTCTGGTTTTCATCGCTGACAAAAGTCTCCGTCATCACACCCAACATGTCCCAGAATTCCCTGTGTTTCTGGTGAGAGCGTATCTGGACCCTGTCAGCGTTCCCACACCCCCACCCCTGAAGACCTCAATTATAAATGCTGGCTTAATTTGATCAGCTCTGATTGGTGTTTCAGATGACGGGAATAACATTTGGCGGCGTGTTTGCAGTCTCCGCCCGTCTCCTGCCGTCACTGAAGTTGCTGATTCTGTCCAAACGGGCATCACGGCGGCGGGGGAGGGCTGACGTGGCAGGTGCTCTGGGATTAATCTGGGGTTAGACTCTGGATTGAGCCTGAAGAGCTGCTAAGGAAAGGCAGGTTTTTGACATTAGACACCAGGCGTCTGTCACAGCATGTGGGTCTGGACAGGCCTCCACAAAAACACGCAAAGAGTGGTCCGTGTAGAGAGAACACGCCAGTGACCAGCGCTGACACGTGTTTTTACAGCATTCAAGTAGATAAAATGTACATTCTTATATTTGCACGACAGAGTTGTCGCCTCTCCCATCTTGACGCCGTCAATGCTTGAATGTTGAAATTTCACCAAGGCGTAGGAGACATGTGTGTAAAGCGTTATGCACAATTTATTTTTATTCCTCCAAGTTTCCAAAGACTCTTGAAGGTCTAAATCTAAAATAACACATTTTATATGTGCAGAGATCAGACACAGATTATGGTTTTATGTCCTAGACGTTTGTTCACCTTTTGCATCAACGGCTGCACCTCAAATGATTCACGTTATAAAAGGCTTGATAATTCAGACAAAGTGGAATAATTTCATATATTTACTTAACTTTTCAGTTTTTCTTTCTGGTACAGATCGCAGACGGGTAACATAAATCCTTTCAAAACACATTTTTTCTGGCTTTAATGATTGCGCTGAGACAGATTGCAGCATATGTGACCGACATCTGAGGCACAAGTGTTCATTATGTTGTTAAAGCTGCACATCAAGCAGCTGGTGTGACCGTGCATTCATTGTGAGGCGGACTGTCGTTGCATCAGGTACAGCAAAGCAGGCCGGAGGAGATTGAACTTGGCCGTTCGCCCATCTTGGACAATTTTATGAAATTGGTTTAGTAATCTGAGGCAAAAGTTTTCAAAAGGGCGCCTGATGTTATTCCTGACGCAGACGTGAACATGTTTACACTGGATGGAGTTCAAATTTGGCTTTTCTTTTTCACGGATGAGCTCAAGTGGAAGTTCTGAACTGTGATATTTAATGATGTTAAGAGGTTATTCTTTCCCACAGCAAATAACGGAGGAAATGGTTTGTCACACTGTCCAATACCAGAGCGATGTGTCAGTGAGAAAAGCTAGTAATTTACAGCTCCGTCGCCGCCGCTTCCCTCCCATGGCCATCGAACAGCTGAGCTGCAGCAGCAACTTTATGTATCTTTAGTCAAACACACATCTGTTTGGCTTGTTTTCTGTCAAAAATAAAGCTAAATTTAATCCCCGTTGTTGCTCTTTCTTCCACGTGTTAGAAACTGGCCTGCAGTGAGGCTTGGATGTGGTTCATAAATCCTTGCGTGCCCATGCCGCCTTGTGGTTCTTCTCTATCACTTCTGCTCAGGAGGTCATGTGACCCCTGCGGTTTGTTCCTTTGTCTGTTTTTCAGCAGGATGGTGCAAATATTAACAGATCATATCCTAAAGGTGACTGGATTTCGAAGTTTTCATCACTTCGGGTTTTACCTTAAGAACTTGACGTCTTCGGTAAAAGTATCGTCTATTTATGTGAAGGTTGTTGGTTCGTACCCTTGAGCGAAATCCTGAACCCTATTGCTCCTCTAGGACGGGTCAAATTCAGAGAACCCAAAAAAGTCAGAGAACAAAAAAAAAAAAACATGTCTGTCAAAATCGAGGACAAACTTTCCTCCATAAATTCTTCTGAAAGTTTGTTCAGTCCTGAAGTTTATTTTCTGGATTTTATAATCTGGAAACGAACTCTGGCCGTCACTCATGTCGATATAGATGTAGTATTTTGTAAATATATCAAATCCTCTTTGTTCTCATCTAGTTTATATCATCAAACAATTAAATGGGGGGGGGTCAGGGGGGTCGGGGGGTCCATGTATAGCTAACAACAGCACAGCGGTTCTGCCTTTAAACGCGTTGAAACGACCACAGGAGGAACTTCAGAGAATGCAGATTCGCCTGTCAGTGAAATAAGGTCAAGCTGTGCAGATCTGTAGCAGGGCTCCCCCCCATCCCCCCAAAGTCCCCCCCATCGCCAACCCCCATCAGCGAAGAGAGGCGACCATGAACAGCATAAATACAGCACTTCCTCCTCCTCCTCCTCATGGTTTTCATTCGATGCTGCGTTCTCCACACATCTCCTCCCCGAATCAAACCAGAGAAACAAAAAAACACGCAAAGACGTCCGACCACACTCCCAATTAGACGGGACAGCGTGTCTGCCGATGGGCAGGGCCTTCAAAACCCAGAATGAACTCATTTGATGTTTGCTTTGCGAACGCGTCTTGAGAAAAAAAAAGGAAATAAATTCATAATTACGACAATCGTGCCGCGGCGTGCTTCGAGACAAAGCACGCCGTAATGACGCCCACCTTACAAACGCAATCAAGAGTTCAGAGTCCTCCAGCGATTTCTCTTCTCTCTCTCTTTGTTGATCGGATCGTCTTAAGCGCTTCGTTCGCTGCTTGTTCCACAAAACAAACAAAGGCGAGCAGAGCCGGAGCCGTGATTAAAGAAATCAACAAATCCTCCACAGGACATGAGCGCATGTGGGCCTCCGGGACAGATCCAGTTCTCTGGAAAGGGTGAGTCAAGGAGGTGAAAGGACGAAGGGTGAGCGCCAGGGCCGTGCAGAGAAGGAGGTGTGGACGGAGCCGATCGTGGGCTCGACACTTCTATTTTCTTTTCTTTACGAAAACCAATCGAAAATATTTGTTTCGTTTTACCTGAGTCAGGTGGAACACCCATCTTGTTGTCCTGTTTTTGTTTTTGTTTGTCAACTTCCTGCCATAAAAGGGTCTAAACAGATTTCATCTCGACTTTGTGGAGGAATGGCGCCCCAAGGCTTTAATTAGGGTTAGAAACCAATCTGGATCTGGATGTGGATCTGAGGTTTTGTTTTGTTTTTGTTTTTCCTGTTTTTGGTTTTGTTTGTTGTCAGATTCGGGATATTGATATTTTCATAAGTTACTCAACATTTTTTTTTCATAGTTTTTTTTTTAAATTAATCATGATTAATTAAATCATGAATCAGTTATTGTGAATAACTCACCACAAAAAACATTGTTGTCATTGGAAACATCCAATGCTACGCTGCTACAGGCTACATGTACTGGATCATCGGTTTGTGGAAGAGACCCCTAGTGGCAGGAATGAGCATGTGCATTTAACACACTAATCTAATCGATTATCTGAAATGGGATTGAATCTTGCCTTATCCTATCAAAAATAATTCAGTTATTAAAAAGCATCCTTTCATTTTGTTCATATTTTCCGCAACAATCATAATTTCCAAAAGGAAACAAACAATAAATAAAATGACATACAGTCGAGCATTTATGTCACCAATATTCCCTCTAATCAAAAGAATAGATTATCTCACAACCTTAAGGGAGGTATTCAGATTGATGACGTCATCTGGGGTGAAAGTTCATCTAGTCATTTATGAGTACTGTAATTGAACAAAATCAAGATTTTGTAATGTTAAAATAATGTTTAACCAAACTCATCCATTCCTCTTCTTTTTGTTGTTCCGCTTATTGCGGGTCATGGGGGTTGCTAGAGCCTATCCCAGCTGACTTTTGGGGAAGAGGCGGGAGACACTCCAATCACAACGCCAGTGTGTTGCGGAACTTAACCAAACTCGCCCCAAATAAAACTTTTTTCTTTGCTGAGTGCCAAACCCATCAAGTCATTTTTGTGAAATAGCGCTAATAAACAAACAAATAAAGACACAACACAACCTGGAGCCAATAAACTACAGACGTTGGGAACAAAAAGCTAAAACAGGATATATTTTGCTGCACAGGTTCAAAACTGGCAAAGAACAACATGGAACAGGCAAACATGTGCAGATGTTTCTCTCTTTGGGTTTATTTGGCTGGACAGGTGAGTGATGCAGAATGCCACGAACCGGCTCGCCTGCTTACGTCTCAGGGTAATTGTCCTGCCCACATGTAACCTGGTTCAGATCAGGTTTGACAACAGTGTGCCCAGCAGACTTACAAAAGCTCTCCCCGCGTTCGTGCGAAACACTTTGGAGTCTGTTTAGCGTTTCCCTGCGGACTCGAATGTGTTTAACCGTACAGATGGCCCTGGCTTTGAGGCTGGGTGGGGTGGGTGAAGATGAAGATGGCAGGATATCCATGGCAAAAACCACTGGAGGGATCTGTGATGTTGTCGAGGTTAACATATGACCAACTGACACATGTGATGACAGGTGTATTCAAATTGAGTCAAATCAAACAAAAAGTGCCACGATTGACTGAAACTTGCCCAATGAAACGAGTGACGCCCATCCACATCAGTACGGATCTGTTTCAGCATAATCAAAGGACAATTCCTCCTGCGAGGGTGGTCTGAGAAAGTCGATAAATCAACGCCGCGTTGGGGGGGAAATAGAATAATGGTTAATTATAGTTATTCCCTTTGATGTATTGTGGGAGCTGTATATCGAATGCCTTCACCGGGAGTCCTTGAGATCGCTCCATGTGTGAAGAAGAAGAACATAAACTCCTCATTTTCAGAATCACGTTAACACCAGAGAAGAACTGGAAAATGTCTGTTTTGAAGAATAAATCCAGGACTTATCTTATGAGTGAATCAAAAGCATGTTTTGAACATTATGTCGGCAATTATTGTCTGTGGACTGTGGTGCTATGCAGCTATTCAAAACCAGACACTCTCTGTACCCCTTCTTTTTGTCTGGGCTTAGCTTTTAATGTAGCTGCAATCAACCACAACAAGATTTTTGAGGCCCAGCGCTCATCCCTCAGAGATCCCACCAAAACGTGAGTAGTATTGGAATTCCGGAGCGCCATGCCAACCGTGAAGCCTCCCCTGCTTCTCCCAAGAAACAGCACAGAGGGGCAATTTTCCTCTGGCTGAACTTTCCAAAGCCGCCTCACCTGGAACCAATCTGTAACACAATCGAAGGGTCCTAACTTGAAAGCCTGTTCCTTCCCTTTGATAGTCTCTTCTTGGTAGCCTAGGCCGTGCTGGAAACAGGCCTTTCGTAATCTGCAGATGCAAAAGAGCCAGGGATTGAGATGAGTCTCCACCCGTCAAAGTGTATTATGCAAATAATCAAGAAACAAAGCTCAGATGCTCTATGCTTTCTTGGGGTTTTTTTTTCTGGAATTAAGCTGAGATTGGCCTTGCTTTGGAAATTTTAGGTCTTGTTCACTCTTTCCCTCAGGATCACACTTTGTTATATTTTCCTTGAACTGCTGGTAGAGCAGCTTCAGTGTGGATCCAAGTTGGGGATTCTTTTCACCAAACCTTCTAACGATAGATGAGTCTCCAACCTAACCCAAGACATTTCCTACCTACAGTAGCCTTAAAGTGATCTCTACTGGATTCTACAAAAAACAGTGATGTCACGCTTCTTGGGAAACATAGTCTTGAAGGTCCCATGATAAAACTACACCAAACCCTTGCTGGGTTAGTTTGTAGGTGAACCGCAATATCAACTAACTCTCGTGTAAGTCAGTACAGACAGACGCATTAGAATCCGTTCCTCTTCCTCGGACACTGGGGTTATTTTTGAGCCCCCTAATGGGTTATTTACTCACATGTGATTGTAATTGAGTGATTATCCGCAATTGAATCAGCATCGCAGGAGCCGGGTGAGCTGGTGTAAATCAGGAAACGAAAAGGACATTTGTTCAAGCCATCCGCTCACAGCCGCTAACTCCAGCCGTCAGTCACAACCTAACGGCCATGCTGCCAACGGTTTGCCCTTTGCTCTTGACCCAGAGTGAAGTCCGGCCTGGCTGTACACCCCTTTGTTCGTCGTACATAATGAACCTACTCTCTCCTACTTATACGCTCCGTAGTCTTCAATAAAATTTCTTGTTTTGTCTCACAACCAAAGATCTAGAATCAACAAAAAATGTTTTTTCTTTTAAGCTATTGGTTATCGCAGTTATTTGCAGGAAGTTTGTTGCTATACAGTCGAGAATGCCAGCGATGGCTGAAATAGTGAGCCAGCAATGGTTTGTGTCCGGTGCACAGTGTGAAAGGTCATTTAAATGTAGTCCTGCTGAAGGTTGGGGTCTTTAACCCTTTAAAGCACATGTGTCAAACTCAAGGCACGGGGGCCAAATGTGGCCCTCCACATCATTTTATGTGTCCCACTAGAGCATAAAAGGACAGTGTCTAATAAAACATAGGTCAAAAGTGTGCTTTGACCAAAAACTACATTTCCCACAATGCAGTAATTAAGCCCATTTTAACTTTGACAAAAACAAAGTTAATGTTAATGTCAAAGTTAACAATGTTAATTTCCTAACTTATGTTTGATGTTATTTTTCTTTATTCATTGATAGTTTGATCCTTGATTGATGGAGTTCTGTGGGTGTAATAACCTGACAAATTAAAAGGATTAATGTTAAAACAGAAAATCAAACAAACATGTTTTTTTCTGTCTAACTGTAATGTTTGTAAATTGAATAAGTGATAAATTCAGTTATTTAAATTTTTACATTTGTTTCTACAAGACATGACGTCTCTTTGAACGAAGTATTGTTTTATCTTTGCGCAATAGATTTTTGTATTTATTTTATTTATATTTATTTCAGTTGAATGGACTCAGGGAAAATTGCAGATAAGAGCCATGAGAAAGAATACAACTGATTTGATTTTTTATTTTACTATTTGAAAGCAGTTATTGGTAGGACCTTAGAGCAACACAATAATTTTTTTAAATTCTTAATTTTTTTTACACAGTAATGCATTATTATTGTGCATGCACAACAATAATATTGTGCATGTACAATAATGCATTTTCAGTTTATAATGCATGTAATTTTGTTCACGCATTTATCTTGATATTAAGGAACATATTTTGTTTTTGAAGGAAATTGACTTTTTTTGTTTTTTGCCTGTGTTTCCCCTTGAAGTTACTGACAGAGCCATCACAAAATTTGCTTTATTTATTTAATCATTAAATAATCTGCACTGTGTTCAATAGGCTATGTTCATTTCAATATGTTGTAATAAACATTGAACCAGTTCGGCCCTTGGCTTGTAGCAAATTTGCTTTTTTGGCCCTCCACAAGGCTAAAGAATGATTTAAAGCAATCCTGGATCTCCATCCTGACCTGGATCGAATCAACTTTAGTAATATAATCCATCAAAAATGACAACTATCGCCGTCCTTCACCGACATCGGTTTGTTGGTTCTGCCATGGTTGACGTGCAACATGTTGGACGTCAGTTCAACTGTGGATCGTGGTTGAGACATGAATAAAATTATCTTTTTTGGGGGTTATAAAGTAAAATCTGAGACGTTTGGGACGTTAAAAAAAGGAGCGCAACGAATTTCTCACGTTCAGAGTGATAGTGTGACGTGGATCTATCTCATCGGGACGGATCGATGTTTCAGGAGAAGAAAGAGAAAACCAAACCGGTTGCGCCAGATCTTCAATCAGATTCCAGCAGAAGCCCCGCCCCCTCCAGCTGACCCGCTGGTGGGTGATTGGTCTGTGATCTCCTGCTCCAACTTTGATCCTGACAGTATTTGGATTAGACGAGTCAGGATCATCCACAAACTGGGTCAGGAGCTGGACGGGTGTGGGGGGTCACAGGACACCCCCCTGTGTTTATTTTGGTGGGCAGATAGGAGTCTCGCAGCAAGGTGCACGCTGTCATCGCCGCGACCTTTGACCCCAGGCTGCCAAACTTCACCAGGACCCCAGAGGGGAGGAGCACAGAGGCATGTAGGATGCTCTCTCGAGAGTTCAAAGGTCAGGCCTGTCGCTGAACATGTGCACAGATGTTAAGAAACACTTTTTGGACTCATTGGGGTCGATTGAAGGCCTTCAACCAGTCCAACGTTTATTTTCCAGAGACCGAGACGCTGAGCAGCGCAACGGCATCGATGGCCGACGTGACCTTTTTATAAAGCAAAGGTCAACAGCAAGAGAAAACAGAGAGCTCACTCACTGGTAGGATGTTCTGGAATGTCCTGGAAGAAGAAGAAGAAGAAAAAAGGCCTTTCAAGCAGGAGCTTAATGAGAGTCATGTTTTTTATTTAATTTGAGAGCACGCTCACACAGACAGAGATGTCTCGTTCTTCAGATGCTCATTTATTCACTTAAAGAATTATACAAGAACAATTCATCTCTATTTCTGCCACACATAATCCATCTCTTTACTCAGAAGTCCATCCTGAGGCTTTTCCTCCCAATCATTTACTTCCCAACAAGAAGAAATGACAAAATATTTAATTAAAATTTTGTGTTATTATACGGTATATTAAACTATAAATACTAGAGCTTAGCGAGGACTTGAGCTCTGTTGTGTTTGCTTCTCATGAACACATAAATAAAACGTGAAACACTTTATTAAATACATGTATTGATTTAGTGTGTTTACACATCATGTGCTGCAACAAAATATTAAAGCTCTTTCAGTTTTGCTAAATTAGATTTTAATAAAATCCACAAGTGACTGTATGATTATATTTCACATGCACGGCATCAATTCACGTTAAAAAGACTCACACAATTATTTTGTATTTATTTGTGTTTTATTTTCTGTGGCTGTTTATTCTCTAATTAAGTGAAATACTTCGAGGAAAAGTTCTCAATTTTATTCAAACACGCAAAATTTTGGAAGAATTTAGTCAAACATCCCAAAATAAACAATGTTTGTTTTATAATAATTTGATTAGACAACAAAGTTAATTTTCTTTCTAAAATAAAATCTGTGGAATGTCACGAAAAAAGGAAACAATTCTTTATTGTTCTTTATCAAAAACATGTCTGTGATGAGTTGGACATGGGAGTTTTGGAAATTGATTTTTTTTCCTGTTATTTTGCTTTCCTGTTATTCTGAAACTATTTCTCTCGAATCAGCAACAAATTGCAATTGAAGGCTGAATCTAAATGATGCTTAGCTGTGGATTAATTCAAAATAAGTTGTTTATTTTTATCTGTTTTAGCATTTATTCTAATTGAAGTTCAGTATGTATAAGACTGGCCTTCCTGTAGGTTATGTGGTCCAGCCCCTCTCTCAAGATACAGACGCTAACGACAAGGGCCCGTTCATCTTTCAGGTGACCAAGTGATTCCAATTTAAGCTGTGTTGGTTATTTACTGAGGCCGGGGTCATAGAGGTCAAACATGAGGGAGGCTGACTCCGATCATCCAAATAGGGAGCCGAACCGCGGATCCCACCGAGCGGAGTTCACTAAAACATGGCCGTTTTTTTGTTTTTTGTTTTTTCACTGAATGATTAAATTAGCCTGTTTCCATTTTTACAGAATGCTCGTGTTCATGTTTTCTAATTGAATTCCATCTGCAGCGCAGCCACAACTGGGAATAACAACATCCACGGCGGACGAAAGGCCTCGTCCTGCCAAAACGCTCTGGAGGAAAAAAGAGTTCTTGATCAGACCAAATTGAGGCGGAGCAAAAAAAAAAAAGCAAGACAAATCAATTTGTTTTAGCGGAATATGACTTCCGCTAACTGAAAGCGAGAGGTGACTCTATACGGCCTGAGAGGGCAGCTCATGGAGAAGATAAATGAGGGGGACCGAAGCGCCTGGAGGAGAAAAGAAACATAGACCAAGTCACGGAGACACGGATGCCGTTTCGTCATTATGCTAACTAACATGCGTGTCTTAAATAGTGTTTAAGATGAACAAAACACACATTGTGGTGCTGTGGTAAACTGCTGGCAATGCCGTCGACGATGATTGTGCATTTCCGGCTGTGACATCATCACATCGATCTCAATCAGACAATCTGTCAGGAATCCGTTTCCTAAAGCTTCAGCTAAAAGTTTAATCTTCAGCTTTCATAGGCAGTTTTAGGTTTAAAAGTGAGACAAGCTTTTCCCCTTTAATGCCTGAAACATGAAATAAATACAAAAAAAATTTAATTTTAGGAAATTAAGATCCAATTTGTCAAAAAAAATTCAGAAAAAATTGTATATATGAGCTTTAAGTTGTATAATTATGGCTAAATCCATAATTCTTTTGCATGGAAAATGAAGATGCATGTGCCGTATTGTAAGCATCAGGTTTTTCAGGAAAAAATGTGAAATTTATGATGTAGAAGTATAAAAATCCTGAATGTCCAAGAATATTGAATATAATGTTTGGCTTTAAAGCAGGGCTTATTCCCACTGAGGGTCACACCAACATCATGGCTGTCCTCAAAGGGCCAGATGTAACTAATAAATGTAACTCAATGTAATGTAACATACATGTAACTACTCCTTGATGTTAACTGAATTTAAAACTGAAAATACGTCACTGCTGTGTGAGGCTCACTTGTCTGAGGCTGGGCCTGCTATTTGATGGTGTCTCATCTTTCGTACAAGTTCATCAATGTTCGGGGTCAGGGGTCATTCAGAGGTCAGGGGTCATTCAGCGTCAGGCTCTGAGCTGAGGAAACCCTCAGGATGAAGTGAAGGTATTTATCAGTCAGACGCTCCTGTGTGACGTTTTGTTCAGCTCCATCAGAGAGAACTGTTCACACAGGTCTGTGTTATGACACATACAGAGCTAAATCCAACCTCTGCTCTGACTGCTGATTAACAATGAAACCAAAGCCCTGTTGCTGCGCTGCAGTTACTGCCGCTGCCACTGCATTGTGGGAAATGTAGTTTTGGTGATTGCAAAACACCAGCGGGCCAATGTGGCCTGCGGGCCGGTTCTAATAGTAATTAAAAATCATCCGGCGGGCCACATATAATTAATCACGAGCCAGATCTGGCCCGCGGGCCGTGCCTTTGACGTATGTGCTCTAGAAGCTAAACTCTGGTAACCAGCCTCAAGCAGTTTGGGGTACGAAAACCAAAAAAGATGACAGCATCAAGCGGCACTTCAGCATCTGGTCGTCCACAAACAGACGACGGCAGGGAGGGAGACAACAAATTGCTGGACATTAGTGTAATTTATTCAGAATTCAGTGGTGTTCAGATTGCAGCCTGCAACCTATTTGCACAGCATTATCTCTCAGAAGTGGTTGGAGTGGGTGAAGCGCCAATTTGCCAGTTTCATACTGGTGCACATTAGGATCACATGTCTGCTTGTTGTTTCACTTTTTACACCCTTCAGGTGTCTGACTTCACTTTTACCAGCTTGTCTTAGATGAAAATATATTTTCTTTCTTTCTTTCTGACTAAAATATGCCTTGAATTTATCCTTCAATGAAAATCTGTTCCTGTTGTCCAATTTGGATGAATGGAAATGATGGGAAAATTATTGGTTGTTTTCGGAGTAAACGATAGTAATATTCTGTGATCACATTTGTTGTCATCAGCCTCACCTGTTCTCATTTTGTTTTTAATCCTGCAGTCCTTCCTGCCCACGGTTTCCAGAAGCCGTAAAGCCGAGTAGCTGTGGGGGCTAAATTATAGGTTGTACAATTGGGGGGCATTTACTTTAAAGACCAGTGGCTTATTGCTAAACGGTTAAGAATAGTACCATTATTGATGGTTAGTCTTGAGTTTGGAGGTTTGTTTTCAACATGTATGCATACAGGCATATTTACACACACACATACAAATATATATATATATATATATATATATATATATATATATATATATATATATATATATATATATATATACTCATATATACGTATATACACATATATACTCATATATATATATATATATACAGACAGAGTACATGTGTGTGAATGAGAGGGACCCAAGTGGACGAGTGAGGTTACAGGGAGAAGAGATCAAGAAGGTGGAGGATTTTAAGTACTTAGGGTCAACAGTCTAGAGCAATGGAGAGTGTGGAAAAGAGGTGAAGAAGCGTGTACAGGCAGGATGGTACAGGTGGAGGAAAGTGCCAGGTGTGATGTGTGATAGAAGAGTGTCAGCTAAAATGAAAGGAAAGGTGTACAAAACTGTGGTGAGACCAGCGATGTTGTTTGGTCTAGAGACAGTGTCACTGAGGAAAAGACAGGAGACAGAGCTGGAGGTAGCAGAGATGAAGATGCTGAGGTTCTCTCTGGGAGTGACCAGGAAGGATAGGATCAGGAATGAGTACATCAGAGGGACAGCACATGTTAGAGGTTTTGGAGATAAAGTCAGAGAGGCCAGACTGAGATGGTTTGGACATGTCCAGAGGAGAGATAGTGAATATATTGGTAAAACGATGCTGAGTTTTGAACTGCCAGGCAGGAGGCCTAGAGGAAGACCAAAGAGGAGGTTTATGGATGTAGTGAACTGATTCAACTGATTCGCTGTGGCGATCCCTGAAGGGAAAAGCCGAAAGGATATATATATATATATATATACACACACACACACACACACACACACACACACTATATATACACTATATATACACACACACATATACATGCATGCATGCACGTACTGTACATGTCCCCTCAAGAAGCAGCTGTTTAAAGCTCCTCTGCAGGAAGTTCTGCAGATGTTTCTCTGAGCAGTGGAGGAAACAGAACAGATGATTTTCCTATCTTTACCTCAGAGGACGCTTTTATTAAATTCAACTTACGTTAAACCTCTGGGACCTTTCTGACGTTCTTCCCTCTCTTTCTTCATTTAATTTGATCAGAAAATCTTGTGATGTCACCTGCCCCCCCCCCCTCCATCCCCTTACTTCGACTCATGTGAAAACAATTTCTGCAGCACACAAAAGTCTCCTGCAGCTCTTCAAACAGACGGGGGCTGATCTCATTCTCTCAGCCTGGATGTGTGAAGCTGCAGGTGTGTTTCATAGGGGGGGGGGGGTCAGATAGAGGGAGGAG